>NC_030831.1:38146133-38771133 GCF_001704415.2 Capra hircus | reverse complement strand
TACTGCTGCAATGAACCTGAGTGTGTAGAGATCTCTTCAAGATACTATTTTAATTTCTTTGGGTATATACCCAGAAGTGGGATTGCTTGGTTACATGGTAATTCTGTTTTACTTTTTTGAGGAACTTCTGTACTGTTTTCCATAATAGTGGCATTTTACATTTCCACCAACAATATACAAGTGTTCTAATTTCTCCATGTTTTTGCCAACATTTGTTATCTTTTGCTTTTATTTGTCCACATATTTACTCTTCCCATTGCTCTTTCTTCCTCCTAACATCTCCATACTTTAACTGGGATAATTTTCCTTCTGCCTTAAAAAAAATTCTATTATTCCCTTACAGTGGGTCTTCTGGTGACTCACAATTTCAGTTTTCCTCTTTGTCAAAATGTCTTTATTTTTCTTTAATTTTAAATGGTGATTTTGTGGGTTGAATTTTAGGTTGGTAGGTTTTCCATTCCTCTCAGCATTTGAAGATGTAATTCAATCGTTTTCTGCTCTCATTGTTTTGTAGTTGATAATTCATTTAGGTATTGGTCTTATTTTTGCTGCTTTGAAAGTAAGATTTTTTAAATCTCTTATTGCTTTTAGGACTTTTCCTTGTCTTAGATTTTCAACAGTGTAACTATGTAACTAGCTGTAATTGTCATATTTTTATTATTCTTGAGATACATTTTAATTGTTAATATATAATTTGTTGCCTTTTATCAGTTTTAGAAAACGCTCATTAGTTATTTGTTTAAAAACTGCTTTTATTCCGCTCTTTCTGTATTCTTATGTGAAATCCAATTGTATGTGTAATAGGACTCTTCACTGTGTTACATATGTCTCATAAATACTTTTTATATTTTCCTTTTTCTCCTCTATAAACTCTGTCTGGATATGTTTTTCTGGCCTATTTTCCATTCTACTGGTTCTTTCTTCAACTATAGCAGAATTTTTAGGTCCAGTTTTGTATTTTGAGTTCCAGAACTTCCATTTGGTTCTTTTTTATAGACTCTTGTCATCTTATAAAATCTCCATCCTGTCTTCAAATTTCTAAGCATATTAATCATACTTTTCATACTTACAGTCTATCTCTGCTAACTATGTAGAAAGAAATGGCAACCCACTCCAGTATTCTTGCCTGGAAAATCCCATGGACAGGGGAGCCTGGAAGCTATGATCCATGGGGTCACAAGAGCTGGATACAACTAAGTGACTAACACCCACTCTGCTAACTATAAGGTCTATTTCCCCCCCTCTGCTGGTCATTTGGTTTTATTTCCTGATATATCTGGTAATATCTAAATGAATGCCACTCATTGTATACAAATAATTGTAGAGATAATTTTAGGTTTTGTTTATTGTTACCTTTGGATGTGGGAATGGCACCCCACTCCAACATTCTTGCTTGGAAAATTCCATGGACAGAGGAGCCTGGCAGGCTACAGTCCATGGGATCACAAAGGGTTGAACACAATTGAGCAACTAACACAGACACACACAGTGTTACCTTCTTCCAGAATGGATTTGCTATTACAGGCATACCTTGGGTATATTATCAGTTCAGATCTAGACCACTAAAATAAAGCAAATATCACAATAAAATGAGTCACATGAATTTTTTTTGTTTCTCAGTACATATAAAAATTGTTTACACTGTACTTTAATTTATTAAGTGTGCAATAGCATTATATGTAAAAAAAAACCCTGATATACATACCTTAATTAAAAAAAAATTCTTGTTAAAAAATACTGACCATAGCCTGAAGCTTCAGCAAGCCATGATCTTTTCTCAGTAGTAACATCAAAGATAACACACATCACCATAACAGAAATAATAATAATGAAAAATTCAAAATATTGTGAAAATTAGCAAAGTGTGACATAGAGACACAAAATGAGTGAATACTGTTGGGAAAATTATGTTGATAGAGTTACTTGATGCAGAGTTGTCACAAACCTTCAATTTTTAAGAAAAAAAAAAAAAAAGCAATATCTGCAAAACACGATAAAGGGAAACACCACTGAAGGAGGTATGCCTTTACTTCTGGAAGGCAGTTGTGCAGGGGCAGAGATTGAGTTAACGTTATGTATGCTTCAGGCTTTGTGGAAATTGGGCTTAGCTGTGATTCACTCCTATTTCTGGAGTGTAGCTGACTTTCCAGTAATGTAATGAAAAACTTCCTTCTCTTGAACTTTTCAATGTCAAACTATTATGATTTTGAAATCAGGGCTAAGCATTTTTGTCTTTCCTTGGGAATTTGCAAATGGCTAGGTTAAAAGGTATGTCAAATGTAGGTTCATTCCTTCTCTCTGGGACCTTTACACATTAAGCACTTACTGCTTTTTGTTAGCTTTTTGATGGTAACACTTATATTTTTCATTTCCAGCAATTAGAGTTCATCTCAGTGGGAGAATTTTTCAGCAGGAAGCTAGTCTGCCTTTATTGGAAATGTAAACACTTCTAATTATATTTTTAAAGACCATGTTTTTTAATACAAGAAGATATGAGGAAACATTTTTTCAGCAATTAGGAATTTGGAGAGGGTCCTCTTACTCTTTGTTAATTGCAAAACCACTACATTTTTTGTCCAAGTTGTTGAAGAAGGCATTTGGGCTGAAAGGGGGAAAAAGCAGTTGGTAGAGCTCTTAATCTTGTATTTGTTTTGTTTTGACTTTATCTTGCTATCATGTTCCATGAATTGTCTCAGACTTCAGTGTAGATTTATGCAGTCAAGGAAACATAAAATATTTGAGTTGAACTTGGGCTTCATTGTTAATATTTTCTCTTATTAAATCATCTACTTCCACTTTTTCATTATATCCTATCATATTATTCTTTCCAGTGTTTTTAAAGTTTACTCTCTCTTTATTTCCATTATCAACATCTTTATCATGTCAGGTGTGAAACACACTTTATAACCCTGTATTTCCAAAGGAGGTAGTTTAAATTTTCTAGTTTTGTGTCTTGGAGCAGGAAATGGCAATGCACTCCAGTATTCTTACCTGGAGAATCCCAGGGACAGAGAAGCCTGGTGGGCTGCCGTCTATGGAGTCACACAGAGTTGGACACTACTGAAGTGACTTAGCAGCAGCAGCAGCAGCTTTGTGTCTATTGTAATGAAGGAAATCAGAATTGTTATTTCATAGATATTTTCAAGAACAACACTTATCCACTCAAGACCAGTGTGTTAGTAAACGACCAGGGGAAATGTCCTAAGGAAACAATGAATCACAGATTACAGAGGCTGAACACAATTTCTACCTGCTGTTCCTATGTAGGAAATTTCTATTTATTTTCAGGGACTTTAATGTAATTGAGGAAACTCATTTCCTTATAGTCTATACTTGAATCATTTTCCAGCTAATCTCACTTTTTTGACATTCATCCTTTTGTTCCCTACTGAGCATAATATGAGCATATTAATATATTATATTGATGTCGTATTGTATTTTAATATATTATCAGTTATTCTTCTTCTTCAAACTTTTAAGTGTGTCCTTTTCACCACCCTTATGGCAGAAAGTGAAGAGAAACTAAAAAGCCTCTTGATGAAAGTGAAAGAGGAGAGTGAAAAAGTTGGCTTAAAGCTCAACATTCAGAAAACGAAGATCATGGCATCTGGTCCCATCACTTCATGAGAAATAGATGGGGAAACAGTGGAAACAGTGTCAGACTTTAATTTTTTAGGCTCCAAAATCACTGAAGATGGTGATTGCAGCCATGAAATTAAAAGACGCTTACTCCTTGGAAGAAAATTTATGACCAACCTAGATAGCATATTCAAAAGCAGAGTCATTACTTTGCCGACTAAGGTCCATCTAGTCAAGGTTATGGTTTTTCCTGCGGTCATGTATGGATGTGAGAGTTGGACTGTGAAGAAGGCTGAGCGCCAAAGAATTGATGCTTTTGAACTGTGGTTGTTGGAGAAGACTCTTGAGAGTCCCTTGGACTGTGAGGAGATCCAACCAGTCCATTCTGAAGGAGCTCAGCCCTGGGATTTCTTTGGAAGGAATGATGCTAAAGCTGAAACTCCAGTACTTTGGCCACCTCATGAGAAGAGTTGACTCATTGGAAAAGACTCTGATGCTGGGAGGGATTGGGGGCAGGAGGAGAAGGGGACGACAGAGGATGAGACGGCTGGATGGCATCACCGACTTGATGGACGTGAATCTGAGTGAACTCTGGGAGTTGGTGATGGACAGGGAGGCCTGGCGTGCTGCAATTCATGGGGTCACAAAGAGTCAGACACGACTGAGCAACTGAACTGAACTGAACTTTCACTTAAATGACAAGTCCAGGTTCCTTGGGCTTTTTATGGTATGTCTCAGTCCTATACCTCCTGTCTATCTAAATCTAAATCTTTCCACCTAGCATATGTATTAAGGCATTTTGGCTATAATACAGGTATTCATTAAATCTGTGTGATTACAAGCATGTGATTACATTATATAGAGATTCAACACCCATCTTCTGAGGAGACACTCTCTCTTGCTGGCTTGAAAAAGTAAGTGGCCTGGTTGGGGGATTTCATATAGTTAAGAACCAGGTAGATCCTTCAAAAGGGGAAGCCCACCTCCAGCACCTGGTGTGCTCAGTGCAGTAGCAACAGATGAATGAATTCTGCCAACAACTGGCATGAATTTGGAAGTGGATCTTTCCATAGTCAAGCTTCTAGAATGAAGCTGCAGTGCTTGCTGACAGCTGGATTGCAAGGTGGAGACCCTGAAGCTAACACAGGTCGACCATCGTCAGACTCCTACCCAACCCAAACCGTGAGCTAATGAACACATGGGGTTTTACGCAGCTAAGTGTGTGATACTTTTTGTCCAGAGATAGAATACTAGTTCTCTCCTCATGTTGCCTCTCACCTTCATATTTTGCACTTACAGTACTCTACCCGTCTTTGTTCTGCCAAGTCATTACTATTTGTCATTGAGGACACAATTCATCACTTTGACAAAGCCTGTGAATTCTTGTCTAATTCTGCCTTTTGTGGAATACAGTCATTCATCTTGCTCCTTAACCTAATTAGTTTTCAACTTTGATTTTTGCACATTTCATGCTGTATTAGGTGGGATTATTTTCCATAGGCTAAACTTGAGGACAGAGACCATGTCATATTTATCTTTGTATCCACAGCATCTACTACTGTGCCGGTTGATAGGCCCCCAAACATTTCATGTCCCAGCCTTTTCAAATCTATGACTATCGCTCTGATTTTGCTCATTATTCCCTTTCCTAGAATGCTGTTTCCTCCCCTTCATGTAAATAGAAATCATTATTCAAGATCAACTGCAATCTTAATCACCTCTTAACATCTTTGAATATGTATGCTTGACAGTCTAAAAATTCATAACAAAGACTACGTGTAGGTTTGATTGCAGAAGACAGGGAAGTTGCCTGCCTCACTGCTCAGAGCTACTTTCTATTCTCCATTCCATGCTACACAGAAACTGCCTCTTACAATGAAACCAAAATAAATAAGTGAAAATGTTAGTCGCTCAGTTGTGTCTGACTCTTTGCAACCCCATAGCCTGTGTGCCAATTAAAAATGAACTGATTCTGTGTCCTTAGTGTGTTTTGTCTAAAACTTTCTATGTTTAATCATTCCTATTTTTGAGAGGCATCAAAAATATGATTGTTTTAGCTTAATAGAATTTTGGGTGGGAAAGCTTGCAACAAGTGAGAAATGATTTATAGCAGTACTCTTAAAAAAGTCCTAATGAATACTAATGAATAAAGTATGTAGTGAGTTTACAGGAAAAACATTTTTGACTCCTAATTATCATGCATTCTCTTTGTTTTGGTATAATACGAAAGTGTTTTATATACAGACACTGTCTCATTTAAGCCTTTCAGCAGTCATGTGGGGCAGCGTGGTACAATGGCTAACAACATAAATCGTGATGTAACAGGAATGCCGTTTTTGTACGGAGTTATGGAGATTCCCTGAACTGATATATAAAGTGTTCTTAGAATAGTGCCTGACATTTTGTAAATGTTAGCTACTATTATTATATTGGAAAAAACAGGCTTAAAGAGGTTAAGTTACTAATGAGAGGAATACTACTAGTAGGGGGCTCTCCTGAAGTTTAAACCCAATGTGTCTGACTCCAAATCTCATGATGTTAACCACTCAGCTATACTATACAATAATAATTTTTAAAAGTGTAGTCTAGACAAAGAAGTATAAGTTGAAACAATGCTATTTCATGTTCAAATGAGCAAAGATTAAAACAAATCGTGGAGGCCCATCTCAAAGTTACCAAGTAAAAGGGAAACCATTGAAATGATCAGTCTTGTATATTAGTGGCAGGAATTTAATGGTTAGACAGAGATTAAAAATGAACTCTTTAGTGTTACTATTTAACAATCCATTATTGTATAACTTAAAGAATAATATTTAATAATTCTCATAATTTCATCATCCTATGGAACTATCCTAAGTGAGGAAAGCAAAACAAATAATTAGGTGCAAAGATCTTAATAAATGAATTATTTATAGTACTCTTGACTAGCCAAGAACAGTACAATGGTTAAATAAATTATATTTATATTATTGACTATTTTATTTTTGTACATTCATAATTGAATATCAGATTCCTATTTTAAAATAATGCTATTATATTGTTCAGTTGCTAAGTCACTAGATAAAATTATATTTTAAAATAGAATTATTTTTATCCATTTTTAAAAGATTTGCCTAAGAAAGAAATATTATATAGCAAATAAAGTCTAAAGAGAAATAGATCATAAATGAAAATAGCTTTCATATATGAATAGAATACATGAGTGACATTTTAATTTTCTACTTGAACAGATATTTACTATGTATACGTGTATAATGAACATGTGTTACATTTAAAATCAGGAAAAGAACAATAAGTTTGATTTTAAACTAACAACCTACTTCTCTTTCATGGTTATGGGAGAAATAAAAATAAAGGATTGTGAATAGGTTCAAAATTATTAAGTATTTGTAAATTTACAAAATCAGTATTTACCCTAGATAATATACCAATTGATGTAGTAAAACACCTGGAGTAACAGGCAAATTTGGCCTTGGAATACGGAATGAAGCAGGGCAAAGGCTAATAGAGTTCTGCCAAGAGAACACACTGGTCATAGCAAACACCCTCTTCCAACCACACAAGAAAAGACTCTACACATGGACATCACCAGATGGTCAACACCAAAATCAGATTGATTATATTCTTTGCAGCCAAAGATGGAGAAGCTCTATATAGCCAGCAAAAAAAAAGAACAGGAGCTGATTGTGGCTCAGATCATGAACTTCTTATTGCCAAATTCAGACTGAAATTGAATAAATTAGGGAAAACCACTAGACCATTCAGGTATGACCTAAATCATATCTATGATTATACAGTGGAAGTGAGAAATAGATTTAAGGGACTAGATCTGATAGATAGAGTGCCTGATGAACTATGGAATGAGGTTCGTGACATTGTACAGGAGACAGGAATCAAGACCATCCCCATGGAAAAGAAATGCAAAAAGGCAAAATGGTTGTCTGAGGAGGCCATATAAATAGCTGTGAAAAGAAGAGAAGTGAAAAGCAAAGGAGTAAAGGAAAGATATAAGCATCTGAATGCAGAGTGCCAAAGAATAGCAAGAAGAGACACAAAAGCCTTCCTCGGTGATCAGTGCAAAGAAATAGAGGAAAACAACAGAATGGGAAAGACTAGAGATCTTGTCAAGAAAATTAAAGATACCAAGGGAATCTTTCATGCAAAGATGGGCTCAATAAAGGACAGAAATGGTATAGACCTAACAGAAGCAGAAGATATTAAGAAGAGGTGGCAAGAATACACAGAAGAGCTATACAAAAGAGATCTTCACAACCCAGATAATCATGATGGTGTGATCACTCACTTAGAGCCAGACATCCTGGAATGTGAAGTCAAGTGGGCCTTAGAAAGCATCACTATGAACAAAGCTAGTGGAGGTGATGGAATTCCAGTTGAGCTGTTTCAAATCCTGAAAGATGATGCTGTGAAAGTGCTACACTCAATATGCCAGCAAATTTGGAAAACTCAGCAGTGGCCACAGGACTGGGAAAGGTCAGTTTTCATTCCAATCTCAAAGAAAGGCAATGCCAAAAAATGCTCAAACTACCGCACAATAGCACTCATCTCACATGCTAGTAAAGTAATGCTCAAAATTCTCTAAGCCAGGCTTCATCAATACATAAACTGTGAACTTCCAGATGTTCAAGCTGGTTTTAGAAAAGGCAGAGGAATCAGAGATCAAATTGCCAACATCTGCTGGATCATCGAAAAAGGAAGAGAGTTCCAGGAAAACATCTATTTCTGCTTTATTGACTATGCCAAAGCCTTTGATTGTGTGGATCACAATAAAGTGTGCAAAATTCTGAAAGAAATGGGAACACCAGACCACCTGACCTGCCTCTTGAGAAACCTGTATGCAGGTCAGGAAGCAACAGTTAGAACTGGACGTGGAACAACAGACTGGTTCCAAATAGGAAAAGGAGTACGTCAAGGCTGTACATTGCCACCCTGCTCATTTAATTTATATGCAGAGTACATCATGAGAAACGCTTGGCTGGAAGAAGCACAAGCTGGAATCAAGATTGCCGGGAGAAATGTCAATAACCTCAGATATGTAGATGACACCACCCTTATGGCAGAAAGTGAAGAGAAACTGAAAAGCCTCTTGATGAAAGTGAAAGAGGAGAGTGAAAAAGTTGGCTTAAAGCTCAACATTCAGAAAACGAAGATCATGGCATCTGGTCCCATCACTTCATGGGAAATAGATGGGGAAACAGTGGAAACAGTGTCAGACTTTAATTTTTTGGGCTCCAAAATCACTGCAGATGGTGACTGCAGCCATGAAATTAAAAGACGCTTACTCCTTGGAAGGAAAGTTATGACCAACCTAGATAGCATATTCAAAAGCAGAGACATTACTTTGCCAACAAAGGTCCGTCTAGTCAAGGCTATGGTTTTTCCAGTGGTCATGTATGGATGTGAGAGTTGGACTGTGAAGAAAGTTGAGCGCCAAAGAATTGATGCTTTTGAACTGTGGTGTTGGAGAAGACTCTTGAGAGTCCCTTGGACCACAAGGAGATCCAACCAGTCCATCCTAAAGGAGATCAGTCCCGGGTGTTCATTGGTAGGACTGATGCTGAAGCTGAAACTCCAGTACTTTGGCCACCTCATGCGAAGAGTTGACTCATTGGAAAAGACTCTGATGCTGCGAGGGATTGGGGGCAGAAGGGGATGACAGAGGATGAGCATCACCGACTTGATGGACATGAGTTTGGCTGAACTCTGGGGGTTGGTGATGGACAGGGAGGCCTGGCATGCTGCGATTCATGGGGTCGCAGTCAGACATGACTGAGCTACTGAACTGAACTGCACTGATGCTTTGCTGCCCAAATATGATTCTTTCCATCATAGAGGTATTTTAACTCGAAATGAACCTCCTACATATCCATTCATGTCATGATTCTGTGAACTGCCAGCCCAGAGGAAGAAAAGCCCCCAGCCCCTTCCACATCCCATACTCATGCTAGTTTCTTTCCATACTCTCACGGTGATGGATAGTAATCAGACATGGCCAAACGTATCCTTTTATAATTAGTGCAAGAGCCTCATAGCCGGTAAGCTCTTATCAGCAGGGAACCCCACTGATATTGTCTATATTTAACATATCTCATAGTTGAGTCTTTTAACTTTAGCAGTGATGTTCCTCAGGAGAAAAGGAGATGCAGAATATTCACGTCTTACCAAAATGTCAGTTATCAGCATGTACACACTGCCTTTCCCTGATGACTTGGTTTAGTCAATGAGCAGAAAACACCGCCTTGTGACTGTGAAATAAGAAAACTATGAATCAAAGCTCAACCTTTTGTTCCCTCCACGGGAAGCCTGGCTGTGTGACTCCTTTATGACAGCATTTAAACATATGTAAGTGTCTCTAATTGCTAAGGAGAGGCTTCCTAGAACCAATATCCCCCTCAATTTCTCCTCCCCCTCACTGTCAAACTTCTTGAACTCTCCACTTTTACATTTTTTCTTTAATCAGAGAAAAAAAATTGAAGCTGGCTTCTATCCTTAACACTCTACTAAAAGGCTATCTTCATTGTTATCAATAGTCTTTATATTGCTTTATCCCATGGTTGATTAAAGTTTCTGTTTAACATGGTCTATTTTTCCAGTTTTATTATGAAGTGACATGCATCAGTTTAGAAGCTTAAGTTATATAGCATGATGATTTGATGTACATACAGTTTTTTTTTTAAATATAGTTGATCTACAGTGTTGTGTGAGATTCTGGTGTGCAGCAATAGTATATACATTCTTTTTCAGATTATTTTCCATTATAAGTTATTAAAAGATACTGAATATAGTTCCCTCAGCTATACAATAGGTCCTTTTTGATGATCTATTTTATATATAGTAGTGTGTATCTGTTAATCCCAAACTCCTAATTTATCCTCCCCAACCTCCGGCCATGCTTTCCCCTTTGTTAACCGTAATTATGTTTTGTTTTGTTTTGTTTTTTAATCTGTGAGTCTGTTTTGTAAATAAGTTCATTTGTACCAATTTTGATATTCCATGTATAAGTGATATCATATGATGTTTGCCTTTCTTCATCTGGTTTACTTCACTAAGTATAATAATCTCTAGGTCCATTCATGTTGCAGCAAATGGCATTATTTCATTCTTTTATATGGCTGAGTAATATTCCATTCTACATATTAACCACATCTTCTTTATCCATTCATCTGTTGATGGACATTTAGGTTGCTTCCATGCCTTGGCTATTGTAACTAGTGCTGCTGTGAACATTGGGATGCGGATTTACGTATGTCTTGAAATGACTGCCACAACAGGTTTAGTTAACAACCATATCTCCTATGATTACAAAGAAAACAAAAGAAAAAATGCTCCTTGTGATGAGAACTCTTAGGATCTCTTCTCTAGACAACTTTCCTATATGTCATGCTGCAGTGTTAACGATAGGCATTTGACACTGAAAACTTCCCTTTTAAAAGTCTTCTATTTTCCTGGCGTCTATGCCACACTGCTATTTCTTCTTTAATTCCTTTTAATGGTTGCCTTTTCTGTCTTCTCTATGCTTTGTCTGTTTATTTATTTATTTATTAAAAGATTCATCTTTTTTGATTGAAGTAGAGTTGACTTTCAATGGTTCATTCATCTCTGTTTTACAGCAAAGAGTTTTTAACGGTTTCTTTTTTAAGATTAATTGATATGGAGGTGCTGTGAGCTGAACCCAGGGCCTCATGCATGCTGAGCACGTGTACTATCTCTGAGCTATACTCCTTCTTCCCACATTTATTATACTTGATTTGGGCCTTTTAGTGAGAATTTGCCTATGTCAACCATGCTTTGCCATTCACAATACATTTCTAAAATGTAACCTTACAGTTGATAAGGACTGCTGTTTCATATTTTCTTGCTGCCTATCATTTTTGTAAAGTATTTTCTTGCTTTGAATATTCTTTCCTGTTCTTAAACACTTTTCTTTAAATTCTACCCTTCCATCCTGTCATATAGCCTCCAGAAAGGCTACTCTGAAGTATTAACTCTTGGCCGGGTTCCTCTCCTGTGTCCTGTCCTGTTGCCCTTCTCACCTGACATGCAGTCACCTCATTCTTGCATGTGTCCTCATTAAATTGTCAACCCTGTCAGGTGAGGGACCTTGACTGATAAACCACGTGTATGCCCAGAAGTTAGCAGAGTGCCTGCCTTTTCAGATGTATTTGGAATCACACATTTAATCTTTTTAAATGTGCAAGTCAAGAATCAGTGATAAAAAAAAATCCTCTGCTTTCCTATAGAACTATTTTTTACTGTTTCCTGTTTTCAGCAGTTTTCTCTAGCCAATGCTAGTAAATGCTGTATTTGAAAATTGTTTCTAATGACATCTCTTTCAATCATGCACTTAGTGTGCTCAGGAGGCTGTCAGCAAGGTCTTCCCTCAGAACCAAATATCCTTTTTCTCATATGAGACCACTCTTATTATTTTGATGTTGCTTTCTTCATTCAGTAATTTTTTTTCTCCCCCTAATTTCCTTTTAATTTTCTTTATCATCTTGCCATCACTGAGGCGTCTGTTTCCCTAGTGCTGTTGTTTTCAGAGCGAAGAGAAATGACCTTCTCATTAGTACTTCTCTGATGCCCAATAGTAGAGTCACTTCTCCCAGTGGTTATGCTGATAGCCCCGGGCCAGTCATTATCAGACACGAAGATGGTGAAGTTTTAGGTGCAAGACTATGATGGTAGTTTATCACTTGAAAAACTAATGAATGTTTTTAGGCAATTAAAAAAGTCTGTTAAGTTTCTGTAATCTTCTTGACACTTTTATAGTCATAATTATTTATCTAAAAGTTACTGCCATAAAAAAGCATTTTATCATAATTTACAAAATCATATTAAAAATTCAATTTTATTCTGTTTTTACAAAGAAAAAATAATAAAATAGCTATAGAATCATAAAAGTATAAGAGGACATACAAATTGACAAAAAGAAAAGATCAAACTAAGGTGGAACGAAATCGCTGCTAATATTGCTTGTATCAATATCATTTTTTCTAACTTTGGCATTTAAAAAGATCAGAGAGTGAAACAAAAAACAGTCAGTAAGAAAACCACAAGTAAATAATTATCTTTAAGAAATACATACTTTATGTAAAGATACTCTTCTTGGCTCTCATCATTTTTTCTCTCCCACTAGTGGGTTTCTGGACTGCGGTGGTGTCCATTGTAAAAGCCATAGTTAACGAGTAGATTTCCACTAATGTCCTATCACTGTCAATAACTGTTTTCTTAAAGCCAATGCAAATTCTCTCTAATTTCAGTGGTTTTTTCCATTCCATTTCTCCCTGGTAAACAGGAGTTGAGTCTGTACCAGGAATGCATGGCATCAACACATTACTATCTGCTGACTTATCTGTTTTACCGCCTTGGGGAGCTTTATCAAAATGATAACATTTACTCATAAACACTTGGACAGATTGAAAACCTCCCTGTTCTCCTTACATGACAAATATGAAAATAATAGATGAACATATGTTGAATTATTCATGGAAGACACTGAGCCTTATAAACCATGTTGACGAGTATAACTCAATATTTTTCCATTGGAAGACTGCAGCTATGTTTGTTTCCAGTGAAGTACAGACTCATTTTGGCCCCGTGGTAACAGTGTGAGCAAGGCAGGGAAGGCTAGAGTGGTGTTTTCCACACATGTTACTTTCCAGATTGATTTATGAAATCAGTTTGGTTGGTCGTGGTCATCCCTCTTTTGTGACATCAAAGAAAGTAAAATGGAAAAGAGTAAAAAGGACAGAAAAGGACAGAATACACAAGTCGGACTGTGTAATGTGTGGTAGAAGTTAATATTTTGTGAAATTTAATTTAAAATTAAATGTAAAGTATATTTCTCACCACTGTCATTGTCCCTTAAAAGAATAATATCAAACTTTCTCTTGATTCTATGAGATTTTATTTTAAGTTGAACTTCATAACTTGAGATTATAATCTGGGTACCAACTGGGTATTCGTATGTGTAGGCTTTGCTCTAATGGCCTCTATATTAAAATCTGTTTTTCTGAAGAGTTCTGATTTCATCATCATCATCAAACTCCCTGTATTAATTTCCTGAAAATGTTTTCTTTTTTATTATTTATTATTATTTTTTACTTTACAATATTATATTGGTTTTGCCATGTATCAACAGCACTGTTTATAATAGCCAGGATTGAAAATGTTTTCTTTAACTATGTACACTCTTTTTTAAAAATGTATCTTCAAAAAAAAATGTATCTTCATCACCACTGAAACTATGATTTGAATGCTCTAACATGATTATTGTTTGAGATTCAGAGTTTGGACCCATGTACAGTAGTAAAACTGAAAATGTGACTGAACACAAAGAGCCGTTTGCAGAACACTGTACCAGGTCCTTTCTTTCTGTAATTCTCCTGTGGATGTAGATTTGCAGTCTTCACAGATAACTGTTTAGTCTATTGTTCCCTAAGGTGATATATGAACAGATTACTTATAATGACATTCAATACTCAAAACCATGATATAAACCAGGAATAATTAGCAAATTTGCATTAATTTTTTTAAACCCACTTTTGCTCCTATCTGTTGACTTCTCTAAGCAGCCAAAGAGACTACTGATAGTTTGGGTAGCATCTTCTTTAACCATCAACTTTCAAAATAATGAGAGCGTGTTCTCTAGTATGGAAGACTGTGCATGAGTGAAGACTGTATTAGGACTCAAATATAAAATGGTTATACTTTTTCAGAAATAAAATATGTTTTATACTCAGATATAAGTTTTTGCCAATTAAACTTTTCCAGTAGAGACGAGGCTCCTTCACTTAAAAACTGTCCTGTGCATCCAAATACTCCAGTACCTAGAATCGTGGCTGGCTGATAGTGTGTTAAGGAGATGCTGACTCACTGGAAAAGACTCTGATGCTGGGAAAGATGGAGGGCAGGAAGAGGAGGGGGACAACAGGATGAGATGGTTAAATAGCATCACAGACTCAATGGTCATGAGTCTGAGCAAACTCCAGGAGATAGTGAAGGACAGGGAAGCTAGCATGCTGTTGTACATGGGGTTGCAAAGAGTTGGACATGACTTATGGCTGAACAACAACAAATGCTTGTGAATGATGAAGTAGAATTTGCATTAGTTAAGCATGCGTGTAGGTGAGGGTTGTATGCTGCTGAATACTTGGGGAACTATCTGTTGAGTATGTCATTTTTGCTGATACTTGGTTAGTAAGTGTCTTATTTTAATAAATTAAGTATATATAAAGAGAATTTTCTGACAAGAAATAGGAAAACGTTTAACCAAGTTACGATTACTACAGATTATGACCATCAATAACTTTCGTGTTAGTGCTATAAGATACAAATTAGGTTCTAAAATGCTTTACTTCCTTGGGCATAAAAGGCATGCTAGAAGGAATTTTTGCCATTTAAGAGAAAAAGATTTTGTAAAATAGTTAAATTAAAAATACTTAAACATCCAAGTTATACAAAATTTTAAATAGTTACATAGGGAGTCATATGATGAATGATTTGATTTTAAGGAACAAAAACTCTTGATAAAGTTAATAATTATATGTATCATGTAGCTTGAAATATTGTTGCCAATATTGTCAATAGTAAATCAACACAGGCATTATATTTTGCAACAGTAATAGCTTACTTGGCACCTCTATTTACAAAAAGAAGAGTCACTTTTGTTGAAAATTATGTGTTTTGAAGACATATTACAAATATTCCCTTTCAGCTACCTGACATATTTGTTGTCTTGTATAAAGCTTATTTTAAAATAGTATTTTACTTCAAACAGCAGAATAAATGAGCTTCAGGCAATTTCATACCTATTTTGTAAAGCTGTGTAAAGAAGCATACTGTGTTTTTATAAGTAAATTATTATCATACATATTTTCCATTGTTCTTCACCAATAGGTCTCACCCGCTTCTCTCTTCAGATTATTAAGTGTCTCCAAACTCTCTTAAAGAAGGCTTTGACAGTCTGTCTAAACCGTTTTTTAAAATCACATTGCTTGAGGAAACTACTCTATTTTGACTAGAATATGAAGTGTCTGTAGCACATTAATAAAAAAGGGAAAAAGGCAGTTCGTTAATAACTGTGAGATCTTTGAAAAGATAGTTAAATAATTTCATGCTACATTATGTTATTTAAATTGCTCTAAAATGTTTATCATTGGTGTTGGTGATTCTAGATAAATATATGACACAGAGTTAACACAGATAAACCAATGTTTCCCCAAAAGTAAATTGTCTGCCACTGGTGAAACAAAACATTATTTTAGGTAATACAAAGACCAAAATTATCTAATTGTAACACATTTATAGTAACATGTATAATAGTTCATCCACAAAAATAATGCCCAATGAACCGCTCATTTCTGTCTTCAAGAAAATTTTTGTTACCTGCCCCACTGAATCTAGGTGAGTTGCTCTAACCCACAGGATGTGGCAGAAATGATGTTGTGCCATTTTCAGATCCAATCTTTAAGAAGACCCCGTCCTTTTGACTTGTGATTTAGGAAGGTCTGAGCCACCAATTAAGAAGTCTGGCTTCTCTGCTAGAGAGACTATGTGAGAAGACCATGTAGAAAAGCCATGTGGAGGAGAGAAGACCTGGAATCACATGCAGAAAGAGAGAGAAGTCCAGCCACCCCAGTGTCCCAGCTGACCCCAGAGTTCCTTCTGTCTCTGGCAAGACACAGTCACATGACTGAAGGCTCCAAGCTCAGCACCATCTGCATCTAACTGCAGCAATGAAACTGCAGACCCAGACTGTGACTACTAAAGAAACCACTCAGGTGAATTTTAATCAACTCTTAAATCATGAGAAGTAGTAAAATTGCGTGTGTGTGTTTTTTTAAGGGATACTAAGTTTTGGGGTGGTTTATTACACTGCAGCTGACAATCAAAATAGAAATTGATATCAGAAGTAGGTACTGCCATAACCAAAAAATGTGGCATTGGTTTCGTTATTACATAGAAGGTAGAGAATGGAAGGGCCTGTCCTTGGTATTTTTGTTGTTTTTTGTTTCATATTTTATTGTTGGTTATCCCATTGTGGGCAAATAATTTAAAAGAAAAAATTTTAAGCGTAAAGACAAAGCGAGTAATAGAAATGTAATATTACTGGTAGCAAACAGTATATGTCATCAAAGAGTTATGAAGAATAAATAAGTAACTTAGTGTTTCAAAAACATAACCTATAAAAAACCTCTAAAATGTCATTAAATTGTATAAAATGTTGACTATACCAAACTAAAAAACTTTTACACAGCAAGGGAAATTATTAACAAAACAAAATGGCAACATAATATTAAATGGTAGAAAATATTTGCAAATTGTATACCTGATGAGGGGTTAATATCCAAAATATACAAAGAACTTATACAACTCAATAGCAAAGAAAAAATCCAATTAAAAATGGACAGAGGAAAAAAAAATGGACAGAGGATCTGAAGAAGACATACAATGGCTTGTAAGTACATGAAAAGATAATCAGCATCACTAATCATCAGGGAAATGCAAATCAAAAGCAAAGAGGTTTTACCTTACACCTGTTAGAATGGCTTTTATCAAAAAGACAAGCAATACAAGTCTTAATGAGAATGTAGAGAAAAAGAACTCTTGCCCATTGTTGGTGGGAGTATAAATGTGATCAGACACTGTGGAAAACAGTTCAGAGATTCTTCAAAAAATTAAAAACTACCCTGCTGCTGCTGCTAAGTCGCGTCAGTCGTGTCCGACTCTGCGACTCAAGAGACAGCAGCCCACCAGGCTCCCCCGTCCCTGGGATTCTCCAGGCAAGAACACTGGAGTGGGTTGCCATTTCCTTCTCCAATGCGTGAAAGTGAAAAGTGAAAGTGAAGTCGATCAGTCGTGTCTGACTCCTAGCGACCCCATGGACTGCAGCCTATCAGGCTCCTCCATCCATGGGATTTTCCAAGCAAGAGTACTGGAGTGGGTTTAGGAACAACCTAAGTGTCCATCAATAGATGAATGGAGAAGAAGATGTGGCATGTATATACCATGGGATACTATTTAGCCATAAAAAATTAAAGTTTGCCATTTGTAACAACATGGATGGAACTTGAAATCACTATGCTGAGTGAAATAAGTCAGAGACGAATACTATATGATCTCATTTATATTTATAATTTAGAAAGCAAACAAAAACAAGTCATAAATACTGATAAAAGAATGGTAGTTACTAGAAGCAGGGGGTAGAAGGTGGGGAAAATGGGTGAAGGGATTTAAAATGTTCAGCCCTCAGTGAGAAAGTCAGTCATAGAGATGTAATTTGCAGCATGGTGACTATAGTTAATAATACTGTATTGCATATTTGCAAGTTACTAAGAAAGTAGATTTTAAAAGACCTCACCACAAGGAAAATAATTTTTTTTTATTTTTAACTACATATGGTGACAGATGTTAACTAGTCTAATTGTGGTGATCAATTCACCATATATAGACATATTGAGTCATTATTTTGTACACTTGAAACTAATATAACTGTATGTGTCAATTTTATCTCAGTAAAATGTTTTATATAAAATGTATAGAAATAAATTTTTTTGTGAACTGGCTATAAAATTTATTCTATTCCATTCTGAATCATACATTTAGAAAAGGAAATTAATCAAATTCAGCAGAATTTTGAAGTACCCCAAAATAGCAAGGGGAAATCTATCAAAATATTCAAAATTAAGTGTAAAGATATTCAAGTGGGTCTCAAAAATTAATGTCTATTGTGACAGGGGACAAGTGCGAAAGCTTTGGAATATTTGTATTCAGTGTTATATTTAAACACAAGGGCTGGAGATACTGAAGTTTTGGCAGGTTCTTTAGGAAATTTGCCATTAAGAAATGATGAAAATCGTGTTTGGTTTTCATCCAACCAAATACAATATTGATAAAGTGCTTTCAGCAAAAAATAAAGTTTATATTAATATTGTACATATGGAGGAAACCAAAGAAATGATTACTTTCTTAAAGTGTGGCCATGTACAATTCATTAACAACTGTTTCGCAAATATGAGTGAATAAAATTCCATAAGGACTTTTTTTCATTCAACCATTGAAAATAGTTTTGAAATGATTAGAGATTTCTAAATAATTTGACAACGCTATCTCAACTAGAACTTAGGCTAAACGTGATATATTGAGTTAAGCACTGACACTAAAGATAGATGTGGTCTTAGGCTAAGAAAACTTGTTTCAGGCATTTAAGTTGCTACAACAGAAGCAAATTGTATTCTTTATTGAACAGGTAAGGATTTTTTTGCCCCATTATTTATGCGCAGGGCTTCCCAGGTGGCTCAATGGTAAAGAATCTGCCTGCTAATGCAGGAGACCGGGGTTCAATCCCTGGGCTGGGAAGAGCCCCTGAAGGAGGAAATGGCAACCCACTCCAGTATTCTTGCCTGGTAAATTCCATCAGGATTTCCTGCTGAGCTGCTGAGTAAGCCTTGAAGAGATAGGAAATGTTTACAACTGGAGCGGCTCCATGAACCCCACCATAGAGCCGCCAGAACTTGCACAGGACTAGCGAAAGACTCTTGGAGGGCGCAAACAGAACCTTTGTGTGCACCAGGACCCAGGAGAAAGGAGCAGTGACTCCGCAAGAGACTGGCCCAGACTTGCCTGTGAGTGTCGAGGAGTCTCTGGCAGAGGTATGGATCAGCTGGGGCCTGCTGCAGGGTTGGGGGCACTGCGTGAACCAGTGCATGCAGGGGACCTCTCGATGGAGGTCGCTGTTATCTTCATTACCTCCACCATAGTTTCAGTTCAGTTCAGTCACTCAGTCATGTCTGACTCTTTGCAACCCCGTGGACTGCAGCACTCCAGGCTTTCCTGTCCATCACCAACTTTCAGAATTTACTCAGACTCATGTCCATTGAGCTGGTGATGCCATCCAACCATCTCATCCTCTGTTGTTCCCTTCTCCTCCCACCTTCAATCTTTCCCAACATCAGGGTCTTTTCCAATGAGTTGGTTCTTTGCATCAGGTAGCCAAAGTATTGGAGTTTCAGCTTCAGCATCAGTCATTCCAATGAATATTAAGGACTGATTTCCTTTAGGATAGACTGATTGGATCTCCTTGCATTTCAAGGGATGGTTGGATGGAATCACTGACTCAATGGACTTGAGTAAAGTCTGGGTGTTGGTGATGGACAGGGAGGCCTGATGTGCTGCAGTCCATGGGGTCGCAAAGAGTCGGACATGACTGAGCAACTGAACTGAATTGACTCTTTCAGACTTGAGTCATTCACTCTTCTCAGTAGATGGAAACTCAGCTGGAAAGTGCAGAGACAAGCTGAACTATAGCAATATTAAGAGGGCGGATGGAGCAGGAACCATAGAGGAGACATGCATGACCTTCCTTGTGTATAAGAGGAGACTGCCCAGGAGAAAGACAACAGGAAAAAGCACGAATGAAGAACTCTTGGCAGTAATCCAAGTAACAAACTAGACAAGAAGAAAGAGAACATCAGTGCCTCTGGACAGAACAAGGAGCAGCAGGTAAGTGCTTGAAGTCAACCAGTGCTTCCAGGCTGGATTAGGAAAATCAGGTGTTATAAAAAGGCCAGGGACTGAGTAGGTATGAGAGAGATGTTAAGCAGAAATGTGTAATATAAACTCCAAAGAGTGAAGCACATTGCAATTAAGTCTTGAGAAACATACTTGATTTATACTTAAAAGTTTTGGGATTTTGTTTTGTTTTGATTGCTTGCTCTGATGGTGCACATAAAGCTGTTTATAGATAAAAAGTAGAAAATACAGCTGTTGGTGCTTTTAAATTAATAAAAAACACTTATGAAATCAAAAACAACTAACAAAATTGTTGGCCATACAAAATAAATCACAAACCAGTTGCAGGAAACAGCACTTACTTTAATGGTTCCATCAATTACATGAGGTGATCCTAACACACAGTTTGGCTAGCCAAGCTGTTAGAAAATAAAATTCAGCTGAGTGAATTTGAAGATCCAACTGGCTTTATTGAATGATTCACGAATCCCGCAGCATCTATCCAGTCAATACAAGGGTGCTCCAAGGGATTGTATAGAATGGAAGACTTTCATAGGCAGAAGGATGGTGGCGCATGGAAGCTATTGGCAAAAGAAAAGATTGTTTTAGGCCACCGCACCTTCTTTGAAGGGAAAGGTGGTGAGCCTCTATGAGCACACAGATGTCTCTGCTTCCTTTGGGGCTGATTGAGACTGTCCATGTGACAGATCACCTCATTTGTACTGAGCAGAAAATTCCACACTGGCCAATTAAGATGACATTCCTGCGGAAGGTTGAAACTACAGAGAGGTAAGGCATTAAACCTAAGTTCAGTCTCATAGGCTTTAGCACAAGTGATGCCTTCTTAGGCCTGCGGTTTTCTTCTTAATCAGTCTTAAATAAACTTTGATAAATACTTCCATGTAGGCACTGTGTGACTCAAGGGCTTACCAAACAAAGAGAAAATAGCATATCCAAATTAAGAATTTAAGATTTGGGGGTAATTGTAGTTTCCAAAATAATGATTAGCAACAGTATACTCCCTGGCAATAACTGTTGCTAAGAAAACCCTGTGCTGTTGCTGGTGGTCACAGTTCGAGTGGTCACTTAAAGGGGAGGAAGGACAAAGTGGAGGGAATAATTCTATTAATAGTTTCCTTTCTTCTATTAATGAAGTGAAATTTAATAGCTGTCAGGTGGTGCTAATGGTAAAGAACCCACCTGCCAATGCAGGAGGCATAAGAGATGCAGGGTTTGATCCCTGCATCTGGAAGATACCTTGGAAGAGGGAATAGAAACCCACTCTGTTATTCTTGCTTGGAGAATTCCGTGGACAGAGGAGCCTGGCGGGCTATAGTCCATGGGGTCGAGACTGAGCGAATAACACTTTCACTTTCGCTGTAAACTTTGACTCACTTTGAAGTGTTCCAAACAAAGGAAATAATGTTTGAGGTATCACAGAAGAGTACATCTCAATTCAAGACAAGAAGTAAAATACCATTAGTATGTGAGTTCTAATGATGCTGATGGCTGAGGCTGAAACTCCAATACTTTGGCCACCTCATGTGAAGAGTTGACTCATTGGAAAAGACTCTGATGGTGGGAGGGATTCGGGGCAGGAGGAGAAGGGGATGACAGAGGATGAGATGGCTGGATGGCATCACCGACTCGATGCACATGAGTTTGGGTGAACTCTGGGAGTTGGTGATGGACAGGGAGGCCTGGCGTGCTGCGATTCATAGGGTTGCAAAAAGTCGGACTGAGCGACTGAACTGAACTGATGTGAGTTCTATACATGTGAAAAAGAACTCTTGATCTTAGAGGAATGTAATCACTTTTATATATACCTTTGTATTAACACAACATGTTTACTCTTTCCATGAGCAATTACTGACAACTTTATTAGGAACTGAAAATACAAGATGAAGAAATTCTCTGTTTTCTGAGCTAACCAGTCGCTGTGTTTCCAAATCTTTCTTATGTAGTATAGATTCTAGTCTCTGCATCATCTGCTTGTCCTGCTCTGGTCGTATTCCATTTTCTTATCAGTCAACTTGAAATATAGCCAGCAGATTGAATTTTTAACCCTTCAGCCATTGACTGAGATAAATTGTAAACAGCAACAGGCTCAGTTCCCCAGATCAAAGAACTATTATTAACTGCTAACGAAATTATATCGTACATTAAATTTTGAGGTTGACATACCTACTTTGGCTTCACATTGAGCTGCATTTGAGCTTGTCATTTTAAAAAATAAATTGTCAGTAAAATTTCCGCTTCTGCTTAATCAAGTGATCTGTTAAAATTTTAAGAAAAAAAATATTCTAACAAGAGGCCCTAACATTTATGCTTCTTAAGTTTCATGCTGTTGTAACTCATTGTCTGAGCACGCCAGGATTTTATGAGTAGTTCATTGGTCCTCTGATGTGGGGCCTGTAGCAGCTGAAGCATTGGAGAGTTAACCAGCTTGGCTTATTTATTCAATTCAGTGACAAAATCCAGTTGTAAAAAGGGCATGGGAGAACGCTGTTCTATGCAGTTCTTGATTATTCTTCCTGGAATCTTCAGTGACTAACATATTGCATTCACCAGCACTTCCTGGGATAATATTGTTTAGTTAAATATGATTTCAACTAAATGGACTATAATACAATCCAGAGTTCCACAGGCTGTGAGTGATATATAGAAGGGGAGCAGACTCTGCCACCCCAAAGCAAGCCACTTTGGCATGCTGATTTTTTTTAAGATTTATTATTTATTTTTGGCTGCACTGGGTCTTCACTGCTGCACAGAGGCTTTCTCTAGTTGCAGGGGCTACTCTCTGTTGTAGCGCATGGGTTTCTCATCACAATGGCCTCTCTTGTTGCAGAGCGCAGGCTCTAGGGTGCACGGGCTTCGGTAGTTATGGCATGCAAGCTCAGTAGTTGCAGCTATTGCAGCTATTTTCAATTTTTATTTTAAAAAACTCTTGGATTATAGTTGATTAACTTTTAGGTGTACAGCAAAGTGATTAAGTTATACATATACTCATTCTTTTTCAGATTCTTTTCTCATATAGGTTATTTCAGAACGTTGAGTTCCTTGTGCTATGCAGTAGGTCCTTGTTAGTTACCTACCTTATATATAATAGTATATATATGTTCATCCTAAGCTCCTGATTTATTCCTCCCACCACCATGTTTCCCCTTTGGTACCATAAGTTTGCTTTTCATATCTGTAAGTCTGTTTCTGTTTTATGGATAAGTTCATTTGTATCTTTTTTCAAAAGTTAGATTCCACATATAAGTGATATCATATGAGATTTATCTTTCTCTGTGTGACTTACTTCACTCAGTATGATAATCTCTAGGTCCATCCATGTTGCTGCAAATGGTATTATTTAGCTTTATTTTATTGCTGATTAGTATTCCATTGATTGTTTTTGTCGAAGTATAGTTGATTTACAATGTTGTACCAATCTCTGCTATATACAAAAGTGACTGTTATAAACATATAGACATTTTTTTTAAAACATAGTATTTCTTTATATTCTCAGAATTGAATTTGAAGTTTCAAGCCTCATTCAATATTTTTTTAAAAATCACTAATAAGCTTCCTAGTCTTTTAGCAATAATATTAGGTGCCAAAATACATGAAACTATATCAAAGTTCCATTGATTATTTTAAATTAAAGTTACTTAAGAAACAATCAATGCAACAGGGACACTCTGACTTCATTTGACCTGGAGGCAGGAAATGAATCTTCCTTGTGAAAGATCTCCTCCTGGTACCAGGAGGTAGAAGGCATCTTTCTCACCAGAGAATTTAGGGTCAAGGAAGTTGTATAAAAACAGCTTGTTACTTCTTCACTAAGTTGCTACTCCAAGCTGAAACCCATTTTACTTGTCAATTCCTCACAGCTTTATTATTTCCTGGTCTAAAACATATAAAAGCTGCCTGCTTGTATAATGCTTAGGCCATCTGTGGTCTTATTCCAATTTTTCTATTTCCTTTATACTAAAATCATGATGATGGAGTCTGGACCAGGCTTTCATAGATGTTCAGTTCTGTGTTTCTCTCTTTCTTTTTACAAGATTTTTATTTAAATATAATTGATGTACAATGCTATGTTGGTTTCAGGTATATGGCAAAGTGATTCAGTTGTGTGTGTCTATGTATTCTTTCTTATATTCCTTTCCATTATAAATTATTACAAGACACTGAGGATAGTATGGGCTTCCCAGGTAGCCCTAGTGGTAAAGAACCCACTTACCAGTGCAGGAGACATAAGAGATGTGGGTTTGATCCCTGGTTCAGGATGATCCCCTTGAGAAGGAAGTGGTAGTCCACTCCAGTATTCTTGCCTGCAAAATCCCATGGACAGAGGAGCCAAGAGGGCTATAGTCCATATGGCTGCAAAGAGATGGACACACACACATACAAGGATAATATAGTTCCCTGCGGTATGCAGTAGGTACTCATTTTTTATCTGTTTTATATATAGTAGTCTGTGTATTTTAATCCCAAACCCCTAATTTACCCTTCCTCCCTTTTCCCTTCTGGTAACCTTAAGTTTGTTTTCTATGTCTGTGAGTGTCTTCACAATATTTAAAGTTATACTTTTCAAAATCTGAGCTCAGCAGAATGTCCCGTTTGAAACTGATTTTGTTTCTTTCGAAGTTTTGCTCTGTCCATTCAGAATAATTTGTGATTTTATTAATATTAGAATGTTTCACCCCCATTGCGTGTTAATTTGTGAAGAGTTTCTCATTATTAAAGCATATGTATTTTGGAAATGGAGTTATATTTGATTACAACCCTATTTCCTATCGTATGACTACTTCTTCTGTCATTTTACTTCTAATCCATTCAAAAATTTTCTTGTTTTATATTTACAAAACTAACTCATACACGGGGTAAAGAAAAATAGCATTATATATTTTATATAGCATTTCATCTCATTCCCCACCATTTCCAATTCTGCTACTGGCAAGCAAACATTTTTTAAAGTTCTTCTAGGGTCGCTTCTGGTGGTTACACCTGTAACTACTAATATAAAAACATTTCTTAAAAAAATTTCTTGATTTATTAAACAAAATTTTGATTATCCTACAAATGACCAAGAATTAGTTAATTTCAAATACCCCATCTAGCTGACTCTTAATACTCTCGATTTTCTTAGTGACATTATTACAGGTATACCTCGTTTTATTGGGCTTTGCTTTCTTGCACTTCACATATACTGTGATTTTTACAAATTGATGGTTGTGGCAACACTCCTTGAGCAAGTCTACTGGTACCATTTTTCCATCTGTATTTACTCACTTTGTGTCTTGTCACATTTTGGTAGCTTTCACAATATTTCAAATATTTTCATTGTTATATTTGTTATAGTGAACTGTAATAACCTTTGATGTTACTATTACAAAGTTTATGACTCACTGAAGTCTCAGATGATGGTTAGCATTTTTAGCAATAAAGTATTTTTAAAGTAAGTTATATGCCTTGATTTTTAGACATAGTGGTAATACACATACAACAGACAGTATATTATAAACAAAACTTTTATATGCACTCAAAAAATTCATATGACTCTCTTTATTGTGATATTTGCTTAATTGTTAAGTTAATTTGGAATTGAACTACCTTACGTCCAAGATTTGCCTGTATTTTCGTTTGGTCATTGCTTGATTTTGTAATCTTCATCTATTACTTTCTGACAGTCTCTCCTTCAGTTGAAGATACCAGCTCTTCAAATTATACTTCTCATCTTCCTTACTTCCACCTTCTAAATTCTGTCAGGTATAGCTTTATCTTTACAATGGCAATACCAATGATATACATAATTATCTATTGTGTAAGTTGATTATTTGAAACTCAATAAATAGCACTTACATAACAACAGGTGTGTGACTACTGCCCAAGAAAGAACACTCTGATCTAGGATACCATTTTAATCTCTTCAAGTCCAATGTCACATACTCAGGAACATTTGAGAAGAATGTTTCTCAAATCCCCCACCAAATGGACTTTTTATATATTCCTTAAGTTGCCTGAAATCCTGCCTTATTTAATTTTGCTTCATGAATTCACCAGGGCTTTTTAGCATAACTTTTTTTTAAAAGAATTTTTCCCTAAATTTTTGTGGCTGAGAGAATAAATACTTCTGGGGGCAAGAGGAGAAAAGGATGGCTGAGGATGAGATGGTTGGATGGCATCACTGACTCAATGGACATGCGTTTGAGCAACCTCCGGGAGATAGTGAAGGACAGGGAACCCTGGTGTGCTGCAAATCATGAGGTCACAAAGAGTCAGACATGACTCTGGTGCCTGAACAACAACAATAGTTCTTCAACATAACTCAGAGATCTCCAGTTTCCTGTTACTTCATTTGTTGTTTGAAATGTAACCCTTTCTTCTAAAAGATATTCTTCCTGAAGGTCATTGTCTTAAGGACTTAGTTTGATCCAGTTACTTTCTAGGCTTTATTGCAAGAAAGTCACTGCAGTGTTTGTGTCCCTGAACTCCCAGCTCGGTTGCGCTGTTTCTCTTCCTTGATTCTTACCCTTGTTTTGTGGAGGAGAACCTCAAGAAATTTCCTCAGAAAAAGGACATCAAAAATAAACAGTTGAAGATTCCTTAAAAAACTAGAGTCAACATATGATCCCGGAATTCCACCCCTGGGCATATCACTGAAGAAAACTATAATTTGAAAAGATGCATGCCCCTCAGTGTTCATAGCAACACTGTTTACAATAGCCAGGACATGGAAACAACCTGTGTCCCTCGGCAGATGAATGCATAAAGATGTGGTGTGTAGACACAGCAGAATATTATTCAGCCGTAAAAGAGAATGAAATAATGCCGTTGAGAGCAACATGGATGTACCTAGAGATTGCCATACTGAGTGGAGTAAGTCAGACAGAGAAAGACATATACCATATGATATTGCTTGTATATGGAATTTTATAAAAGGATACAAATGAGTTTGTTTAGAAAACAGAAGCAGATTCACACACATAGAAAACACACTTATGGTTACCAAGCATGGGGGAGGGATAAATTAGGAGTTTAGGCCTAACAGATACCACATTATTATATATAAAATGAACAATAAGGACCTACTGTATATCACAAGGAACTATACTCAATATCTTATAATAGCATAATGGAAGAGAATCTAAAGAGAATATATACCTGAAAGTAACACAACTTTGTAAATCAACTATGTTTCAATAAACTTTTTTTAAGCTGTCATTATGGCTTATGGGCTTCTCTGGTGGCTTAGTGGTAAAGAATCCATGTGCAGTGCAGGAGACACGGGAGACATGGGTTCAGTTCCTGGCTTGGAAAGATCCCCTGGAGAAAGGCATGGCAACCCACTCTAGTATTCTTGCCTGCAAAATCCTATGGACAGAGGAGTCTGGTGGGCTACAGTCCTCAGGGTCTCAAAGAGTCGAATTACAACTGAGGCAACTGAGCATGCATGTACACACATTATGGCATACTGTCTTTATTTTATACTTGTAACGGATTGATCAGTAGAGAATTATATATTATTTTTCATAAATCTTCCATCAGTGGGATCTTACTGGCTTTGTAAGTTTTATATTCTCTCTCTCTCTCTCTTAGACTTAAATTTGTTTATTCTTAGTGTTATGAGATTTTACAGGAATGTATGTATGTGTGGATTTCTTATGACCCATCTTTTTATGAATTCTATGGATCCTTAATATTTTATTTGTATTTTTTAACCAAACCCAATAGCTTCTGTGTTTCTTGTCTTTTGCTTCACTGTTTTTGGTGATATTTTAATTCTCATACAATATAATTGAATTTGGTGTGCAATTCTTTGAGTTTTGACAAAAACATAAACAAGGCAAATAAGATGTGAAATGGTTCCAATGGACCGAGTCTGTGCAGCAGTAGGGACCAACCAGGCTTAGTGATCTTCAGCATCTTCAGAGGTGGTGCAGCATGACTGTGCGTCCATCTCTGGACTCATGCATCTGCCCAGTGTGGGTACACAGCAGGAGGAAGGTGGAAGATTTGCCCCGTGTCATTACGTATGTTAACTTACGATATCTCACAGTCATCCACTGCCACCTTCTACTTAGTTCTCATCACAAGACTTTCACTCTAGTTCTTACCCAACCTCGATTTTAGGATTTTCCCAAAGCCAGTGATTTTCAAGCACAAAGATCTAGAACTCTCCAGAAATGAACAGCCCCCTCATTTGTTCATGCCTTTGGTGTCCTTATCCCTCGTCATGAAACCCCTTCTAAAGAGAAAGGAAAAGTATACTGTAGGTAACCATTGCCTCTGAGCGGAGGATACTGACTAGACATTTGTTGGACCAGCCAACGGAAAACTCTTCATAACCGTGTCTCCAGCAACATTTGAAACACACCAGCAATGATACAGGAGAGCAAGGTCCTAGAGGAAGTCAGCTCCATTCCCATCCTGCCAAGGCACTAAGGTTGACAGACTGATTATCTGAGGAGGGAAAAGGGGAAGCCTATTGCTCAAAGACAAGTGACTTTAAATACTTTAGTGATGCCTGATTGTCATTAGAGGAATACTAAAAGCAGAAATCGGAGAAGGCGATGGCACCCCACTCCAGTACTCTTGCCTGGAAAATCCCATGTATGGAGGAGCCTAGTAGGCTGCAGTCCATAGGATCGTGAAGAGTCAGACACGACTTCCCTTTCACTTTTCACTTTCATGCATTGGAGAAGGAAATGGCAACCCACTCCAGTGTTCTTGCCTGGAGAATCCCAGGGAGGGGGGAGCCTGGTGGGCTGCTGTCTATGGAGTCACACAGAGGCAGACACGACTGAAGTGACTTAGCAGCAAAAGCAGAAATAGATGAGATGCTAGATGGTATCCCAGGTTACATGGCCTCCTCTGTGCACTGGGGTGGACCACTTGACCTATAATATTTAGAGGACTAAACCCTTGACACTTGATTCTCTTTCTCAGCTTCTCTAATAAGACGATGGGCTGGAGCTGGTCTGCTAAATACTTGCTGTTGGTCTGTGGGGAGATGAGTACCAAAAATAAGAGGAAACATTCGAAAACTCTTCTAGAAATGTAAATATTGCTGTGACCTTCAAGCGCTTTTTTAAAATGTATTGGCTCTTGACAGAAAAGAATTTTTAAAAATTAAATCTCATCTTTGTGAAGTTCTCAGTGGAACATTATTTGTTTAAAAAATAGCACATTTCTTAGGCACATTGTAAAGGTGAAACCAGAAATTTTATTTTCCCACTTTTATCTCCGTCCCAAAAAAAAGGCAAAAAAATTCTACCGAAATAACTTAAACTCTTTAAAATGATCAAATCGGTTCCATTTTTCATTAGGCTAAGGTATGACTGTCAGAAATGGGCTTCCCTCTGATTGTCATGCTTCATGATCCTACCAAGATCATGTTAGGAACCAAAAGATTACCAAAACTCCCCCTTTCCTTCGGTTTATTCTTCCAATTCTTCATTTTCTATTTCCCTGGTTTCCTGTTACTGATTTCAAGAGCACGCAGGATGAATGTTTTCCGGGACTTTATTTGAATAGAAACAACCCTAGGGACGCTACTTTCTAAGAATTTGTTTTCTCTCTTCGTACTGCCTTCCAGCATAGCCGAGTATTTTAGTGCCTGGTTGTTGACCACAACCCCGCGGCAGCTCCCTGCCGCCAGCTCCATCACAGCTCACTGCATCTCGCTCATGGAGGCTGAGCTGGTGGCCTTCCTTGTGCTGTACTGACTGTGTGTGAGTGTATAACAGAGCCAGCCAGCACTTTCGCACCTTCAAAACTTGACCCTCTTGTTTCTCAAGGGTGTTGAAAAGTTGAGTACTGCCCTGCCAGGCAGAGTCAAAGGTGTTATGCTGTGAAATAAAACTTGAAGAGCTGAGTTTTGAAACAGAAAATATTCACATTTCTACCTAAAATCTGTCTGAATGCCTGTGCAGTATCAGGAAAGCCAAGATGAGAACTGTGCTGAAGTCTAAATTCTCTGAGGTCCTTTTTCTGGCCACCTCGTTGTTCTTTACTCGGTGGCGGTTTAGTCGCTAAGTCATGTTTGACTCTTGCAACCCCTTAGACTGTAGCCCACCAGACTCCTCTGTCCATGGGATTTTTCCAGGCAAGAATACTGGAGTGGGTTGCCATTTCATTCTCCAGGGAATATTCCCAACCCAGGGATAGAACCCGAGTCTCCTGCATTGGCAGGCGGATTCTTTACCACTGGCCAGACATATTGGATTTTTGCATTCCTTTATTTATTGTACTGGGGCTTCCCAGGTGGTGCTGGTGGTAAAGAACGCCCCTGCCGATGCAGGAGACAGATGTATGCTTGATCTCTGGGTCGGAAAGATCCCATGAGGAAGGGTATGGCAACCCACTTCAGTATTCTTGCCTGGAGACTCTCATGGACAGAGGAGCCTGGCAGGCTACAGTCCCTAGGGTCGTAAAGAGTCAGACATGACTGAAGCGATTTAGCATGCACACAATTCATTGTATTAGATGAATTATCCCTAATTCTATAGCTGTTAAAGTCTCCAAATCTTAATAGCTAAGTGAAATGGAAATTTACTTATTTATTTATCATGTAGTGTCCAATTGGTAGCAGAGAGTAGGTGGATCAGGGGAGCTCTTTGGGGTCTTTGACATACAGTAAAAGACACACCACAAGCATCAATATTCAGCTGAAAGTGAAAAGTGAAAGTTGCTTAGTTGTATCTGACTCTTTATGATCCCATGGACTATACAGTTTATGGAATTATCCAGGCCAGTATACTGGAGTGGATAGCTATTCCCTTCTCCAGGGGATCTTCCCAACCCAGGATTGAACTCAGGTCTCCCGCATTGCAGGTGGATTCTTTATCAGCTGAGCCACCAGGGAAGCCCAAGAATACTGAAGTGGGTAACCTATCCCTTTTCCAGCGGATCTTCCCAACCCAAAAAATAAACCAAGGTCTCCTGCATTGCAGACAGATTGTTTACATGCAGAAAGAGTAAGTGCAGAATATTTTGACTGGTTTCTATAGGCCAGGTTTGGAAGTAGCATGTATCATTCACTAGCAGCATTCACTTCACCAGGACACAGTCTTATGGCCATAGCCTAGGAAGAAGCAGAAACCAAATTTTGGTGAACAGCTAGCATGTTTCTTCCATATTCCCTGTGCAGATGGAGAAATGAAAGTCTGAGAAATATTCAAATGAGCTCTAGGATATAGTCTTAGTAATATCCATTTGTTATATAGAGCTTAGTTCAGAGTTACAGTTCAGAGTTAAGGTTACTGATATGTGAATTCTTATGTGATTCGTTATGACTCTAAATACTAATGCTTACAAAATTATAATAGTCATCATCCCTAAGGATGTCATCAGCTACCATTTCTTGAATGCCAACTTTCCAACAAGCATCAAACTCTGCATTTTATCAATATTACTCCATTAATTTCTGTTTTAGAGTGAAGCATTCTTAAGGATGGGCTTCCCTGGTGGCTCAGTGGTAAGGAACTCACCTGCCAATGCAGGAGACGGGGATTCGATCCCTGGATTGGGAAGATCCCTTGGAGAAGGAAATGGCAACCCATTCCAGTATTCATGCCTGGAAAATCCCATGGACAGTGGAGCCTGGCCATGGGATCACAAAAGAGGTAGACATGACTTAGGAACTAAACAACAGATTCTTAAGGACAGAGGAATGTCTTTTTTTCTTTTTTCTTCAAGTATTCTGAAGTTGAGTATAGTAAAAATGACTAAGATTGATATCTTTTGAAAGAAGTAATATTAGACACAGACCCTTAGAGAAGGAAATGGCAGCCTACTTCAGTATTCTTGTTTGGAGAATCCCTTGGACAGAGGAGCTTGGCAGGCTACAGTCCATGGGGGTCACAAAGGATTTGACACGACTGAGCCTCTAACACTCCACACAGAATCTTAACATCTAGGAAATCTACCTTAATTTTTGTAGCTTCCTAGAGATGAATGTATGCTCACCGTATTTTAAAATGTGTCTTAAAATATTTTAAAATGGACATATTTTTATCAATATTAATAATGCCCATCTGGGAGCTATGCTTCTGAAGATTCAGTAAATTTTATCCTGTGACAAATTTGTATCTACAGAAACTGACAGAAACTGATTCTCAAGAGAATATGGCTTATTTACAGAATTTTTTGCATGTAATTTACTTAGCTATCCACATGATCACTGGGAATTTATTGCTTACTTTCCTTAAATTGCACATTCTTTCACTAAAAAAGGAAGATATTTGCTTTTGAACATAGCAATAAAAGCAAAACAGTTCTGCAAAAGTGTACATGCTCATTGATGGTTTACCTGCTGGTTTATGCTAATTTGAGATCATTTCAACTTTATAAATCATTCTTTAATCTAGACTCTCTTAAACAGAGATAACGTTTAAAATGACATTTTCCCTCCAGACATATCAAGTTCATATCTATCTTTATGTGAAAATTTTAAATAAGAAATGGAGTTGAAAAAAGCAATCAAATTAAGTGTAATGCAAAAAAGAATTATTGAGACTAATAATGTAATGATGTATTCTTTCAGTTGACTGGATATTTTGCATTGTAAAATTAAAGGTCAAATTCTGATCCTATTATTTGTTTTTAAACAATTTTACTTAATGTATTCTGTCAAGAGCATTTATGTCTCTAGAGAAATTAGAAGATACATAATTATAACCGATATCTCGAAAGGGTAAAATGTCTTGCTCAATTAAAATACTTGAGGGAGAACTGTTTTTTCAGCTTTATTGAGGTATAATTGGCAAATAAATGGTAAGATATTCAAACTACACATCATGATGACTTGATACAAATGTATTGTGAAAGGATCCCCAACATTGGATTAATTAACACATCCATCACCTCACATATTATTCATTTTATTTATTTGGTAAGAATACTTCAGTTCTACTCTCAGCAAATTTCAGTTATTTACAAAATAGTGGTATCAACTACTGTGGTACAGTCACCACATTATATTGGGTTGGCCCTAAGGTTCATTTGGGTTATTTGTAATATCTTATGGAAAAACCCAAACAAACTTTTTGGCCAATCCACTGCATAAAATCCTCAGATCTTATTTATCATATAGCTGAAAGTTTGTTCCCTTTGATCAGCCTCTCTCGATTTCTTCCACCCCACAGCTCCTGACAATCACTTTTCTACTCTGTTTCTATGAGTTTGACTTTTTTTTTTGTAAGCAATTCCACATATAAGTGATACCATGAAATATTTTTTCATTCTCTCTCTGGCTTATTTCACTTAGTGTAAGGCCCTGCAGTTTCATCCATGGTGTGGCAAATGGCAGGATTTCCTTTTTAAAGGCTGCATAATATTCCATGGTATATCTGTACCACACTTTATCCATTCTGTGGATGGACATTCAAGTTGCTTCTATACCTCAGATATTGCTAACAGGGCTGCTATCAGTCTGGCACAACGTCAGAGCTGTCTCTCAAACTTTGGTGATTTCCAAGCCTCCTCCTTTGCTCTTGGTGGTCCCCAGTTGTTGGGGCTGTGCCAGGATCTATCTGTGTTTTAAAGTGGAGGATGGCAGTCTTCACTAGATGCAGGTTGACTGGAAGCTGGACCCTTCAGCAGCAGCTGAGAAGACTGTACTATGAGTCCTTTCCAGGGAAAGACTGGGATGGGCCTTTTTGCCTACTTCCTCTTTGCTGGGCTGAGGTCTAGAGCAGTGGTGTGGGGATGCTCCCAGGCTCATCAGGAACTGCTTCTTTGTTTGCTAGAATCCTAGGGGACTTGTGAATGCAAGCCCCATTGACTATTCGGGCCGGGAAATCCAGGCCACTCCCTCGGGTGACAGCCAGGAAAGCTGGAGTCACAGATACGTATACAAACTCCTTCCATGGAGACACCCGCACCTTGCTGGTGTTGCTGGAGCAGGTTGGAGGGAAGAAGTACGAGAGGTGTCCGCTGGCTTCCCTGGCCTGTGGGGAGGACCACAGCCAGCCCTTAGTAACTGCTGACTTAGAAGCCTGACCCTAAGGCAGCAGCTTTTAAAGACTGTAGATAACCTTTTGAAGAGAAAGACTGGGAAATGGGTGATTTTCCTGCTTCCTCAGTGCTGAGCCCTCAGGGCGATAGTCCAGGTACCTATCAGGAATTTTCTTTACTATCATCTTGTGGGTCCCTGGACTCAAGCCTGTTGGCATTTCAAAGCTAGCTGTTTTGGAGGCCTTCTTCCCCAGTGGTTGTCTTAAATGTTGGAGTGATATATACGTACATGTATAACTGAATCACTTTATTGTACACCTGAAACTAAAACAATATTCTAAATCAACTATACCCTAATATAAAATAAAAATTAAAAGTATACCTATATATGTATAATTGGATCACTTTGCTGTACATTTGTAGACATGAACACAATACTGTAAATCAACTATACATCAATCAAATAATTTTTTTTTAAATGTTAGATTGATAGATGTGGGGTCCAAACCCTTCACTCCTCAAGATTGCTTTGGCTATTCAGGGGTTTTTGTGGTTCCATATAAATTTTAGGATGGGTTTTTCTATTTCTTTTTTTTTAATTTAATTTTTATTTTCAGTACATTCAATTTATTCATAAAAACATTCTAAAAATGTACATTTTTTTCTTTTCAGCAAAGTTTAACAAAACATAAACCCCCCTTAAACAGAATACTTGACACTTACAATCCAAAATCAAATTAGCAGAATATTAAATACTTAAAAAACTATATCTTTAAAAAATATTTATAAAGTTACAAGCAATTTTGTTCAGTTCAGTTCAGTCGCTCAGTCGTGTCCGACTCTTTGCGACCCCATGAATCGCAGCACGCCAGGCCTCCCTGTCCATCACCATCTCCCGAAGTTCTGGCTCAAAAATGGGAGAAATGCTGGGAATTCTCATTTCTGGAAAAAATGCTTTTGGAATTTTGATAGGGATTACGTTGGATCAGTAGCTTGTTTGGGCACTTTGGACATTTTATTAATTCTTCCAATCTATGAACTTAGAAACTCTTTCCATTTATTTGTGTCTTCTTCAATTTCTTTTATCAATGTCTTATAGTTTTCAGTGTAAGGTCTTTCATCTCTTTGGTTAAATTTTAAAGATTGGGATTGTTTTAAAGGGAACTCTTAAATATAGTATTTCTAAACAACAACAAACTGTAGTGTCTTTTCTCAAAATGTATACCATAATATAGTAATTTTTTAGTTATCGAGATATTCTTTCTCCTCCTTTTACTATATGATGATATGTAGTTGGCCTAGGGGCATCTTCTCTCTCTCTCTCTCTCTCTCTATATATATATATATATATATATGTACACACACACATTAGCAGTCTCTTGTATATGTGGGTGAAACTATGTCCTTTTTTGCATTTATTGTTCTTGAATTCATTCATTTTCATTCTTAACTATAAACTTTAATTTCCAAACTGATAAAAAATAATTTAATACAGTTTTAATCCAGTATGTGAAAAGCCACCCCACTCAAATAAATCAATTTGATAATTTAACGAAGAAAGAATCAGATTGTGAAGGTCTGACAAGGAGGATGTACAGAATAATTTCAAGCAATAGAGTAAGATGACTTACTGTTTTAGGAATTTGATAAAACTTCATAACTAATTAGATAGAGTCAGTCAATAAGCTGGGAGAAGGAATATCTGAATGACTTCTAAATTTCTGGCTTTGGTATTCGGGTTTATAGTAGAGGGGACCATCAGTGGGAAGACTGTGTGGGAAAGAGTTAATTCTGGATGGCAGGTGGACCGTTTGGTTTGTATCTATCGAATTTGTGATGTCTGTGTATATCTTGCAGGTGAAGGTATTACATGTATAGAAGTGCTGGTTTGAAATTCAGCACCAAAACCTATCTCCTAAAATGCTCTCCTCTGGTCTCTGTGGCACTGCCCATCCCATGGCACTGCTCTCCTGAGTTTCTTCCCATCTCTGTTGTCGGGCTCTTCCTCCTTCACCAGTGGGCATGGCCAAGACTCCCTGGGGTCCTGGCCAAGGTCCTTTCTCTTCAGTGATCTCACTCTCACCTGTGGCCTCAGCCACCACCTTGGGGGCACAAATAATTACAGCTTGGGAGAGCTGGTAGGAAGATTTGGAAGCAGAGAACTAGAAGGAAAATCAGGAGATAGTAAAATAATGATCGTTTGTAGCGGAAATTTTGAAAAATCAGGTAGGTACTGCACAAAATTCTAAACAGCAGATCAAGAAAATGGGAGCGACATCAAGAAAATGGGTCTTCTTGTTGGGAGAGTTGTATCGCCTTTACGGAGCAAAGTCAGCTTGCAGTACACAGGGCTCACACCACATTGCAATGGGTGTAAAAGAGGGTGTTGGGGAGGCGACGGGAAAGGGATCCAGTGCGTATATTAATGTGTAAATAAGAATGTGTATATGTGTGCTCAGTCGTGTCCAGCTCTTTGCTACTGCATGGACTGTAGGTAGCCCGCCGAGCTCCCCCGTCCATGGGATTTCCCAGGCAAGAATACTGGAGAGGGTTGCCATTTCCTTCTCCAGGCAAACAAGAATGAAAAGGTACAAAAAGAAGACTTGGGACAGAAGTTAAATCAGTTGATGACTCAGTGGTAGAGAACCCACCTGCCAACACAAAGGACATAGGTTTGATCCCTGGGTTGGGAAGATTCCACATAGTGTAGGGCAACTAAGCCTGTGTGCTACAACTACTGAGCCCAGGTGCCACAACTACTAAACCTTGTGCACCCTAGAGCCTGTGCTCTGCAACAAGAGAAGCCACTGCGATGAGAAGCCCGCACAGTGCAGCAGAGAGGAGCCTCCAGTCGCCGCAACTGGAGAAGGTCTGCGCACAGCAGCGAAAACCCAGCGCAGCCAAATATAAATAAATAAACAAAGCAAAAATGTTCACAGAAAACCATTTGAGGATTAAAAGGCCATTTCCCTTCACTGGATTGGCTTTTAAAATGAAAAACTAGACACAATGTCTTCATATGTGTTTCCTCAACTTTTGTTTTTGGCATTCGTTTAGCATGAAAACGAAAGCTTTCCATTTATTAAACCTGACAAGTGATGGGTTTTAAAGTTTGGCTAAAGGTTATATTACATCACACATGGGCTCCTCTACCTTATATTAATATACATATATATGGACATCACAAAATATTCTCAAGGCCGTTCAGGTTAATTCAATCCCACAAATATACATTGATTTTCTACTGAGAGGCAATTGCTACGCTAGGTATTGGGGATCCATATAGAAATAGCTCAGTCTCAAAAATACAACCCAAATAACCTGAAAAACTTAATATAAAGTCATACAAACCAAGATAATAGTAGGTTCAGTGAGCATGGGCAAGACTTAATCCAACCTGATGATTCAGGCATGAGATCCCCTGAAGCAAGCCTTGAAGGAGAAATAAATACTAGCCAGCAAAAGCAGAGAGAGGGCATGCAAGACAGAAAGATTAGTATGAGAAAGCTACGGAAATATTCCAGAGCATGTTACATGAATGGCATTATAAGCTGCAATCTGGTTTACTGAAGCATAATGTATAAATCATAAGAGTGAAGGCCAAAGACAGAGATAAAAGCAAGTTTATAGAGAGCCCTGTATATCATGCCAAGGAACTGAACTTTATAAATTTATAAGGCACTAAACCATAGGTGTAACGTTGTCTGAGTTGTATTTTTATAAGATCATTTTGCTGCAATGAAAAGGAGGCAAGACTTGGAGAAAGGAGTTCAGTTCAGTTCAGTCGCTCAGTCGTGAGGGACTCTTTGTGACCCCATGGACTGCAGCACACCAGGCCTCCCTGTCCATCACCAACTCCCGGAGTCCACCCAAACCCATGTCCATTGAGTCGGTGATGCCATCCAACCATTTCATCCTCTGTCGTCCCCTTCCTTTCCCACCTCAATCTTTCCCAGCATCAGGGTCTTTTCACATGAGTCAGTTTTTCTTATCAGGTGGCCAAAGTATTGGAGTTTCAGCTTCAACATCAGTCCTTCCAATGAATACTCAGGACTGATTTCCTTTAGGATGGATTGGTTGGATCTCCTTGCAGTCTAAGGAACTCTCAAGAGTCTTCTCTGATACCACAGTTCAAAAGCATCATTTCTTCAGTGCTCAGCTTTCTTCACAGTCCAACTCTCACATCCATACATGACCACTGAAAAAACCATAGCCTTGACTAGATGGACCTTTGTTGGCAAAGTAACGTCTCTGCTTTTTAACATGCTGTCTAGCTTGGTCATAGACAACCTAGAGTAAGCATCTTTTAATTTCATGGCTGCAGTTACCATCTGCAGTCATTTTGAAGCCCCCCAAAATAAAGTCTGACACTGTTTCCACTGTTTCCCCATCTATTTGCCATGGGACCAGATGCCATAATCTTAGTTTTCTGAATGTTGAACTTTAAGCCAACTTTTTCACTCTCCTCTTTCACTTTCATCAAGAGGCTCTTTAGTTCTTCACTTTCTGCCATAAGGGTGGTGTCATCTGCATAGGAGAGAAGATGATAAAACCCAGGGTGAGATGACCAAGTCTTATAGAGATATATAATATACAAAGAGAGTATATAATAGAAATGGAAATTTAGGAGGGATTCCAAGATGAGTTCAAATGGGGGACTTCCCTGGTGGTCCAGGGGTTATGAACCTACCTTGCAATGCAAGGGACGCGGACTTAATTTCTCATCAGGGAACTAAGGTCCCATGTGCCACAGGGCAAGTAAGGGCTGCGTACCACAGTTTACTGAGCACTCTGGAGCCCGAATGATGCAACAATTCTGCACGCTGCAACTAAGACCCAAAACGTGCTAAGTTGCATCAGTCATGTCTGACTCTGCAGCCCTATGGACTGTAGCCCGCCAGGCTCCTTCATCCATGGGATTCTCCAGGCAAGAATATTGGAGTAGGTAGCCATTTCCTCCTCCAGGGGATCTTTCCCACTCAGGGATTAAGCCTGAGTTTCTTCTGTCTTTTGCATTGGCAGATGCGATCTTTACTATGAGCATCACCTGGGAAGCCTAACATAGCCAAACAAAAAAATTTTTTAAGAGACAGACTTTTTTTTTTTTTAAAGAGATAAGTTCAGATGGTAGGAGAAGTTAATAGTGTTGGGTGATGAATTAGGTGATTGGTGCATGTGTAAGTCTAGAATAACTCACAGATTTCTGGTGTTGATAACTTGGTATAAGATGCCATGAGTCCATAGAGGATAACAGGTAAACGAATAAAAGTCTGGACAGAAAGAGCAGAGAATGATGAGATTAATTTGGATCTGGGTGCCAGTGAAAGTTGCAAGTGGACATGTCTAGCAGGTCTTTGGATGGTCAAGTATGAACCCAGCTGAGAGGTCAAGGCTGAAGATACAGATATGGAATCACCATTTAAATATTACTTAAAATCATGAGACTCAGCGAGAACGCTTTGTTAATGTAGAAGAAAACTCATATGTGTTTCACACTTTACTGTTCATGTTGTCCTTTGAGTTTTTCTTATTGCCTTTTAATGGGATTTTACCTGTTTGACCACGTGGTGGTCTAGGGGGATGCCACCATATTGATTTAACCATAGAAATGGAAGCTCCTGAATAGGAACCCTGTCTGTCTGTGGTTTCTAATTTCCTGCTCTTGCCAGCTTATTGCTGACTTAGCCTCCTTTGAGCTATCTTCTTCAGAAGTAGCTATACCTTTCTGTGTTTCTTCTATAGTAAATGCTCTCATGTCACCTGCTAACAACATGTGCTCTGGGAAGGATGTTGGATTAGTTGTTTCCTCCAGCTGCTGTTATAGAAACTTGGTGGTTTAAAGCAACATGAATTTATTATCTTTCAGTCCTGGAAATCAGAAATTGGAAATCGATTTAGGATAAAATCAACATGTTAGCAGCCTGGCATGAGTTCTGGAGCCTCTAGGAGAGACTAACTTTTCTTGCTTCTGTATCCCTTTGCACATGACCTCCTTACTCTGTCTTCAAAATGCATTTCTCCAACCTCTGCTTCCATTATCCCATCTGTTTCTTCTGCCTTTGACTTTCTTGTTTTCCTCTTGTGAGAGCTTTTTTGATTGTATTGTGCCTACTGAGGTAATCTGGGAAAAACTTCCCATCTCAAAACCCTTTACTTAATCACATCTGCAAATTTCCATGTAAGATAACATTCATTGGCTCCAGGGATTAGGACGTGGACACCTTTCCAGGGCCACTATAATACAGCTACTATACTATCCTTGACAAGAAATGAACATAGCTGCTCACCCTGGTTTCCAGTAGTAGTTCTTATAATAGTTCCTATGCTTCAGACATTAAGGACTCTGCCTGCAACGGTTCGATCCCTGGGTGGAGAAGATTTCTGGAAGGAGGAAATGGCAACCCACTCCAGTATTCTTGCTTGGAAAATCCCATAGACAGGGGAGCCTGGAGGGCTATAGTCCATGGAGTCACAAAGAGTTAGACACCACTGAATGACTAACACTTTCATGCTTCTATTAGGCTTCCCAGGTGGCTCAGTGGTAAAGAATCTGCCTATCAAGCAGGAGAACGGATTCAATCCCTGGGTTGGAAAGCTCCCCTGGAGAAGGAAATGGCAACCCACTCCAGTATTCTTCCCTGAGAAATCCCATGGATGCACAGCCTGGCGGGCTATAGTCCATGAGGTTGCAAAGAGTCAGGCTTGTCTGGCAACTAAAACAACAACAATAACGAATGCTTATATTAATAAGGTAACTGGCCATACATGAAATATTAAGTAGCATTCTTTAACTGAAACAAACTTTCAGTTTTACTTGTACAACATCATTGCTTATATCCAAATAACTAAGCATTACAGGGTAAATTTCACAGCCAGACAATGTAACAGACATTGATCTTTTTTCAGCCTCAGCATCAAATTCTCCTTCTTAAAAGTTCCCGTAAATTGTTTTGAGGAATTACTATCTCCAATCATATGTATTTTTGGAAACACAAAAAATCCAGGTACCTGCCTTTCATTCTGGAAATCAAAGAACCAAATGTTTCCTACCCCTCTTTCTATCTTTCCTTGACAAGGCTATCCTTGACAAGGTCCAGTCAAGGAGTTGTGCCTCATCTAAGTTTGACTAGTCAAATGCTCTGCTCTGTGACTTGAATCTTGCTCCAGGAATGTGAGGTTCAAAATAGTAGTTGCATTTACTGACTGTAAACTGTAAATTTCATTGACTGCAACACTAAACAAAACTGCTCTTTCTAACTTCCTGCTGCTGCTGCTGCTGCTAAGTCGCTTCAGTTGTGTTAAACTCTGTGCGATCCCATAGATGGGAGCCCACCAGGCTCCCCTGTCCCTGGGATTCTCCAGGCAAGAACATTGGAGTGGGTTGCCATTTCCTTCTCCAGTGCATGAAACTGAAAAGTGAAAGTGAAGTCACGACCCCATGGACTGCAGCCCACCAGGCTCCTCCATCCATGGGATTTTCTAGGCAAGAGTACTGGAGTGGGTTGCCATTACCTTCTCCATTCTAACTTCCTAGAGCTACAATATTGCCTCAAACTCTGCCTGTTTCAAGACTGCAAAGTTTTCAATATCTTTCCAATAAATACTTTTCAATAAATACTCTTCAGTTGCCAAGTTAGGTTTCTGTCACTTACAATCAGTAAGCCCTAACAAGAGCAGGGTTATATAAATATTATTGTTACCTGGTTGAATCTACCATAAGAATTTTGTAGGGAAATTGATTTTCTGCTCAAGCAAATTTATTCACTAAAGTCACATAATTTGATTTAGGGCCTGACAGTTATAATGGTCTTCTTACTTATGTGACCACATTAAAAATTCTATGGATTAAACATACTTACGAATCTGGGAATGCAAGGTAGTTGCTCTCTAGATTATGAAGGCTGTTTTTCCTATGTCAGTATTTGGCCTTTTCATGGCGTCTTGGTGATGGATAGGGAGGCCTGGCATGCAGCATCCATGGGGTCACAGAGAGTCAGACACGACTGAGCAACTGAACTGAACTGAGTGGAGTCTTATTTGAAAAACCAATGCTCCTACATAGTAGGAATTGGCTGGCAATATCCTTTGGAGCTTTGTTAAAGCATTATAATCACGGTACTACTATTCTGAGGATTTACCTCCATTTCTTTGAGTGTTTAGTGGTTTAAAGATTTTTTTCCCCCCTCTTTAATGGAAAATCACTCAGTGAAATTGCGAAAAAGTGATTATTTATCTGAGTCATATTTTTATGGAAACTGTTTTTCACTTCTCTGCATTTTTAGAAGTGTTTTCTTTAAAAAGGATATTCTATTAATATTTATAATTAGATATCACACAAAGCAGATGCTAAATCTTATGCTATAAGTTTATGGGTACAATTACATAAAGAAGATTATATACTCTCTGGCATAATGTTCTCTCTGGAAGCCGTAGAACAAAGGACAGACCTTCTCCGTGAAGTCGCCCGTTCTTTATTGAGGGAGACCGGAAGACTGTGATTAACCACTATTTTAACTCTTATCACCCAGAACCTAGTACTTAAGTGGGTTGCGCAGGAGCTCGATAAACAATTGATTGACTCCATTCTCTCTTTGACCCAAATTTCACCTATTCACAGAATATTTATTTCTATTCTTACTTAGAAGCCTTAAGGATTTTTTTTTTACTTTCAGAGCTCGTGGACTTGCGGTCCTCAGCCTATGCGAATGGGCGTGGCTCCCAAAAGCAGTTGAGATGGAGAGCTGAGCGTTTACTGAGGTCAGAGGACAGGAAGAAAAGGAATTCATTTCCCTATTATTTTTGGTTTTCTCTAAATACCTAGAGAAACCGGTAGAATATATATTGTGTAATCTAATCCACAATCCCCCCCCCTGCTGCCCCCAAGAGCCTTCAGATTGTACAGTTGTACAATGGCCTTCAGTTGTACAGATGGGGAAACTGAGGCTCTGGGGAATAACTGTTTGGAAGTAAGGGCATGGGGTGTGAGCAGGCGGTCCTGGTGAGTCTAGACTAGGTCCACAACCCGGGCTCCTCCCTGGCGATTGCGTTTTCAAAAATTCTACTAGGGACCCCGAGGATGGAGAGAAAAGGGCAAACCCTTTACCCGCCTACGTGTTCTCCTGTGACAGAAAGTGTGGAGCGCTCCTGATAAGATTAGGGGACCAGAGCTGGCAGGTGAGGCGGGGCAGGTTCCATTCTCCGCGGATGCAGCGCCGGGGAACGCACGGGGCACGCCCACCAACGCGCGGCCGCCTCCCGGTTCCTTCGCTGGGATGCGGGGCTGGCCTCTGCGTCCCGCGTGAGCGCACTTGCCGCCCGGAGGCGGAGCGGGCATCACCCGCAAGACGCCGGGCGCCTCCCCGCGGCCCAGGCGCACGTGCCGGGCCGGGGCCAGGGCTGGTGGCCGCACCGTAGTAGCCGGGGCGGGTGGGAGCGCGGGCTCCGGGCCTCGGCCGTCACTCGCCCGCCGGCTCCGGCGGTTGGGCGGAGGAAGCGCGGGACTCCTCCTCCCCACCGTATTAACATGCACCCAGGGGCGGGTGACCAGCCCAGCCTCGCCGCCCCAGCCCACCGCGTCCCGCCACTGAGCCTCCGCGCCAGAGGCGAGCGCTGCGCTCCGGGCGCCGCATTCCCGAGGACCCGGCCTCTCCGACACCTCCGGCCCCGGGGAATAGGCGGCATCCGCAGCGGGAGCGGTCGCAGCTGCCTCGGCTTCTCTCTCGAGTCCTTCGCCTCGCGTCGCTAAGAGCCTGTCCCGGCCACGGGGACACCTCTTTCGTCCTGCCTCCGAAGCTCGCGGGAACCGACGGACGGCCGCGGCGACCGAGGGCCGGACTGCGGGCAGCGGCAAGGTAACGCCGGGCTGCGCCGGGGGCTGGGGCGTGCGCTCGCGGCCAGGGCCACGGGAGCCCGGGCCGCCGCCACCGCCGAGTTCCCAGTGGCTTTTCCCAGCCGCGCGGTCGCCGCTGCTCTTGCCGGTGGAGGAACTCCGGGCTGGGCTCCCCGGACCGCTAGCCGGCTTCTCCTACCCCTTCCGCCGCCTGGGGCGCACTTCTGCGACCCCCGGAGACCCGGGGGCCGGCGCGCCCCTCTCCGGGTGTGCGGTCCTCGCGGCTAAACGCCCCCCAACGCCGCCCCCGGGCTGGGGCGCGGACGGATTTATAATTGCGACAGGGTCCCAGAGGGGGAGGGGAGCTGAACGGCAGTCCCCGGCACGTCCACCGGCCGCTTTCCCACCCCCCGCCCCCAGCCCCCTGCACCTTGCCGGGGAGGAGGGGGCCGCTCGCTGCAGGGCATTTCTCCACCGGCTCCCGAGTCGTGGGCGAAGCAAGTTGTTGCACTTGTTTTCTGGGTGACATTTTGGCTTTGGGAGTGGAGGCAGCCCCCTCCTCTGTGTGAATGTGTGTGTGTGTGTGTGTGTGTGTGTGTGCGCGCGCGCGCGCGCTTGCTCAAGCAAGAAAGAGAAAGCCAGAGAAGAAGAGACACAAAGAGAGAGAGGCACACAGGGAGAGACAGAGATTCAGATAGACACACGGAGAAGCGCGGTCCTAGGGAGCGATCGCTGGAAAGTCGCCCCCTGCCCGCGGCCGAGGCCGAGGCCAATTCCTGGCCAGTCGCGGCGCGGCGGGTGTTCAGGGAACTGAACGAGCCTGGATGAGCCGGGACCAGGCAGGGACCCCTCCTCCGGGCCCGGAGGGATAAAAATTGCGCTTTCCTGGAGGGGCCGCCGCAGCTGCGGGGGTTAGACCTCGGGGCTCGGGGGCGCGAAGATGGAAATTCAGCCCGCAGGGCTGAGATGCTGCGCGCCTCGCCTAGTGCGGTGGCCACGGGAGGTGGTGGGAAGGGGCGGCTCAGGTGCCCGCGACAGTGTCTGTGCCGGCGCCGTTCCCGCCCCGCGCTCCCGGGCTCGCCTCTCCTCCTGGTCAGGAGGCTGCGGAATTTTCTGTCGGTTAGGGGAGGGGGTTTGAGGCGGGGAGAAGGCCGGGACAGCCCCCCGACGACCCCTTGCCCCTCGCCACCGAGGGTGAGAGGTTATCTCTTTTCTGGACTCTGGCGAGACTCTCCCCTCCTGACACCGTGAGCTGGTTCGGTTCTTGAGAGATCACTGCTCGCTGTCTCCCCCACCCCCCACCCCCCAGCTTAACGCGTGAAGTTATGGAATTACAGTGATGAAAGGTGTATAATAAAAGTAACAATTGAAGACGGAGCTTTAGCTTTTACAGTCTTCGCAGATGGCTTTGTAAAGTGATGATGGATCAGTCTGGCTTTTAGTCAGACCCTGGGATGAGGAATGTTCAGAGCCAGGAAAGCAATATTAGGAATAAATGCAAACATTTTGCAAATTGTTATCTTTAAAAAACAAACAAACAAACCAGAAGGGAGCTAACTGCCTTTTTTCTGTTATTTATAGCCGAATTTCCGCTTCAGGGAGCAACTTTCTATTGGCCTATCGAATTTTGCATGTATAGCGGCAGTCTTTATCCCAACTTGAACGGAAATGAAAGGAAGGCAAGAGATGTTACAAGTATCCTGATTTATCTAATGTCAAAGGATAAAGTTTTGCTTACATTTAAAAAAAGGAAATCCAAAGTCATGAAGAAATATTGAATATCTTGCAAAACATATGAAGTTTAAACGATTAGTTGACAAAAGCTACCCTTGGTTCAGAAAATTCATATTCTTACATGAAACAGGAAAGTTCTACAAGTCTAGTATCAATGGCCTTGTTAATAATTTCCTTTGGATGTATTAGTTCAGTTTAAAGTTGCTGCAGTAAAGTCACTGCCTTGAAATATTCCTAGTTCTAGATCTAAAATTCCATGACTGTTAAAAAAAAATGACTCACTTAAGAGAAACTATTAGCTACTTTATGAGAAGAGAAGTGCCTTCAAATACAAGCTATTTCAAAAATTACATCTGTCTGTTTCCCTGTACATTTCTATCTAAGGCTAGTTTGCCAAATAAAATATTTGGTCTCAAAAATTATAGATGATATAAATACTGGCAAAATGAACTGGTAAACAGATTCTTTAAAAAATTATGGAGTAATTTTCTGACAACTCTTCAAATCACACACTAGCAATTGTGCTTTGAGGGGAATAATACTTGAGTATTCCTTGTGGGGAATTTTCTTGGTTTAGCATCTGTAATTTTTCCTTCAGTATAAACTTGGTTTCGCCAGGACTAAAACCTTGATATGAGTGATTATTGAAATCAAGACCACCTTCTCAAAATATCATATGGCTCATACAGAGGAATAGACTAAACTGTCAGTTGTCCTACTTTCTAAGTCTGTCTAAGCTTAAGTATTTTATTGAATCAGATTTGGAAATACAAATTGCATGCTCTTTGATGTAATTCTGTTAGGTATGTATGCCTTTGTTCCATATAGCCATCTAGATTGATTAATTTTTAAGTATAAATTCAAAATTGTGAAGAAGGGAAATGGAGTTTTACTAAGTACTCCTTTAGAGATTTGTAGCCTAGTAATAATAGTTCCTGCTACAACTCAATTGAGACAAGTAACATATTCTTTGAATAGCAACTTCTGAAAACAGGGTTCAGCATTCTGACTTTAATTTCATGTACTATTTCAGATTCAGAAAGAATAATAAAATGCCATCTAAATGTGTGTTTTCATAGTGAGTTTTCTATGACGGAGTCAAATTCACATGATGGTTTATTTCACATTCTGGATTATTCCCACAAATTGTTCTACCTTTAATCAGAGCAACTCTGCTCCATGCAGAAGAATCTGTCTCTTTTTAGGAGGCATTCCATTGGAAAACTGTCATGAAGATTTCATCTCTATAGAAACCACGCTTGCCTTTCCTGGGTTAATTTAAGGAAATGTAGTTGTAAGTTCTTTTGTTTCTTTTTCTCCTTTACCCAGTTAAAGGAGCATCTTTAAAGGACTTTGGAAAAATCAAAACCCTTGTCTCCAATCCTCGACTCCCACACTTACAGTCTATGCCTTATTGTCTATGAGATGCTGTTTTCTTTGTACATTTTTATTTTATAGAAACACAATCACAAGACCATTTTCTAGAATTCTAAAAATTTTGTGTTACTGATACACTTGGAGGTTGAAGGGCACCCCATCACGTTTTGTGTTGTCTCTTATTTCCAGAAGATTCTTGGGGTTTGTAATTCTTCATTTTCAAAGAAAGGAATAATTTCTTCTTTGACCTTCTTCCTTTTTTTTTTTTTTTTTTTAATCACAGGGAATGTGTAGCCTGCTTCCTGTTACTGCCCAATGAAGGTGACTTTCACTGAGTGGTCTCTCAGGAATTGTCAAAGATGGGGTTTCTAGGAAGGTCTAAACTGTTCTAGCACAGGGGAGGATTTAGAACTGTCAGTCTTCCACTTTATTAAACACCCACTGATAACTCATTGTTTGAAATACCAGCTACCAGTTCCTTTTCTAACACATACCTCTTTGGCTTATGCAAAATGTATATTTGCTATATGTAATATACCATTGATGCATACAGCATATGTGTGTGTGTTTGTGTCTGTGTGTGTATACACTCAGTTGCTTCAGTTGTGTCCAACTCTTTGTGACCCTATGGACCATAGCCTGCTAGGTTCTTCTCTTCATGGAATGCTCCAGGCAAGAATACTGGAGGGGGTTGCCACGCCCTTCTCTAGGAGATCTTCCCAATCCAGGGATCAAACCCGTGTCTCTTTCGTCTCCTGCATTGGCAGGCAGATTCTTTACCACTGTACCGCCTGGGAAGCCCTGATATATATATATGTCCAGCTCTTTGCGACCCCACGGACTGCGGCACACCAGGCTTCCTTGTCCTTTACTACCTCCCAGAGTTTGCTCAAATTCATGTCACATTGGGTCGGTGATGCCACCCAACCATCTCATCCTCTGTTGCCCCTTTCTCCTCCTGCCCGATATAATTTGCTACTTTTTTTTTTCTTTTGGTAACCCTGAAAAGGAAAACATGTGGTGGAGGACAGAAAAGAAATGGATTTTGGTTATAAGGTGGTTAAACATGGTGAATGGCTTTTCTTTGAGGACTTTTCTTCCCCTCTGTGATTGTGCGGAGGTTGGTGCTGCATATGAAATACGCTGACCCAGAAATGTTACATCTTTCACTCTGGACCGTGGTCGGGCCAGACAGCTGGTGTACCAATGAAAAGCTGGAGATATTCTCTGCTTCTATTGACCTAAGGTTTTTCCTGGATGGTGTTTATTGTTTTCTCCTTCCTGCGGGAGGTAGTGTACTGGGTAGCGAGTGACAGCCCATGTCGGGGCCCAGCTTGCACCTGGGAAGCTGGAAGCCCTCTGGATTATGTAGCCACAGATTTTTGGCTCAGATTCTTGGGCCTTTTTTCCCTCTTGAGCACTGTGTAGTGGGGTCATCATTGTCCTGTTAGGGGTTGCTGTGAACTAGGTGTCGCTGCCCTGGATCTCCTTTGAAGATGCACACCATCCCTTTTCCTGGGATTTGCCCGACACTGAACTGTTCATGTACACATTCACGTATCATAGTTTGCTCCTCTGTCATCATGGACAATTTCTATATCTTCTCCTAACATTTCCTGTCGAATTTGTAAGCAGCAGTCTAAAAAGCAAGTGTGAAGAGTGTGGTTTGGCAGTGTATGAGCTGCCTGATCCCACATGGATATCCTTGCATTCAGCAGAGCGGTGGTCTCTTTGGAGCCATGGATGAGCAATTAGGAGAGAAGGATTTGTGCTGGGACCTGACTGTCTCTCCACTCGTGCACCCCCATCTGCACCGGGAGGGCTCAGGGGCATTTCAGTGGCTCCATCAGGCAGCTTGTGGGAAGGTCTCTCCCTCTCTGGGCACATTTCCAGCTCTGCCGCTTCATTTTACTCCCTGACACGGTTTTGGCTAATTTGAAAACATCTGCTAGAGTAACTTCCCTTTTAATTTTACTACTGGAGAATGTTTATGCATATCTGATAGGAGGACTGTCATTAACCCTCACTCTAACCTGCAGATTACAACCCATGCCTTGGGCGTCCTTGCTTTTTGGGTTTCAATTTCAGTGGAAACTCAGTGTGATGTCTATTTCTGGACTAGAAATTTCCCTGGTAGATATTGCAGAGATTTCCTTGCAAAACACATGCTGCCATTGGAGGGGAAGATGGCATTTTGATCTTGTCTCAGACTTTGCAAACAGCTCTTCTTTGATATGATTCATCAGACTACTCTAGCAAGAAGGCAGGGCACAGTCACTCTGCTCGAAGCTCTTTTCACAGACATTGAGGCAGAAGCCAAGTCACCTTTTCAGTGTTGCAAACCGGGATGAGCTTTCCCATTTGGAGCCGGGAAACCGCAGTAGGGGAACCCTGAAGCACTGATGCATTTAGAAGTTTTCTGTGTGAACTCCCTGGAACATGTTTCTTATTTTTATTTCCTTTCCCTAGACTTCAGCTGAGAAGTCATTGAATCAATGAAGCCCTCCAGTTGCAGGCAGTTTCAGTGCTTGATACTTTTTATTATGGTCCTTTTATATAAATAATGATGCCTTGTCTTTTGTGATTATCTGATCGACTATCTTCCTCACTGAGCTGTGCATTTCATGAAATCCAAGATAAGAATTGCCCATTCGTGAAATATCACTGATGCCTAGCACAGCACCTTGGAACTTAGTAAGTGGTCCATAGACATTGGTTGAGTGAATAAATGAATGAATAAAGAGTGCATGTAAGTCTATATTCCAATGGTGTGAGGACCATAGCTCCAAGGATAGTATTACATGACTTTTGTATGGCCCTCCTTGCAATCTCAAACTGCACTCTTTGGTCCTAAGTTTACTGTGATTATACCTGGTGTCCTGGTCACCAAAGGGAGTTTCTGAAGTAAGATAAAGGTTAGAAAGACAAAGCAATACAAAACAACGCCTGCTCCCCACCCCGCCCCCCCCAAAACCCCTCCTCTCCTCCTTCTTTATCCTCCTTCTTACTTGAAACAAAACATTTGAATAGCTTAACCCCTCCCAACCCCCCCCCCCACTCCCCAGTGCCTTTATTGAATTCCATCCCTGCCCTTTGATTCTAAGCACAAGCTCTTTTCCCTCTCCTTACCCCACGGGATCGAACATTCCTTCTTATATCTCCACTAAGTCAGATGCATATTTATATTCCATTTTTCAATTGATGTGCTTGCCAATCTCTGTGAGACCTTATGATAACAGGGCTAGCAGAGGGCTTGCCAGTAGAAGGGATGCAAATGTTCATTGAGGATTGAAAAGTTGAATCAGATCACAGGGATGAGAGGTAGGAAGTGGAAGGGGGCAGAAGTGGTTACAACTGACTTTCTTGCTGATATCTGTAGAGGGACTTACTTAGTACCTATGGGAGGAGGGTTCTCGATCACAGGGGATGTTGGAATCTACCCTTTTAAATTGTATGGGTTCACAGCCTTCTTGGTATTTTCATGATTGATAGTAGTTTCTGGCCACGCATGTAGTATATTTGATCTACACTACAAGGTATTGGAATGATGGAGGGTGTGGACCAACAGCGCAGATATGCTAATCTGCTCTTGGTAACCTGCTTTAGATGTTACACCACTGTTCAGCCTTAAAGATCTGTGAAGACATGTAAGACTCAGCAGGGACATGACCCATGGTTTTATAATATGCATCATCATTTTTCCAGATTTGCATTTACTTGATCGATAATTTAAAATATTCTGCTTTGATGCTAAGGATCCCAAGAGATTTAGATGATCGATGGCAGATGTAGGATGTAGCCTTTCTAAGGACAGGCAAACAAGCAAATGAAATTCTATGATCTTCCGTGTATTCATGAGGATAGAGACTGTTGAAGTGCAAAATATAGTTCAAATCCTTGGGCAGCTGAAAGTCGAACCCAAAGGAGTGGGATTGTTTTAGAATGCTTCCTAAAGAGGAAGGTCTTAAGCTGGACGTTCCTAGATGGTAGGAGTTAAGTAGGAGGAAAGGATGAGGCAAAACTGTGACAAAGACTTGGAGATGCAAGCCAACTTGGCAGATCCCTGGCAGGGAGATGGTCTGCTACGCCAGCTTCTCTAGTGTCTTTTACTGAAACCTGGAGGTGAATTTAATTGAAAAGAATAGAGATGCACTCTGTAGGGTGTTACCGACTATACAGGAATGTTCAGGGTTGATAGGAACACTGAAGGACTCTGTATAGACAGTGACATGAAGAAGTGGCCTCTGGGATGGATGGAAATAGATCAGTTTGCCACCAGGTTGGGGCAGACGGATGTGTTAGGGGGCTGTTGTGCTAATTCAGGCATAAAGGATGAGCCCCAGGTCTAGGGAAGTCAGAAAGGGAGAAAAGAAGGCATGAAAAATTTGAAAGTTTTCAAGTGATATTTGACTCTCTTCTTTCTCTGTTGCTATGTACCTGTGCCTCAAACTATTGTTCACTTCTTTATTATTAATTGAGAATTATTGTGAAATGTTTCAGCAACAACAAAAAATTAAACATTACAATAAACACTGATATACCGAATCACTGCGGACACTGCTGATACTCTCAGAGTCTCTCCAAGCCTGTCTCCCCTCAGTGGTACCCTGTACACTGAATTCTGTGTTTATCATTGCCACGCATTTCCTCATGCTTTCCTAGGTATGTGTGTACCTACAAGTACAGTCTTCTTTGCTGTTTTAAAACTCTGTCTGCATAGAAACACCATGCTCTTTGTGGCTTTGTGGTCTTCTCAACTTTAATTGATTACTGTTTTGTTGGTATGTGTGCATACTTGCACGCTAAGTCACTTCAGTCAGTCCCAACTCTTTGCAACCCGTTGGGTGGTAGCCCACTGGGCTCTTCTGTCCCTGGGGTTTCCCAGACAAGAATACTGGAGTGGGTTGCCCTGTCCTCCTCCAGGGAATCTTCTCCACCCAGGGATCTAACCCATGTCTCTTGTGTCTCCTGCATGGGCAGATGGATTCTTTACTACTAGGGCCACCTCGGAAGCCTACTGATATGAGTAGGTATTACTTATTCGTTTTTTTACCACCTTGTGATATTCCATTGTGTAGTAAATAGTGAATAACATATCAGTCTTCTGTTGATGAACATTTTGAATATCTTCCACCAAGGCTGCTATGCAGGTTCATACACGCATCTTCCTGTGCTAACAAAGGAGCCTTTTCTTAGGGTGTCTTCTTAGGAGAATTGCCACAGAGTGGATTTGTACCATCCCATTTAGAAGATGATGCCAAATTACCAAAAAGGGTTTTACCTGTTGAAAAACCCTATCAAAAGTGTTTTATCCTCCCACCCAGCCATCTATAAGGAGCTCCTTTTTTTTCACTATAGCATTGTCAACACTTGATAATGTATGTTATTTTTGCCAGTCTTTAGGATATGAAATTGTACCTCCTTGTAGTTTTAATGTGCAGTTAATGACTGTGTTTAATGACTGACTGCTAATAATGTTGACCATTTTTTCCGTGTCTTAACATTCAGATTTCTTTGCAATGCATAAGCATACATATTGTTCACTTTCCCACTGTTAAAAAAAAAAAATTCATAGACTTGTAAGAGTTATTCATGTATTTTGGATACCAGAGTCTTTTTTTTTTTAATTTTCTGTAATTTCATTTTAGAAATGGAAGGAAGCTCGTTTCAATGGGCTTCTCTCAACTAGTGGCTTGTCTTTTCATTTTTAGAATGTGTTTGGGTAAAAAGATTCTTTTAAAAATTTAAACAATATGCATTGATTGAAGATTGATTCTTCTCTTTATTTTGTGGGTACCTTGTTTAAGAAATCTTTTTGGCAATTCTAGGTGCTAAAGGTGTCACCCTTTTGTGTCTCAGAGACTATTAAAGTTTTATTTTCACATTTAATTTTCAAGACTTTCTTATCAAAGATTATTTTATAAAGGCCATAATCACTTTGCAAATTTGGGCACAGCATGTAACTTCTCTTGGTCTGACTTTCTCCCTCATGAAGTCGGACTTTGAGGCAGGTGTACTGTATGACTTCTGCTCCTGGTCCTCTGCTTCGAGACTTCCTCATGTTCTTTTGGGGGTGCTCAGAAGTCTCCTAATGGAACTTCTTGCCTAAAGGATCCCCTTCTTCTGATTCAGCTTGCGTATAGATTTACTTTTCTAAAGACCTATCGAAGTCATTGTGAGACTCCTCCAGTTCTGACCTTGAGAACTTGAGAGCCGCAATCATGACCTGAATCTCCCATCAGAGCACAGACCTGGATCATGGGTGGCTGGTCCTCAGATATGTGAGTGGGACAAATCCATGAAAGCACAGCTGGCTTCCTTCATGACTCAGCTCCATTTCTTTTCCTTAATATTTTTATTGAAATGTAGTTGATTTTTAAAAAATTACAATATGTGTGCTCAGTCATATCTGACTGTTTGCCACTCTGGGAACTGCAGCCTGCCGGGCTCTTCTGTCCGTGGAATTTTCCAGGCAAGAATACTGGAGTGGGTTGCCATTTCTTATGCCAGGGGATCTTCCTGACCCAGGGATCGAACACACGTCTCTTGCATCTCCTGGATCTTTACCACTGTGCTACCTGGGAAGCCCCAAATTGATTTATAGTGTGTTAATTTCAGGTGTACAGCAAAATGATTCAGTTATATATGTATGTATATATATTATTTTTTAGATTCTTTTCTGTTATAGGTTATTATAAGATATTAAGTATAGTTCCCTGTCCTTGTTTATATGCTTTATATACAGTAGTGTGTATATGTTAATCCCAAACTCCTAATTTACACACCCTCCACCCTCCCCCTAACATTTCTAAGTTAGTCCCTAACATCAAACCTCTCCTCTACCACGACCACCCCTGCTTGTCAGGACTGTGCTATTCTGGCCCCTCTCTCCTCTTCCTTTGTTGCTTTTTCCTTCCTGTATGTAATTTCTGTTGAGTTGACAGAATCAGCAGCAGCCCGTTCTCTAGAGCTGGGACAAGAGGACTCTGGGATCGTCTCTTTGCTTCGTGTCCTTCTGTATAATTTGAGGGTTCTACCACAAGCAAGACTTTGTTGCAAAACCATGATTTCAAAGTTTCGTCTATCCTTCAAGGCCCAGGCTAATCTTAGCTCTCTCATGAAGTGTTTTATGACTACTCTAGCCCAGAGTAAACTCTCCTCTGAGTTCCAGTTGCATTTTTTCTGGATCATTTAATTTATGATTTACATTTTAAACACTTTATGTGAATATGCCTAGATTTGATGCTCCTTCAAGTAGTGAATTGGCTTCTGAGCTTTTGTCTCTCTCTTGGGCCTAAACCCAGGAGCCAGCAGAGTGGTGGTGGTGTTGATTTCATTTTTTTTTTTTTTCAGGGTAGCAGCTGCTTTCTTGATGATTGTAATTAGTAATTGGAGATGTCCTGGGCTGAGTGGAGATTTGCAGCTTAAAGACACTGAAAATAGTGATATTACTGGAATATGTAAGGATTTGGGATAGGAGGCTAAATTATAGTAACACAGATTTGAACTCTGTTTTGATTATGTTGATTTTTCTGATGACATGACCCGTCAGCAACTTGGAGAACATTAAAGCTGAGTTTTATGAAATGTAAAGATTTGAGGTATTGATTAGGGTGTTCTCTGCTGGAAGGAGATCATTAGATTCAGGTTAGGGACAGCTGTGTCTGTGTTCCAGGTGGGAATCTTCCCCTCACCTCCCTAATCCTGATTCCACTATTCTGATATTTAACTAAGTAGATGACTTTGGGCAAGTTAATTAATTTCTCGGAGTTCAGCTTCCCCATCTGAATAAGGAGGATACTTAAACTAACATATCAGAGTTTTTGAAAGGATTCAGTGAGCCAGCCTTTGTAAAGTATCTAATTCAATGGTGGGCTTATGGTGAGCAATGAACAAATGCTCTTATTGTTGTTGTTTAGTCACCAAGTCACGGTCAACTCTTCTTTTACCCCATGGACTGTAGCCTTATTGGCTGGATTTACAGGGAAAGAGGCCCACAGTCCCTACAACTCAGCCCTGTCTGACATGGTACCACAGGATGTGAAGAGATGACAACAGAAATCAAAGGCATGTCTTTCTCCCCAAGGAAGATATAATTGTGAAACTGAGTATTTAAAGCAACATTTCAAGTGTACATTTTAATTTACTCTGGCCAGAATGCATATTTGTGAAGGCAAGATGGGATATGGAAGAAATTAAGAGGCAGTTATGCTTGATTCTTATGGAGGAGCATCTCCTGATGGACACAGTGAACCCTGGTTCATTATAGTTTGGCAGGTGGAGCACTCATCTTCTGATCACATCCCCTTCTCCTGTGTGGGGCTTATCTTCTGCTTGCGAGTCATGTGTCTTCCTTCTCAGCTCACAGCTCCTCCCTGAGAAAGGGCTCAGCAGATGAAAACCAATACTAAATACAATGAGAAGTTTACTGATTGATTAGATGGGGAAATTTTATTTTCTTCTCATTAAGGGAAATGTTTCTTGGCAGTTACATCTAGATTATTTGGGTTTTGTAGAATTTTTATCTGTTACAGCAGTATATTTTTTATCTTTGTGATTTAGGTTGAAAACCCCATAGTTGTTGCTGTTGTTTAGATGCTAAGTCATGTCTGACTCTTTGTGACTCTGTGGACTGTATATCTGCCAGGCTTCTCTGTCCAAGGGATTTCCCAGGCAAGAATACTGGAGTGGATTGCCATTTCCTTCACCAGGAGATCTTCCTGACCCAGGGATCACTCTGCATTGCAGGCAGATTCTTTACCACTGAACCACCAGGGAAGCCCAAAGCCCCATAGACCCAAATACAAAATTGTTTTTCTCATGTCCTTAATTCTTTCACAGATTCCTCTTCAGTAGAAATGTTGACACACATAAGCTGGCTTGATATGTTCCAAAGGGAGATGATAAACTCACATTAAATGCAATTAAAATATTGGCAATACTATTATAAATGACCAAGAGGTTATAGTCTATAGGTATGCTTATAAACTGATTACTTTTGGACACCCAAAAGAATTTCCTATAGAAATTATGTATCTGATAGTAGCTAAAGGTAAAGTTATAGAGTCTTTTTTCTACAAGCAAACTAGTATTACTATAATGAAAACCTATCTAAAATTCGGGACCATATATCTATGAAAAGAAAAAGGGATTCTAAGTTATGACCCATCCGCTCGTTTGGCCACAGGTTTAGGAACACTTTGGCTCTGCCAAGGGTCGGCTACTGGACCATACCCAGACAGCCACTGCTGCCAACCCAGTGTTGTGGTTTCCTCTTGATCCAGGATCAGAATTAGTGAGGGGATGAGGAAACAAGACTCTTACTGATGGGCACTAATAATTAAACAGCTTTATTTATATAAACCACTGCTCTTTATTTGAATACTTGAATGAAAGAAGAAAAGTCTAGTATGACTCAATTACCTATACCATGCCCTACGCTGAGAACCAAGATGTGTGTAGATGATTTGTAAGTCAGATGTCAGTAAGTTAGGACTGATAGGTGGAAACATATTCCTTTGTACCTAAGTCATCATCCCCCAATTTTTTCCCTATGCATTTCAGATCCTGAAGATTCCCGTGGTTGAATGATGGGAATTACTGATTCATTCATTTATTCAACTAGGAACAGTTTCTTATATAAAGCTAGATTTTTCGCTGCTCTGACCAAGTATTTAAAAACATTTGCTTATTTATTCATTTTTACCTTCATCAGCTCTTAGTTGTGACACTCTTTGGTGCACAGGCTTCTCTCTAGTTGTGACTCATGGGCTCCAGCACGCGTGTGCTCAGTGGTTGTAGCGAGCAGGCTTAGTTGCTCTGAGGCATGTGGGATCTTAGTTCCCTGACCAGGGTTTGTACCTGTATCCTCTGCACTGAAAGGTGGATTCTTAACCACTGGGCCACTAGTGAAGTCCCCTCAACCAACAACAATGTATTGAATAACTCGAACATGCCAGGCACAATTCTGGGTACTTTGAATTCAGTCTCAAGCAACAGCCAGAACAGAAGACGAAAGGCGTGCCCTGTGAAGTTTACGGTAGAATGCAAAGAAACAGCAAACAATAAACAGACTTCTTTTCACATGTTAGAAGGAATAACAGCTATGGAAAAAAAAATAGAACCAGATGAGCGGGATTGTTGAAGTACTGTTCTTTAATAGATTTCCAGTATAGAAGGAAGTAAGTTTTTTTTTTTTTTTTTTGACACATTAAAAAAAATTCAGACCTTCTCTCAAAAGTTTCCAGCTTTGGGATTTCACAAGGCTCTTGGAGAGGTGTGTGGTGATGTTCACCGCTGTGTCCTTCTTTTATCCTTTCTGTCTGAACAGCAGTCTGTGTACTTTTCAGCTATAGTATCTACCATATTGCATTGTAGCTGCCTGTGGTTTTTAATCTCCTGCTAGATCATGAACTATAACAACATAGGGCATGCTCCTTAAAAAATATCCCTGTAATAATACTGCTAGTAATAATCATAGTTATTGTATGTCTTACTGAATGCTTATTATGTGCTAAGCATATTATGCCACCCCTATGCAGAAAGTGATATCATGCTTTAGAGAATATATACTTAGACCACAGAAGTATCATGAGTAGAGCTGACACTGAATCATGTTCTGTTAGCACCAGGCTCTGTACCCCTTCCTAGTGCAGTGTCTAGCATTTGGTTACCATCGAAGAAATACAGAGTGAGATCAAATAAGTGACAGTGTTGTGAAACGGACAAATGTGCCTCAGAAATGTGTCTCTAGCTGCCTGCAAAATCTATACCCTCTTGTTTTAAATTGTTTCACTTGATGTCCTAGCTGGTGCAGCAGGTGGTTATTTGGAAATTCTTTTTTTTTTAACCTTTAATATTTTTATTTTTTAAATGGAGGATAATTGCTTTACAATGTTGTATTGGTTTCTGTCATACAACACAAATCAGTCATCAGTTCAGTTCAGTTCAGTTCAGTGGCTCAGTCGTGTCCGACTCTTTGCAACCCCATGAATCGCAGCACGCCAGGCCTCCCTGTCCATCACCAACTCCCGGAGTTCACTCAAACTCATGTCCATCGAGTCAGTGATGCCATCCAGCCATCTCATCCTCGGTTGTCCCCTTCTCCTCCTGTCCCCAATCCCTCCCAGCATCAAAGTCTTCTCCAATGAGTCAACTCTTCGCATGAGGTGGCCAAAGTACTGGAGTTTCAGCTTTAGCATCATTCCTTCCAAAGAAATCCCAGGGCTAATCTCGTTCAGAATGGACTGGTTGGATCTCCTTGCAGTCCAAGGGACTCTCAAGAGTCTTCTCCAACACCACAGTTCAAACGCATCAATTCTTTGGCGCTCAGCCTTCTTCACAGTTCAACTCTCACATCCATACATGACCACAGGAAAAACCATAGCCTTGACTAGACGGACCTTAGTCGGCAAAGTAATGTCTCTGCTTTTGAATATGCCATCTAGGTTGCTCATAACTTTTCTTCCAAGGACTATACATAATATCCCCTCCCTCTGGAGACTTCCCTGCCACCCCTCACCCCATCCAGCCCGCCTAGGTCATCACAGAGCCCCCAGCTGGGCTTCCTGTGCTACGCAGAAGCTGCCCACCAGCTGTCCGTTTCATGCATGATAGTGTATACATGTCAGTGCTACTTTCTCAATTTATCCCACCCCCTCCTTCCCCGACTGTGCCCACTTGTCCATTCTCTTCGTCTGCATCTCCACTCCTTGCCTGCAGGTGGCTTTATCAGTACCATTTTTCTAGACTTCATATCTGTCTGTTGATACATGATAGTTGTTTTTCCGTTTCTGACTTACTTCACTCCACATAACAGGCTTCATGAAGTGCCCCTCGTTTTATTTTTCTTGAATTCCTTCCTCTTGTTTCCACTCATCTCATTTGCAGAGAAAGTAATAGGAATAGAATTACTTCTGCTAAAATCCTAACCCTCTAGTCTGAAGATGAGGCTTTTTGTTCTACAGTGTCTGTTACGTGAAGGTATCTCCACGGATCCTTTTTCTGAGTTTTGCTTCGATGGTGACTGGCACCTGCTCAGTGGGTTCTTCCAGGATGCAGATATTTCAACGGCACGAGAAACCAAGGGCATCAATACGTTGTGTTTGGCTCACCTTCCGCTTTGGCTCACCACCTGCCTTTTCCTTGTCAGGGAAATTTGTGTGACAGAGGTGAGTCTCTGCGGAGCCTTCCAAGGGTGGGGCCATCTGTGCTTGCTCGGAAGAAAGTCAGTCTTTTCTTTCCAGGAAGGGATCTGTCAGCAGCAGGAGAGACTTGAGCTTCTGCTTCCCATTGAGTAATCTATTTGGAAAGGACATTTAGAACATCCCTCCAAAAGAAAGCAGCACACACACAGGTGACGCCAGCAGGCAGCACAGAATTTAGGGAACACAGTGAATGAAACTGACACACCTTTGGCAAGGTTCAAATGAGGACTTTAATGGAAAATGGGGGGAAAAAAGATGTTAGATTATCTTCCTATGAAGTCCCAGCAGGATAAAACTCATTGCCTCTTGGGATTCTTTGTGGTTGAGCCTCATAGAATTAAACACTTCAATATGTTTAAACAGACATTGATAAATCAACACCGTTGTATCCTCAACTCAAGAGCAAGGTAATTCAAGTGGCATACAAACTACTACAAGGCTGCTATAGTTTCTTTTTTACTCTAATTTTTGAAGGAAAAGGCAAGCTGACTATATAAATACCTCTGTCTCAAGTAAATAAATACTGGTATGGGATGTTTGGCTCATGTAAATCATCAGAAGTTGAAATGAAGATGGATATATGTCAAACTGTAGAAGAGTGAGCACCTTTATAAAGCTGATGCTGGCATAATGCCAAAGAAAACAAATGCATTTTATAAGTGCCGTGTCTTTGCTCTTTCTTCCCATGTTTCTATGTAGATTATTTCTAATGCTTTTGTTTGGAATTGCTTTACAGTCCTTATTACATGAAATAAATTTTAGTGTTGAATTGACTAGGGTATAAACTTAGTGGAAGTTCTAGACAGGTATTACTAAAGGTAATTGTGAATAGTAATGCATTAAGTTTTTGAAGACAGGAAATATATGGCCAAAGGCTTAACCATTTTTCAATCTACAAGTGTCCTACAGGGAGATTGAAATTCATTTTTTCAATATTAGACATATTCTTAAAATGAACTTGTATCCGCACGTATGGAGTGTGCATGAGTCAAACCATTTTATTAGAGATTGTATCACTGAAATTGAGTCACCCCATCACACAGTCATATGTTTAGGTATAATAATGGAAGGATAATTGATATTTTCTAAGATATTTTGTTCAATCTGCCTGGGATTTTTCTCCCTCCATCCTCCCACCTCCTTTTCACATGACTGTTTTGTTTTGTTCTCATTAATGCCACTCTTTTTCACCATTTGCCCAGTAGTTCAATCTGTCACCATATTCTCTTCTCAGAAGCCTGGTTGGCATAGAGGTTCTTAATAAATATTTGTCAAAGATTGCTTGTTAATACATATTTATCCAAAGAATGAATGCGAATGACGTTCTCAATGACTTAAAACTTTTTTATAATAACTGGACGTCTTTGAACCATTATTATTTTTTTTAAATGATTATTTACTTTTATTTGTTTGGCTGCACCAAGTCTTAGGTGTGGCATGTGGGATCTAGTTCCCTAAGCAGGGATTGAACCCAGGTCCCTTGCATTGGGAGCATGGAGTCTTAGCCACTAGTCCACCAGGAAGGTCCCATTATTTACTTCACATACACCCTGAATAGAAATTAATAAACAAAATCAAGATTGTATAGCATGATTTATTCCCATGCATGCTGAGTCACTTCAGTCATGTCTGACTCTGTGACCCTATAATGCAGTTCTCCAGGCTCCTCTGTCCATGGGACTCTCCAGGCAAGAATACTGGAGTGGGTTGCCATGCCTTCCTCCAGGGGATCTTCTCAACCCAGGGATCAAACCTGCATATTTTATGTCTCCTGCATTGGCAGGTGGGTTCTTTACCACTGGAACCACGTGGGAAGCCCAAAGGTCCATGAGGGCTGTTATATTTACAGTGGCTACAACAACGTCTAGTATATTTTTCAAAGCTCAGATTAACAAATGGACTTGAGGATTTTTGTACATTACACCATCAGTCTATGTACCCATTTCCTTTTAACCTCTTCAGAAACAAAGTGTTCCTAGTGGAACTTAATTTTAGAAGTTTGGGTTTGGTACCTGAATTTTTTAAGCTATTTGAACACTTTTTTTGGTTACCAGTTGATTTGAATTAGGACAAAAAATTGTTCCCAAGAGGAAATCTAAATCAGGTATAATCAAACTCTGCTAGAATGGAAACTGTTTCTAGAGAGCTTTAATCCATTTCTGGTGCTTTATTACAGACAAATAGATTGAGGTCTAGATAAGTTAAATGATGTAACCACTGTACATGTAACCAGTCATCCAACAGGTAAATTTTGAAGCCAAAATTAGGAGATGGCTTCTAATACGCAGTCAGTGTTACTTTCATTGTATAAGGCTGCATGTCACTTTAATTTTCAAATCAGATCTTAGCTGTAACTGTAGGAGGAAAAAAAAAAAAATCTCCATCTAGGTCTGTTAAATTCCCGGAGAGAAATTTAAATCCTCAGGTGATAGAACTCAGGAGCTGCAGAGGAAATTGACACTGTGTCTAGTTAAATAAGTTAGTGTTTAGAAAAGACACATGTGGACATTGATTAAGTGCTTGTGGGCTTGCTTTCCAGAAATAAATTCAGGTAGACTGGACATTGCCTAAGGTAGAAGGCTTGAGGATTTATGCAGTTATAAGAATGTTCTCTAGAAAATCCCCAAGAGATGGTTACTTAGGGCATGTATTTTCAGATTGAAAGAAGAAGATCCTTAGAGAGTTTAAGTGACATGTCCAAGGTCACAAAACAGTGAATGACTCCTTCAGAAGCAGAAACCAGAACTCTTAATTTGAGAGAAGTGATATTGGTTTTCAGTTGTAAAATGCATCGCCTTGAAGGTAATCCTTGGGTTTAAGGTGATGCATTTAAAAAATTAATTGATTTATTTTAATTGGAGGTTAATTACTTTACAACATTGTGGTGGTTTTTGCCATACATTGACATGAACCAGGCACTTTGAACATATTTTACTTGTTAAATGTTTATTTATGATATGAAACTTAGCTCAACATATCCCATAAGCATGACATCCACTTCCAGGTAGAACCTCATCAATTCAGTTCAGTTCAGTTGCTCAGTCATGTCCAACTCTTTGTGACCCCATGGACTGTAGCACACCAGGCCTCCCTGTCCATCGCCAACTCCTGGAGTTTACGCAAACTCATGTCCATTGAATCGGTGATGCCATCCAACCATCTCATCCTCTGTTGTCCCCTTCTCCTCCTGCCTTCAATCTTTCCCAGCATCAGGGTCTTTTCCAATGAGACAGTTCTTCAAATCAGGTGGCCAAAGTATTGGAGATTCAGCTTGAGCATCAGTCCTTCCAATGAATATTCAGGACTGATTTCCTCAAGTATGGACTGGTTAGATCTCCTTGCAGTCCAAGGGACTCTCAAGTGTTTTCTCCAACACCACGGTTCAAAAGCATCAATTCTTCGGTGCTCAGCTCTCCTTATAGTCCAGCTCTCACATCCGTACATGACCACTGGAAAAACCATAGATTGGACTAGATAGACCTTTGTTGTTAAAGTAACATCTCTGCTTTTTAATATGCTGTCTAGGTTGGTCATAACTTTTCTTCCAAGGAGCAAGTGTATTTTAATTTCATGGCTTGCAGTCACCATCTGCAGTGATTTTGGACCTCATCACCAGCCACAAAATGCTTCGGGTGCTCTTGGTTTCCTACCTTCAGTCCCCATCATCTGTCCTCCACAGTGAGCTACTCTCTGGAGCTTTCCTTCCTGTCATTCTCTCTCTGTTCTTTATTCTTTGACCATTATATGCATTATTCCTAAAAGTCTATTTTTTAAAAATTTTGCTTGCTTTTGATGAAAATAACAGCAAAATGTTTGTATTCTTCTGTACCTTGCTCGTTTCATTGAACAGTGTGCTTTTGTTGTTGTTAATTCAGATTTTATTAGGTTCATTCCTTGTGTATATATTTTGTTTTGGTTTGTTGGCAGAATGACTGGTATATTAAATATGCAGAACTCAGAGTATAATCTAAAATGTATAATAATTATTATTTTGTCTCTCATTGTCCCTTTAATATTTAATTATGGAAGTAATCTGCTGCTGCTGCTAAGTCACTTCAGTCATGTCTGACTCTGTGCGACCCCATAGACGGCAGCCCACCAGGCTCCTCTGTCCCTGGGATTCTCCAGGCAAGAACACTGGAGTGGGTTGCCATTTCCTTCTCTAATGCAGGAAAGTGAAAAGTGAAAGTGAAGTCGCTCAGCTGTGTCCAACTCGTAGTGACGTCATGGACTGCAGCCCACCAGGCTCCTCTGCCCATGGAGTTTTCCAGGCAAGAGTACTGGAGTGGGGTGCCATTGCCTTCTCCGAAGTAATCTGCTTCCTCCCTTATATACACACTCCAACAAATTCAACAGGTGTGCTTTGAAGATCCATCCATGCTGATGGACATGGTCAATCTGTTTTCAGTGTTGTGTGAACTCCAGTTACTCATGGTTCATTCTTCCATTCTATCATCTTTGTGTCTTTGGTTTGTTTGATGGTTACTTTTGTTTGTTTTTGCTCTTACCAGCCAGGCTGCTACAGATGTTCTTAGGCATGTCTGGTGATAAATGTATGGAAGAATCTGGCCTAGGCAGTGTCCCAACTTTTCAAGATAATATGCAGCTGTTTTGCAAAGTGGCTGTGCCAATTTGAACTCCCACCAGTGGCATCTCAGAGTCCTCTTTGTTCTAAATCCTTGCAAACACTTAGTGTCACCAACCTTCTTAATTTCAGCCAATCTAGTGTGTGGATATTAGCATTCAAAGGTGATTTTTATTGTGATTTGGGATCCAACATATTTCTGTAAGAAATATATGGACCATATTACAAGGGGATGCCAAAATAAGGCAGAAAGTAAAGAACTAAAGGGGCTCTTGATGAAAGTGAAAGAGGAGAGTGAAAAAGTTTGCTTAAAGCTCAAAATTCAGAAAACTAAGATTATGGCATCCGGTCCCATCACTTCATGGCAAATAGATGGGGAAACAGTGAAAATAGTGGCTGACTTTATTTTGGGGGGCTCCAAAATCACTGCAGATGGAGATTGCAGCCATGAAATTAAAAGACGCTTACTCCTCGGAAGGAACGTTATGACCAACCTAGATAGCATGTTAAAAAGCAGAGACGTTACTTTGCCAACAAAGGTCCATCTAGTCAAGGCTATGGTTTTTCCAGTGGTCATGTATGGATGTGAGAGTTGGACTGTGAAGAAAGTATTTTGGACACCTGATGGGCAGAACTGACTCATTTGAAAAGACCCTGATGTTGGGAAAGACTGAGGACAGGAGGAGAAGGGGATGACAGAGAGTGAGATGGTTGGATGGCATCACCAGCTCAATGGATATGAATTTGGGTAAACTCCAGGAGTTAGTGATGGACAGGGAGGCCTGGCACGCTGCAGTTCATGGGGTAGCAAAGAGTCGGACATGACTGAGCGACTGAACTGAGTTAAATATTCACTTTAGGCAAAATGATTAAGGAAAATATATAGTACAGACATGTGAAGAAAGTCTAAAATGTTAGAGGAGAGATGGTTTTTCACACAGAGTGATGGCTGTTGATATATTCAGCAATCACACTTTCATGTTCATTAATATTTAATGATAATCTTGAATTAGTTAAGTGAAGTTCAATTATTCATAGTTATTCATTTTATCCTAGCTGTTTTAGCTCATCCTGGAAGAGAATAAAGATGGGATTTATATTTACATATATGTATATACATTACATTTGTATATATGTGAATCATATATGTGAATGACTCAGGGTGAAATCTTATACTGACCTAAATAGGTTGCATTGGAAGGTTTACAGAAGGGTTAACACTAACTGTTTCGGCTGTTTTCAGATTTTCACAATTTCCATTTTTTAAGCCTCCTACATCCTTTGCTGAGAAGTCCCCTGCCTATGCTTACGTGACATCTAATGACCCCAGTGATGTGACCAGGCTCAGGTTACAGGTTGTTTTCTGCCCCAGGGGGGATCTGATGGGGCAGTGCGCATGCTCAGTCCTGTCTGACTCTATGCCACCCCATGGACTCTAGCCGATCAGATTCCTCTGTCCGTGGGGTTTCTCAGGCGAGAGTACTGGAGTGGGTTGCCATTTCCTCCTCCAGGGAATTTTCCTAACGCAAAGATGGAACCTGAGTCTCCTGCATCACAGGTGAATTCTTTACTGCTGAGCTATCGGGCAAGCCCAATGGGGTAACACCCACTTCCTTTTTTAATGGAGTGGTAAAACTTTGGAATCCTTGATACCCACTGCCACCCTCCACTGATCAAGTAAGAGCAATATTGCTCTAATAACTTGTGACCAAAGATAGATGCTCAAACTCAGAGAAGTGGAACATCTTTTGGTGAAGATGCAGTAAATCCCTGAAGTTAAATGAGATTGAATACATGTCTCCATCTATGATCACAGATCTGCTTTGACAGAAAAGATGGTCTTTGTGCTGAAAAGGATTCAATAATGAGACACTGAGCGTGGACACAGTGGGGTCACTTTAGATGCTACAGTTGCCTTAACAACTTGGGATGGTCACTCATCAAGAATCAGAAAGGATAGAGTTAGGAGACCAGATTTATGTTAGAACCCACTGGGAGCTCAGCATTTAACCTGTGACCATCCCAGAATTTCTACAGCAGTTGGACTCCAGCAGCAGGTGGTTTTGCTGTCTGAAGTTAACAGGTCTAGGCACTCTAGATTCCCACCCACCCCGCCTACTCTCTCTGGGTGGGTCTCACCTGTTGATGGCAGCCAAGGATACAACCTTAATTTTGAGATGTGGAAATTGCCAGAAGAAGCCATCCAGCTGAAGAAAGCCTCCAAAAGAATAAGCTCTCTGGATCCTTGATGCCTTTATGGCATCATGAGGTCCCGCAGAAAAGTGAGGGGGGCGGGATGTGGATTCCCAAACACCTGTTTTACCTATGGAACCAACTTCCAGAAGTTTCGGAGTTGACAATTGGAGGTCAGCCAAGGGTGTCCCTTGGGGTTCTGTCCTTTGTCAGTTGCATAACTCCCTCCTAATTCCACCGCCAACCTTCACCCAAGGTAGACCTAACCCATCTGCTTGTTGCTCTGTCTTTGCTTCCTCTGCGTGTGGCTTTGCTCCATATGGTATTGCGAGCCTGGGAAAGCCATCTCTCTGCTCCATTTGGTTAATTAGTCTCTGACTGTGTCTGTGACTCACCTTGTTCTTACCTTTACAAGATTATACAAACTCTAAAACTTACCCTTCCTACTTTTCCTGCACTTCAGGTGTAACACCAAATGAACTACAGTTTTCCAAATCCACTACATTAAGGCATTCTATTTCCACTAACTCAAGATCTACAATGATAGTTCTATAATCTACAGTACTGTTAAATCCTGTCATAATCACAAATGATCTTCATAACCAAATACATTTTATATACTTCTCATTGAACCTAGTATCTTTCCCTTTTCATTATAATGTATTTCCCTTCTGATTACTGCTACTTGGTGTTCTGGAAAGTACCCAATCATATTTTATTGGTTTTATGTGATTTCAGCTCTGATTGAAGAGGTAATGCATGTGAAAGGGGAAAACATAGCAATTTTAAAACACCTAGAAAATTCATTGAAATCTTAGTTTGTCTGAGGGAGATGATAGTTTGCTATGTGCCTGACGTGTATTTTTATTTAATTCTTACAGTTAATCATTGATGTAGTAATGTTATTATCCTCCTTTTATAGATAAGGAAGCTGAGGTATGGAATTGTCTCTGGTCACACAGGGAATAGCTTGTGGAACCAGTGGAGAGAGGATGCAAATATGAGATGTCTGACCCTGTTCCAACATTCTTTATCTCTGGTCTCAACTTCTTTATCAATAAGATATATTGTATCATCTTTATTGTAAAGTAAAATAAATAATTAAAAAAATTAAATAAAATAATTTAAAATAAAATAAAAACAAAAAAAATTAAAAAAAAATCTTTTCTGAGCAAGACAGATCTTTTAAATTTTAAAAAACTTTAAAAATCGAACTATAGTTGATTTACAGTATTCTGTTAGTGTCCAGTGTACAGCAGAGTGCTTCAGTTTTACATATGTGTGTGTGCATGTATATTCTTTTTCACATCCTTTTCCATTAGAGGTTATCACAAGGCCTTGAGCAGTTCCTTATGCCCTACAGTAGGTCTTTGTTGCCTCTCTGTTGTTTATATAGTAGTGTGTACCTGTTAATCTCATACCCCTAATAGATCCCTCTCCCACTTTTCCCCTAAAGATAGGTCTTTCACATAAATAAATCTGTTACTTGGTCTTGAGAGAATTGGCAGAAATAGTATAAGAATTCAAAAGCATAAGCGATCACAGCCAGTATTTATACTTTAAAAGGGACTTTCTGGACTCCTAATGCAAAGGCATGAGCAGGACAGGAGATCCCCATGCCTTTCCAAGAAAGCTGGGGGAGAGTTTGAAGGAAAGGGTAGTAGAGTGTAGTCTTCTCCTGCAGTGGCCTCAGATCCAGCTATACTGGTGTCCTGCCTGTGATGGGGATGTGGAGGTGGGGCTGAGGGTAGTTGGGGGACCGAAAGGACCAGTGGTTTGTGTGCACGTAGCGTGTCAGTTGTGTTTTCACCTGACCAACACAATCACTATACAATCACCCTGCTCTGCTGAGAACCTGGATCTTATCTGTGCTTCACCGGATCCTGAGTGCTCTTATTTCCTTTTGCTATCGCATTTTCCTGGAAGCAAAATGATCTTATCCATTTTGCAGGAAAAGTGCTGGGTCAAGATGGACCACTGGGCAATTGGGTGTTAGAGGAAGTCATACAAGTTTCTATGAGGTCTGATTTCTGGCTCAAGGAGTTTACTACCATGTTAGAGAGAAAAGATCAAATTCACTAGAGAAAAACCCCCAAACAAACTTAACAACTGTCAGTCGCTCAGTCACATCTGACTCTTTGCTACTCCATGGACTGTAGCCTCCCAGGCTCCTCTGTCCATGGGATTTCCCAGGCAAGAATACTGGGGTGGGTTGCCTGTTCCTTCTCCAGGGGATCTTCCCTATCCAGGGTCGAACCCGGGTCTCCTGTATGGCAGGCGGATTCTTTACCATCTGAGCCACCAGATAGTTATTGGGAAGCCCAATAACCTTCAAGCCATTATGAAATAATGGTTTTATGGAAGTAACTCTCCAACCACTGAAATATGGAGGTGTTAGGGGATTTGCAGATGGAGAGACATAAGGAGTAGAGTGCCCCTTTAGTGTGCCCTGTTATTTAGATTCCAGGAAGGCAGTGTTCATGTCTGTCCTGGTCCCTGCAGTGTCATCAGCACCTGGCATAGGGCCTAACCTGGAAAGATGTTCATTAAATGTTTGAATGTATGAGTGAAAAGACATTTAGAGCTGAAAAATATAGGCAACGAGTTTTCTACATGCCTGAGAGACACGCCCACAGAACTAACTTTGTGTCTTTTAGCAGGCAGGTTATCATCCTTGGCTCAGGTTCAGTTCTGTTCGCAGGGTTGTGTTAGGTATGTCCTGTCACAGAGGCTGGACCACTGAGCTGGTCCCTGGAAATCAGAACTGATGCCTTCCTTCATCTTAACCTCAGCAGGGGGACCATAAGAGCCTGAGCTCACATCAGGCCAAAATAAGAGCACGAGCGTGGTTAGTCCCTCGTGGCCACCTTCAGTACTGGTGGCCAAATAGTAAAGTCAGTTTTACAATTGGATTTCAGGAATGATGTACAGTATATTATTTTGCTCAAATACAGATGAACTCTTTTGTTAACTCTCTTGTGATTTGTGGAGTTATGTTTTTAAAATTAATACTTTTGCTAGTTTTGAAGTTGTTTTGAGCTAAAAAAAGTTGCAGTGACAAAGAAAATGCACATCAATTTTTAGCCCACTGAAGAATATGTAGCTCTGTTTGATTTCCATGGATGCTTGCAAAGAGTTTGGTGTTTACTAGGCATTACATACATGTTGGGATGAATGAGTAGATGGACCTGACTGTATTTTAGGTTTAACAGAAGTTTCTTCCAGTAGAATAAGCAATGGCAGTAAATGTCAGATTCATGGTGCTAACGAAGGCTCCCTGATGGTAAAGAATCCGCCTGCAATGCGCGAGACCAAGGTTCAATGCCTACATTGGGAAGATGCCCTGGAGGAGGGATGGCAATCCACTCCAGTATTCTTGCCTGGAAAATCTCTATGGACAGAGAAGCCTGGCAGGCTTCAGTCCATAGGGTCACAAAGAGTAGGACACGGCTGAGCGACGAAGCACAGCAAGAAAATGTACCAGTGCATTGATTTTGGGAAAGTAAATGAAGAATGAGGTGCAGATTTAGTCATTAACTTCACCATCTCTTGTATTCACACTTTCCTTCCAAAAAGAGGAGAAAAAGATAAAAGCTATCTAAGAAATAAATACTTACGCTGAACTACTGCTTCTTTTTCTTTTTTCTAATTCATGATGAATAACTCTGCTCTTTCAGATACGCCATGAATTGAATCAGATCCCCACAGAGAACAGTATGCTCAATATTTGGTCACAGTTTGAAGGCATTCCCAGATGGTTTTAAAGAAAAACTAATTTTACAGGAATGCAGGATAAATGACTAATTTTATCCTTGAAATTACAAAGGTCCCTCTATCTTAATGACTGTGATCACTCTGTATTATCCTAATATCAAGTGTGCGTGAATTTAAATTTATATTTTAAAAATTGATAATGCTGAGACTGGGAAGATAGCATAACCACCAGAAACAGAGGAGCTGAATTCTAGCAAGTGTGTATTAATTGTTTACGCTTTCTCTTAACTGGAGAGAGGAGCCTGGGGTCTTGAGATACAGAATGCAGCATGTTATCAGCTCAAGGTTATTTATCTGAAGTCATGGAAAACTATGGATTGGCTAACCTGATGGAAAGGAGGACAGGTTTGCCTAGGTTCGCTCCCCATCTGCAAGAATCCTACTGTGTCTTTTAAGGACTCCTTCAGTCTTCACGGAGAGCCTAGTAAATTCAAGTGGCTTCAAATTCTCTGCCCTCTGCTCCCCCAGGCAATAATAAGATCTTTTCTGACCACCTCCTAATGACCTATTGTCTCTTACAGTCTGGCACCTTCCCAGGATGTCTATAAATGTTGCTCTGGAATTTGTTGTTGTTCAATTGTGTCTGACTTTCTGCGACCCCAAGGATTGCAGCATGCCAGGTTCCTCTGTCCTCCACTTTTTCCCAGAGTTTGCTCCAATTCATGTCCGTTGAGTTGGTGATGCCATCTAATCATCTCATTCTCTGTCGCCCCCTTCTCCTTTTGCCTTCAGCCTTCCCCAGCATTAGGGTCTTTTCTAATGAGTCAGCTCTTTGCATCAGGTGGCCAAAGTATTGGAGCTTCAGCTTCAGTCCTTCCAATGAATATTCAGGATTGATTTCCTTTAGGAATGACTGGTTTGATCTTGCAGTCCAACGGACTCTCAAGAGTTTTCTTCAACACCGCCTTTTAAGCATCTTCTGAATCAACAGAATTGAGGCAGCTTTTCCGTGATGTTTCTGTATTAGAGGCTCATGTAGAAAGCACTGAGTTCTTGCCCAGAAAGACAGAGGTGTGGATGAGCACGTCTGCCCTGTTTTCTAGCAAATTCTGTTGATAAAATATGAATTTGGAAGATTTTCTCGTAGATTATTTGTGATGTGAGCAAAGTTGAGTCATTTTACTACACTTTTGTTGTCCAAGACTTAGTGTTCCAACCTACAGTAACAATCTAGGAAAACCATTTCCATAGCTTGATGTTCAAGGCCTTGCACTTAGTAGGCAAACAGATAGTCACAGAGAGCTTAAAAAAAAAAAATTAGCTGCCTAATCACTGTCATAGTTAAATGAATTGTGAATTACTTCTCACCTTAATATTAATGCAGATGTTCTGCCAATGAACAGGGCATAATTTTCATTATTCATTTTATGAAGAGCTTTAGAAAGTTCTCCATAAAAGCTCTAAGACATTTTTTGATTAATTCTTTTTCCAGATGAGGAAGCAAATACCCATAGAAGTGAATATTTATTGGTTTTGGAATAATTGATGGGTCACATTTAATGATAGCAAAAGAGCAATTTTGTGATTTTTTTTTTTTAGGTTTGAGCCAAAAGTATATTCTGTCCTAGTAATAAAAGAGATCATTCTTTTATGAGTTAGAGATCAATCAAAATAAATCACAAAAGATGCATTTTGTAGGCAGTGGCATCACTAATCATGATACTTAATAAGATTAGAACCTCTTCCAGAAATAATTAAATTTCATAATTTATGTGTATGAGTTTATAGATATAATTCATTCACAGTCTCATATACCAAGCATGCATACACATTACTGGCTTTTAAAAATGGCTTGTAGAGTATATTTACAGCTATATGCTATTTTTTTTAATAGTGAATATTTATTACACTTATGAATAAACATTTTACTTTCATTTATCATATAAACAGGTAATGCTATTATTATTGTTACTTATGTGCTCAAATATCTTTCATATTTGGACTTCATTATATTCAGAAAATAGATATTTATCTTTTTCTCCCAAATTCATTTATATATATTTCTTTAGTTTTACTTTTTATCTACCAAAAGATATCAAAGGATAATTTATGGCTAAATTACAGTGAAGTACCTGAAAATTTAGGAGGGTTATAAATATGTTTTGAAGAAAAGTTAATATGTATCTGATACATTAATTCACTTTTCAGTTATTTAAAAATACTATAAGTAAACTCACTGAAGAAAAATTCAAAATTATAAGCAAAATGAATCAATAAAATCCTAGTGGTCCAGTTAATATTTGTATGATCAACTCATAGAGATTATTTTGGGTATACCTTTTTATTTACTAAAATATTATTATACATGTCAGCTTATAAACTTTTTGAGGATATTGTGAGTCCTTTTACATGTTATAAATGTGGAGTTATGTTACCAATTTTGATGGTTTTTTACATATCATTGAATCCAATATATATACATATACACACAGATAAGTTAAATCCTATTTAAGCCCCTATTATTGAGCATTTTAGGCTATATCCAAGTTTTTATCAAATGTTAAAAAGACTGTGGTGGGACTTCCCTGGCAGTCCAGTGGTTAGTATTTCACACTTCCAATGCAAGGGGCGCAGGTTCGATCCCTAGTCAAGGAGGGAAGATCCCACATGCCTTTCCATCTGCCCTGTGATTTTTTTGTTGTTGAAAACTGGATACCTTGCACAGTTCAGCAGAGACTGAAGTAAACAGTTTTTATGCTTAGAAGTGGACATGACTTTCCTTTTTTCTAGTCCCTTAGTGCCGGAGTTTGAGTAAATGTAGTTAGGACATGGATTAGGCTTCAAGCCTGCCGTTCGTATCATGAACCTCAGTGAAGCATCGACTTAGATTCCTCTAGTGGTATCTTGTGTTCGGGATCGGGGTTGTCAGAAGTGTTTCGTTTCTCCTCATTGTCTTCTCCATTCTCAGTGGGAGGCTTCCTCTTTGCTGCCCCTCAGATCAGGCCTCCTTCCACACTTCTGTTTCTCACTGGGCAGTGTTTTCCATCACTTGTTATTTGAGCTCTGGCTTCTCAGATGTAAAGAGAATCTAAAGAGAATCTGCCTGCCAATGCCCAAGACATAAGAGAGGCAGGTTCAACCCCTGGGTTGGCAAGATCCCCTGGAGGAGGGCATGGCAACCCACTTCAGTATTCTTGCCTGGGAAATCCCATGGACAGAGGATCCTGGCGGGCTACAGTCCATGGGGTCGCAATGAGTCAGACACGACTGAAGAGACTCAACACGCACAGAGGGTATTTAGCATCACTGTGAGCAGAGACTGTAACCCTTGGTGTTCAGGATGTGGTCTCCTGAGATCTCTTGCCCCTTCCCCATCTGTGATTCTGAGCTCCTCCCTCAGGAGTAGGTCGCTGGTTGTTCTGTTTTCGTCTGCTTTCTACCTGTGGCTGCAGTGGGTTTTCTCCAACACTCAAGGCTGCTGGGGTTAGTTTCTCTCCCTCCGGAAGATGAGTGCTTTAGCTCTGCAGGAGAGAGAGAGGGAAACCTTCCAGGTAGAGTTCTGTGCTCCTGCCCGTGGAACTGGCTCTTCCCTTTCCCCAGGTATGCATTACAAGGCATGCTCTGCTTAGACATTTTCTAAGCTTTTCTATGAGTGCTTGGGAGGGATTTTTGGGGAAATCAACCTGCAGATGGTTGGACTCCTTTAATTTCTGTGACTGCCAGGGGCTTCTCAATCTCTTGCCACTTCACCCTTAGCCTCCACCCCGACTGAAGTCTGCTTCCTGGCATCCAGGTGTATCTCTCATAAATAAACACATTATTTATGTGTTTACATTTTCTGTTCACATTATCTCTCCAGGGACCTCCCTTCCGGAGCGCAGGGAGCATGGGTTTGATTCCTGGTTGGGGAGCCAAGATCCCACATGCCATGTGGAACAGCCAGGAAAATAAATAAATAAATACAAAATAAAATGAGAACACATTATCTCTCCCTGCAGTCAGCTCTCTTTCCTCAGATGTGGGGCCTGTTGTTTGCCTCACAACCTCAGCTCTCCTGTTGGGTACAAAACAGTCATGAATTTTCACTGTGTCCAGATTTTCATTGTAAGTGTGGGAGCAATCTTTTTATCCATTTCCATATCCCCAAGTGGCAATTGAAAGTCCCCAGAGCTCTTGTTTTCTTAATAAATCATTACACATTGAAAATCCCAAAGATCTTTTGTTTCTGTAGGTTATATATATAGCTATTTCCTGTATTAGAAATTAAAGCTGATATTGTTGTTGTTATTCAGTTGCTAAACCATGTCTGATGCTTTGCGACCCCATGGACTATGGCCTCTGTCCTCCCTTATCTCCTGGAGTTTGCCCCACTTCATGTCCATTGAGTTGGTGATGCTATCTGATCATCTCATCCTCACCCCTTCTCCTTTGGCCCGCAATCTTTCTCAACTGATATATGTTTAAATAACTTATTAATTAGTTTAAAAATAAGAATAATAAGCCCATAATATATTAACATAATTCTTGGGAAAATTAAACACATTTATAGAACAAAATATATTTAGTGATAAATATTTTACTGATTGTTTTTATAATGTTCCAAATCTCTTTGTTGTTTGGTTTAAGAGACAGTGCAGTTGGAGTCTTATCTCTATTTGCTGTGTTCAGTGGGTTACTGTGTGGCATCATATAACCTCTGGATAATTCCACTGTAAACTCATGAGGAAATGAGAGTGAAAAGTAGGAATGGTGTTTTAGTATTATTATGAAAATAGGTTTGAGTTTCAGACCCTCTAAACAAAATGAGATTGACCTCCTCCAATGGGAGGAAATGAAACTATACCCCTATCTTCTAACCCTCACTCTAAGGAATATTTATCAAGTCCCAGTGTATTAGAAAGTTCAGTTTTCTTGTAATATGCTACACTTTTGAGATCTTGGGCTTCCCTGGTGGCTCAGAGGTTAAATCGTCTGCCTCTAATGCGGGAGACCTGGGTTCGATCCCTGGGTTGGGAAGATCCCCTGGAGAAGGAAATGGCAACCCAACCCACTCCAGTACGCTTGCCTAGGGAATCCCATGGACAGAGGAGCCTGATAGGCTACAGTCCATGGGGTCGCAAAGAGTCGGATACGACTGAGCGACTTCACTTTGAGATCTTAGGAAAGAGAAAAATGTAAAGGCAGACATGGGTCTAGTAAGGGACTGAAGTCACATTTGAGCCTAGGTGGACCCTTCTCTAAGCCTGGGCTCTTTCTCCAATGCCCTTCTGTCTTGGGTGGATTGGAAAACAGACGTACCTAAGTGCACCCCACAGTTGGCTCCTCTTTCCTGTGGCATTTCTCACCTTGGGTAGCTATCAATAATGTCTGAAGATTATTGAATCTTGTATAAAGCTAAGTCATGAGCATTACCTTATGATATTTAGAATTATATAGGACTATACGTGCAGGGGCTTCCCCGGTGGCTCAGACGGTAAAGAATCTGCCTGCAGTGCAGGAGACCCAGGTTCCATCCCTGGGTTGGAAAGATCCCCTGGAGAAGGAAATGGCAATGCACTCCAGTATTGTTGCCTGGAGAATTCTATGGACAGGGGAGCCTGTTGGGGCTACAGTCTATGGTGTTGCAAAAAGTTGGACATAACTTAGTGGCTGAACAATAACAACATGTGTATACAGGCAATTTATAGATTTCTTACTGTTTCAGATATTAACCAAGCATGTTTAACTCTTTTCAAAAGTTAACATTGTATGTTGTTCTACAAATAGGCTATGGTAAGATTTGTACTTGAACTAGAAAATGATCGTTTTCAACATATGACTCATTTTTTATGAGTGAAAGGAAGTTGAAGTATAGAATTTGTTATTAATAAAATACACCTGTTTTGATATTCTCTTCTAATGTAGCATAACTCAGATTAGCAGTCTAACCTCGGAATAGCTCATGTTGGAATTCGGAGTTATTGTAAATTATCCATGAAGCTTGCAGGTGTCAGGACCCCTGATAGTAAATAGTGAGAGGGCAGACACTATGGAGTCTGTGATATGATGGAGTGTGTGTAAACATATGCTTTGTTCTTTCTTCAAGTCTATTGCATCTTTGTTGAATTTCATGATGTATTAATATGTCACTACACATTTAGGTCCTGAAGCATAAAATATATTCTAGCCAGAATGCTTGCCAAGATACTGGTGCCAGAATTGGAATGCTGAAATGTGTTTATTGAACAGCATAAACATAATGAATAGGGTTGCAGGTTTGTATTTTACTGTAAAACCTCAAAGTGATGAAAAGAGAAGGAAAGAGGGAAAGAGAGCTGACAAGTTCTCAGGCACACACCGATATCATTCATAATGCAAATGCCCATGATATGAATAGCCTGCTTTATTGAACTCATTGTGTTAAACTCTTTCCTGAGATTGTTTCTGTGTTTTACAGTTACCTTTGAGAGGGGGTTAATACTCCCATTTTACAGATGAAAAAACTGAGGTTCAGAGATGTAGGAGACTTAGCCCCAAACCCAAAGTTTGTATTTGAGCCTATATCAACCAAAATGCAAAATCTGTACATGTCACTCACATTTCACCAAGCTTACTTTTGCAACAGTTGAGAAGAGGTAAGCCAAATTTATAGCTGAAATATTAATTCTTGTGCTTAGAAATTTGAGTTGTCAATTCTTTGTTAAAAGGCAATTCAGTATGCGGAATTATATCCTAAGAGGTGACAAGTCAGTAGCTTGACTTACTGCATACAAGTCTGATTACAAAAATTTACTTTACTAAGGTTTTCAGGGAGTATCAAGACATTTGATTTAAGAGCTCTTTGAAAATTATTCATTGACTAAGTATTGTTCCTCTAATATTAACAGCCATTATGTAAACACCATGTTCTTGGCCATCAGGAGGAGAGGGGGGAAATTGTGTTTCAGTGGACCTAGTGTTCAATGTTGATTTATATAATATCACAAAATCCTGCAGAATGACACCATCTTTCCTTTAGAGATGAAGAACTATAGATTCAAAAGAGAACCAACTTGTACAAATTGTGCAGCTTGTAATTGGCAAAGTCAATATTTATATGAAAATATGAGTTGGCAAAATCACTCATATGAAAATATCACACATTCATTTGACAGTATAAAGATGCTAGTGACCCTCACTGTGCTGAGAGAAACCGTAGTCTCTATGTTACTTGTTACAATTTTCGTAACAGAGTAAGCATTTGTTATAATAACATTGATTACATATTTAGCATCATGTAAACATAACTCTTCCATGGACTCCAAATCAAAATAATTAGATAACATGTAGTTTTTGGGCTTCCCAGGTGGAGTCAGTGGTAAAGAATTCACCTGAGAATGTGAGAGACTTAAGAGATGCAGGTTTGATCCCTGAGTCGGTAAGATCCCCTGGAGTAGGAAATGGCAACCCACTCCAATATTCTTGCCTGGAGAATCCCATGGACAGAGGAGTCTGGCAGGCTGCAGTCCATGGGGTCACAAAGAGCTGGACATGACTGAAGCGACTTAGCACATAAGCATGTACTTTTTATGAGTCACACAAAATTAAAAGTTCAAAAGGCCAATCCATCCTCTCTCAGGCTAGTAGCTTCCTGGGGGTGTGACTTGGGATGGGACCAGTGGATCCTCCATCCATTCTTTGATGTAGGTACAATATGATGCTACCCAGCATTCTTTGCCTGTGGACTAAATACTTTGCAAGCCTGTGGACTGTGGTGCTGGCTGAGATCCTTTGGAATTAGAGCACACTCATACTTGGAGTAGGTATGAGATTAAGATGAATCACTGTCTTTTCCAGAGTGTCAGGTTTCCAGGGTATTTCAGCTGGCCAGGTGGTCCTCCCAGGTTAGTGGCCTGTGAGGCTGTCAGTGTTAGTTTCTGCCGCTGGTAGATTTGACAAGTGGCTAGGGCAGTCAGTGGGTCAGCATCTGTGTCCACTGCCGTGCCTTCCCCATTCATGCACCCATCATGCTACCCCTTGGGTGGTCAAGGGGGTGCTGGCTGACATCAGTTGACCACATCATCTATATCTGCCTCTTCTGTGATAGCTTCTCCCTGGAGGGCTCCAACATAGGTTAACAAGTCCTTCAAGCCCTTCGTACTTTGTGCTCACTGTCATGGTCCTTTAGAGATCCTCTCCCTAGACCTTTCTCCTCCCAATCTTTTTTTTTTTCTTTTTAATTATTTTTTAATTGAAGGATAATTGCTTTACAGAATTTTGTTGTTTTCTGTCAAACCTCAACACTTCCCAATCTTTTAAAAAATTTTTATTGGAGTACAGTTGATTTACAATGTTGTGTTAATTTCTGCTGTACGGCAAAGTGACTCAGTTATCTATTTAATATATTTTTATTCATATTCTTTTCCCTAATGGTTTATCATAAGAGGTTGAATATGGTTCCTGGTGCTATACCGTAGGACCTTGCTTCCTCCCAGCCTTCCTGTCATTCTCCTTCCAGACCTTTGACCAACAAGTTGTGCAGCACTGCCTGGAACCTTGCTTCCTGGGTCCAACAGTCCTTGGCACTTCTGAGTACTCCCCTTTCCCTAGTCAGTGAATACCTGAGCAAGTGACTGTAGACGTCTTTGTGGAAGGAAGGATTGGATAAATCATTAACGTACATACTTGCCATGGTTTCTGAGTCCTTCTTAGGAACCCAGTTTTTCGTTTAGTTAGTGGGCTTGGTGTCTAAAAACTGGCTCAGGTTCAGACATTAGGTAAAGGATCATGAATTTTCTTGAGACAGCCCTTCTCAACTTCCTGCTCACCCACCTTTGATTTGTTTTGATCATATCATTGGACACTATCCTTGTGGCTGTCCGCCTCTCTTTCCATAAAAATTGCTGAGTTTTACTAGCCTTCCCTGTTACCTTGAATAGGTCAACAATTCCTGGCTGCTATTCCAGCTGCCTTCCTTGATGATAATCGTGCTCAGCTTTGCTGTCAGGAACATTGCTCTGTAATAGCGTCTCCTCCCATCAGCCCTGGGCTTGGAGGCCAGCACCACCAAACATGTCAGTGTTGTCTGTGCCTATGTAACTGGTACATTTCTTACCGCTTTGGTAAACTGTGTGTCCTCTGGGACCTCCTACAGAATGTGGTCACCTGGTAGGTTTTCTGGCCTTCGTATGTCCTGGAAAACATAGGCTCCCATGTGTCTGTATCTTTTTGTCCTTTCTTGATTGTCTGCCAGCGTGTGGACTGTTGCTTTCTCCAAACTTTAAGGAGTCACCTTAGCAGCCAGCATGTTCACAGTCTTCTAGGTTCAGTTTTAGGGAGTTACATCTTATATGGTGGGTGACGGTTATTTCCGTATCAGTGACCTGTCCTTTATTAAATTATATGTTCTTCCCCACTAGGTCCGGGACTCTCAGCATCCCACCTGAGCCCATTCTCTCAGCTCTGACCATGTGTGTAGGTCTGGTCCCATAGCTCCTTCAGAATATAGACCTTCTCCTCCCCCAGCAGACCCAGCACAAGCACAGCCACGTTGTGACTTGACCTAGTAATTTTTCTGGAAGCTTACAGGGGAAGTGGACTGTATTGTAATAGTAATACTTGTTTTCTTGCCAGGCAGAGGCCTCAGCATCTTTGTACAGGGATTGGTGAAGCCTTAGAGAGAGGGGTGGGCCACTTGGTTAGGCCAACAAGGTTCATGGAAATTTTGAGAAGCAGGCTTTCCAAGTGTCTTGACTGACACTTATCTGGAATGCTCTTATCTGGAATCTCAGGGTCCCTCTCCCTTCGCAGAAAGGCCATGACCTTGGCACAGCAGACTTGCTAAGGCTGGCTGAGAAATCAAGTTTCCTCTTATATTTGAGCCTGAGGCCTTCTCATCAGCCTTTTCTTCTCTCTGACTGCAGGAGCTGGGAGTCTCCATACACGTTCCAAGGATGCTGTGTGGTTAGTCTCACGAGTTGAGAATACCCCTCCACCCCTGCCAATTCTCCCCCCATGAGTGTGCGTAAGTGAGTCCCATCAAGAAATGGTGCTTATTTCTGTTCTCCTTGAATCTGTGTTGAGGCTGTGACTCACTATGACCAAAAAGAATGGGCTGAAGTAATGGTTGTGTTCCTGGACTTCTGAGCCCATAAGAGGCCTGGCAGCTTTCTTGTTCTCTTGGAACCCAGCCACCATGCAATGAGGAGCCCAAGCTCCATGGAGAGGTCAACATGAAGGACAATTGAGGTGCTCCCGTTGAAATGCTAAGCTGACGTCTTAGAGCCAGAGTCTCATGCCAGCCATAGCAGTGAGCCATATTTTATGAGCCCTCAGATGACCCCAGGGAGCATCACATGGAGGAGCAAAGCTGCACAGTTGAGTGCAGTCTGCTCACAGATCTGGAAAAGGCAATGGCACCCCACTCTAGTACTCTTGCCTGGAAAGTCCCATGGACAGAGGAGCCTCGTAGGCTGCAGTCCATGGGGTCACCAAGAGTCAGACATGACTGAGCGACTTCACTTCCACTTTTCAATTTCATGCATTGGAGAAGGAAATGGCAACCCACTCCAGTGTTCTTGCCTGGAGAATCCCAGGAATGGCGGAGCCTGGTGGGCTGCCGTCTATGGGTTCGTACAGAGTCGGACACAACTGAAGCGACTTAGCAGCAGCAGCAGCAGCAGCTCACAGATCACAAGAGAGAATAAAATGAGCATTATATTAAGCTACTAAAGTTGTCAGTGGAGATCAGAGAGAGTCTCCTTAAACGTCATACTGCCCTGGACATTGGTAGTCTCTGTCTTTCTCTAGTGTATCCTCAGCAAGGAGCTGATCCTGATGCTGGGAAAGATTGAGGGTAGGAGGAAGGGGCGGCAGAGGATAAGATAGTTGGATGGCATCACCGACTCAATGGACATGAGTTTGAGCAAACTCTGGGAGACAGTAAAGGACAGGGAAGCCTGATGTGTTGCAGTCAATGGGATCGCAAAGAGTCGGATGTGACTTAGCAACTGAACAACAGCAGCAGCAAGAGCAAGCTGATCCCATTGCCCTTGTAATGACTACTTCACCGTTCAGAGAGTGTGATATTGTATAGCGTATTCCTATCCACGGGTGAAAGTTTCCGTCACTACACCCTTGTCATATCCCAGGGGCTGTCAGTTCTCTGCTGGTGGTGGGTCCTCCTTGTTGTCTGATGGCTGTTGTTGCTGTATTTCTGGTACCAGCTTTCTTGAGTCCACCAAAAAACACTCTGAAACTCAGAGGTTTGCATGAAGAAAGTTTACCTAGGAGCCCCTTTGGCAACAACATCTATAGGGGAATGAGAGAAGCAGCTTAGGCAGGGGGAGAATTTGAACTAAGATGTGAAATATTGGAGTGGATAGCCATTCCCTTCTCCAGGGGATCAATCTGACTCAGGGATAGAACCTGGGTCTCCTGCACTGCAGGCAGATTCTTTATCATCTGAGCAACCAGGGAAGCCCATATGTATGTTTCTGTATTTTAGAGGATTATATACCTGAGAGCAAAATTGCTGGATCACAGTGTATATGTCATTCCAGCTTTAGCAAATACAGTTTTCTAAGATGTTTTAACCAACTCATACTTCCATCAGGGTTTCATTATATATAGTTTCATATTTCCATTTAATTGTTAGAAATGTGATACTTTATATAACATACATGTATGAGTATTTCTGGTTATTCCCAATTAAATGATACATTATTTAGGAATCTTTAGAATTCACTAACATTTAAGAAGGTCAAAGTTAGCTTTATTTGGTTGTTTTAATATATGATATTAAACATTTATTGAATTTTTCTACCAGTTTAATTTTTATCTGCTTAAAACTGTAGCATATGCAATTGAAGGATTGGTTTTCCTTTCAACAATGTTAATTTTATGTCTCTGGATCCCTTTAAAAGGAGACAAATCTGTAGTTATTATGTTTTCTAGATTTGTGTATTCTTTGATAGAGGCTGGAAGGCTAAAATGGTACTACTGGGTTGGCCAAAAGTATTATTTGGATTTTTCCTTAAGATGTCACATAAAGAAACTGAATGAAGCTTTTAGCCAACCAGTATTTCCCCACATGACGTGTATCTATGATGCGGTCCAAGTTCATGGACAGCATGTTGTGGTTGACTGCCTTCAACACATGGGCTTTCCTGAAAATTTTAACCACCTTAGGAAGAAACAAAAAACTTAACCTTAGTCTAAGGTGTCATCTTTTTTCAGCATCATTTCTTTTAATGAACATTGTCAATATGCCAAAATCAGGTGCTTTTTCTCACCTAACATTTTGTTGTGGTTATCCTTCTTGTCAAAAAAGAAAAAAAAAACCTTGCATCATCATTTTATTTAATATATTCCACAGTTTAGATATACCAGAATTTATTTAAATAAATTACTGCCAAACATTTAGATTTATTTCTTGGGTCTTCTAAATAATGCTAAGTTTATATATCTATAAAATATGGCTTTTTGTGTTAGTTTGATTAATTAAGCTTAAATTCTGAAAGGGCCTATTATATTGGGTTGAAGAGTTTTTCTAGATACTGTCAAATCAGCTCCAGAATCTTATTTGGTAGTGTCTTACCTCTGCTGTTGGGTATACATTTTCCTGCACTTTTATTGACACTTTATTTGCAGTGTATCACTTTTGCCAGTCTGATACTATAAATAATATATGTTATTGCTTTAAATTTTATTCCTTGTTTTGTAGTGAGGCTGAATATATTAGCATCTTTTCATTGGACATTTTATTATTTCTCTTGCAAATTGTCTTTCATCTGTTTTTAATTGGTTTATGCATCTTTTATCAATTACTACCAGCTGTAAACCCTTTGTTTTTCCATATGCTAATATGGCTCATGTCCCATATTCTATATGTCAGTGTCAAGTTTGTATCTTTCCTTTGTTTTTCAATTCTTACTGTAATTTTGACAAATTCATTTTTGTTTATTGTTTATGAGTTATGAATAAGCCTTATGCTTTTAAGACCTTTCCAACCCCAAGGTTTTCCTCTAATTTAGATCTCAAATTAGTGTGTCAGCCAGAGTGAACTGCTTACCATTTTAGTTCTGTGCTTTTTCGTGGTATTTTCTATGCCTGGCAAAAGCACTCCACCTCCACACATACAGATACATATATATCGCTATAACTGCTACCAAGAATAAGCACCTGGTAAATATCAACCCTTTTGTCAAGGCTTCGATCAAAGATGACCTTCTCTTTGAGCCTTTGCTATGTCTCTTTTCTTCCTGCTCTCAGTAAAGTTGACTGTTCTTTTCTGCTTGTTCCTCTACCACCCCCAAAGAAGCTATTAGAACACCTCCAACACTTTAAGCCTGTAGATTGATTACAGGCTTGCATGCTTCTACTGAACTGTACATTTTTTGGACAAAATTTGTATTATGTCCCTCTGCATACCCCCACCACCACCCCGCCCCCCCGAATGTAGGATAGTTACACAGCAGATGTCTGTTGAGTACTTGCAGACACACAATTGATGGAGATAATTTGCCCAGGCGTGGAGGGTTGCTGAGGAGCCTAGCCTATTTCCAAGACTCTGTTCTTTAAAAAAAATATTTTATTGAAGTATATTATTATGTAAATTTTAGGTATATAGCACAGTGATTAGTTTTATGTATAAGTGTGTGTCGCTCAGTCATATATATATGTTACGGAAAGAAACCAAATGAACCTTTTGGCCAACCAAGTGTTAGTTGCTAAGTCATGTCTGACGCTTTGTGACCCCATGGATTGTAGCCTGTCAGGCTCCTCTGTCCATGGAATTCTCCAGGCATTCTTGCTGGAGTGTTCTTACTGGAGTGAGTAGTCATTTCCTTCTTCAGAGGATCTTCTCAACCCTGGGATCCAACCCAGGTCTCCTGCATTGCAGGCAGATTCTTTAGAGTCTGAGCCACCAGGGAAGCTACTCCCCCCAACCCAACACACACACACATTTTTTTTAGATTCTTTTCCTGTACAGGTTATTACATAATATTGAGTATAGTTCCTTGCTGTGTAGTAGGTCCCTGTTGATTATTTTATACATAGTATTGTGTGTATGTTAATCCCAGACAGCTGAGTTATCCCAACCCCGCCCCTTTCCCCTTTGGTAACCATAAGTTTGTTTTCCATGTCTGTGAGTCTCTTATTTTGGAAATAAGATCATTTGTGTGAGGTTTTTTTGTTTTGTTTTGTTTTGTTTTTTACTGTGCCCCATTGCTGCTGTTTTGCTTGAAGTTGCAAGGACCAGGAATGGTTATCTTCTGCACAGATACTCAATCCAGAAAATTCACATCCGAATCCTCTCTTTTTCTTACCTAGCTTTCAGCTAGCTGGAACTTTAATGTACTTGTGTAAAGATGAGATCTCTTTCTCCTTAAAGGGAAAAACTGGAATAGCCAAATTATACTTTTAGGTGGTTTTATGGAAGACTTGTCAATTTTCTTTAGACCCAAAAGTCCTCCCACCCCTAGTTCTCTTGTTTCTTACTGAAAATGCTACTTTTTTTTCCTTTTAACTAAATTGTGTTTTGCCCATTGTTTTTTCTGGTTGGTAAAATTTGTATTGCTAAAGTGGGATTAAGCTTAATGGTTATTGTTTTGTGGCTAGAATTGCATGGAATAAGCTACCTTCTTCCATAAAGTAAATGGATTGCATGGTTCAGCAACTAAGACAGAACTCATTTAATGTGACAGGAGAGCATGGTTTAAAAGTTAAGATCCAGGTGATCATAAAGTCATTGACTTCTTTTGACTTGGAAGTGACCACAGAAATTGCTGTCTCTTCATATCACCAAAGTCAACACTGTAGAAATGTATTTATCTAGCTTTTGACTAATTTGTCTCCACTTGCCTCTTCTCATATCACCACTAATTTTATATAGTTCTGATTATTGTCAGGTTTCTTCCTATAACAGGTTCTATAGCTCCTTTATTTCTGCATTGAACGCCTGTTTGTTGGGAACCTACTAACCTTATATACTCAGTTATATACTTGGACCATTGTGGTATTCTTAACTGGCCTCTTTTTCTTATTCAGTTCTCATGAGCTTGGGATTGCAGGACGTCGGCTTACCACTGCCTCTCTTCCAACCTGGTGAAAGGATACCTGCCTCATCTGGGCACTGTGGCCTTGGACGTTCATTGCACCTCGTTGTTGTTAGTCACTCAGTCATGTCTGACTCTCTGTGACTCAATGGACAATAGCCCACCAGGCTCCTCTGTCCATGGAATTCTCCAGGCAAGAATCCTGGAGTGGGTAGCCATTCCCTCCTCCAGGGGACCTTCCCGACCCAAGGATTGAACCCAGTTCTCCTGCACTGCAGGCAGATTCTTTAGCGTCTGAGCCACCAGGGAAGCTCTCTGTTACCTTTGATATTCTCAGCTATAAGGGATGATAGTATGTCTCCTACCTCACTAAGTGGTTTTACAGGTTAAAAGATGTGCACAGCAGCCCCTGTAAGAACCTCACCAGAAAGACCTTGCAATCAGTGGTATAGTGTCCCAGAGCTCTATGTCTGTCCCATGGACCTTCCAGGGGAAGATCTGATCCCATGTCAACAAGCCTCCTGGATGGCAAAGCCCCCGCTGGAGTGTCTGAGTTCTCTCCCTCATCACTCTCTCTTGGAGCAAAACACTTGCAGCTGGCATGTCCTTTGCTCCTATTCACGTGCTGGTTGTTGAAACTCTTATTTGGTCTTGTGTCTTGTTCCTGAGAGCAGGTGCATTTTGTTCGAGTTTCTTTTCTGTCCAGCTCCAGGAATGTGCCCTTCGTAGGGAAAACTCAGGATGTGGATGCTGTCATTTACTCAACACACTGGCGCCTTCCTTGGAGGCCAGTCTATTCTTTCAAGCTGGTTTTGGTTCCCTGGGAGGGACACTGTTGACCCTGGTGCTGTCAGGGAAGCCCCTGGACCCTATCTCTGTCCTGTGGAAAAGTCTTCTAAACATAAGCCAGTTAGATGAGACATGGTGAAAAAGCCATTTTGCATTAGATGTGAGAATGGAAGAGGTCAAAGGAGAGACTAGGAATCTGTTATAGCCCATCCCCACCATCTGTGCCTGTGGTTGTAGTTTTTGAATTATTAGACAGCAACACATTTTGCTGAGACAGAAAGTTGGCACTTTGAAAAATATTTATTTTCTTGTTTTTCGAGTTGTGCCTGAGGCACTGCTGGCCTGAGGAAATACGGGGCTCTCTTCCTCCCTTCCCTTCTCAATTAATGGCGGGCCTTTCTATGCTGTGTTCAGATTACAGGAGGGACCCAGAGGAAACGAGGTAAATCCACTGTTTGTGTTGACCACCTTAGGAGACAGGCCAGGTGCTGCCCTGTGACTTGGGTCCCATCAGGGAATACCTGTGGCGTTGGCATTCCTGCTTGACTGCAGGCTTCTGGGTAATGATGCAAATCCACTTTCAAGTTGTATTATCATTAATAGTTGTGTGGAAAGACTCCCTTTTCTTTTTCACCCACTAACTGCACCAGACGCTGAAATTCCACTTATGGACATGAATGTTTTTCCAACTGTGTGGAACTGAGTGTATTTCGTGTTAAGTAGATCTCTGATATTCCTGTTCTGTTTCTGGAGAGTGAAGGTACCTTTTTCCATCAGGGTTGTTCTCTATCTCAACAATTTGCTCAAAAAACTGGTAGGGTATTGTTGTTCCTATTTTTAGCTTTTATTTCAAGATCATAGGTAGACATGGGGAGAAATTTGTTTGTTTGTTTGTTTGTTTTTAAGTTGCTTATGGTACTTTCAAATTGTGGTCCTGGAGAAGGCTTTTAAGGGTGCCTTGGACAGCAAGGAGATCAAACCAGCCAATCCTAAAGGAAATCAACCCTGAATATTCATTGGAAAGACTGATGCTGAAGCTTCAATTACCTATTGCTTATGGTGTGTGTATATATATACATATATATATACACACATACACCCACACACACATATATTTATTTATTTTATAAGCTTTGTTCTCACCTCAAGAAAATTAGAGATACCAAGGGAACATTTCATGCAAAGATGGGCTCGATAAAGGACAGAAATGGTATGGACCTAACAGAAGCAGAAGATATTGAGAAGAGATGGCAAGAATACACAGAAGAACTGTACCAAAAAGATCTTCATGACCCAGATAATCACGATGGTGTGATCACTCACCTAGAGCCAGACATCCTGGAATGTGAAGTCAAGTGGGCCTTAGAAAGCATCACTACAAACAAAACTAATGGAGGTAATGGAATTCCAGTTGAGCTATTTCAAATCCTGAAAGGCAATGCTGTGAAAGTGCTGCACTCAATATGCCAGCAAATTTGAAAAACTCAGCAGTGGCCACAGGACTGGAAAAGGTCAGTTTTCATTCCAATCCCAAAGAAAGGCAATGCCAAAGAATGCTCAAACTACCGCACAATTGCACTCATCTCACATGCTAGTAAAGTAATGCTCAAAATTCTGCAAGCCAAGCTTCAGCAATATATGAACTATGAACTTCCAGATGTTCAAGCTGGTTTTATTTATTTATTTAATATAAACTTATTTATTGTAATTGGAGGTTAATTACTTTACAATATTGTATTGGTTTTGCCATACATCAACATGAATCCGCCACAGGTGTACACGTGTTCCCCATCCTGAACCCCCCTCCCTCCCCGTACCATCCCTCTGGGTCATCCCAGTGCACCAGCCCCAAGCATCCAGTATCATGCATCAAACCTGGACTGGCGATTCGTTTCACATATGATATTATACATGTTTCAATGCCATTCTCCCAAATCATCCCCCCCTCCCTCTCCCACAGAGTCCAAGAGACTGTTCTATACATCTGTGTCTCTTTTGCTGTCTCACATACAGGGTTATCGTTACCATCTTTCTAAATTCCATAGATATGCATTAGTATACTGTATTGGTGTTTTTCTTTCTGGCTTACTTCACTCTGTATAATCAGCTCCAGTTTCATCCACCTCATTAGAACTGATTCAAATGTATTCTTTTTAATGGCTGAGTAATACTCCACTGTGTATATGTACCACAGCTTTCTTATCCATTCATCTGCTGCTGGACATCTTGCTTCCATATCCTGGCTATTATAAACAGTGCTGCGATAAACATTGGGGTACACGTGTCTCCTTCACTTCTGGTTTCCTCGGTGTGTATGCCCAGCAGTGGGATTGCTGGGTCATAAGGCAGTTTTATTTCCAGTGTTTGAAGGCATCTCCACACTGTTCTCCATAGTGGCTGTACTAGTTTGCATTCCCACCAATGGTGTAAGAGGGTTCCCTTTTCTTCACACCCTCTCCAGCATTTATTGCTTGTAGACTTTTGGATCGCAGCCATTCTGACTGGCGTGAAGTGGTACCTCATTGTGGTTTTGATTTGCATTTCTCTGATAATGAGTGATGTTGAGCATCTTTTCATGTGTTTGTTAGCCATCTGTATGTCTTCTTTGGAGAAATTTCTGTTTAGTTCTTTGGCCCATTTTTTGATTGGGTTGTTTATTTTTCTGGAATTGATCTCCAGGAGTTGCTTGTATATTTTTGAGATTAGTTGTTTGTCAGTTGCTTCATTTGCTATTATTTTCTCAAGCTGGTTTTAGAAAAGGCAGAGGAACCAGAGATCATATTGCCAACATCTGCTGGATCATGGAAAAAGCAAGAGAGTTCCAGAAAAACATCTATTTCTGCTTTATTGACTATGCCAAAGCCTTTGACTGTGTGGATCACAATAAACAGTGCAAAACTCTTCAAGAGATGGGAATACCAGACCACCTGACCTGCCTCTTGAGAAACCTATATACAGGTCAGGAAGCAACAGTTAGAACTGGACATGGAACAACAGACTGGTTCCAAATAGGGAAAGGAGTACCTCAAGGCTGTATATTGTCACCCTGCTTATTTAACTTACGTGCAGAGTACATCATGAGAAATGCTGGGCTGGAGGAAGCACAAGCTGGAATCAAGATTGCCAGGAGAAATATCAATCACCTCAGATATGCAGATGATACCACCCTTACGGCAGAAAGTGAAGAGGAGCTAAAAAGCCTCTTGATGAAAGTGAAAGAGGAGAGTGAAAAATTTGGCTTAAAGCTCAACATTCAGAAAACGAAGATCATGGCATCTGGTCCCATCACTTCATGGGAAGTAGATGGGGATACAGTGGAAACAGTGTCAGACTTTATTTTTCTGGGTTCCAAAATCACTGCAGATTGTGATTGCAGCCATGAAATTAAAAGACGCTTACTCCTTGGAAGAAAAGTTATGACCAACCTAGATAGCATATTAAAAAGCAGAGACATTACTTTGCCAACAAAGGTCCGTCTAGTCAAGGCTATGGTTTTTCCAGTGGTCATGTATGGATATGAGAGTTGGACTGTGAAGAAAGCTGAGCGTCGAAGAATTGATGCTTTTGAACTGTGGTGTTGGAGAAGACTCTCGAGAGTTCCTTGGACTGCAAGGAGATCCAGCCAGTCCATTGTAAAGGAGATCAGTCCTAGGTATTCTTTGGAAGGACTGATGTTCAAGCTGAAACTCCAATACTTTGGCCACCTCATGCGAAGAGTTGACTCATTGGAAAAGACTCTGATCCTGGGAGGGATCGGGGGCAGGAGGAAAAGGGGATGACAGAAGATGAGATGGCTGGATGGCATCACCAACTCGATGGATATGAGTCTGAGTGAACTCCAGGAATTGGTGATAGACAGGGAGGCCTGGCGTGCTGTGATTCACAGGGTTGCAAAGAGTCGGACACGACTGAGCAACTGAACTGAACTGAACTGATTCTCACCTCTTCCTTCTACCTGCCACATTTTCTTACTATCTCACAAAGCAGTTGGCATGTGCTCACTAAATGCAAATTCATTTACATAATTATTAGGAAGGAAAACTGTCTTCATAGGAAAAAAAATGAAATGTACTTCAAACTAAGCAGGAACTGACTGGTGTCTTATCTAATGCTATTACATGAGATTTGCTCACACTGATTGCTGCATATCATTAAGCATTGTCTGGACTTTCCTAGTAGAATGTCCTGGAACCCCGACAGGTTGGTAGAAATAAGAAGCCATTGGTTGAAAAACATTTTCATCACCGTCCAGATCTCTGCCCCTTTCCTCCTCATAGAGTCCTATGACTTTGGTGTCTGTCAGGAAGCTTTCCTCATTCCACACTGGCCATCTCTGGTGTCTTTAGATCCCCGAACCAGAGAGCCATTTAGCAGAGGAGTTTTTTGTTTTTTAATTAATTTATTTTGGGCTGTGCTGGGTCTTTGTTGCTGTGTGCAGGCTTTCTCTGGTTGCTACGAGTGGAGGCCACTCTCTAGTTGCAGTGCACGGGTTTCTCATTGTGGCAGCTTCTCTTCTTGTGAAGCACAGGCTGTAGGGCGCTCAGGCTTCAGCAGCATGTGGTTTCAGTAGCTACAGCTCCCAGGCTCTAGAGCACAGGCTCAGTAGTTGTGGCGCACAGGCTTAGTTGCTCCTTGACATGTGGGATCTTCCCAGACCAGGGATCAAACCTGTGTGTCCTGCATTGGCAGATGGATTCTTTACCACCGGACCACCAGGGAAGCCCCCAGCAGAGGAGTTTTGACTGGAGCTGGGATGCTTAGAGGTTGATAACCAGATAGGTTGGGAAGATGTAGCCAGGACTGAGCAAGTAGAAGAAGGTGCTGCAGAAGAGAACTGAGAGAAGAAAGGAACGTGAGATTCAGTTCTCTGTAATAGTGTTGGACTTAATATATACACACACAAAATATAATACATACATACACACAAAATTTTCTTTTTTAAATTTTTTAACTCCCAAAACATTTTGTTTTGGGGTATAGCTGTTTAACAATGTTGTGATAGTTTCAGGTTAACAGTGAAAGGACTCAGCCATACACATACATGTATCCATTCTCCCCCAAAGCCCCCTCCTATCCAGGCTGTCACATAACATTGAGCAGGGTTCCCTGAGCTGTAAGGTATGTCTTGGTTGGTGATCCATTACATGCAACATTTTTCTCTGAGAATATAAAATTGACCCTACAAATCAGCCATGGACTCTCAACTAGAGTTTGGCAAAAAAGGAAGAAAGAAAGAACGGAGAGAGTGCGGGAAGGAAGGAAGGCTGGCTGTGTCCGTTCCAAGAGATCACCTCAGCCTTTCTTCTAATTTTTTTTCCTTTAATTTTCATGAACATGAGAACGAGTTTCCTTATTTTAAAATGTAACAAAACATAGATTTGCATAATTGAAACATTTCTGAAAGTGTAATTTAAAATTTGGCAGGACGTAGACTTCACGGAGGGGCGAAACTTTATCATTGCAATTTTTATATCTTAAAGACCGCATGGTGAAGTATTGCCTGTCATTTCAAAACCTGTTTTCTTAAGGAGAATTTTTAGCTAAAGGCATTGCTTTTCTTTTTCTTTTTTAAAAGACATGGGTAGCATTAAGCATCATTATTATATTACTGAGTTTGAAAGATAAAAGAATTAAATAATTAGAACTGCCATTATCATAGTCAAATTATATTTTCTGAAGTTTAAAAATTCGACCTGTATGTTCTTGGTATATTCTAGTTGATCATAAGTGGGTGGCGTTTTTGGCAGAACTTCAGTACTTCGTTTATAGAACTTCTGTACTTCGTTTATAGGTAAACATCACATTCTGTTAATCCCCACCAGTGACTAACTCCTCACATATGACAATGGAGACTTCTAAACAGACATAGGGCTTGTATTATAAATTATAAAATAAATTAAGTTATCTTGAAATTTGCTTTCGAAACGTTTCCAATGCAGGACTACTAATGCCTCATGTCAGTTTGTTTAGGAAATAAGCCTTCAGTTTGCAATATTATTCAGAAAAAAGAAAAATGGTAAGGATACTTTAAATCTGATATTAGCCAGGGCTAGAGTTCTACCTTAACTGATAGATTGACTCATTATCTTTCGTAGCATGATACTAAGCAAGGATTCCAAAATATGCAATATTGTTGGAGATAAAATATCTGTAAATCTGTATGTACTCTGCGTGTTTGGAGAAGGAAATGGCAACCCACTCCAGTGTTCTTGCCTGGAGAATCCCAGGGATGGGGCAGCCTGCTGGGCTGCCGTCTATGGGGTTGCATAGAGTCAGACATGACTGAAGTGGCTTACCAGCAGCAGCAGCAGTCCAACTCTTTGCCACCTCATGGACTGTAGCCTGCCAGGTTCCTCTGTCCGTGGAATTTCCCTGGCAAGAATACTGAAGTGGGTTGCCATTCCCTTCTCCAAGGGAGCTTCCCGACTCAGGGATCGAACTCACGTCTCCTCCATCTCCTGCATTGGCAGGTGGATTTTTTTTTTTTACCTCTGATCTATCTGGGAAGTATAAATCTGTATAGTCTCCATCAAAGCTGGCCTGTAAGCATTCTCAGTGATTACTTTGGGAGAAATTTTGGTGGGAGTTGTGGGGAGAACAGTGGGCCAGACCCCATATTTGCTGGCTACAGGCTTCATTATGGCCACCTACAGGTCTTTTGACTTTCTCTAATGTTGCTTGTGGAATTTTGCCCATGGTTTGGCAATGGAAAACCTCTTTGAAACTGAAATATTGACTGGAAAATGTGAGTAGAAGTAAAGTGAAACTGAGTGTAATTTACAGCGTAAAAATGTCCCACCTAAAAGGTATGCAGAATGGCAACGTTGAATAGGAACTTCAAGTATTTGGGCATAAATCTTCCCTGTGCTGTGTGCTAAGTTGATTCAGTTGTGTCTGACTCTTTGTGATGCCATGGTCTATAGCCCGCCAGGCTCTTCTGTCCATGGAATTCTCTAGGCAAGAATACTTGAGTGGGTTGCCATATACTCCTCCAGGGGATCTTCCTGACCCAAGGATCGAACCCGAGTCTCTTATGTCTCCTGCACTGACAGGTTCTTTACCACTAGCATTACCTGGGAAGCTCAGATCTTCCCTAAGCAAGTAGATAACTGAAAACAATTATAATTATTTTATTTGCGTTAGATAGACTTATCCTTTTACAAAGCAACTTAACAAAAACCTATTTAGTGCTTTTTAGTAATAATAACAAAGCCATACTCTATAGTGGTAAAGTCTTAAAGTCAGAAAACACGGCTTTGCAATCTGATATTCATGGGCCAGGTGACTCTGGAAATGCAATTTTGATCCATCCACATCTTTCTTTCCTATAAAATAGAATTAACCATGCTTGCCCTGCATGCCTCACCTAGTTTTCTTGAAAAGCAGATCAGGTAATAAATATCGTTATTTTGTTTTTGTTTTATATTGGTATAAATTTTATATAGTTGACATAGAACATTAAATTAACTTCAGGTGTATAGCATAATGATTCAATATTTGTCTTTACTGGAAAATGATCACCACGATAAGCTTGGTTATCCATCATCACATTATTTGCTATTTTGAAGCAACGGCTTTAAATGAAAGTATGGGATTATTATGGTTTTAGTTCCTAACATTCATAATATAAATGGAAGGGTCTGTTTCTGATTAACCTACTTTATTCATCAATATAAAATTAATTTCCCCACATTTAGTGGATTTAATAAAACATTTTAATAATATAGTTATGAGTTTAGCTTTGACCCCTCATACATCTTAATGTCCTGAAGGAATTATAAACTTAATATTTGTTTTCACAGTTGGGTAACACAAAGTTATTGATTGCTGTTTAGGTACTTACTGGCCACTGAGTAGCAGATCTCAGCAATTGCTGTGTGTTAGTCGCTCAGTTGAGTCCGACTCTTTGTGACCCCTTGGGCAGTAGCCCACCAGACTCCTCTGTCCATGAGATTTCCCAGGCAAGAATACTGGAGTGGGTAACCATTGCCTTCTCCAGGGGATTTTCCTGACCCAGGGATTGAACCCGGGTCTCCTGCATTGCAGGCAGATTCTTTACCTTCTGAGCCACCAGTGGCTGCCTGGCATAATAAATCTTCCTGCTCTGGAAAACTACCATCAGTTGTCCCTTCTGTTGGGCTAAGTCCTGTCTTTTAGGGACCCTTGGATGCATTACTTTGTCTGTGCTCCTGTGATATTTAAGTCACACTTGTTAAAATATAGATTCCTGGCCATTTTGCCTATGTGACCTTGGGATTGTACTTGTCTAAAAAGATCTCCAGATGCTATGATGTATACTGATGATGTGTACTAATGTTTCCACATTACTATTTCTTGGCTGTTAAATTCTCAGTGTCTGACAAATAAGTGAGGATAATGAAATCTTCTAAATTTTATATAAGGAAAACTCAAGGGAGTTGGACAGCAAGGAGATCAAGCCAGTCAATCCTAAAGGAGATCAATCCTGAATATTCATTGGAAAGACTGATGATGAAGCTCTAATACTTTGGTCACCTGATGCCAACTCATTGGAAAAGACCTCGATGCTGGGAAAGATTGAGAGCAGGAAGAGAATGGGGCAACAGAGGATGAGATGGTTGGATGGCATAACTGACTCAACAGACATGGGTTTGAGCAAACTCTGGAGACAGTGAAGGGCCGGGAAGTCTGGTGTGCTGTAGTCCATGGATTTGGAAAGAGTCAGACACATCTTAGTGATTGAACAGCAAGAGTGGGGAAAACCTTTATCATGCCTAAGATAATCATATGCACTTTCATTTTAGATTTTTTTTTGCCAACAGCTGTGACTAGCTTTTTGTTGTTGTTGTTGTTCTACCTATGATAGGCAGCATTATTTTTGCAAAAAAAATTTAATAAAACCTGGAGATGCAAAGATGAGTTTTAAAGATTTCAACTTCTTTCCCACCTTTCTTCCAACCAAGGCCTGTGAATGTCAGCTAAGAAATTCTAGTATCTGTGTGGCACAAGAGTGTTGTGTGGCCAACCATAATGGACATTGGTTGGGCTCAACCTCCAGCTGAAAGAAATGGTTGAAATTTTTCATCTGACCATTGACCATTTGGGAGTGCTTTCACTGACATTAGTGACACTGTATAACTTGATTTCCTGCTTTTTACATGATTTATCCAACCTGTTAGTCTAGAGATCCTGATAATGTCTAGACTTCAGAGGAATTTGGAAGATTTGACTTTTTTTTTTAGCTATCCAAAAGAAGAGTTTATGTATGATAGAATATTAGGGGAAAAGGACATCTATTGTTCTCAGAAATAGCAAACTTTGGTAGGTACATGAGATCAAGGAAAGAAAATCTTCAAACCTTTGAAGCCAGAGTAGATTGTTCTACAACTGTGTTCTTAATGTGTTTTCCAGCAGGATCAGGACATAGGGAGCTTATCAAAAATGGACTGAATCAGAAACCCAGACACACGTGGGTCCAGCAGTTTGTGCATTAATAGGCCTTCCAGATGGTTTGTATGGGTACTAGAGATTGAGAACCACTGCTCTGAAGCATCGTATATGAGCCCCACCATGCAGGCCAACTATGCATTGTTTCAACATTCCTAATGTAAAACCTGATGGTTTATTTCCATGGATCTAGATCAGCGCTTCTGGCCCAGGCCTTCTCAGTAGCTGCCATTCGCCACCAGCAGATGCTGAAGCAGCAAGTTAGACAACTCTGCCTGTCCTTTCTCTCTTCAGAACAACAGTAGGAGAACTGTCCTTTATGATACATGTAGGGCAAACTGGAATATTTTTCAGAATAATCCTGATCAGCTTATCTCTAGCTAAAATTCACCAGATCAACTACCTGTTAATATCTTGTTAGAATCTTTGATAGTTTCCTTAGAGCTAGGTAAGTGGTTCAGATGGTAAAGAATCTGCCTGCAATGCAGGAGACCTGGGTTCAATCCCTAGATTGGGAAGATCTCCTGGAAAAGGGAATGGCTTCTTGCCCTAGTATACTTGCCTGGACAGATGAGCCTGGTGAGTTATAGTCCATGGGGTCACAAAGAGTAGGACACCATCGAAGCAATTAACTTTTTGCTTTCTGCTCCTAATTGCTATACCTGCACTGTTCGTAGCTGCCTGTGTGTATGGGGCAGATCCTGGGTTTGCTAGCATTCCAGAGCCTTCTGTAGACAGGGCTGGCTTTGACAGTGATGTTCTCAGAACCATTTGGAGACTCGACTTAGAGCTTTTAGCTCACATCAAATTGCTACTTAGAATGGGTAATAACTAGGCTGTACTTACACACACAGTTATGCACAGAAGGAGAACAGACAGGTTTTGGGAAATCCGGGATGCTTACAGAATAGGAGCTGTGGCTCCACGCACCTTCAAGGTTTCTTTACTTTTTTTTTTTTTTAGTTCCTCCAATAGCTGACTGTCTCTATGCTGACCTGCTTCTCCACCTGTCTCTCTTAAGAGCCCCTACACCTGTAATTTAAAAAAGTTAAGCATCTCAGACTTTAGAGCTAACTGTGCTGTCAGAGCGTTGGCTTTACTTCCAACAGCCTCAACAAAGGATTTCTGAGAAAAGATGGGGAAAAAGCTTTCCTAAACATCCTAGCATTTAGAGGAGGAAAAAAACCCTCAAAACACTTAGCATCATTTCCTATGTTTACATTTCTGTTCTTCTGCTCCTTAGGTGTTTCAGCTTGGCTCAATAGCTTTTCTGACCCTTAGTTTCATCACCTTAAAGTGGGATCATAATACCTATTTTATGGGGTTATTTTATGTGCTAGATGTAATTAAACAGGAGAATGTACATAAGTTGATGTTTAAAAGATGGTAACTATCTTTTGTTATTCATTCTTATTTTTCAGACTTCATGTTGGGAGTAGAAGATTTAATTTATTTGCAATGTAGAAATGCTCAAAAAGTGGTTTTTAAAATAGAAATATATCCTTTTTAACAGTTTGACATTGAAGTGAATTATCAAAAAGATGTTTTGAAATCATCTCCCCTAAAGGTCTTTAAAATAGGTCACATTGGAGGCGGAAGAGGCCAGCTTGTCTTTGATGACTCAACTCTAAGAATTCTTCCCCATTTTGAAATTTAGTGACTTTATCCCTGGCCTGATGGGCACATAGAAAATTGATTTAAGTGACACAGATGAAAGCAAAGAGATAACAGTTGTTCTCCATTGACTGATTTCTAAGTGTTTGGGAAGAGGTTTCTATAGTTTTCTTTTAGGAGCAGCAGTAATGCTTTTAACTTCCACCCCCATCATCATCTTCCATCAGTTTCAAAACATTTTCTGCAGTAGCTATTAAGTTAATAGACATTGCAGCCTGCTAGACTTCCAGTTGGTAAACAATTTGTCCAGGAGAGAGGGGGCCAGGCCTGTGTAATTTCAAGTTAGTATATCCACTAAATGCACATGCAGTTTCCACTTTCACTGTGTTTGACTTCAACTTGTAAGGTAATTGGGAAAACTGAAAAGTCATATTTCTAGTAATGAAAAAAATCGCTTTATTAAAATCTTCTTTTCCCCTTTATTCCTGCAGAAAAGCAGAGGGAACTGTGATATAATATATATTTGGAATTGGATTCCTTTAGGATACTGAACTCCCTGAACCGTAAGAATTTCCTAAATGCAGAGAGCAAGAAGGGTGCCCTTTCTTAGGTTAATAAAGTGACTTTTGGAAAGCACCTGGGGATGGAGGCAGGTTGCCAAGGGGGCCAACCACGTGTTAGAGGGTGGGACCTTCTAGTCCCACCCCCTGACTTCCTGGGAGGAGAGAGGGGCTGGAGATTGAGTTCAATTGCCAGTGGCCAATGGTATGTCAATCATTCCTACCTAAGGAAGTCTCCATAAAAACTCACTCGGGCAGCCTCCAGAGATCTTCCGGGATAGTGAGCATGGGGAGGTGCTAGAAGAGCGATGCTGTCAGAGAGATGGAAGCTTCTCGCCTTTTCCCCGTGTGCCTAGTCTTGAGCATCTCTCTTACCTGGCTGTTCCTGAGTTATAGCCATTGTAAGAGACAGGTAGCAGGTGAGTAGAATATTTATCTGAGTTCTGTGAGGTGCTCTAGCAGAATAACTGAGCTCGAGGAAGGGGTCTGGGGAACCTCTGTTTAGAGCTCCTTGGTCAGAAACACAGGTGTGCTCAGTCGCTCAGTCAGGTCCGACTCTCTGTGACCCCATGGACTGCAGCCCACCAGGCTCCTCTGTCCACGCAGTTTTCCCCAGCAAGAAAACTAGAGTGAGTAGCCATTTCCTACTCCAGGAGATCTTCCCACCCCAGGGATTGGACCTCTGTCTCCTGAATTGGTAGGTAGATTCTTTACCTATCTTCCCATTTGTGGGAAGCCCACGCCTGACATGGACCCCTCCCTATAATGCCACATTAGTGAGATGTTTCCTCATACAGTGAAAGTGAAGTCGCTCAGTCGTGTCCGAGTCTTTGCAGTCCGTGGACTGTAGCCCACCAAGCTCCTCTGTCCATCGGATTCTCCAGGCAAGAATACTGGAGTGGGTTGCCATTTCCTTCTCCAGGGGATCTTCCCGGCCAAGGGATGGAACCCAGGTCTCCCACATTGCAGGCAGACGCTTTAACCTCTGTACCACCAGGGAAGCCCCAGGCCTTTTCAAATTTAAATCATGATGTAATTAATAATTAAGGACATACACTAAACCAGAGTAATATTTTTAGCTAATAGTGTTTGTGTGGTAGTGAAATGTTTATTGATTAAGGAAAGAGGGAATCCATTGAGCTAGGAAAACATTCTCCAAACCATTGGAGAATGATAAATCTAAGGATTACCATTTGAGGGTGTGTACTGAACTGTCTTCTGCACTAGGGATCTCAGAGAAGAGAGGAGGTGCCATATTGCCTGAGGAGGGTCATGACTTAATTAGAAGCTTAGGTGACAGCTTGCAATTGTTTGAAGCTGGGCGGTGGTGGGTGGGGGTGTCTTGTGAGTTTGAACCTTTAACCCATGGCACCTGTACTCCTTTCAGGTGGGGAGTTAGAATTGAGTTGATTGTAGGACAATCAGCTGGTGTTGGCCAATTGCCTGGTATGGGGCATATCCTACATACACATTGGAATTAAGTGCAGAATCTTAGGGACAAATCAAAATGTGCAGAAATTGACATTGGATGTTGCCTGCTGTTGAAAACAAAAATAAAATTTGACTGAATTTCAAAGATCTTGCAGATTCTATCCAACAATTTATGAATGGAGAAGCATCCAACTTGGCAGATGGAGTGGAGCTCCAAGGAGCTGTTCAGTGTGGCAGACTCAATAGGCCAAAGGGAGCAGGACTGAGGAAGTTATCCTGGGCAGGACGTGGGTTAGTTGTTGTATTTATCCTTTAGAAGAAGGCAGAGGTCTATCAGGACAGTTTCCTAACAAGTGCTTAGCAAGCTGCTGTTGATGGACTGCTTAAAGGTTCCGTTTCTGGGAGAGCTAGGGACCATAATTAAGTCTCAGCTTGGTGACATGGGACTTAGCATAAATGACTGCATTTTAGGCCTGGAAATCGGAAGTATTAGTCGCTCAGTCGTATCTCACTCTGTGACCCCATGGACTGTAGCCCGCCAGGCTTCTCTGTTCATGGGATTCTCCAGGCAAATATACTGGAGTGGGTTGCTATGCTCTCCTCCAGGGGATCATCCTGACCCGGGGACTGAACTCAGGTCTCCTGCATTTCAGGCGGATTTTTTAACTATTGTCTGGCTGTTAATACAAGTCCATGTGTTTCAAATGCTTAAACATAGGCGATTCTTTTGTTAATGTTTGTTTCACATGAATGTGCCTTATCTCCCAGGATGATTTTATATGTCCTGGGATTCTGAACACATAGTAAAGAGCTTGGAAATAAAATACTCACTGAATTTAAATTAATACTAGGTATACACTGACATTTCTAAAAAATGTATGTGGCAGAAATCACATACACCTGAATACACGTGCCATTAACTAATATGGGCCATATGCCCCATTCTCTGTTTAGCATTAATGCTTTAGGAAGTGACTAAATCTTAAAAGCACACACTAAATTAGAGTAACGTATTGATGACTGATCTGTAAAAAAGCTTTATTCACTCATAAACTCTGCTTAATAGCCAGATAAATAGTCCTGAGAAAAAGAGTAGGATTAAGAACTCTTTACTTAGAGCTGGTTAATTTAAATTTTAAATACCACCAGTTCCTAAAATGTGTTAAGATTGAGCTTAAAAAGGTTTATCCTCATGTGTCTTAACGTTTTATTAACTAGAAATGTAGTGATGAAATTGACCAATTTTGGCCTTAGTAATTCCAGATTTGTGATGGTTTCACCGCACTAAAAATTGTAGGATTTCTTTGATATTTATGAAAAAAGGACTTGTTATGTCTGTTAGGGTAATTAAGAACAATGAACATATTTGGGAAAAAAATACTTGGACTTTAAAATATTTCCTTAAAATATACAAAGGACACTGATAATTTCAACTGGATGTTATCTGTTCAAAGAAGATGAACATGTTTTCCAGGAAATATTTTGATGTAAATAAAGGGTGGTTTCTAAGAACTTATTAAGTAATCAAATTTGAAATTGTTACATAACATCAAGTGGCCTTTCTTAAGACAACTGCTAGCTCTGACTTTGACATCAATTACAGTTCACCAAAATCAGCCTCATGGTGCCAAACTAAGGAAAGATGGCCTTTTAACGACTGAGTCATGGTTATTAAGAAAACTACTACTTGTAATAATGATTACAAGGACTTGTTATACTTGTTATCTACTAGGTATTGTTCTAAGCACATTAAGGTATTTATTGTCTTCTCAAAATTACCCTATGGCGAATGCTTTACCATACCCATTTTATAGGTAACCGGTGGCTCGGAGAATTTCAGTGACCTGATTCAGTAATGTGGCTTGTTAAGTTCAGTTCAGTTGCTCAGTCATGTCCGACTCTTTGCGACCCCTTGAATCGCAGCATGCCAGGCCTCCCTGTCCATCACCAACTCCCGGAGTTCACTCAGTCTCATGTCCATCGAGTCAGTGATGCCATCCAGCCATCTCATCCTCTGTCGTCCCCTTCTCCTGCCCCCAATCCCTCCCAGCATCAGAGTCTTTTCCAATGAGTCAACTCTTTGCATGAGGTGGCCAAAGTACTGGAGTTTCAGCTTTAGCATCATTCTTTCCAAAGAACACCCAGGGCTGATCTCCTTCAGAATGGACTGGTTGGATCTCCTTGCAGTCCAAGGGACTCTCAAGAGTCTTCTCCAACACCGCAGTTCAAAAGCATCAATTCTTCGGCGCTCAGCCTTCTTAGGCGTACTGGAATCAGACCTCAGGTGTGTCTGGCTCTAGAACCCATGATGGTCCTGTTTGGTCTGGTATAACCCAGCACCTTTCCCTCTTGTGTTCAGTTCTTCCCTTACTGTGAGGTGTCACAGCTGATACTCCAAATAGCTTTGAGAACAACCAGTACGAGTTATGCAGCACAGGTTTCAGAACACGTGTACACCGGTGGTGGATTCATGTTGATGTATGGCAAAACCAATACAATATTGTAAAGTAATTAGCCTCCAATTAAAATAAATTTCTATTAAAAAAGAAATACTGTGCAAAACCCAGCGAGGACCCGTTAATTCAGGAAACCTCCAGACCTGCCCTCCAGGCCACAGACCCCCTCGCCTATCTAGAAAGTAGTCCTCTTCCTCCTGACTCATGTCACAAGGAAGATGTTGGACTTTCTCTCTGGTTCTTGTTTTTTGACTACTTAGCGTGAGTTCCTCCCTTCCCAGATGAACCAGCCAGATGGGTCTTGAAAGGCAAGGGCATTGGGCTTTCTCTTGAGAACATCCAATACCAATGCTCCTGTCCACCTCCTGGTAAGGGCTCTTGCTGGGCTTCCTTGATGGCTCAGCAGGTAAAGAATCCACCTGCAATCCAGGAAACCTGAGTTCAATCCCTTCCTGACCTTTCCAGGGTCAGGAAGATCCCCTGGAGGAAGAAATGGCAACCCACTCCAGTGTTCTTGCCTGAAAAAAATCCCATGAACAGAAGATCCTGGCGGGCTACAGTCCATGGGGTCACAAAGGGTCAAACATGACTGAGCATGCATGCACGCAAGAATCTTTACTCTCTCTGGGGCCTCAGATTAATAGAACATCATTAACTGAGAATAACACAATCTCCTTATATGCCTTTGCTGCTTTGGAGAAATTCTTTGTCTTCACCATCATGAAGTTTGCTTGCTCTACAGAGGGGCTCTGATCCCTGCCCTTGGGGTGGTGCTAGTATTCCCTGCTGGGTTTCCTGGTGGTCTTAGCTTTGAAGATAATGGACCATTCTTGGCATTTCTTTGTATCTTTACAGAGCAGACTTGGGATGTAGAAGCTTCCTCAGTTTGCTCTCTTCTTTACTCGGTTTTCTAGAACTTGGAATCAAGTGTTAACTTTTTATTTCTTATTACTGAGTAATAGAAGCAAAAATCAACCCCCTGGACTATATATAGCCCACCAAGCTCCTCTGTCCATGGGATTTTTTAAGCAAGAGTACTGGAGTGAATTGTCATTTCCTCTTGCAGGGGATCTTCCAGACCCTGGGATTGAACCTGGGTTTCATGCATCGCAGGCAGGTTCTTTATCTGCTGAGCCACTGGGGAAGTCCAAAAATCACCTAGAAGAGACTAATTCAACATTGTTTGCATATTTATTTACAGGTAGTTCCTCGAGCTCCCTCCTTGCCTGAAACCCCTGGGGTGGACACTTCCATTTGTGTATCTCAGTTAAGCTCAGGGTGGCTTCTCCATATGATAGTGTCACGTGATGTGCGTTTCTTGGGTCAGAGAGATCCTGAATTACCCTCAGTCAAAGTGTTGATCGCGCAATTGTGTCTGACTCTTTTGTGGCCCCAAGAACTTTGGCCTGCCAGGCTCCTCTGTCCATGGGATTCTCCAGGCAAAAATACTGGAGTCGGTTGCCATTTCCTTCTCCAGGGGATCTTCCCAACCCAGGGGTCTAACCCAAGTCTCCTGCGTTAGAGGCAGATTGTTTACCATCTGAGTCATCAGAGAAGCCTGAATTGCCCTCAGAGCCTGTCACTTTTCCAGTGGTGTGGAGTCAGAAAGCATGCAATCGTGAATTTGTCTTTACTCCAGACTTTAAAAACATTACGTAAATTGCAGCTCACACATTCAGTGTTAGCAGGGCAGTTGACTCTCAAGTGTTTTTGTCTTCCTTTCTGGTGATATGAAAAGACACTGTACGTGGTGCTTTCTCGCCTGTAAATTAGGAGTTTTTAAATTCAGTGTGTATTGACTTCAGCAGTTTGTTATAAACTCTTCTAGTATTCATATCACTGGGTTGTAAAAAGTACTATTCGGTTTTCAAAATACACACTGTATCTATCTATATTTACCAGTGTCTATCTAATTTACCTTTTCATCTTTTCTGCATCTGTTTCCATCCCTATTCTTAATTAATGGCAGATATAAAGAGACCCTGCTGTATACCCAGTAGATTTACTAGGTTAAGAAATCGTCAATATCTGGCTGGAAGTGATACACTGAATTCTCTCATTGAGATAGATATTGCTATTTAAAAATAATGATTTTTAAACTGAAACCAAAATCTTTATTTTAAACTTGCTGCTTGATTCTGAACGAGTTTGTCTCAATTTCTTTAAATCCAAGAGGCTGCAACACTTACTGCCCTAATTTTTTTTAGAGATACTAACAGCAATATAAAAAGAAAAAAAAGATTAAATAGAAGTAAGTGCTTATTTGGATTTTTGTCTTTTATATGCTGATAGGGAAAAATGTGAGTTCAGATAAGGAATGCCAAATACAATATGCTGTCTCTTTTACAAGTATTTTGCATTGGAACATTAAATTTTACATAATTCAAATGAAAGACTGAAAATCAGACTGGAAACTTAACATTGACACTTCTCAGTAAATAAATAGAACCCTTTCTTCTTTCATTTGATACTATTTAGTAGTATTCCTTGACTATTTTGAGGAAGATTTAATTTCTAACTAATGACTTATTTCAGCATGTGTGTGTGCATACTCATTTGCTTCAGTCATGTCTGACTCTTTGCAACTATATGAGCCCGCCAGGCTCCTCTGTCCATGGGTTCACCAGGCAAGAATATTGGAGTGGGTTGCCATGCCACCCTCCAGGGTTATTTCAGCATAGCTGGGCCTAATGAAGATATTCCCCATGTGTATCTCTTGTTCATTTCCTGGAACCAAACACTCTTTATCCTCAGCACATGAGGACTGAAACCCACATAAAGCAATTTCTGAAATCCTTGAAGAGGAAAGAGATCTTAAAATGTCACTATTGACATCAGAGAACCTTGGTAACTTCTAAGATCATCAAAATCTTGATTTCTAAAAATATATTTGTTCCCACCTGCTTAAAATCATCTGACTCAGTGAGAGGAATTTGTATTTCAAAGGAATATTTTAACAGGCTGAAAATTTTCATTTAAGAGCTGCATTTTTATGAATAATTAAGCTAATTCTTTCAAAATGCAGTGCCCAGCCTGGTGCTCAGTAATGACCTAGAGGGGTAGGATTGGGGATGGGGGGTGGGGTGGTGGAGGTCGGAGGGAGGCTCAAGGGGGACTGGGTGTATGTGTGCATATGACTGACTCACATTGTTGTGCAGCAGAAACTGGCACAACGTTGTGGAGCAATTGTCCTTCAATTTAAAAATTGAGAAAGGCATTTAAAGCCAGAGATGTGAGAGCTTTCCTTTGGGGGGATTTTTCTCTTCAGTTCTTCTCCAAGAGAATCTTTCCATTTACACATGCATTTTTCTGTGCTGTTGCTCGATTGATTAGATGTCTTATGTAGATGGAAGTTTGCTGCTCCTGCTGAGTCGCTTCAGTAGTGTCCAACTCTACGCGACCCCATAGATGGCAGCTCACCAGGCTCCCCCGTCCCTAGGATTCTCCAGGCAAGAACACTGGAGTGGGTTGCCATTGCCTTCTCTGAGATGGAAGTCAGTTCTTTTCAAAATGCCAGTGAAATAATGGGTGAAGAAAAAGGAAATATTTAAATTCTTATCTCACACCTTCAACAGCTCATTGTTTCTTCTTCATTAAGAACAGTAGACATCTGATGATACTTAATAAAATTTCAATAGTTTATACCAACAGCAAAATCCATGACATCTAGTAAAATGATACTTGTGAGGTTCAAAAGACCCCTCATAGTCCTTATGGTGGCTTCATTTTTCTGATTTTTTCTACATATGTAGAAACTTTCTTGTCTTATTACCATATTCAGCCACATAGCTATTTTTGTATTCATGTATTCAATAAACACTTATTGTGTGCATTCTATGTATTGGTTTAGGGCTTGGAGATTTAAGAGTGAGTGAAAAATTGTGTTTACGCTTAGTTGATAAGTTAGCAAGAGAGACACAGACACATGCAGACAAATATGTAATGACAAATGGTGTCACTAAGTAAACAGACTGTGAATTGAGATAAAGAATAAGGGGGGGAGGAGTTTAAATAGGTTGGCCAAGGAAGACCTTGAAGGAAATCCCATTTGAGATGGGAGTCTAGATGTTGAGAGTCAACCATATGTATAATTGGAGGCAGTGTGCATTCCAGGTATGTGCAAATATGTGCAAAAGTCTTTGGGTGAAAAAGAAATCATCATATTCAGGAAATGGGAGGGAAAACTGCATGGCTGAAGCAGAGAGAAGGATGTGGGGTAAGATAGAAGTTTATAATTCTTCAAGAGAATCTTTCCATTTACAAAAGGGCATTTTCATGGGCTGTTGCTTAATTGTTTAGATGTTGTCTTATGTAGATTAAAGCAAGTTCTTATTGAAATGCCAGTGAACTAGCGAATAAAGAAAAAGGAAATTTTTGAATTATCTCACACCTTCAGTAGTTCCTTGTTTCCTCCTGATTAACAGTAGAGAGTGGTCTCTACATAGGCAAATAAATAGGCGTCTAGGAATAGTTTTCCAAGGTCACAGTAAGAAATTAGGATTTTAAATGCAAAGGGAAATCAACCAGAATTGTTCAAGCATGTGAATGACAAAACCTAATTGCTGCCTTAAGATTTTTTTCTGCTTTTAGAAACTCCACTGATAGGAGTTTGATTTGGCAGTCATCTTGGGGTCTAAGTAGTAAGAGGTGATGAATAGCTGGTTCAAGGTGGTAGCAGAGGACATGCAAAAAAGTAAATCCATGCCTTCATGTTTAGAGCTTGCGTAGGCATGACTTGCTGATGGATTGGGGGGAGGGGGAGGAGGAGGAGGAAACAAGGGCAACTTTTATGTTTCTGGTTTCACAGTTCACTGCCAGGGCTTCATCCTGAGAAGGAGAAATTTGGAGTTGAAAGCAGGGAAGTCAGGATTCCAGTGTTTTATCTGGGTCAGTCTAAGTTTGAAATGACCTTGAAATACCAATGTTAAGATGCCAGATAGGCAGCTTGAAATGTGAGCCTCGACCTCAGCCCTGAGACTTGTTCTGGGGGGAATATAAGTGTGGAAATCCTAAAACATAAAGATGATATTTAACCATGGGCCTGGGCCAGATCACCTTAAACTGTACGGTTATTGTAGAGAGATGGGTAGATGATAACATTTCCTATCTTTTTTTTAAGATTTTTTTTTTTTTTAACATTTTTGGCTGTGCTGGATCTCTGTTGCTTTGTGTGGGCTCTCTCTAGTTGCTGCGAGTGGTTACTGAGAGTAGTTACTAAGAGTGCAACTCTCAGTTGCAGTGTGTGGCTTCTCATTGTGGTGGCTTCTCTTGTTTTGGAGCGTGGGCTCTGGATGCTGGGACTTCAGTAGCTGTGGCACACTGGCTTAGTTGTTCTGTGACCTGTGGGATTTTCCCAGACCAGGGATCAAACCCATGCCCCTTGCATGGCAAAGTGGATTCTTAATCACTGGACCACCAGGGAAGCCCTAAAATTGCCTGTCTTATATTAGCCTTTAAAATGTAAGCACAACAACAAAAACCTAGCTCTTTCCATACAAAATGTTGAAAATTTAGTTTTGGATCAGATAAAGTAGGTTTGGTATCAAAGCAACACAGAGGTGTGGGATCATAGCCAGACTGCTTGTCCATTTTGGTGAACTGCTCTGGCAATATTCAGGAATTCCTCTGGCACCAGGGAAATAATTGTACTGCCTGAGAGCATCTTGTTTGTGGGAGCATCTCCCTTAACAAAGGCTATAATCTGACCATCTGAGCTAATATTTCTACTCCAGCAACTCTAAAGGTTGCCACTGATGGGGAAGACCAGTTTAAGTTACAAGCCATCATCCCCAAGATGATGATGTGGGCCCTGTCCTAGTTTCTTCACTTGCTGTCAAGCTAAGGGGCTCATCACTTAGTGCCATAGATGCCATTGGAAATAGGTGACAGCCTGCGATTGGTTGGGGCCAATGTTACTCAGCATTCCTAGTTGCAAAGAAATAACCAGTGACTCCGCTCAAGAGGATGGTGTCATGGGAAAAGAAGGATCTTAACTAAGCAAGGAATTAAGATCCTGGAAATGCAAGAAAGCCCACTGTGGTTCAAGTTGGCCAAAAAGGCAAAAGCGTGATGAAGAAAGCGCATTTTTGAACTGCATCCTCAGCAATTAGACTCTGTCATTTTCTTGTATGAAAGGAGGATGAGGGGAGTACCTTACATTTCCCCAATTACAGAAGTCTCCTGCCCAGGACTGTTGAGAAACAAGTGCTTGCATTTTAGAAAGAGATCTCGGGAAAACTCAGCTTCCCTAGGAAGTACTTTGTTTTGTAGCTTCAACGGGTATGCTTTCCTTGAAGATGATGTATATCTAGTTTATTTTATTTTTTAAAAAAATTTATTTGGCTGGGCTGGGTCTTACAACATCTTCATTGCATCATGTGGGACCTTTTGTTATTGTGCATGGACTCTAGTTGTGGCATGCTGGCTCAGTAATTGTGGCATGTGGGATCTTAGTTCCCCAACCAGGAACTGAACCCATGTCCCTGCATTGCAAGGCAGATTCTTAACCACTGGACCACCAGGGAAATCCCATTGTATATCTAGTTTAAGGCAAGCATTGAAACATGTATACTATCATGTAAGAAATGAATTGCCAGTCTATGTTCGATACAGGATGCTTGGGGCTGGTGCACAGGGATGATCCAGAGAGATGATATGGGGTGGGAGGTGTGAGGGGGGTTCAGGATTGGGAACTCATGTACCTCCGTGGCAGATTCATGTCAATGTATGGCAAAACCAATACAGTATTGTAAAGTAAAATAGAGTAAAAAAAAAAAAAAAAGGCAAGCTGCTACACATATTTGACTTTTCTAACTCTATCAACAGGAGTAGGCTAAATTAAGTTGTTGTTCAGTTGCTTAGTTGTGTCCGACTCTCTGCAACCCCATGTCAGCATGCCAGGCTTCCCTATCCTTCACAGTTGAGGCAATAAATAATGTTTATGTTTGATGTGCTGTAAGCTGTGTTGGACAGCTTACAGTCCTGCACCAAGCTACTTTCTCCCAGGATGTGTGTGGAATAATGGGGCTGGCCCAGTGGTAAGCCCTCCAGGTACAGGTCAGAGGAAAAGAAAACATTGAGGAACCATAAAAGAGGTCTAAGAGAAGACGGGCTCAAAGGGAACAAATACACCCACACATGCATGTTTAGAGCAGTATTAGTCATAATTGCCAAAACTTGGAAGTAACCAAGGTCGTCTTTAGTAGGTGAATGGATAAATAAGCTGTGGTACATTCAGACTATGGAATATTATTCTGGGCTGAGAAAAAGCTATCAAACCATAAAAAGATATGGAAGATACTTGAATGCATATTACTCTATAAAAGCTATTTTGAAAAGGAATCTACTGTATGATTCCAATTATACAACATTCTGGAAAAGGCATAACCATAGAGACAGAAGATGAATGGTTACCAGGGGTTTAGGAGGGTGGGAGAGATGAGATAAATAGGTGGAACACAGGATTTTTAGGGCAATGAAGTATTATTAATAGACATGATACAGTATGATATACAGTTCAAGAAATGTTCAGTACTTTCAAATTTGTACACTCAATCCCCAAGAATTTTTCATCTTGCAAAACTGAAATTTGGTCCCTATTGTTTAGTTGCTAAAATTGTGTCTGACTCTTTGCCACCCCATGGACTGCAGCACGGGAGGCTTCCCTGTTCTTCACTATCTCCTGGAGTTTTCTCAAACTCATGTCCATTGAGTCAGTGATTCCATCCAGCCGTCTCATCCTCTGCCGTCCTCCTCTCCTCCTGGCCCCAATCTTTCCAAGCATCAGGGTCTTTTCCAGTAAGTCAGTTCTTCACATCAGGTGGCCAGAGTATTGGAGCTTCAGCTTCAGCAGCAGTCCATCCAATGAATATTCAGGGTTGATTTCCTTGAGGATTGACTGGTTTGATCTCTCCTTGTCCAAGGGACTCTCAAGAGTCGTCTCCAGCACCACAGTACAAAAACATCAATTCCTTAGCACTCAGCCTTCTTCATGGTCCAGTTCGCACATCATGCATGACTACTGGAACAGCAACAAATCTGCATTTCCCTGTCTCATTGGCCCTTGGGAACCACCACTCTGTTCTGTTTCTGTGAATTTGATTACACCAGGTACCTGTATCAGTGGAATCATACAATACTTGGCCTTTTGTGGCTGGCCTGTCTCACTTAGCATAATGTTCTCTAGGTGCATCCATGTTGTAGCATGTATAAGAATTTTTAAGGCTAAATCATATTCCATTGTGTGCTACACCATGTTTTGTTTATCCATTCATCTGTTGGTAGACACATAGGTGTCTTCCACCATTTGGCTACTGTGAATAATGCAGCTATGAATGTGGGTATACAAATAATCTCTTCAAGATCCAGCTTTCAATTTTTCTGGGTATACACCCCAAAGTGGAATTACTGTATATGGGCTTCCCAGATGGCGCTAGTGGTAAGGAACCCACCTGCAATGCAGGAGACATAAGAGATGTGAGTTTGACCCCTTGATCAGGAAGATCCCCTGGAAGAGGAAATGGCAACCTACTCCAGTATTCTTGCCTAGAGAATCCTGTGGACAGAGGAGCCTCCTGGGCTACAGTCCATAGGGTTGCAAAGAGTCAGACATAGCTGAAGCGACTTAGCACATACACATAGCACACATGATAATTTTTAATTTTTTGAAGAGCTGCAATACTGTTTCTTATTGACTGCACATTCCTACCAACAGTGCATAAGGGTGATAATTTCTCTATTTCCTTGCCAATGCTTATTTTTAATAAACATTTTAAATAGTAAATGTCCTGATGGGGTGAAGTGACATCTCAGAGAGATACATTTTTTAAAAATATAAATTTATTTATTTTAACTGGTAGGCTCTAATTACAATCAAATTTGTATTGGGTTCATCTCATGACATACATTGACATCATGCAGAATCCATCAAGCTGGGTATATAACACGTGGTTTCCCATCAGATCCATGTACATGCCCCTCCTACCTCCCTCCCCGTACCATCCCTCTGGGTCATCCCAGTGCACCAGCCCCAAGCATCCTGTATCCTGCACCGAACCTGGACTGGCGATTTGTTTCTTTTATGATACTATACATGTTTCAATGCCATTCTCCCAAATCATCCCCCACCTCCCTCTCCCACAGAGTCCAAAAGACTGTTCTATACATCTGTGTCTCTTTTGCTGTTTCGCATACAAGATTATCGTTACCATCTTTCTAAATTCCATATATATGTGTATATATTAGTATACTGTATTGGTGTTTTTCTTTCTGGCTTACTTCACCCTTTATAATAGGCTCCAGTTTCATCCACCTCATTAGAACTGATTCAAATGTATTCTTTTTAATGGCTGAGTAATACTCCGCTGTGTATATGTACCACAGCTTTCTTATCCATTCATTTGCTGATGGACATCAAGATTGCTTCCATGTCCTGGCTATTATAAACAGTGCTACGATGAACATTGGGGTACACGTGTCTCCTTCAATTCTGGTTTCCTCAGTGTGTATGCCCCGTAGTGGGATTGCTGGGTCATAATGCAGTTCTATTTCCAGTTTTTGAAGGCATCTCCACACTGTTCTCCATAGTGGCTGCACTAGTTTGCATTCCCACCAACAGTGTAAGAGGGTTCCCTTTTCTCCACACCCTCTCCAGCATTTATTGCTTGTAGACTTGGATAGCAGCCATTCTGACTGGCGTGAAATGGTATGTCATTGTGGTTTTGATTTGCATTTCTCTGATAATGAGTGATGTTGAGCATCTTTTCATGTGTTTGTTAGTCATCCGTATGTCTTCTTTGGAGAAATATCTATTTAGTTCTTTGGCCCATTTTTTGATTGGGTTGTTTATTTTTCTGGAATTGAGCTGCAGGAGTTGCTTGTATATTTTTGAGATTAGTTGTTTGTCAGTTGCTTCATTTGCTATTATTTTCTCCCATCCTGAAGGCTGTCTTTTCACCTTGCTTATAGTTTCCTTTGTTGTGCAGAAGCTTTTAACATTAATTAGGTCCCATTTGTTTATTTTTGCTCTTTCCAATATTCTGGGAGGTGGGTCATAGAGGATCCTGCTGTGATTTATGTCAGAGTTTTGCCTATGTTCTCCTCTAGGAGTTTTATAGTTTCTGGTCTTACGTTTAGGTCTTTAATCCATTTTGAGTTTATTTTTGTGGATGGTGTTAGAAAGTGTTCTAGTTTCATTCTTTTACAAATGGTTGACCAGTTTTCCCAGCACCACCTGTTAAAGAGATTGTCTTTTCTCCATTGTATATTCTTGCCTCCTTTGTCAAAGATAAGGTGTCCATAGGTGTGTGGATTTATCTCTAGACCTTCTATTTTGTTCCATTGATCTATATTTCTGTCTTTGTGCCAGTACCATACTGTCTTGATGACTATGGCTTTGTAGTAGAGCCTGAAGTCAGGCAGGTTGATTCCTCCAGTTCCATTCTTCTTTCTCAAGATTGCTTTGGCTATTCGAGGTTTTTTGTATTTCCATACAAATTGTGAAATTATTTGTTCTAGCTCTGCAAAAAATACTGTTGGTAGCTTGATATGGATTGAATTGAATCTATAGATTGCTTTGGGTAGTATACTCATTTTCACTATGTTGATTCTTCCAATCCATGAACATGGTATATTGGAGAGATACATTTTTGAGGTAGTTTTGATATATGAAGTAATTTTCATTTTTTTGTTGAAATATAGTTAACTTATAATATTTCAGATGTATGGTGAAGTGACTCAACTATATATATATGTATATACATATTCTTTTGCATTCTCTTCCATTATAGGTCATCCCTGTGCTATACAGTAGGCACATGTAGGTTATATATTTTATATAGAATGTATGTATATGTTAATCCCAAACTGCTCAATTCTTTAATGGTTAAAAAAGTCTTTGGCTGCAGGTAACATGTAACTTCCTTTCAAATTCACTGAAACAGAAGTTTAAGTATTTTGAGGGAATCCCACATTACATTTTGGAGAATTTCTCCATTGAAAATCCCTATTTTGATGTATTATGCAGAGAGTGGTCTATATTTCAGGGAATACACTTTAAGAGATATTTCTCTGAGGGAGCAGAATGGATTGCTGAGTTAGGAACATCAGAGTTCAAATCCCAGTTTTATCTATTATAAGCTGATTGACCCTCAAATAAATGCATTGGCTGCATCAGACCATGAAATATTATTCAGCAAGAGGTAATTTACAGTTATCCAACATTTTAGCCAAAGATTTTCACCACTGTCAGTTATTTGCTGGGATTAATATTTTCATCTCTGGGCTCTGATTCAGCCACCCTTCCAGTGATACTTGTTAGCTATCACTGGCTAGCAAGCATCCCCTCTGAAACATTTTGTCATCTTCCTGTAAGTTTCTGATATTATAATCATCATTGTGTTGTCTACTGCTCACAGGAATGAGTACTCTTGGCCCTGTGTCCAAAGCTGTTGCCTTTTCTCATGAAAAATTATGTTTGTGGGGAACCTCTCAGTTTTGTAGAATGCTGTTATTCCAGAGTGAGATGAGAATGAGGAAGAGGGGAAATTGGGAAGGTTAATTAAGGAAACTCTAGATGTGTCTTGTGCCACGTTCAAGAGATTGGACCTTCTTCTATAGGGATTGAGTGGCTTAGTGGTAAGTATTGGGGCAAATGGTATGGAGGATGGATTGGAAATTAGCTACAAACATGAAGGTGAGTTTGCAGATTTTTGCAGTGTTGCAAAAGAGAAATGAGACTGGTTAACAGAATAACAGTGCTGCCATTACAAAATGGGATAGACAGGGTGAGGTGAAGTAGGTTAGGGAGAAAGAGAATTCTAGAATCAGTTCAGAGTTTCAGATCGGGGATAGTGAAGCTAATAACTGAGAAGATATTGAAGGAAAGAAAATGACTTTCATTTTGGATGTGAATCCCTGGAACAACCCTTCAGAGATGTATAGGAAGCAAGTGAGGGCATAGTTTTGGAACCTGGGAGTACTTCACCTGGAGATAGAGAGCTGGGAGTCTTCTGTGAAGAGACGCTGACAGGATCCATGGGGCTGGATGAACTTACCTAGTGAGAGCTTGTAATTCAGGGACAGAGTCAGTAGCATCTCAGGGGTGGGCAAAGGCAGATGATGGAGAGAAATAAGCAGTGATGAAATACTGAAATGATGTCTGCATTTACTTTATTAAAAAAAATTAAGTTCTTCTATGTGGACCATTTTTAAAGTCTTTATTGAATTCATTACAGTATTGCTTCTGTTGTATCTTCTGGTTTCTTATTTGGCTGTGAGGTATGTGGGATCTTTAGCTTCCTGACCAGGGACTGAACCTGCACCCTCTGCATTGGAAGGTGAAGTCTTAACCACTGGACCACCAGGGAAGTCTCTGTATTAACTTCTGATATTATGTTGGTAAAGAAAAAGCTACTTTCCCCAACATTTCTCAAGTGATGACTCAAAACTTGTATGAATTTGGCTCTCCCCATCTGGTTGTAATGAGAAATATTTATGATCTAACTTAAATCAACCATCTTAAGGTAAGAAACAGAATTCACAAAAATTGACCTGGAAGAGTAATAGCGGTGGTGGAAATTGCTGGAGAGAGTTGGCGGTCTGGGTGTTAGTTCAGAGTTTCTCTGCTGGAATAGCCATGTGATCTTGAACTTCTGATATAACTTCTCAGGACTCAGTGTTATCATCTGAAAATTAGATATTCTCTTCATTTCCTTCCTGTAGTAAAGTTTTATTACTTTAAAACAAAGTCATACAGTTTGCTCATTCAAGGTCAAGAGAAGTCTTCCCTAGAATAAATGGTATATGGTTCATTAAATTAAAAGAAAGTACATTTATTTCATTTATGAAATCAATTTCCTTCACAGTTACTTTCAATAATATTTTAAAATCATCATCTGGTCAGTGATACAGCCTTGCTTTAATCTTTAGCACAGAGATTTATAAAAATGACCTTGTGTTTTTTATCATCCTTCTATCTCTTACTTCCCAGCTAGGCCATTAAATTCTGTTTCACACCTCAAATCTTAAGACAGAATGCCTTGTAGATGTGTTTGTAATAAAGTTAGATAAATGTCTTTCAGTTGATTAATATCTACTTCTCTGCTCCACTTTGACCCATCATTTCTTCTTTCTACCCTTTTCATCCATTCCCATGGTTTTTTACTACTGAAGGATTAGAAGACTGTGGGTGTTTAACAAACAATAAAACAGCTTACTTCCCATTTTAACTTAAATCTTGTTTCATTTACAAGACACATGAGAGTAAGTCATTTGACTGAGTATTACAGAGGCATCTCTTTTCTTTTACCCCAAACACTCTTGCTCCACAGACTTTATACCCTTGTTGTTGTTGTTTAGTCGCTAAGTTGTGTCTGCCTCTTCTGAAACCCTATGGACTGTAGCCTGCCAAGTTCTTCTGTTCATGGGATCCTCTGGGCAGTAATACTGGAGTGGGTTGCTGTTCCTTCTCCAGGGGATCTTCCCAGACCAGGAATCAAACCCATGTCTCCTGCATTGGTAGGCAGGTTCTTCACTGCTGAGCCACCTGGAAAGCCCTTTTATACCCTAATCTTATCTATTATGCAATTGTGGCGCTTCACTGTTTTCTTTCTTTGCCTAATTTCCTTTGTTTTCACTTCCATCTCCTCCATTCTGAATGTAGCCCTGCCTCTGCCTGCTTCTTTTCATTCTTGTATTTCTCAGTCTTATGTTTAGATCCCAGCTAATGATCTTACAATTATCTCTAAATTGTTGCTGCATGCTACTCTATTTCCTCCTAAATGCTGATCCTTCTTATTAATACAAGAATCTGAGAGGACTCTTGCCCATATGTTCTAATGACCACTTGTGTTCTTTTAAAGTTTTTTTTTAAATTTAATTAAAGCATAGTTGGTGGAAAATGTAAGCTACAGGTATACATACCTGTGTGAACTCTTAATCAACTCCTTGACCTTAGACAGGTGTGTTGGCCTAGCCAGGTGTGGCTGACCTAGACACAGGTTGCGCCTGGACTGTTAGCCTCTACAGGTTGCTAATAGAGCATTAATCATGATGAAATATAATTATATTTGGTGATTTGCTGTATCTAGTGAGCCGTAAGCTCCTGAAGAGATGCCAAAGGAGGTCATAGTCATCATTGTAATTACCCTATAGCCCACCCACAGGCACAAATGTGCTTAAATATTTTCTAGAGTAAATGACCCTTAGACACTGTATCAGCCCACATCAGACCATGTTATAAATCTTCATGGCAGTTTTTTAAAGTCATGGTTTGTATTCTACACATTCTTTGTGCTTTTCTGCACTTGTAAAGCTTTTGTATAATTTCCTCTGCTGCTGCTAAGTCACTTCAGTCGTGTCTGACTCTATGCGATCCCATAGACGGCAGCCCAGCAGGCTCCTCCGTCCCTGGGATTCTCCAGGCAAGAACACTGGGGTGGGTTGCCATTTCCTTCTCCAGTGCATGAAAGTGAAAGGTGAAAGTGAAGTCGTTCAATCGTATCAGACTCTTAGTGACCCCATGGACTGCAGCCTACCAGGCTCCTCCATCCATGGGATTTTCCAGGCAAGAGTACTGGAGTGGGGTGCCATTGCCTTCTCTGAATTTCCTCTAAAAAGCTACAAAAATTTCGTATTTTCTACAAAAGTGATGTGAACTGTTTAGCACAACATTGTCAATTTAGGGGCATCTTTATCCTTTTTTCTAACATTAATATGGGATTATTTATAACTGAAGTGATAAAAGAATAATGTGAAAACTGTATTTTCTTTTATCATATGTATGTATAGTTGTATATTTTTTTTATTGTGTATCTTGTTTTAGAAGTCTCAGCATGGCAAGAATCCTAAATATGTAAATTTCTTTGACTGGAATAGCCTGTCAATTGTATGATAGCCTGTGGTTTTTTGAGGTCCATATGCCAATTCCCATGGCTCTTCTTTGATTTATATGATGTGGTAAATTATTCCCTGCAGCAAGAAGCAATCTGCCTCTCTCAAATCAGATGTGATTAGCAGCAGAAGGGCTTTCTGCTAAGGTATGGACCAGTGACAACATGAATGTATGTCAATATCTGACTGAGAAAAGATGAAAAGTCAATATCCAATCTACTTAACACCAGTTTGACCCAGATTTCGGGGGGGATCTGAGGAAGGCAGTTTAAGAACTAACATCCTGAATAAGGTGATTGCAGACCAGATGACAATAATCTCAAGTAATCAGAGAACAAGCTTCATTGTCTCACTGAGACTTCGGCATTCTCTTGATACAAAATCTGCATGCTGCCTGACGTTGTCTGGGAGTGCATAAATGACAGTGGAGAGAGGAGAGGGAAATCTAGTGGTCTGATGGCGCGATCAAGGGAGTCGTTGTTCCTTTCGAGAAGGCTGAGTTCTATTTCTGGCTCTCCTCTCCCCTTCCGGGCTTTGATACAGGCTGCTGAAGCTTTCATTATTACTTATTTTATTGTATTGTTTTTTAAAGTGATTATTTCCATGGCAACAGGGCACCGTGTTAGGCATCAGGGAGGTGTGACAGCCACAGTGGAGTTGAGAATCAGCAAAGATAAAGGGAAAGGAGTGTGGGGGTATGTGGGACTCTGACAGCAGAGATGTAGGATGGAGGTAGCCAAGCCCCATAGGTAGTCTGATTTCAAATGTCTAACAATGAAAAATTTTGATTCATGTCGACTAAGGCATGCCAATAAAGCAGCTCTATTTATTTTTCTAATAGTTAAAAAAAAGAAAAAAACAATAGAATACTCTTCTAAGAGGATACTGCTGATGAAATTTTATAAGATCTAACTGTGAGACAGCAATATAGTCTTTCTTGATTTGGCCACCAGTCTTATCTTTTTATGGGTATCCAAATGATCAATGGTGTTGGGATAATTTTAGCCATGTCAGAATGAGGAAATATAGAGAAAATACTTGAGCTGGATGCAGCCCTGATATTAAAAAAATATGTCTTGCCTCTACTGGTGTTAAGGTTCAACTTGTATTCCAGAGATGAATGAATAAAATTATTTTGAACAAGACATGGTATGTGAAAATAGATTAATTCTTCTGTTTTTGAAGAGAACTCCTATGGTTTAGACAAAAACACAAATAGTAAACAGATCAGTAATAATAATCCTAAGGATCTCAACTTCTTAAGTTCTTCATAAAATCCAGGCAGTACTCTGATCAATTTCAGTATGCCAGTAACTTGTCTGACAAGGGAGATCTTTTGAAATCCTACTTAGTGTGGGCAATTACCTTCATAATGCAAGTTTAGCCCTTAAAATTGTCCTCACTGGACCCCAGGGAACCTCAATTAAGCTGATAATAGGTAGGTTAGGTAGTTACTTCTCATTATTTGTCAGATACGGTATTGAAGCACGCATTTCATTCTCGTGTTAATACTCCACTTGTGAGGAAACCCCTCAGTTCCTGCTGACCAAAGCTACCTCTGGGGATGCAAATTGCTTGTTGCTTCATGGAATAATTTGCCATTTTATGGCTTTACCGTAGTGTTTGGAAGCCTTATTGACTTTTGTTCATTTTATTGCCAGAGTGAAGGACATTTTGCACTGATCTTCTCAGATTATCGCTGAGTGTCCGAGAACTGATCTTTTTTTCTTATTGAATAGGTAAGAGCCATTGAAATGATTTCAGTTAACTTTATGCTCAGTTGCAGGTTATGTCCATACAGGTTGTATGGATGCATGCATCTTCAGTAGCTTCAGTCGTGTCCAGCTCTCTGTGATCCTGTGGACTCTAGCTCTCCCGTCTCCTCTGTCCATGGGATTCTCCTGGCAAGAATACTGGAGTGGGTTGCCATTTCCTCCTCCAGAGGATCTTCCCGACCCAAGAATTGAACCCATGTCTTCCTGCGGATTCTTTACCCACTGAGCCACGTGGGAAGTGCCACAGTACAGATACGGAAGAATGTAGCTTTTTACTGTCATACATGGGTTTTCTCCATTTGGTTGCTTAAGGCCACCTAGTATAATAATTATTATATGGATGATATAATCATATTATATGGATTAAAAAGGAAGGATAATAATCCATTTTATTTGAGTACTTTGTACTCTACATAACAGAGTCCCCAGACAATCCTGCTTGATCCTCATGAGTAAATATTCCTTTGAAGTATGTGTTTTCCTTATTTTATGTCTAGGAGTGCTTAGTTTTGTACAAATCCTTACTAAGTTTAGAACCCAGGTCTCTTAACTACCCACCAGGTGTTATTGCTGGCACAGTCTCCTGTCATTAAACCAGAGAGAGATGTCTTACATTCTAATTTTATGAGATTATTTTTCAAACTTTAATTATATAAGAAAAAATACTAATGGAAACATGAAAATCTCCTTAGTGTACTGAATATTTGGAGTTTAAGTACATAATATTTTATTCATAATGAATATGCCTAACTCATTAGAAAAGACCCTGATGCTGGGAAAGATTGAAGGCAAAAGGAGAAGGGGGCAGCAGAGGAATGGTTAGATGGCATCACTGGCTCAATGGATGTGAGTTTGAGCAAGCTTGGGCAGATAGTGAAGAACAGGGAAGCCTGGTGTGCTGCAGTACATGGAGTCGCAAAGAGTCAGACATGACTGAGCAACTGAACAATAACAATTTTTTTCAGACTTTTCTTATAGGCATGACAGAGTATTTAGTAGAGTTCCAAATGCTATGCCACAGGTCCTTGTTGGTTATCTATAATATACATAAATGTATATGTAAATAAAATTTATATAAAGTTTATTATGTTTATAACATATGTAAGTCATATATATGAATTAAAGTTTAGTGAGGTGAGCTCGGAAGTGAGGTGAATAAGCGCAGAGCTTGGACCGAGTCACTGTAACTGACTGTGTGAGGTAAGAACAGTTAAAAAGACAAAAACAAGTGCTTAGTAGTGTAGAGTATAGGAAGAGATGCTCTCAGTATAAAGGAGTCGAGAAAGATGTCACAGAAACAGTGGTGCCTTAGTGTGACTTTGAATGATGAATTGGATTCGAACACACACATGCTAGGGTTAAAAATAACATCAGAACAATTAAAATTTTAATTAAGAGTATATTGTGCATAAAAAAAACAGTTCATGAACCGGGAGTCTGCAAACTGAAAGGAGAATGAAGCCCAAAAGTGCACTGTGATAGGTCAGTTTGTAAAGTGAGAATGCAGAAGCTGTTTAACCTTTACAATGGCTGGTTCTAACATTGGAGGTTCACAGATGCAGGGGGTTGGTGAAAAGTGAATATCTAATACCATTTTAGGATAATGATTATAGTTTTGTTTATGATTCCTGGAGACATTTACAGAAAATAACCTAAATTTTGCTTGTGATGTGGAATAAGCTAGATTAAGGTTTTGCTTACAGGGTTTACTGGTTTTGTCAGTGTAGGAGATTCTCAGGCCAGGTCTTCATTTAATTTTAAACCTAGTGAATGGAGAGGCTTCCCTCGTGGCTCAGTGTTAAAGAACCTGCCTGCCGATGCAAGAGACATGGGTTTGATCCCTGAGTCAGGAAGATTCCCTGGAGTAGGAAATGGCCCCTAATCCAGTATTTTTGCCTGGAGAATTCCATGGACAGAGGAGCCTGGCGGGCTCCAGTTCATGGGGCTGCAAAGAATGGGACATGACTGAGGGACTGAGCAGCAGAGCAGTGGGTGGAAAGGTGGAATGCCAAAGGAATAGGAAACTGGGGACTTCTGTCTAGCCCATTCCTATCTGTTGGAACCTGAAATGAAAATCGAGACAGATAGTTAGAAAATGATGTAGTGGACCTTAAATACTGGGTTGGCCACCAAAGTTCCTTTGGGTTCTTCTATAACATCTTATGGAAAAACCCGAAGGAACTTTTGTGGCCAACTCAATATGAAGTAATAGGCACAATATGCCAATGAACCAGATCATTTCACTTTGCTCCGTGAAAGATGATTTTTGAAGATTTGAAGAGAAGAATCAGATTCATTGAATATGACCAGTGGCCTGACTCTTGAAATATGTATTCCCAATGGCTTCTAGCAATTGGATAGCATGATGATTGTGTTTTACAGAATAAATGTGATTCTGGATATCAGTCTTTAATTTTTTATGTCTGTGTACCTACCCACCTCTGAAAATAATTGTAGATACATTTATTAACATTTATAGATATTAATATTTATAGAATTTATTAACATTAATAGATACAGTAATGACCATACATGGTCTCAAAATTCTAGGCCTTGAGAGAGTAGAAGCATGGTAATTTTAACATGAGAAAACTTTGCAGTAAGTCATATGCAACCATTCAAAGTTTATATATATGTAATATTATTATATGTATACAAATTACACACACTACACAAAGATATACATATATCTACATGCACTAGTATATATACAGCATGTGTATCTTTGGATAGTATATGGGTTTGTATACTATGTATGTATATATGCATATATGTGTGTATATATGTATGTCTTTGAGCAGTATTAACCACTTAAAAATGCTGCATGATAGGCTGGTTGGAATAATGGTTATAATATTTGTGGAAAATTAATTGGTGGCTCATACAATAAAGAATCCACCTGCAATGCAGGAGACCTGGGTTCTTGCTTGGAGAATTCCATGGACAGAGGAGCCTGGCAAGCTACAGTCCGTGGGGTCGCAAAGAGTCGGAGATGAATGAGCAACTAAACACAAACACAATTAAAGAAATAGTATCCTTGATGGTCTGTAATGCTCCTTAAATGTCAAGTGTGCCTCACACTTGAACTGTCTGCTTTGATCAGGTCAGCGATGAGAGACATTGTATGAATGTAGCAGAGGAGGACTGAACTGGTACATGCATTGTTAAGTTGCCTTCTGGAATATATCTGCATAGAGGCTGAGTCCTGATGCTCAGACAGTGGATCTAAGACAGACAGATCTCATTAGTGTTCTGTGTGAGCAGAGGAGAAGAGATTGGTAAACTCATATAGTGAAGGGAGTTGAGATCATGGGAAACATATTAATGATAAGACAAAGCTTGAATGGGCCAGACAAACAAAGTTAGAGGTTCATAAAGATGAAGAGATAGCTGACGCTGAGTATCTGTTAGGTTAGATTCTACTCTGAATCTGTCCTTTAATGCTCACCTTATATGCTTCTGCAAACAGGTCTGTCACTTGCACATAGATTATTGGTCAGTGGGAAAAAGGAGTGCTCTGGTAAAGAGAAAGATGAAGGTGTGTTAATGTATATCTTGTTTTCTTTCTTCTATGACTCCTTACCTCCCATGTTTATTCCATCAGTACTTTTTTCCAGCCACAGACAAGTGCTTATCCTCCTATTCTGCTTGTTGAATTGGCAGATGTTTAAAGGTCATTGTAATTTTGAAGGGGTAGCTATTGTATTATGTTGTAGTGAAAATTAGAACAAGACTAATTTTCAAAATTGAAATACATTCCCTTCATTTTCTAGTGAATAACATTTAGGACGTTATTAAGAATTGTATGTTATGCTTTGTATTACCCATTAGACTCAACTCCTTTTAACAGTCATGAGTGTAATTTTGCTTAAGATTTTCATTGATCTCATTTATTCTATTCCCAGGAGAATGTGTGTATAAGGAATGCAGTACATCAACAATATTTTATTTGCCTTCTTTTTTCCATGAGCTTGCATCTGGGTTTTGAACATGAAATTGGTGCTTGTATGTGTACTTAAACTAACTCTAAATGTCTAAGCAGTGTATATTGCTTTATTCATTTTTTCGAAATTGACTCCCATTTTCTAGTAGATACTGTCTCTTTAGAGACCTCTTCTTTCACTTAGATGTTTTCACTAGATCTCAGTTGTAGAATACATGCCTTAATCACTAAAGTTGAATGAATTTTTGGATTAAAGCGTAGGTACTCTTTTAAATTTTCATACAGCCTAGATGCCTTCCAAGGAGAAGGCAATGGCAACCCACTCCAGTACTCCTGCCTGGAAAATCCCATGGATGGAGGAGCCTCGTAGGCTGCAGTCCATGGGGTCGCGAAGAGTTGGACACGACTGAGCGACTTCACTTTCACTTTTCACTTTCATGCATTGGAGAAGGAAATGGCAACCCACTCTAGTGTTCTTGCCTGGAGAATCACAGGGACAGAGGAGCCTGGTGGGCTGCCATCTATGAGGTCGCACAGAGTTGGACACACTGAAGTGACTTAGCAGCAGCAGCAGATGCCTTCCAAAAAGACTGTGCTAACTTATACTTAGTATTCACGGTAATCCAATATCATGGTAATCCAAGTCTGTGCCCCGACCAGTAACGCTGAAGAAGCTGAAGTTGAACAGTTCTGTGAAGACCTACAAGACATTCTAGAACTAACACCCCCAAAAGATGTACTTTTCATTATAGGAGACTGGAATGCAAAAGTAGGAAGTCACGAAACACCTGGAGTAACAGGCAGATTTGGCCTTGGAGTACAGAATGAAGCAGGGCAAAGGCTAATAGAGTTCTGCCAAGAGAATGCACTGGTCATAGCAAACACCCTCTTCCAACAACACAAGAGAAGACTCTACACATGGACATCATCAGATGGTCGACACCGAAATCAGATTGATTATATTCTTTGCAGCCAAAGATGGAGAAGCTCTAAAAGTCAGCAAAAACAAGACCGGGAGCTAACTGTGGCTCAGATCATGAACTTATTGCCAAATTCAGACTGAAATTGAAGAAAGTATGGAAAACCACTAGACCATTCAGGTATGACCTAAATCAAATCCCTTATGATAATACAGTTGAAGTGAGAAATAGATTTAAGGGACTAGATCTGATAGACAGAATGCCTGATGAATTATGGATAGAGGTTTGTGACATTGTACGGGAGACAGGAATCAAGACCATCCCCAAGAAAAAGAAATGCAAAAAAGCAAAATGGCTGTCTGGGGAGGCCTTACAAATAGCTGTGAAAAGAAGGGAAGCAAAAAGCAAAGGAGAAAAGGAAAGATATACCCATTTGTATGCAGAGTTCCAAAGAATAGCAAGGAGAGGTAAGAAAAGCCTTCCTCAGAGATCAATGCAAAGAAATAGGGAAACAGTAGAATGGAAAAGACTAGAGATCTCTTCAAGAAAATTAGATACCAAGGGAACATTTCATGCAAAGATGGGCTCGATAAAGGATAGAAATGGTAGGGACCTAACAGAAGCAGAAGATATTAAGAAGAGGTGGCAAGAATACACAGAAGAACTGTACAAAAAGATCTTCACAACCAAGATAATCACGATGATGTGATCAGTCACCTAGAGCCAGACATCCTGGAATGTGAAGTCAAGTGGGCCTTAGGAAGCATCACTACGAAGTAAGCTAGTGGAGGTGATGGAATTCCAGTGGAGCTATTTCAAATCCTGAAAGACAATGCTGTGAAAGTGCTGCACTCAGTATGCCGGCAAATTTGAATAACTCAGCAGTGGTCACAGGACTGGAAAAGGTCAGTTTTCGTTCCAATCTCAAAGGCAATGCCAAAGAATGCTCAAACTATCACACAGTTGCACTCATCTCAGTTCAGTTCAGTTGCTCACTCGTGTCCGACTCTTTGCGACCCCATGAATTGCAGCACACCAGGCCACCCTGTCCATCACCAACTCCTGGAGTTCACTCAAACTCACGTCCATTGAGTCCGTGAAGCCATCCAGCCATCTCGTCCTCTGTCATCCCCTTCTCCTCCTGCCCCCAATTCCTCCCAGCATCAGAGTCTTTTCCAGTGAGTCAGCTCTTCGCATAAGGTGGCTAAAGTACTGGAGTTTCAGCTTTAGCATCATTCCTTCCAAAGAAAACCCAGGGCTGATCTTCTTTAAAATGGACAGGTTGGATCTCCTCGCAGTCCAAGGGACTCTCAGGAGTCTTCTCCAGCACCACAGTTTGAAAGCATCAATTCTTCAGTGCTCAGCTTTCTTCACAGTACAACTCTCACATCCATACATGACCACAGGAAAAACCATAGCCTTGGCTAGATGGACCTTTATTGGCAAAGTTATGTCTCTGCTCTTGAATGTGCTATCTAGGTGGTTCATAACTTTCTTTCCAAGCAGTAGGCATCTTTTAATTTCATGGCTTCAATCACCATCTGCACTCATCTCACATGCTAGTAAAGTAATGCTCAAAATTCTCCATGCCAGGTTTCAGCAATACGTGAACTGTGAACTTCCAGATGTTCAAGCTGGATTTAGAAAAGGCAGAGGAACCAGAGATCAAATTTCCAACATCTGCTGGATCATTGAAAAGCAAGAGAGTTCCAGAAAAACATCTATTTCTGCTTTATTGACTATGCCAAACCAAAGCCTTTGACTGTGTGGATCACAATAAACTGGAAAATTCTGAAGAGATGGGAATACCAGACCACCTGACCTGCCTCTTGAAAAGCCTATATGCAGGTCAGGATGCAACAGTTAGAACTGGACATGGAACAACAGACTGGTTCCTAATAGGAAAAGGAGTATGTCAAGGCTGTATATTGTCACCCTGGTTATTTAACTTCCATGCAGAATACGTCATGAGAAACGCTGGGCTGGAGGAAGCTAAGCTGGAATTAAAAGATTGCCGGGAGAAATATCAATAACCTCAGATATGCAGATGACACCACCCTTATGGCAGAAAGTGAAGAAGAACTAAAGAGCCTGTTGATGAAAGTGAAAGAGGAGAGTGAAAAAGTTGGCTTAAAGCTCAACATTCAGAAAACGAAGATCATGGCATCTGGTCCCATCACTTCATGGGAAATAGATGGGGAAACAGTGGCTAACTTTTTTTTTCTGGGGCCCAAAATTACTGCAGATGGTTATTGCAGCCATGAAATTAAAAGACACTCTTTGGAAGGAAAGCTATGACCAACCTAGACAGCATATTAAAAAGCAGAGACATTACTTTGCCAACAAAAGTCCATCTAGTCAAGGCTGTGGCTTTTCCAGTGGTCATGTATGGATGTGAGAGTTGGACTCTGAAGAAAGTTGAGCACCGAAGAACTGATGCTTTTGAACTGTGGTGTTGGAGAAGACTCTTGAGAGTCCCTTGGACTGCAAGGAGATCCAATCAGTCCATCCTAAAGGAGACCAGTCCTGGGTGTTCATTGGAAGGACTGATGTTGAAGCTGAAACTCTAATACTTTGGCCACCTGATGCGAAGAGCTGACTCATTTGAAAAGACCCTGATGCTGGGAAAGATTGAGGGCAAGAGGAGAAGGGGACGACAGAGGATGAGATGGCTGGATGGCATCACCAGCTCGATGGACATGGGTTTGGGTGGACTCCAGGAGTTGGTAATGGACAGGAAGGCCTGGTGTTATGCGGTTCATGGTGTTGCAAAGAGTCGAATATGACTGAGCGACTGAACTGAACTTCCATTCACACCAGCAATGTGTGAGATTACTTGTTTTCTATTCTCTCACCAGTATTATAAATAATGTTTTCTTAGTATTCTTTCAAAGTGGATCATGATTGTGTTTATATTACTTCATCTTATAATAAACTTGTTTGTGATTGAGTATTGACTTAGATACTCCATAGAGAATTTCCCGCGGACTGTATATCATTATCAATTGTAAATCCACCCATCTTTCAAGGCACAACCAAATTCTTTTTTCTTGAATCACATGAGAGAATAAAGACGATTCCAATTTACACCAATTATTCCTTCCCTGAAAACACCACATAGAGTATGCCTCCTAAGTTAAGCTTCAGTTCAGTTCAGTTGCTCAGTCGTGTCCGACTTTTAGTGACCCCATGGACTGCAGCCTTCCAGGCTCCTTTGTCGATGGGATTTTCCAGGCAAGAGTACTGGAGTGGGGTGCCATTGCCTTCTCCGGGAGCCTGTGACTATGTTTGTGCAGTTCCTAAGAAACAACCCGATCACCCAGCTTGGGCTAGGGATAGGCAGTGGAGACAGGAGATCGCATGTTAGAAACATGTAAGTAGGGACCCAGCCTCTCAAGGGAGGTGGTGGGTGTGCAGTTATCTGCAGATGCTCAAAAAAGGGCGTGTTTGCTGAGAAGGCACCCCAAGTGCATCAATTGCGGAGGTACATAGAAAGAATGGCATGTGTTGATGGAAATGTGAGATAACCAAGCTGTTAGAAGACAATATCTGTTTTTAGAAAAAGGAAGTAAAAATGGATAAAATGGGTTCAGATTAAACAGGAAGTGAAAGTGTGCAAGAGAACATTATGCTAATATGTACAAAATGCATACTGTGTACCAAGCATTGTGGGTACTTACGTACTGTGTTGGGTGCTTCCTCATCTTCTTTCTCCCCAGTCCACTAGCATGTGAGAAGCTGGTTTTGTCTTTTTATTTTTCTATTGTTTTTAATTATAATTCAGGCTGTAGATTCACAGAAAGTCACTCTTGATTTTGTCTAGAAGTATCAGACTAACTTACCAATACTGTAGAACTACTGCTCACTTGAATTTAGGTAGTAATTCCATTTCATCAGCATATAATTGAGATGTTTAACGGTACTGCAAGATTTTGTTACAGTGTATTGCATTGCTCCTGCTAACTTGCTTTTAAATTTTGAATTGGAAACTGATAAGTCTACGTTTATTGCAAAACATTCAAGTAGTACGGAGCTAAATGAGAAATGTAAGAAGTAAAATGTGGAAGTCCTTGTTCTCACCTGCTTCCTGGCTTCCCCATTTCCTCTTTTCCAACCTACTATATACACTGTAGATAACCATAGCTTATAGTACTTTTGGACTTGGTGTGGGTGAGTGGATGTGTATATTAGAACAAACATATGGATGGATGATGGATAAGTAAATAGTTTTAATTTTTACAAACATGACGTGCTGGATACATTACTGTTAACCTTGGCCTTTTACTTTTCTTTCAACAGTGTCTTTCCATGTTCAGTGCCTGTGTCTATGTGTCACTATATTTAACTTTTGCATGTTATTGCATAATATGGATTTAATTTAGGCATGCCCTAGGTTCATGCCCAATAAAAGTTAAGGAATTATACTCTCAGTATTCAGGCAGTAAACTCTTATACATATTTTTGTGCACATATACCTGATATGATAGATTACAAATTGTAGAAGTTTTGCATCAAAGCATAGTTACTCTGAATTTTCGTACAGCCAAGATGCCTTCCAAAACAGCTGTCCTAACTTACACTCCCACCAACAGTGTGTGAGCTTGCTTGTTTTCTATTCTTACGCTAGTTCTGTGAAGAATGTTTTCTTATCCTTTCAAAGTGGGTCATGATTGTGTTTATATTACTGTAGTGGTGTGGGTTATATATTTTATAAGAAAGTAAGGTCATGTACATGTCACAGTAGGATGATTTAAGATAATTTTTAAGTGTGATTGAAGATTAAGTTAATTTTAAAACCCTAAGGACTATAATCTCTTCAGTCAAACTTGTTTATCCTTTAAAAGGAAATGTTTATGACACCCAACTCATTGAGATCAAAATATGCTCCATATTTTCTTAAACAAGAAAAGCATGGCCAATGACTAAAGGGTTTTAGAGCTTTTTATAAATACTTGACATTTTCAAGCAATGTCTTTGCTGAAAAAAATTAGCTCAGAGTCTGGGAATAATGAGGTTAGAGGAATATGCCAGTTCTTGTCTATTCTGAACTTGATTCTTCTTGAGATGATTAGAATGGTAGTAAATGATCTTTCCAAATTGCTAAAGACAGAACACATCATTCACCTTTCCTTTGCTTCTTCTATATTCATATCTGAAGGGAGTAATAGTTACAAATGCAAGCATCATGCCTGAACTCTGCATATACACACACACATGTGTGTGTGGAGAAAGAAAAACAAACATCCAGAATTGTGCTCCAAAATTCTTGAAATGTGTGGGTTCCATGGAAAAAGTCCAGACCTTTGAAGGGTCGTTATGTTGGGGGCTTCGCGGGTGGCACAGTGGTAAAGAATTGCCTGCTAATGAAAGAGACACATGAGACAGGGGTTTGATCCCTGAGTCAGGAAGATCCACTGGAGTAGGAAATGGCAACCCACTCCAGTGTTCTTGCTTGGAAAATCACATGGACAGGAGCCTGGAGGGCTACAGTCCATGGGGTTGCAAAGAATCAGACATGACTGAGCACGTGTCTGCACACGCATACACACACAGAGTTAGGAAGGGACTAGTTCCTCCCAATATGGAATCAGAAAGCTCTATCAAACTCATGCTTACTTTGGGAATTCCCTGGTGGTCCAGTGGTTAGGACTTGTTGATTTCACTGCCAAGGGCCTGGATTCAATCCCTAGCTGGGTGACTAAGATCCAGTAAGCCAAGTGTGTAAGTGTTAGTCACTCAGTGGTGCCCGACTCTTTGTGACCCAATGGACTGCAGCCCACTAGGCTCCTCTGTCCTCAGTCCATGAGATTCTCCAGGCAAGGATACTGGAGTGGGTTGCCATTTCCTTCTCCAGGGGTTAAGCCAAGTGGCACAGTCAAAAACAAACAAAAAATAAAGCTATGCTCACTTTAAATGACCTAAGCAGTAAGAAATCTAAGTTAACTGTTACTGAAGAAATAGTATTTTAAGCACTCTGGATGGTTGTACGTTGATCTTGTCAGTGCTCCAAAGCACATGCCAGGCTCCAGACACCTAAAAAACCCAGGACAGTTCTTTGTGTCCAGTAAGCACTTGAGGAATCTGTTAAATAAAATTTGTTTCATGTCCACTGAGGACTAAAGGAGAGAAATGTTGCTAACTAAGAATTACTGGCCAAGTGCTGTGAATCTTCTGTCAGATAAACCCTGACTATGTTGTGAAACTTTCCCTTTGTTACTGAACCAAAACTTGGGTTGCCTCACCTGAAGTAAAGCCAATCCACTGACATCGGGTTGTGCTGAAGGAAAGCGCAGCGTTTATTGCATGCAGGGTGCAATGCAAAGAGGTAGGGACAGCTCGTGTTCAGAAAGCCTGAACTCCTCTGTGGGTTTCTGCAATACATTTTTCAAGGTGAGGCAAGAAAGGGGCGTCCAGGATATGTGATCAGCTCATGCGCAATTCTCCGATCGGTTGATGGTAAAGTGAAAAGATGATGAGCTATTGCAAGTATTTCCTGGTTTGGTCAGACTTCAGAGGGGATGTGTTATTCTTCCATTTGGTGGGAGTTTTATTAATAGCATATGCAAACAACTCAGGAAATATGCATCATATTTTGTTACCTGGGTACTTCAGAGAGGATGGGGAGTAGGACCTTCCCTGGAGAGGACCTGTGGGGTCCTGCTTGATTACACTTTGAAGACAAAAGTCCATTTACTCTTCTGACTTGGAAAGTTTCCTGTTGATACTATCTTGGCTAAAACTAAGACTTCCTAAGTTGGTGAATATTCTTTCATAAGCGATGACGAAGATCACAGTCCTCAGATGGGAACTGTAGAGTTCCTATCTACTGAGATTGTGGGAAGGATACCTCACTTCGGTGTCTACTGAAATTCAAGTAACCATTTCTAACAGCATAAGTCTACATGAGGGAAAAGCTGAGGGAGAAAGACATAGAATTCAGCTCTTGATACTTGGATTCCAATAAAGGAGTTATGGTTTTAAACCAGGAAAAGTGTAATCTTGTTGAAAGCTCTTGAGATAGAAGATAGCAAGATATGGAACTCAAATGCATGCCAGCTATAATTACTAGATATACTGAAAAATAATTAAGTTGCATAGGAGAGCTCAGTGATATTAACAGCTGGTTATTGCCTTGGACCACATAGTCTTATTGAAATAATGCCATTATATATGCCCAGTGTTCTTTATGCTTGGGATGGTTTTGTGTAGCTATTTTATATTTTCTATGATCAGATATGATTCTGTGTTTTTCATTTGTTTTCATACTCTTCTAGAAGGTTTTTCTTGCTTTAGGATCTACTGATTTCTCTGTGTATAAGTGTATTATAAATGAAAATTATCTGTTTGCCAAATGTCTATTAACATTTATAAATTGAATTCAAACTGATGAAGAGGAAATGTTGGTTTTGTATAGTTAGAATCAGTAGGGCTCATATATACTCATAAATATTAAATGGAAATAAGGGTTTGCTGTTTGAAAAAAGCCCTCATATGATGAATTCAACTTTCAAGTCATAATTTAATCTAAAGGATTATATGCTGTTGCTTCTTCTTCAGCCTTGGACTTGGGACCGATACATTCTGAGATCCTATTACGTGCCAGGTGCTGTGCCTGGGGCGAGGCTGGGTGTGGAGAGTCAGAAGCCTTGTCCTCATGTCATTGAACACAGGTTTGGCTGCTCACCACTCACAAGCCAGTAATTCAAGAGCAAATGTCAGTAGGAAAAAAGATGCTTTAGTAAGAAAAGCTGGAGATCTGCAGAGAAGGTGGACTCATGTCCACAGACCACCTCTGAAGCTGCTCTGCCATGGCAGTTTTTAAAGGGAGAAATGGGAACGGGGAGGGGAGAATCTCAACGATTCATCCAGCTAGGAGGTTGGGTTCTGCATCCTTCTCCACTGAGCGCAGCAGACTGGTTGACTCTCTTCAGACGTTTTCTCACCTGTGTGATCTACCTGCAGAATGACTTAGCGGGCTGTTAGGCATAGCCATTTTTGAACTGCTTAATCCTTTATTCTTACTACTTTTTATCTAGGAAAAGAACCAACAGGACAGACAAGTCATGGTGTGCATTCAGGAAGGCGTAAGTCAGGAGTGGGTTTCAATTATTTCTATAACAACATTCTTTTAAGTTTAGTATATATGCTTGGTTGCTCAGCCATGTCCAACTTTTTGCGACCCCATGGAGTGTAGTCTACCAGACTCCTCTGTCCATGGGATTTTCCAGGCAAGGTTAAGATGGGGACAGAAACAGGCAAACAGGGAAGGGACAAAAAAACTGCTTTCACTCATGGCATCTGCAAGCTAGTATGACGCTTACAGTAAAAAGAGAATTACTGCTCCATTGCTTTCTTTAAATGTAATATTGCATCAAATTGATCCTGGGGGCTCTAATAAATAATGCTTAGAAAATAATTTGCTCTTAGAATGAAGAAGTCAGCTTTTTGGTCTTGGATTGTTTGATCTCAGTCTGAAATACCTACACGTATAGATCACAAAGGGGACGGCTGAATTCTAGAATTGCATATTGCTATGAAAGGGTACTGAGCAAATGAGGATTTTGATATGTTTGGTTAATAGCTGACTGAAGGCTGGTAATAAAACTTTTTGTTGAAACTCAGACTGGCTGAAAAGTATCAATAGGATTTAAATTTGGGCGTTAATACTACTCCAGATTCTGCTGTATGACTTAGAATGTCATTCTGTAACTTCCTTTGGTTCCTTATTGGCATCCATTTATTAATATTTCTTTAAAGATACATTTGAGATGCATGGATTGGTGGGCAGTGTTATGGAAAACATTGGTATGTTATGATAAAATTATATCTGATCAAAAGAGCTCATAATTATGAAGCACTTAAACACAATTTAATTTCTGAACTTTCTCCCAGAATAATGGATCAAATTTCTTCTCTGGAAATTATGCAGAAGTTGTTGGTTTGAAAAGTATTAAGCCCTCTACATTACTAGAAAAAAAGTGCTATTTTTTCTGATGAATTTTTATTAATAATCAAAAGTTATATATTTCCTGTTCTTTATTTCCAATCAACTAGTTATATTGAAAGTACACATTTGCATTCTACCCATATTATTTCAAATAGCATTCTTTATGCCGTAATATGAACCAATATTAAAATCACTGTATTTTCTATTTCTTACATTTTAACTATTTTTCTTGTTACTTGATTCTGTTTCCTGACATTTTTCTCTTTACTGGTAAATACACTTGAAGTCACCGCAGTTTGATTTATCAGATTCAAATGACATATCCCTGAGCTCTAAAGGAAAGGAAATGAGAATCTTTAACCTGCATCCCATTTTTATCTTTCTCTGAACTTTGGCAATAGTATTTTCAGTGTCTTCTATAATCCTAATCCTGCATTTGTTTCAGTCTCAGTTACTCTTTCGAGTAGCTTCAGTGCTCACTGCCAGTCTGTTGCCACAGGTTTCCGTTCATCTCTTGGATGGCTGTAGCAGTTTTGATTGTAAATGCTCACGGGAAAAGTATTACTAAATATGTTTGCATATTGAAACATATTTGTATGTTGCTTTTTTACTTACATGCCTTCTTGGCAGAGTGTAAATGCCAAATTCATATTTTCTTTCTCTTCGTGTGTGTGTGTTGAATTTGTAAGCATCACTCTGTTGTCTTCTGGATAGTGGTCTGAAGTAGTCAGTGGGCAACCTCACCGTGTTTCCCTTTAGCAGTCTTTCTGCTTCCTAAATACTCTGTTCCATATATTTATTTTTATAGCTTATATGATTATAGTTATATTTTAGAGTTTCCCTATTTCAAAGTAGCTCCCCTAGGTCATTTCTTAGGGTTGACCGTTTCACTTTTGTAAGAAAAGGGTGTCTTTGAACGTTTGGAGTCAAATATTATTTGAAATATTTTCTTGAAATTTTCCTTGACTTACATTGTTAAATACTTTAAAAGTGTGTTTTTTTTTTGTTTGGTTTTTTTTTTTTTTGAGATTCCAATTATTGCTTACCTGGAACAACGTATCTCAAACAGAATATTTACCTTTGCTTACAAATTTGTTCCTTTTTACTTCCACTGGTTTGACAAGATGAATGTGTTAAGTCAGGGATTTACACTGACTTTTATACTCCCCAGATGTGCAAGAAATGCTGATCTAGAGAGGTTCTATCCGTTCTTTGAATGGGCAGGGTGATGGGAAAGAAACTGAAGAAAAAAAAAAAGAGTAATCATGCTACATAGGAAAAGGATAAATAGAAGATTACAGAGTGTGTGTTAGAGAGACTTGGGAAAAAGAGAAGATATACAAAAGAGGAATGGAGAGGGAGACTGATCAACTGTGTTTATATACGTGTGCGTGCCCATGCATGCTGATGCAGTGATCCCAAGACTGGCCTGCAGGTGGCGCTGTGTGTCATCAGGGGAGGCATGAGGTTCCTGGGTACACTTCACTCCTAGGTCCTTGGATTCCTTTTGCACCCAAGTAGAACACTGGGAGGCTACTTGGGTTCCTCCCATTTCCTCACCTTATTTTCTCACTCCCGTTGCCCCTGGAACATTAGCCCTGTTGACTGATTGTGCTTCTGGTCTGGCCTTTCCTGCCCATCATCACTGTTTGTCCTTGTTCCTGCGTTTGTCTGTCCGGCCTGCATCCTGCCCCCTTAGATTGTTACTGTGGCCATTTTATTTCCTTTTCCCCTTTAATCAATTTTTAGCCTTATTCTTAGAGTGATTTTGCCAAAATGCACATGTACCTGTCTCCTGATGAAGTTTTCCGGGTAGTGCCCTACTGTCTGTACTAAACAGGTTGGAGCTGACCTCTTGAGCATGGCGTGGGACCTGTCAGCAGGTTCTTTTCTGACTGACTCCTATATGCTCTTGTGTGCTCCAGCCAGCCACAATCATGTGCGTTATGTTCCTAGTTCATACATGTATATGTGCTTTCTTTGATCTGTACCTTTACCAATGACGTGTCCCACTGCCTCCGCTTGCCCAGTCTGTTTCTTCAGGACTCAGCTCTAGGAGCACAGGGATCCCTGGCCCATCCAAGTCTGTTCTCTGCGTCTGTGAGACTGTTTCTGTTTCTTAAATAAGTTCATTTGTGTCATATTTTAAATTCCATGTGTAAGTCATAGCCTATGGTACCTTTCTGACTGACTTTGCATAGTGCGATAATCTTTAGGTCCATAGCTGCAAATGGAATTGTTTCATTTTTTATTGGCTGAGTAATATTCCATTGTGTTTATGTACCACATCTTTATTCATCTTGTCAGTGGACATTTAGGTTGTTACCATGTCTTGGCTGTTGTGGACAGTGCTGCTTTGGACATAGGGGATGCATGTGTTTTTTTTGAATTAAAAGTTTTGCCCAGATATATGACCAGGAGTGGGATGATTGGATCATATGGCAGTTGAGTACACTGTTGATTTCCAGCTGGTTAGCATTGTGTGCTCTGGTGTGATTTAAAGAAAGAGATTATTTTCTGTACCTGAGAATAGCAACCTGGTCTTAAAAATCCCACCTTTAGAGAGATGCATTACTTCAGGTTAAGATTTAATACCTGTTCATGTGTCTATCTTCATGTAGGATGTTAAAACAGGAGCACTTTAATCCGAGTTGGATGATCAAGGTCTTGGAGCAGCCCAAGCTCAAATACAGCCCCCTGTACATGAAGAGGGCTCTCTCAAAGAACAGAGGAGGAGGAAGAGGATTCAGAAATAAATAGGATTTTACTGGCTTTGCCATTTTGCCTCAGGTTAATCGCATATACCAAAATATTTGCTCTGTGTGAAAGCCTCATGCACTTGTAATCTTCTGCATTTTTCTGTTCTAGCTGAAATAGATGTACAAAGCCTAGTTTTAACAGACAATGATTACAGACTGAATAATTAAAACTAGAAGTTACAGGGGTGATTAAAAACCCTTAGAGCAGTGGTGAAATAGAGCAAGAGATGATGATAACATTGGAGGTGAGATGTGGTTTGAGTCATCCCAGTCTTTGTGGGTTGAGAGTTGTCTGTTTAAATCACAAATGCATATGACGTGATTTGCCTTAATAAATATTACATGGATAGGTGGGAAAATGCAAGTTCTTAAAGCCATGATGCTTAAATGCAAGCTTGTGCTGTGCAGTGCAGTGCTTAGTCGCTCAGTCATGTCTGACTCTGCGACTCTATGAACTGCAACCTGCCAGGCTCCTCTGTCCTTGGGGATTCCCCAGGCAAGAATACTGGAGTGGGTTGCCAGTGCCCTCCTCCAGGAGAATCTTTCCGATCCAGGGATCGGACTCAGGGATCGAACCCAGGTCTTCTGCATTGCAGGCAGATTCTTTACTATCTGAGCCGTGAGGGAAGCCCAAATGCAAGCTTAGTGCCGTGCTTTTGTGCAGTAGAGGTCATGGGGTTTCCTTACACTTCTCTCTCTGCCTGCCTCCATACTCCTGCACTGCACTCAGCCGTATAAATTGTACTTAACAGAGTCTATTTAAATTACTTTTTGTCTGTTTCCCTTGTTAGACTATAAACTCTTTAAGGACACTGACAGTCTTATCCATGCTTGTGTCTCTGTGTCTAGCAGCAAACCTAATATAACAAACTGTTCTTGAATGAATGAACATGACAGTTGCTGATCCATCTTTGAAGGTAGGGTTCGTTTTGTTTCTAGTGAGCTTGACTGTGTGTGTGTGTGCGCTGTGTTATGTTGTTATTTGTGCCTAAAAAGTATACTAGTTGATTATTGGGTAATGCATTATTAAATGGAATTAGTTGATTATTTCCTTCAGAAGATGGAAGGGGAGATAAGTGTTTTCTTTATTTTTTTCATTTTTTTCCAGGTGGATATCACAAGCATGCTTAGATTTGAGAGAGAGAAAAAAATATACATGCATATTGACACACAATAGAATTGGGGAATAGAGAAGCAGAGAATGGGGATAGGAAATAAAAAGTGTATCCTTAGAGTTACATTTTCACCTTTCTTCATTAGGCCCCCTAGACTGAAGTGACTTAGCAGCAGCAGCAATTCTACCATCCACGTTCTTCTAGGAGAGATAAGAACTCCAGGAGTGAAGGACAGGGAAGCCTGACATGCTGCAGTCCATGGGACTGCAAAGAGTCAGACATGACTGAGCAACTGAATAGCAAGAACCCAAGCTTTGCTTCATTTTCCTGTCCAGAAACACAAAACTGGAATTAGTTCTCAGTGTCACTAAATTCTAAAGCAAGATTAGGTAGATGATGCTGATTAAAAAAAAAAAAAAAAAAGAGAGAGAAAAACTCAACAAACCATTCCACTTAAAAATGGTGCTTTGCCTGAGCTGTCTTATGAATGACTGTGGCTTTACCTACTTGAGCAGCACTGATGCTCAAATTACTGTCTCGACTTCTTTTGTGAGCTTCCATCTTCAGTAAATGAATGAACATTTCCTTGTGAATATCCCATAAAAACTTTGCATTTATCATGTTACCATCTCCCTCCTCCATTCTCCTCTCCCTGAGATCTGTGTTTCATCTCCCTTCTCTAACTCAGCTCAGATCTTCAGATCATGCTTCATGCCAAAATCTATCTTCTCCACATTCAGAATATTCAGTAGATCCTGCTGATTTTGCCTCCTGCATGGTTGATCAGATCCACGCGTTCCCTCTAGCCTTACTACCTTTTCCCTAAGACTTAAGTCTCTCTTTTTCACCTAGACTATAGTGCTGTCCTCTCAGTTACAGTCTGCCCTTGGTGCCTGTGGCTTCCAGATTTTGGTACCCTTGGGGCATCCTGGAACCAATGCCCCATGGATTCCCAAGGACAGCTGTGGTTTCCAGCCTCTAGTTTCCAGCCAACAGTGGTGCTCCCTGATTCTACTCCTGTAAGAGGAACAGGTACAACAGCGCATTCACATCTGCATCACTGCCCTCCTGAAGGAAGCTCCAGCTTGATCACCCGCCTAGTCATTTGTGCCTTTATCACTGAATTGTGTTAGTCCATTTCTTTGAATACCATTCTCTGTCTCTCTCTCTTTTTTTTTCTATTACTGAGGCAAGAGTTGTACCAGATTTTCTTCCCTAAATCTACCTGCCAATCCCCTATCTCCATCCGCATACTTCTTTCTATTCTCTACGCTGGGCAAAATTCCTGTCCTCTCCAGTCTGCAAGAGCCTGGGCCTGACTCTCTGTCCAACACTTCCTGTGGCATCAAAGTGAAGCCTGTGATTTTACTTCTTGACATTGTGCCTGGCTGTTCATTTTGACTATGGAAAGACTAAGGCAGGGTCCATAGACAGCTGTCACAGTTCTAGGGGAAACAGACAATGTTAAGTTATTTGAAGTAAGGGAAAAGAAATAGAGGTCGTGGACAAGTAAGAAATTGCATAATGATTGTAGTTCTTGATGACAGTTTGCATTAGAATGTAAGGATGGGTAGGTTCTTCTCAGCTTTTTTCTCAATGCAATACACACACACATAAATGTACCAAAAACTCGGAGAATGATTCCAACTGATGAGTACATCTCAGACACAAGAGGGGCATTTCTATTTCTGGCTTTCCCATCCAATGATTTTGTGACCTTCCAGACTTGTCTTTGCTTATCTGAACCTGTTTCCTTCCACTGGAAAAATAGCTAGCTCTCTCTGACATAGGGCGGGGGTCAGCTGCGTTGCTTAAAATTTTGTAGTAGTCTTCTGCTTCACAGTTACTGTTGCATCAGTGTTTGCAATAGAGAAACAGAGGAAATGGAAGAAAAGACCAGCTTTCTGCCTTCGGTTTTCCCTGTCCTCTTATCAACCAGGAGAATTATGAATTTTAATAGCAGTTTTATTTCAAATGGCATTCCATGGAGGAGTTAATCATTTCTGTATTAAAGACCTTTCAGTAGTATTTAACCACCGTTAAAATTAAAAAAGCATTATAAATCTGTAGTAGTCAGAATGCTCCAAAGAAATAGAACTTAAAGAATACTAAACGTATCTAGATATAATCTATGTATCAAGTTATTTATTTGAAGAACCTGAGGCTGGCAAGTCTGCAGGGCTGGCCAGAAGTCTGGAGACCCAGGGAAGAACTAACATTGCAATTTAAGTTTCAAGGCAGTCACTTGGCAGAATTCCCTCTTCCTTGGGGCAAGTCTTTTTCTAAAGTCCCTCAATTGATGGGAAGAGGCCTATTCACATTATGGAGGAAAATCTGTTTTCTGTGTTAATCGCATCAAAAAATATAGCAGCTTCCAAGAATACTGGAGTGCGTAGCCTATCCCTTCTCCAGCAGATCTTCCCAACCCAGGAATCAAACCGGGGTCTCCTGCATTGCAGGTAGATTCTTGACCAGCTGAGTTATCAGGGAAGCCCAATATCCAGACACGTTTGACCAAATACCTGGATACTGGGGCCTAGCTAAGGTGACACAGAATTAAACCTCACAACACCTAAACCATAAAATTTAAGGATCATTGGCCCAATTGGGAGAGAATAGGAAGGAAAGATTAGTTAGAAAATGCTTCATACATCAGAACAAAACTGTAGCCATGGTGATGAGTCTGATTTTGCCACCATCAGAGCTATGTCTTTGGTATTGTATTTAAATGGACTGTTTTTTTCTGAGAATCATGAGTATACCCCAGTGTAGTCATACCATATGTGTATTGATGTTTGTTTTAAAGTTTGCTAAAAATACATTGTGTATTTGTTGTTGTTCAGTTGCTAAGTTGTGTCCGACTCTGCAACTGCACGGACTGCAGGGTTGCTAGGCTTCTGTATCCTTCGCTATCTCTTGGCGTTGCTCAACCTCATGTCCATTGAGTTGGTGACTCCATCCATCTCATCCTCTGTTGCCCCCTTCTCCTTCTGCCCTCGGTCTTTTCTGATGAGTTGGCTCTTCAGATCAGGTGACCAAAGTATTGGAAGTTTAGCATCAGTCATTCCATTGATTATTCAGGGTTGATTTCCTTTAGGGTTGACTGGGTTGATCTCCTTGCTGTCCAAGGGACTCTAAAGAGTCTTCTGTGGCAGCACACCTCAAAAGCACCACTTCTTAGGTTCTCATTCTTCTTTATGGTTCAGCTCTCACATCTGTACATGACTACTGGAAAAACGATAGGTTTGACTGTTCAGACCTTTGTCAACAAAGTGATGTCTCTGCTTTTTAATATGCTGTCTAGGTTTGTCGTAGCTTTTCTTCCAAGGAGCAAATATCTTTTAATTTTATGGCTGTAGTCACCGTCCACAGTGATTTTGGAGCCCAAGAAAATTGTACATTGCTTATGTCCTTTGTACAAATAAATGTTGATTAAAAAGATTCACCAATTCTTTTTAGCATTTTTAACAAAGCAGGTAACCAGCTAAATGCTAAAGTAGTCCCTTTAAAAAAAAAAACAACTTAAGTTTCCTTAAGAAGCTAATTTACTGTTTCCGAGTGTTCCCTCTGTCCTTGTAAATCATTTTAATTTTGTATAACATTTCGGTGAATTGCTAAATTTCTTAACTTGATTTCTCAGTGCTTCTGAAAGAAGTAGATACTTTGAATTTAATTAGAAAGTTTGCAGTTTTTGTTGTAAAGGAAAACTTATTTGGTAAGATGAAGTGAAAGCAATTTAAAGAAGATAAAATTAGGAAAGTGATCATAAAGGATACATTTTTGAATCTAAAAATATTGACTCAAATCATTGACCAGGTGATTTTTCAAAGACTTCTGAAAGCCATGTGCCAGCTAATTTCTCTGAAATTAGACTATGCCAGTTTGATGTGTCTACACTGCTCTTTCTGAATAACTAACTATATTATGTGTTAGACGTAATTGGTGTTTAAAATTAGTCTGCTTGATCGTCTTGAAGCAAGTGCTTTGTAATTTAGGTCAGCAAAGAAAATGCCAGTGTACTAGATTAGCACAGTTTTAGCTGCTTTTGTTCAGCAGCTGCAGAATAAGAAAACTTTGTCCTTCCCTCCTGGACTGACTGAGCGATATCCTAAATTATTACATACCATTTACATATTACAAAAGTAAAGAGCAAAAAATCAATTTTTCTACAAGATTACTTTACTGCCTGTCTATATGTTTGTCTAGTTTGTGTTTGATCCATGTCATGAAAGATCAGAAGCACTACTGACTTAGGATATTGCCTCTAGAAGTATGCATGAAAAGTGTCTGGAAGCATCTTAATTGAGGTGGGAAGAATTCCCTTTTGAAAGGGTGACTGACAGGTTCCTACTATAGTGAGAATCTTCAAGAATTAGGAATCAGGGAAGAACCAAATAAATTTTTTGAAGTCATTTGTATAAGTTCATCTACACTATTACAGCTTCTTTTCATCATTGTCCCATTCAGGACATTTACCCATATATGGACATTTTTTTTTCTGATCACTCCTTCATGAAACTTTAACACATGATTTAGACTGTTCCATTCATATTCTCTGACCCTTGGAGTAAAGTATCTAAGATTTTTCACTTCCTGCAAGAAACATTCCTTGTATTAATACATGACTTCTTTAGTTTTTTTTCTATCAGACTTAGAAATGGATAGCTTTATATTAACGAAAACTAGATTTTGTTTTCTCAGAACTCTTAATTTTCCAAGAAAAATTCAACTTCCCCATATCCCTTAATAATGGTTCAGATTTTTCCATTTTTGATAGCTTGATTTAACATAGATTTATTTACAACTAAAAATATCTTGCTGCCGCTGCTGCTGCTAAGTCACTTCAGTTGTGTCCGACTCTGTGCGACCCCATAGATGGAAGCCCACCAGGCGCCTCTGTCCTTGGGACTCTCCAGGCAAGAACACTGGAGTGGGTTGCCATTTCCTTCTCCAGTGCATGAAAGTGAAAAGTGAAAGTGAAGTCGCTCAGTTGTGTCTGACTCTTAGCGACGCCGTGGATAAGAGATGATTATTTGGGATCTAAACAGTCTATTTTCAGGCTTCAGGATGAATGACTTAGGTTATTTTATATTGGAAATTTGCTCAGTAGAATCCAGATCACAAGGCATTTTATTGCAGAATATATATTTGCATCATCTGGCAATATCTAGATGTTTATAGATTCTTGGCCAAAATTGTCATAATTTGTTGCAATCTTAATGTTTTTCTACTTGAAAAAAACAGAGTATCTTGCTTAAGAGGAAAGTCAAGATGTATTTATACTGACATTAAAAAAAAAAACTTTAAATAGTTAAGACAAAAGACAACAGCCAAATAGGTTAAGTATTTCATTTCTAATGGATGAAACTAGACGATATTTTATTGACTATAAAATTGTAAAGAAAGGATCAAGTGAATTTCTTTATTTTTAAGTCTCTGCCTGTGATTCTTCAGTTTAGTAACACAGATTTTCATTTATTTGTGCAATTCTCATGCATATTTTTCCACTACCAGTCAAATAATTTACATTTTAATAGCTTTATTGAGGTATACATTGCATACAATTAAATTCATTACTTTTGCCTGAGATTTTAAAGTACCCCTATAGAGTTATATGCAGAATACATCATGAGAAATGCTGGGCTGGAAGAAGCACAAACTGGAATCAAGATTGCTAGGAGAAATATCAATCACCTCAGATATTCAGATGACACCACCCTTATGGCAGAAAGTGAAGAGGAACTAAAAAGCCTCTTGATAAAAGTGAAAGAGGAGAGTGAAAACGTTGGCTTAAAGCTCAACATTCAGAAAACGAAGATCATGGCATCTGGTCCCATCACTTCATGGGAAATAGATGGGGAAACAGTGGAAACAGGGTCAGACTTTATTTTTGGGGGCTCCAAAATCACTGCAGATGGTGACTGCAGCCATGAAATTAAAAAGACGCTTACTCCTTGGAAGGAAAGTTATGACCAACCTAGATAGCATATTCAAAAGCAGAGACATTACTTTGCCAACAAAGGTCCATCTAGTCAAGGCTATAGTTTTTCCAGTGGTCATGTATGGATGTGAGAGTTGGACTGTGAAGAAAGCTGAGCCCTGAAGAACTGATGCTTTTGAACTGTGGTGTTGGAGAAGACTCTTGAGAGTCTCTTGGACTGCAAGGAGATCCAACCAGTCCATTCTAAAGGAGATCAGCCCTGGGTGTTCTTTGGAAGGAATGATGCTAAAGCTGAAGCTCCAGTACTTTGGCCACCTCATGCGAAGAGTTGACTCATTGGAAAAGACTCTGATGCTGGGAGGGATTGGGGGCAGGAGGAGAAGCGGACGACAGAGGATGAGATGGCATCACTGACTCGATGGACGTGAGTTTGAGTGAACTCCGGGAGCTGGTGATGGGGAGGCCTGGCGTGCTGCGATTCACGGGGTTGCAAAGAGTCGGACACGATTGAGCGACTGAACTGAACTGATAGAGCTACACAGTCATCATTTTGATCCAGTTTTAGGCTATTTTGTATCACATCAGAATGACCCCTTAGGCTATTTGTAGTCAATTCTTGTTTGTTCCTGCCTTTATACCCCAGGTAGCCACTAAGCTGCTTTCTGTCTCTGTAAATTTGCTTTTTCTAAACTTCTCCAGGTAATGGAATCTGCTTGCTTTGGGTTTAGATTGCTGTTCTGTTTCTAGTTTTTTAAGAGGGAAACTTTGGTGCAATATGGCTGCATTTCTTTCCATATCCTTGTGTTACTACTGTCGTATTTTTACATCTCTTATAAATCCAACAATAGAGATGTGCATTACTTATTTTATACTGTGAGCTTTACTGTTAGTTGAAAAAAAATATATTTACACAGTTTTTATATATTATCCTATATATTTATCTTTTCTGGCACTATATTTCTTCTTGTGGATTTAAGTTACCATCTGGTGTAATTTCCTTTCAGCCAAAAGACTTTCTTTAGATAAAATTTCTTCTAGGGCAGGTCTGCTAGCAGTGAGTTATCTCAGCCCTTGCTTATCTGTGAATATCTTTTCTACATCTTCATGTCTGAAAGGAAATCCTGCTGGATATAAGATTCTCAGTTGACCTTTTTTATGCCCAATATTCTAAATACGTCATCCTTTTCCTGAGCTCTCTGTGATATGTCATTTCTTTTTTCTTGTGTCTTTCAAGATTTTATGTTTATGTTGGCATTTCAGCCATTTGTCCATGATGTTCCTAGATGTAGCTCTTTTTGTCTGTTGGAAACCTTTAGCCGTTTTGTGGATTAAGTTTGTCATCAAGTTTGGGAATTTTTTGGCCATTATTTCTTCAAAAATAGTCTATTCCTTTTTCTCTCTCATCTCCCTCTGGGACCTTGATTTGCACATCAGTTAGTGTTCTTGATGGTAGGCTTTAGGTCTCTGTTCATTCCCCATTCTTTTCTTTCTGTTCTTAATATTGTACCATTTCTATTGATCCCCTGTTTAAGTTTTTTCTTTCTTATGCCTCCTCAAACATGCTTTTGAATCCTTTGTGACTTTTTGTTGTAGTTACTGTATTTTTTCACTCTACAACTTTTCATCTCTTTGCAATTTCTCTTATATTCTCTAGTTAAAAATCTCATTGTCATCATACTTTAATTCTTTTAATTTGGCTTCTTTAGTTCCTTGAATATATTTGTAAAAGCTACTTTGCAGTCTCTTTCTTCTAAATTCTACCTCTAGACTCACTCAGGTGCTGTTTTCTGCCCTTTTCCTGACTGCTGCTGCTGCTCAGTCGCTCAGTCATGTCTAACTGCGAACCCAGGGGCTATAACCTGCCAGGCTCCTCTGTCCATGGGGATTCTCCGGGCAGGAATACTGCAGTGGGTTGCCATGCCCTCCTCCAGGGGTTCTTCCCAACTCAGGGATCAAACCCAGGTCTCCCACATTGCAGGCACATTATTCACCATGTGAGAAACCAGGGGAGCCCAAGAATATTGGAGTGGATAGCCTATCGCTTTTCCAGGGGGACTTCCCTTCCCAGGAATCGATCTGGGGGCTCCTGCATTGCAGGCAGATTCTTTACCAGCTGAGCTACCAGGGAAGCCCTTTTCCTGACTACAGATCACAATTTCCTGTTCTCTGCATGTTTCAAGTCTCTTGCTGAAAACTGGACATTTAAGATAATATAGCGACCTTGGATTCTGCCCCCACATCCCGGTTTTATTGCTTTTCTCTTGGTTTGCTCACTTTGTGTCTCTGCCACATTTTGTCACACAATTTCAGACCTTTTAATTGTAACATTTGTTATGATGATCAGTGATCTCTGATGTTACTGTTGCAAAAAAGATTTATAACTTGCTGAAGGTTCAGATGGTGGTTAGCATTTTTTAGCAATAAAGTATTTTTAATTGGACATGTACATTAGTTTGCCAGGCACAGTGTTGTTGCATGCTTCATACTCTTCAATGTAGTATAAATGTAACTTTCATACACACCAGGAAACCAAAAAATGTGCGTGACTTGCTCTGTTGGATTATTTGCCTTATTGCAGTGACCTAGAAGCAGGCCTGTTGTATCTCTGCGATGTGTCTGTATAAATAAAGTATACTGTACATACACAGTTTCATGATTTCTACATTTTTAAGACATACAATACTTGTCAGTCTGAAAATAATGCTTTCTCTAAGCTAGATTTGCTCATCGTACAAAAAATAACCAAAAAGCCAAAGGCCACAGAAAGCCTTTTACAACGAGCAGGGATAGTCTCGTGATGGGAGACAAGGACCTTGCTAGTGTTGGTCGCTGCCTCCTGAGGACCTGGAGGAGGCTGGGCTGGGCTTGTTTGGCTTGTTGTGGGGCTCCCTTTTGGTGCTGCTTATAATGACATAAAAGAACAGATGTAGACACTTCAGGTCATTTAAAACATGTCAGCTAGAGAAAGGTGATGGACTCAACCTGTGACTTGCTGCCCTATGTTCAGGGCATGAATCAATGAGAGATTCATTGATCCAGGGCATACCTCAGGACCCAGAAAGAGAAAAAGAACAAGACAATATAAAGTAAAACACAGTAGAAGATAAGCAGCCCAGGATTCTGAAGGTAGTGAAAACCAGAGAGCTTCAGCATGTGTCAGTTTGTATTTTAAATGTAGTAAATCCTTGACCTCATTTAAAACAGGGGTGTTTTCTAAGAATCAGAATTGTTACCCAGATGCCTGCTTTCTTGCCTTTGGTCCCTGGACTTCATAGATAGCCTTTTGGCCTGTGTTTCTGCTTGGAAGACTCTTTGGAGTGAGTAAAGGAGCACCTGTAATTCTGGGTTGATCGTCCTCATAATCATAGTGGACATTAGTGTTTAATAGTGCTGAGGGCTCAAAAAGTCAAAATCTCTCTCTCGGGATTTGCAATCACTCATGCAAAGGTACTGGGGAGTCACACTCTGAGCATCATTGATGAAGAAGCATTAAATCACATAAGAATTAAGGCTTAGACATTTCCTGCAAAATACTGTCATCATGTCTGTTTGAAGAGAAGAGCATGTACAGATTGAATGGTGGTGGTTGGTGGAGGGAATGCTGGCTTTTCTTAATTTGAATGGAAACACTTACGGGAAAGACAGGGCTTACCAGCTGGTTCAGTGGTAAAGAATCCACCTGCCAGTGCAGGAGATGGAAGAGATGTGGGTTTGATCTCCTGGGTCCCCTGGAGAGTCTCCCGTTGGGAAGATTTCCTGGAGATGGCAACCCACTCCAGTATTCTTCTCTGGAAAATTCCATGGACAGAAGAGCCTAGTGGGCTACAGTCCATGGGGTCACAAAGAGTCTAGCACGATGGAGCAAACACGCAAGCAAGCAAGATGGGAAAGACAAAATGACAGGTGTGGGTAAGTGGATGAGAGATTTTTTGGCTGCTAGGACCGGAAGGACATGTCAGGCATCCAGGGCTACTTTATAAATCAGCAATCAGAGGACATTCGTCTTTGTTGAAGGAAAGCCATGCCATGGCCTGTGTGTTTCTGTGTCCTTAGAGCAGGTGGAACTGTGACTTTTGCTCAGCAGGTGTTGAGTAAATGTCATTAGTGTGATCAATAGAACTTTAAAAAGACAGAGGATGTCTTTCCAAGCCACAGTGAGAGAAAGCAGTGCTGTGAGACTGCTGGCTTTGCACAAACATGAGGAGCTGGGGAAAGACAGAGCTTTGGGAGCTTTTTTCTGCAAAGGCTATAATTCTTGTCATGTATAATAAAATGGACCTGTCATGTGATGGATACATTACCAAACGCATGTGTGTGCCCAGCACACAGTGAGGCCAAACACACTGAAACACCAAGGTTTGGGGCAAAGAAAGGTTTATTGCAAGGGCATACAAGGAGATGGGTGGCTCACACCCCAAACCCCAAACTCCTTGAAGGATTTCAGCAAAGCATTTTTAAAGGCTAGGAGAGGGAGAAGGAGCGGTTGGTTGTTGCAGACTTCTTGATGCTGGAATCCTTTGTTCTTCCCACTGCCCTCCTAGGTTAGGTCATGATGTGCCTGTAAACCTCCAGCCAGGCACATGTTATTCTCTATTCTGCAACTTTTTGTCTCTTCAAGAATGGAAAAGTGTTATACCTTTAAAGGTGAGAGTCTTGAGAATGGACTGTCTTGAATATTTCAAGCTATTAGGCCACATTTTTTTCTTTTTGATTGGAGGATAATTGCTTTACAATTTTGTGCCAGTTTCTGCCAAATATCAATGTGACTCAACCATATATATATGTGTATGTGTGTATGTGTGTCCCCTTGCTCTTGTACATCCCTCCCACCCCTCTAGGTTGTCACAGAGCACCGGATTTGAGCTCCCTATTACTTAAAAAGTAATCGAATACAAAGCTTAAACTAAAAGAAACAGATCCAACGTGGAGTCAGGTTTGTTTGTCCTTACTATAGATAGAATCTAGATGCCCAATATAGCTCCTTTCTTTGAGATTGCATGAAAGAACAAAGTTGGGGAAGAAAGAAATTTGGCAAGAGATAGGAAGGTGTGTCCTTGTTTTGATGAAGTTGACAGATGCCTCTGAATGATAAAGTCCGTGGTTTTCCAGAAACAGTACTGTATTTTTCTTCAATGAGGATCTTACTCTGTGACTCATTTCAGTAACTCATAGTTTTATTCCACATTTGTAAATTAAGTTTGGTCAGGCAGCCTGTGTGATTCCTATGGTAGAACTACATGTCACCTATAACAGATGGAAAAAAATGCATCTAAATGTTTCAAATATGCAAAAACAAACCTCCAACTAAAGAGGGATCATTAGTCTTACATTGTAGCATGATTCAAATAATGTATGAAACAAAGTAAATTTAAGTATGCCAGAAATTCATGATTCTATCATATTTGTGCATCAAATCTAAGTTACCATGAAATGCTATAAGTGACTAGTTATAATACTTAAGCTTTATTCAAAAGGAATCAGAATAAACTGAAGCAGAAATGTATGGTTTTAGATATTGATTTTTTAAATTTTCATATGCTATAGATACAAAAGTATTTTCTTTCACTGTGTGTGTGTTTCTTTTAAAGTTAGAAATGAAAATCTGTTTACCTTAGGGAAGGAACTAAGAAGTTAGCACGTGTATTAAAATTGTTTATTTCAGCGCGACCAAGAACTTAAAAATGTGACCCTGGAATAAGTAAGTATGGCTATTTTTATAAGTTCTTACAAACCAGAAAACTCCTCCCCCAAATATGTCAGGCTTAATTTTCTGCTCTGTGGAGCACAGCTAGTAGAATAGCAAAAGCCAGTGACATTTTCCACAGTGTGAGTTGCCAACCACTAGAAGCCTGTGGCAGTGTTTAAATCTACAGCAAACAAGCTAACAATTGGTGGAGAGAGCATTATGTAATTCTTCTTTAAAATTCCTTTCTGTGGCGTTTGCATCACTATCAGAATCATGAAGGCAGAACTGGGGACTGTGTGCTAAGGTTTAGCCACAAGCCCGTATCATCTTTATGCTGCTCTGCAGGTTTCTGGGGTTAACCTCTTCATCTTTTACTAAAGTCCTAATGAAATGGACTGTGTTAGGGTATGCAGTCTTACGATGTGTTAGGGCTATGATTTCAGTGGTCATTATTTTTTCAGAGTGGCCTATATTCATTCCAGAGTCTCCTGGGGAGCATTAATTAGTAAGATAATAACATGTTGCTACCTGGGTTCTGATAAATGCTTCAGTAATTAGATCCAGCCTGCAAATTGAAACATTGTTAATGGTTTAGGAAGAATTGAATTCAGAGAAACTGAGAAACTCTATTGTATGAAAAGAGTAGAAAAGCAAAAGTGTTAGTTGCTCAGTTGTGTCCGACTCTTTGTGACCCCCATGGATTGTAGCCCGCCAGGTTCGTGTTTCCATGGAATTTTCCAGGCAAGAATACTGAAGTGGGTTGCCATTTCCTTCTCCATGTGAAAAGAGCAGATCAAAAGTCAAAAGAGAACCATTGAAATATAATGGACCAAAATATTTATGTATTATGAAACTCTATCAATTTCAAGGGGAAATAAGATTTCTCAAATGGTCCTATGTTTAAGCTGGATTTAGAAAAGGCAGAGGAACCAAAAAGAAAATTGTCAACATCCGTTGGGTCATAGAAAAAGCAAGAGAATTCCAGAAAAACATCTACTTCTCCTTCATTGACTGTGCTAAAGCCTTTGACTGTGTGGATCGAAACAAACTGTGGAAAATTCTTAAAGATATGGGAATACCAGACCACCTAACCTGCCTCCTGAGAAATCGGTATGCAAGACAAGAAACAACAGAACCAGAAATGGAACAAGAGACTTTCCAAATTGGGAAAGGAGTACCTCAAGGCTGTAGATTGTCACGCTATTTATTTAACTTATATGCAGAGTACATCATGCAAGATCTGGAATCAAGATTGCCAGGAGAAATATCAATAACCTCAGATGCAGATGACACCACCCTTATGGCAGAAAGCAGAGAGGAACTAAAGAGCTTCTTGATTAAAGTGAAAGAGGAGAGTGAAAAAGCTGGCTTAAAACTCAACATTCAAAGCACTAATAAGCACTCATGGCTTCTGGTCCCATCACTTCATGGCAAATAAATGGGAAAACAATGGAAACAGTGAGAGGCTTTATTTTCTTGGGCTCCAAAATCACTGCAGATGGTGATTGCAGCCATGAAATTAAAAGACACTTGCTCCTTGGAAGAAGACCTATGACCAACCTGGACAGCATATTAAAAAGCAGAGACATTACTTTGCCGACAAAGGTCCATCTAGTCAAAGCTATGGTTTTTCCAATACTCATGTATTGATGTGAGAGGTTGACTGTAAAGAAAGCTGGGCACAGAAGAATTGATGCTTTTGAACTGTGGTGTTAGAGAAGACTCTTGAGAGTCCCTTGGACTACAAGGAGATCAAACCAGTCAGTCCTAAAGGAAATCAACTGAATATTCATTGGAAGGACTGAAGCTGAAGCTCCAATACTTTGGCCACCTGATGCAAAGAACTGACTCATTAGAAAAGACCCTGATGCTAGGAAAGATTGAAGGCAAGAGAGAAGGGGACAGCAGAGGATGTGATGGTTGGATGGCATCACCGACTTGATAGACATGAATTTGAGCAAGCTCCAGGAGTTGGTGACGGACATGGAAACCTGGCCTGCTGCAGTCCATGGGTCGCAAAGAGTTGGATGTGACAGTGACTGAACTGAACTGAATGGTCCTATGACAGTTCCTTTTTTTGTTCCTGTGTCTGGCAATGACATTTTAGAAATAGACAGTAATACCTCACTTACCTGGCAATAGTGTTGAACAGAAGGGTGATAAACAAGTAAAATGTCTAGATAATGGGAACATATCCCAGCTGCCAGATTGAATTTATTGTATTATTTTGCTTTTTATAGTTGACTGTGTATGTGTTTTTTTCTCTTCACAGAAGATATTGCTTGTAATTGAACTTTTTCTTTTTGTGTTTCCCTTATGGAAATTAGAAAAAAAAATATATTGGTACCCGGCCACGTTCAAGACACTGTATTATAGGACCTGTGAGTATAGAGGCTAATGGAGACCTTGAGCATTTTTATATGCTCTTGGTAGATGTCAGTACCTCTGTGACTAGTCCCTACCTTTCCTATGTCAAGTGTGGCTTCAGAAATATTGTAGTATTTTGTCTTCTGGGACAGAATATGAAATCTGGAAGGAAAAGGACTGTTTATTATTCACTTTTTTTAAAGTGTAACTTCCAGAGGAAAAAATCATGGAGGACTACAGTTTAAAAAGATTTCAAACAAATGTTAGTGGATTGAATTGGTGGAAATGGAAAATTCTAGAAATTTCACAATTATTGAGGGAAAATGTGATTACATTTTTTAATGTTAAGGAGAATTTAAATATGTTTTGCATTAATAGCTTTATATAGCTGGAAGTGTTTATTTAGAAAAAAATATAATGCATGATTTTATTATGCCTCATTTTAAGTTTGCCTTTTTCTTGAACAGTCAGATTTGGTACACACATGAAATATTTTTTCTAAGACATCCCAGAGTACTGAACTGTTCAGTATCCAATAACAGTTCCCTCAATTTTTTGGAAAAGAAATAAGCACTTTGAATGGATGGAATAGTCAGCATTTACTGTAAGAGACAGGATAATATCTTTTCTCACTCTTAATGAACAGAGAGCTAAGCATTCATTTTTAGCAAAGGAGCTGGACAATAAAAACCATTCTTTTCCTTTTTTCTCTTATATGATGGAGAAATGGATTCTCAGAAATTAATACCTGATTTTAACTGCATCCCTTGGAAAACTCTGATAGGTAAAATATTTAAACTATGAAAATGAAGGCAAGAGGATTCATTCAAGAAAAAGAACTTTCAATTTTTACTGATTTATTACTTACATACAATATGACACATGCATGTACATGAATGAAAATGTACAGCGTAATGAATACAAGGTGTTACTACACCAGTATAACCCCTACTGATAGGAAGACACAGACTGTTATCACCAGCTCGAAGAACTCGCTTGTTGCATTTCTTAATACCTTCCAGAAGTAATCAGTATAATGCATTTTTTTAAACTATAAATTAGTGTCATCAGTTTCTTGAGTTTATATCATTGGAATGATAAATTATGTTCTTTTGAATTTTTTTTAACTATAATGTCTGGTTGCTCTATGTAGTGGGCAACAGTTGTTTGTTCTTTATGGCTATAAAGCTGTCAATTTTATAACTGGTGTAATTTATTAACTGATTCTATTATTGATAGACATTTGCTTTGATGCTAAGTTTTGGCTTTTATGAATAAAACAGCTATCATGATTCTTCTGTCCAGTTTACATGTGGACCAGTCATATAAGAATTCCACTTCCTTTATATCATTTTCAACACTTGGTTTTTGTAATTTCAGCCATTTTTTCTAGAAGCTGTCTTGTTTTACCTCTCATGTTAGTCTACAGTCTATTTGGAATTATTTTTTCCATTTTGGATATAGTGTGGGGGAAGTAGTCCTTTTTTTCATTTTCAATCAAGTGCTACTTATTGGAAAACTTGATTCATTGTTTTCCATACTTAATGGGATGGCATCTTTGTCATAAACGAGACAGCCATATATGTGGTGAGTTCTTGACTTTGTTCTGTTTTTTATTTTTAAAATTTATTTTAATTGGAGGATAATTGCTTTACAGTGTTGCATTGGTTTCTGCCAAATATCAGCATACATCAGCCATAAGGATACATATGTTCCCTCCCTCCTGAACCTCCCTCTCACCTTCCACCCCATCACCCTCCTCTAGGTTGTCCCAGAGCCCGGAATGAGCTCCCTGTGTTCTACAGCAACTTCCCATTAACTATTATTCATACAATAATGTATATATTTGAATGCTGTTCTCTTAATTAGTTCCACACTCTCCTGCCCCTGCTGTGTGTAAGTCCATTCTCTATGTCTGAGTCTCTCTCGCTGCCCTTCAGATAGGTTCATCAGTACCATTTTCTGGTTCCCATATATATGCATTAATATATGACATTTATTTTTCTCTCTTACTTCACTCTCTATAACAGACTCTAGGTTCATCCACCTCGCTAGAACTGTCTCAAGTTTGTTCCTTTTACTAGCTGAGTAACATTCCATTGTATATATGCACCACAGCTTTTTTATCCATTTATCTGTCAGTGGAATCTAGGTTGCTCCCATGTCCTAGCTATTGTAAATAGTGCTTTAGTGAACATTGGGGTACGTGTGTCTTTTTCAGTTATTGTTTTCTCAGGGTATATGTCCTGTAGTGAGATTGCTGGGTCATGTGGTAGTTTTATTCCTAGTTTTTTCTAAAGAAACCTTCATACTGTTCTCCATCAGTTCAGTCCAGTCGCTCAGTCATGTCCAACTCTTTGTGATCCCATGGACTGTAGCACGCCAGGCTTCCCTGTCCTTCACCAACTCCCGAAGTTTGCTCAAACTCATGTCCATCGAGTCAGTGATCCCATTCAGCCATCTCATCCTCTGTTCCCCTTTTCTTCCTGCCTTCAATCTTTCCCAGCCTCAGGGTCTTTTGTAATGAGTCGGTTCTTCACATCAGGTGGCCAAAGTATTGGAGTTTCAGCTTCAGCATCAGTCCTTCCAGTGAATGGTCAGGACTGATTTCCTTTAGAATGGATTGGTTGGATCTCCTTGCAGTCCAAGGGACTCTCAAGAGTCTTCTCCAATACCACAGTTCAAAAGCATCAATTCTTCAGCACTCAGCTTTCTTTATAGTCCCAACTGTCGCATCCATACACGACTACTCGAAAAATCATAGCTTTGACTAGACGGACCTTCTCCATAGTGTCTATATCAGTTTATATCCCCACCAACAGTGCAAGAGGGTTCCCTTTTCTCCACATCCTTTCTAGCTGTTCTGTTTTATAAGTTACTAATGTAAAGCTATTTCTAACACCCTTTTATTTACTGTAGAGATGTGGTATTACTCAATTTCATTTTCCTTCTTTGTCTTATGAAGAGTTTAAAAAACAACTTTTGGCATAGTTGGTTTCTTTCCATTATATATCTTGCTTCTACTCAATTGTTTTCATATTCATTTTTATTCATTTGTTTCACCTATTATATTTGAATTTAGCTTGCTATTCACTTCCCAGGTACTTTTGAAATGTTTTTGAACTTTCATTTTGAAGTAACTTGAGTTACAAAATATTTGCAAAAGCAGGACAAAGAGATCCTATAAACTTATCACCCACCTTCACTACATGTTGACATCTTACATAACTGTAGTACAATTAAAAAATCATGAAATTAATATTAGCTATAAAAATCGGTGCCATTTATAAGCCTTCTTTAAAATTTTCCAGTTGTGCCACAAATGTCTTTTTCCTATTTCAGGATCAAATCTAGGATGACATATTGTATTTAGTTGTCATGTCTCTTTATTCTCCTTTGACTTGAGCAACTTCTCTAGACTTTGTCTATCTTTATGACCTTGACATTTCTGAAGCGTGCTGGCAAGTTAATTTGAGGAATGTCGTTCGATTTGTGTGTGTCTGATGTTTCTTCATGATGAAATTTAGATTACTCATTTTTGGCAAGAATACCCCAGAAGCGATGCTGTGACCTCAGTGAGTCATATAAGGAGGTAAACGATGTTGACGTGCCTTATTCCTAGTGGTGATAAGTTTGATCACTTAATTGAGGTGGAGTTTATCAGTTTTCTGCACTATAAATTTACATTTTTTGCCCTTTGTAGTTCGTAAGTATCTTGTGGGGAGACAGTTTGAAATATACAGGTATCCTGTTTTCTCATATATCTTTGCCCACTAATTTTAGCCTCCATCACTGACTCATGGCTCTGTAACAGCTATTATGGTGGTGGTTGTGAGAGGTTGATTTTTCTATTTGCATCATTCCTTCTGTATTTATTAATTTGAATTCTACTGTAAGAGTGAGTTATCTCATCCTTATTTGTTCAATCACTTACGTGGAGTATGAACCCAAGGATATTTGTTATTCCTTGAGATAAAGTTCATTATTATTATCTGGCCATCAGGAGCACCTTCAGGCTGGCTCCTGCTTCCTTTTGACCGGCCATCACAATTTGAGCACTGTGCTGACTTTCTGGCCCCATAGGATCCTGAGGACTAACCTTGCCCCATTCCCTTGTCATGCTCATCTCTGCCATGTTCCTGAGATCAGCCTTCCTCCCAGGCTTTTGGGTTCCTCTTATTGAAGAAGAATACTTGGAAACCAAGTTCTGGGTTCTTGGTGTGTTCAATAAATTTTCACAATTGCTTCTAGGATTTCTCTCCCCTGACAGAAATAGGAGATAGTTGTGTATATACAAATACACACGTGCACATACACATGTCTGTATCTGTCTTATATCTGTTTGTGTATATACACACATAATCATGAGTTCATATTGATACATCTGATTCTAGTCCATCATCAGAGTTCATTCTAGCCAATTTCTGTTTCTAGTAGCTCTTGTTTTTAACACCAAGAAACTTTATTATCATCAATGTATTTATTAACTCAGTCTGAAAATGTGCATAAAGTAGTTTCACAATTGCAGTTTATACCTCTGTGAGAAACCAAATTTTTAACTAGAGTGCAGTATGTGTACAGTTCTTTTGTCTTCAGCTTTAATGTATGCAATCAGAACACTGTTTCTGAAGTTTACTTAGGTTAGTTCTGTTGTTCCCCATCTTTTTCATTATGGTTATGTTACTTATTTATAATGCAGCATCTGTGGAAGGTGTTAATTTATGAATATTGTCATCTTCTGTTGTCTTACCAAATTCTTTTATTATTTGAGGTACTGTTTATATTGATTCTTTAGCATTTTCCAGGTATCATATCAACTAGCAGAAATAGTTTTACCACTTATTATTCTTGATTTATTTCATCTGATTGCATTTGCTAATACTAATAATAAAGTGAAAAATAATAGAGCTACTGGACCTCCTCCAGAAAATATAAAATGTAAATATAAAATATTTACAAACTATTAAAACTTTGGTTTATGTTCTATTAAGAAAACGAGATTTGGTATTGTTATATCTAGAAAAAAAGGAAACCATAGGAAAACAGTCTAGAAGAAAATGCACCGTATTATTAGCAATGACTATGATGATGTAGTTAAATATTTTTATAAATATTTGTATTAACTATATTTTATTCTCTGCAGATCTGTAATGAAGATATTAATTTTATAATGAAAACATAAATTTTATCAATTTGACTTTAGTACACAGTCATCTTTGTTCTGTAAATTTGACTGTTAGCAATTTGAAAAAGTTGCCTTTTATCTTCTCATGATGGTAAATTACACCATGAATCGGGTCCTTCATGATAGAGAGGGAGAGAAATTTCTTTGAATGTTGTTTTAATGTGTTTGTTTCATGTGCTGAAACTTACTAATTAGTTTCTGAATCAGTCTCTCTCCTAAAACTTGTTAAATTTGAGATGCATTTATAAAAATAGCACTTTATATTAAATAGTTAAATTTGCCATATTGCCTGCTTTTCTGTGGAGAGCATCAAACTATGACAGACAGCCCCTCCAACATGAAAGCGTTCAGATGCAACAAGAATGTTGAAGAGCATCAGACCTGGTTTAAGTGCCAGTGCTACTACTTTTTTGTCTAACTTCAGCAAATTGCTAATTCCCCAAATCTCAGTCTCCTTATTTATAAAATAAAAGCAGTAACATCTATTCTGAGGATGAAACGAGGTCATTTCTATGAAGCACCAACCCAGTGCTTTATTTTATGTGCTCAGTAAGTAGACGATAATCTTCCTAACTTTTAACCAAGAATAGGAAAAAAAAAAAAAAAGAAGGAATAAAATGCCTGCTCTTCATGAATCACTGTTAAAAGCATTTTATTTGTATTAATTTCATGATTCTTTTCGTAGCCCTCTGTGGAGGGCACACATAGCTTCTCGAAAAGATAGCCTGGGTGGCTGGGCTGTGACATGAAGTTTGTTCCTCTGACCCGGAGACCATGCTCTTGATGTCTAAATAAGCCTACCTCTGAGCTGTGAGTGTAAAGAGGAGAGTAAGGCTGCTATTCATGTGTATAAATAATTTGGAAACTCGGTTAACAGATTTGCATTTCCTGTGTTCCAGGTGAATGGTGCTCCTGAGCACCTTCTGCGAGTACCGCTCACACCTGTTCCGGGGACACTTTGTCCAAAGGATCAGCAAGCATCCAGTTCAATTTCAGATTCATGGGGTTGCTGCAGGCCAGATACTGCTTGTCTCACTAAGACAAGGTGAGAGTTTAAATATTTCCTTCCTCTTGAGGATGATTTTTGATGTCATGACCTCTTCTGAAATATTTCTGTGTTGATATCAGTCAAAAAGTTACAATCACTAAATAAGAGCCATGGCAGAGGGAAAAAATAGGCTACTGTAAAAAGACTTAGGTATATTGATTGCTATATGTATTAGATAAATGTGTGCTGATATGTTTGAAGATATTTTTTTATTACTTAATGTAAAGTATAATGTGTTAACATTATTGCAAGGGGAATTTCATGACAAGCATTCTTTTAAAATATAACAGCAGTTTGATTTTGTGAAACCTGTAATTGCTGCAAACTTCTACTGCTATAAAATCAGTAACGAAATTGGAGAGGCTGTCTTTTGGAAATTGGTTGTGATGAAAATCATAAAGATACGATTATCTTTATGCAGATCCTGCCCTGACTGTGGGCTTTCCTTACCTGTACTTGTAGTGCCTGTAACTACTTCTGCATACCTTTTTCTTAAAGGTTAAAACTTTCTGTTCCAATGTACGAAATTGCCAGTCAGTCCATTTGGGGTTAATCATTGAAACAGAATTGAGGCTGGGAAAATGTAGTAAAATCGAATTGAGTTGCAGTGTTAGGATAGTTACTGCTGGGATTGTTTGGGGAGATGAAGAGAAGAGCAAGGTGACTCTGCATCGCTTAGAAAGATGGTCCAGTGGCCACTATATGGGCAGAAAAGAAGGGATGGAATAGGTGTTTTGCTCACAACGTGAGCTTATGTTGGGTGGATGGATGTTGAGAAATAAAAGTTATTGAAACGTTTTCCTTTTAAAGTGTGTGACTTATTCTGCATCTCAAGTATCCGAGATTCAAGGCGAGTCAGTACCTCTGAGAATGGAATAGACATTTTCATGGACTAGACCTCCTGGAATGCATATTCATGTACAGTGTGTAACAGCTTTTCAGGTATTTCATATATAGTGTAGGGGAAGGGATGTCATGAAGATTTCCTAGTGAGCACGGCCTGGGAGATGAAAATTAGGAAGGCTGAACGTGTGAAAATGCCCCTGGTCATAGCATGATGGCTGATTACCTGGGCTATAGGGGACCAGATCAATTTTTCTGGCTTGCATCCTGATACTGCCACCTTTTGGCAACAACTCCTGTGGTAGTGCTGCTATTGCTCAGATCTAAAGAATCTGCCTGCAATGCAGGAGACCTGGGTTCGATCTTCTGGAGAAGGGAATGGCAGTCCACTCCAGTATTCTTGCTTGGAGAATCCCATGGATGGAGGAGCCTGGTGGGCCAGTTCATGGGGTCACAAAGAGTCGGACATGACTGAGCGACTAACACTGCTGCTACACGGCTGCCTGCAGTAGTTGTGCTAATTTTCAAATTAGCACACAATAAGTGTTCAAAAATGGGTATGATTGTGCAAGTATTTATAAGGACTTTTTTTTTTGGTAAGGACTTTTGCAGTTTGACCAATTCTTGATCTTATTATCATTTTCTCTGTGAGGACTTAAATTTCTTATCTGTAAACCTGCCTACTATGTTGATTTTTCCTTAATCTCACCTGGCCAGCCCAGTTGGAAAGACATTACTGTATTTTTCAAGAGGAGATGATTGGCTTTCAAATATGGCATGTATTATATTTCTCAAGATCATTGGTATTTTAAATTTTATGATATCAAATCTACTTTCTAGCATCTAGGATAGGGTAAATTGTCTAACTTTCCTAAATAGTCTCATCTTTGAAATGGGAACAGTAGAATATTTATGACAGTTTTTGTGCAGAATAAATATGTAAGTTACAGTGCATGACCCCAAAATACTCAATACATGTGGTTACTATAACTATTACTACCCTTATTGTACTTATTCTTCTTAGTCACATACTTATTTACTTCTGATATGATTGTGACGTCAGTCTTTAATTTGTGGAACTTTAAGCAGACTATTCTGTAGTTACTAAAATACTGATATGTGCAAAGTCTTAAACCACTTTTTAACTTTTGAAAACATGATTCACCATCATTTTGTTCCCTCGAAATACAGTATATTTCATTTGAACACCAATCTTATTTTCGTGATGCTGTTGAATCTCTAAGGACAACTGCTTTTAAAACTCCTGAGACTTGATCTTTTCTAGAGAAAAATTAACTTAAATTTTAAATTGTTTCACATGTTGGTGATACTTAATATCAGAGTTTGTTCCTTTTATCCATCCAATCTTTCTAACTTTGCACTCTGTCTTATCTCCATGGTTCTGAATGTTTAGAACTTAATTCCATAATCCAGCCTTATCTGACTCAGGTTATATTTGCCATAATGCAGTACTAGGTTTGAAATAACCAGTGAATTTTAGAAAAGTGAAAAAAGTGGCTTCTTTCTTATTAAGATCTGCTATTGACCAGGCAAAGCTATGTTCCAGGGTTCATGATAATGTTCACTATGAACTATTGTAAACAGTAGAATCAATTAAAAAAATTTTTTTTCCTCCGTTTTATTTTCTTTTTCTGGTTTTGTTTCCAAAATGTTTTAAACTAAGTTGTGTGAGCAAATAGGAATAAGACTGTATCAAATGTTTCAACAGCATGCATCTAAAGATTTATGGCATATGTAGGATTAACCAATAAAATAAATTTTCAGTAGATCTAATTTACCTTTTTATGTAATCTGGGCCTAAACCAGATTTTTTTTTTAATTTTTATTTTTTATTTTACTTTACAATACTGTATTGGTTTTGCCATACATTGACATGACACTTTGACAAGAACAATTATTTCACTAAAGCTTTGACAAGTAAGTATATCGTAAGATTTTTTAAAGTTGGCAACAAGGTAACATTAGATCATTTGAATACCTTTTATAACTTTATTTGCCACTTAAAGTATCTGTATAGAAAAAAGGACTTAAATTATATATGAAAGTTAAAAACTTTTTACTGAAAAGACAGCAAAATTTAAACTTTCTCTTTAATAGTATAAAATGTTTCCTTCCTACTGTTTAAAATTGAAGAACTTTAAGAGTGTTTATCCAAACATTTACTGTATTTTCTACACATATCTTTCAGTATAATTTTTATAGTTCAAAAATAAGAAATTTAAAAAAATCTCATTGCCTACCATTAAATTCCAAACATTATCAAATGCAGGGTATTTGGTTTAGGTGATCTCATTGTTACTAAATAGAAATACTCAATGTTTCTAGAAAGACTCCATTACAAAATTAGGCGATCAGAGGAGATTGTCAGTTTTGGAGCGTGTTTCATCCCCAGGTGTTTAGTTTTGCCTTTCATTTTATCATGTTTTCTACTTCACTGTTTTATCAGAGACTTTTTGAGGCTAAGACATCCTGCGAAGTAAGGTCGAGAGTAATTTCTCTCATGTTCGATGTCTCACAGAAATAAGCAGTGTCGAGCATGTCGGTGCCACTTTCTTAACGTTTCTGGACAATCCATCCTAATTTAGTTTCTGAGGACTCTTTTGATTGTTTTCTAGGAAAGGGAGGAATGGAAATTAGGACTTTTTTTGTAGAATGGGAGAAGTGTGAGGAGAAGCTTGAGGTGTCTGATTGCATGCTTCTAGTGTATCCCAGAACGGCTCCTGAGAAGAAAAATCCCATTACTTCTCCAGTGACCTGAAGGGAACGAAATACTTGGTATTGGTATTGTGTGTGTGTGCGTGCTCAGTCGCTTCAGTAGTGGCCGACTCTTTGTGACCCTATGGACTGTAACCGACCAGATTCCTCTGTCCATGGGATTCTCCAGGCAAGACTGGAAAGGGTTGCCATTTCCTTCTCCAGGGAACCTTCCTGACCCAGGGATCGAACCCATGTCTCCTGCATTGCAGGCAGATTCTTTAGCCACCAAGCCACCTGGGGAGCCCATTGATATTGGTGGTTAACAAAAATTTAAGGCCTTTATGTGCTGTGACCTCTCATTAAGTCATTACCTAATCACATTTATATTGTTTATTACAGTGTTTACTGATAACCCAGATGTTGTGTTTCATTAATTTGAATTGTGTTGGGAAGTCTGCAGAGACAGAAAGCACTTCATACTTAAGATTTTTTTTATTTTTCAAAGGGTATAATGTATCATTTGACTTAGTCTAAGTTCTTATTTATTTTTATTTCTACTTTACAGTGAAAGTGAAAGTCGCTCAGTCGTGTCCGACTCTTTGTGATCCCATGGACTATACAGTTCATGGAATTCTCTAGGCCAGATAACTGGAGTGGGTAGCCTATCCCTTCTCCAGAGGATCTTCCTAACCCAGGAATCAAACTGGGGTCTTCTGCATTACAGGCAGATTCATACCAGCTGAGCTGCCAGGAAAGTCCTCACAGCTCAGTTGGTAAAGAATCCACCAGCAATGCAGGAGATCCCAGGTTGATTCCTGGGTCAGGAAGATCCCCTAGAGAAAAGAGATAGGGAACCCACTCCAAATTCTTGGGCTTTCCTGGTGGTTCAGCTGGTAAAGAATCTGCCAGCAATGTGGGAGACATGGGTTCGATCCCTGGGTTGGGAAGATCCCCTGGAGAAGGGAAACGCTACCCAGTCCAGTATTCTGGCCTGGAGAATTCCATGGACTGTATAGTCTGTGGGATCGCAAAGAGTTGGGCACAACTGAGTGACTTTCAGTACTTTATAAGAAAGCTGATAGTTTCCCCCTTATGTACATTTTTCTTTTTTTACTTTTGTATTCTTATTCTGAAAGTATAATGGCACCCCACTCCAGTATTCCTGCCTGGAGAATCCCAGGGACGGGGGAGCCTGGTAGGCCTCAGTCCATGGGGTCGCAAAGAGTCGGACACGACTGAGCGACTTCACTTCTGAAAGTATATAGATAATAGCAGTAACTCATAATTCGTGGTATGAATTGTCAGGAAAGAGCATAGAATTTCATACAAGCCTGGAATTAAATAAATTATATTTATGAAACATTTATATTCACCTTAGTTCTTAAATATTATCAAAACTCTAATTTTTTTTAACAATAAAGAAAATTTTCTAGAAGTCATTTCATCTGTAGTCTCTAATTCAGGTTCACTTTTATAATATAATTTTAAGAAGATTGTGATCTGGTGGATTTTGCTTTTATATTCTTTCTAAAAGTTGATTTTATCTAGGAAAGGCAAAATATTTAATCTGTTTCTTGGCATATTTACTCAAAGAGATCTACTCAGGTGTACTGAAAATCTGACTGTGTAATTAAGAAGTCAGGGTGATTGTCAAGCAAAGGATAAAGTGGGTCCACAAATGTCTTCCAACTTTTATGTTTGCCCTGAAACTTAAGTCTGTGTGATGGAAGGACTGAACACTGAGCATGGGTCAGAGGACTAGGTTGCTAACTCTGATTTTAGGCCACTCAGTTTCTTGGCCTCTTGAGATTTAGTTAATTTTTCCTTAACAAACACACTTCACTGGATTATTGTCAGAATTAAATGAGTTAGTATTTGTGAAAGTGTGTTTGAACTTGAAGGCTCTTTGAAAATGGTGCATGTGGATATTGCAGTTACCAGTGGTGTAACATGGGAGCTTTTATTAGAGGAGTTTAGAGAGTCTAAAATTCTGTTAAATCTTTCAATTTAAAGAAATAGAAAGATAAGCATTTTCAGTGGGTTTAATATCACACTTCCTCTTACATGTCTTTCATCTAGCACGGGATGATTTCTGTTTTTTGTGGCTAGAACATGTATGTTCAGAGTAAATGGTAAATACTGACATTGAATGCTTTTTGTTAAATATTAAACCCTTGGTAGATTATTCAGAAGACTTGAGTTCCCCATCACTAGTGTTAGAGAAAATTTAAGCAAGGAGTAGTAAAGACTCTATAAATTTAGCAGTTCTGATGAAGTCAATTAAAATTATTTATGTTCCATAATATAAATTGGAAACTGGAGTAAAATGTAGATCCTTTTATATCATATTGATATGTGATCATATTATATGTGATCAGGAAAGATAGGTAATTTATAATAGGCGTAAGTTTGCCTTTATGAACTATGTTTCTAGACACCAAGCAGATAGTTTTTCTGGTGTAGATAAAAACTTGGTCCTGACTTACTGAGTTAGAAGACATGGAAATTCATGAGGTGGTATCGAAACCTGGTTTCGTCTGAGTCCGTAGTCAAGGCTCGTTAGCACTGTGCATACCTTTTTCATGTATATTATAAAGGAGATCATGATCTGCAGTGTGTTAGAAGACTCTTCTGTCCCCATCAGCTGGACACACAGTCTCAGCATGATGTAAATTGTAAAGTGCTTATAGAAGTTGTTTTGAAGGAAATTTTTAATGCATGAACAAGAAAGATATATTTTAAAGCTCTGCTACTAATTTTAGACCTTTTACATCTAATAAATGACCCTTTTAATGTCTTGATTGGTACCTTGGTGACCTTTGGAACAATTCGTATATGACTGCATAGGAGAAATAGTTTATTTGCATAATCTTGTTTTGAAGAATAAGCAACTCCATGCTCTAAGTTCACTTAACATTTTATTTATTCAACGTGTGTCCTACTTACCGTCTTGTCCTACAAAGAATGCACACTTGACAGTGACCCTCTCATCGTGAGCTCCTAGAGGGAATGGTCTGTGATCTATTCATCTTGATGTCCTTGCTCCCAGCTAGAGTTCCTGGCACATCATAGGCACTCAATAAATATTTAGGAAATGAAAGCTGGATAAAAATAATCAAGTACACGCCCAGGGTCATATAACAAGTTGGTGTCGTAACAATCGTGAAAGTCTTACTTTTTACTTCTCATCTACTGACACATTCTGTGACTCATTTATTCCAGAAGTATTTATTAGATGTGTACTGTGTACCCAGTGCTTCCCTAGATACCAAGGACACATTGATAAGCAAAATTGATGAAAAGCTCAACCTTAATGGGCCTTGCATTCTAGCTAATAAAAGTACACCTGGTCAAACTTTTAAACCTTTCATGAAATTAAAACGTAATTTTTCAAGAAGTTATTTATGACTGTAGTTTCAAAAGCAATTGCCATAACAGTGGAAAATAAATGTAAAGCTTCACAAAATACTCAATGGTCCATGAATTAAGACTGCTTGGGTTTTTAAGTGATGTTAAACATAGTGAGATTAGATCACTGCTCAGCATTCATTATGTTAAGAGGTTCAGCAGAGTATATTGTATTTCATAGTTTTCAACTCTGTTTTTAAATGTAGTGCTATTTCAGATTCCGCTAATAATTTTTTAAAAAAATCAAAAGGAAGGAAATATTGAGACAGTGGGTGGGGAGAAAGACTGGTGGCAAAGGATATAGAAAGGAACATTGTGAAATACCGCATCTAAATAGATTTTCATTTTAGCTATGAAAGGGTATGTTAAAAAGCTAAAGTTGCTTACATACAAGAGTAGCAGATGGATGCAAGTATTCCATCAGTGATGTTAATGAGATTACCACTTAAGTATTGATTTAATTTCTGATTTGGACTGGCTGATAACTCTCTCTATTTCTTTATTAATTGGCATTGGCAATCAGCTCCTAACATAAAGCCCTCAAACGTTAGTGTAAAATTCAATCTAAAATAGAGTGGATGATAGTCTTTGAATTAGCCATTGAGCCAATGCCTTATATGAGCAAAGAGGAAATTAGATGTCATAGGACTGTTTTGTTAGAAGGAACAGAATTCCTTTCTAGCTAGCTTAGATAAGGGGGATTTACTGGGGTGACACATGAGGAGTGTTTACTGTAGGTTTGCTGTAGGAGTTAAGCCTGGCAGACAGGCAGCCCTGACTCTTGGGCTGGTGGTCTTCGTGGGTTACATGGCCTCTCCTCTTTTGTACTTTGTGTAAATCTACTTCATTGTCATCTTTCTACCCTCAGAACTGCTCCTTCCATATTTACATGTGGCCAGTGCACTGGTCTCCAAACTTTCAGACAGACTTTCCAGAATGGCTGTCCAGAACTGACTCCAACTCTGTGGACCTGATTCCACTTCTTGTATGAGTGTGATTGATACACCTTGATCATTATTCATTTAAACCCAGTAAGCAGTAGTTAGAAGAGAGGGGTTACATGGCACATATATAAGCTCCCTCTATGCCAGTGGGCAATACAGAGACCCAAGAATGGAATGTGGGGACAGGTTGGCTCCTGTATAGTAATAGATGAATCATAGTGTCTTAATATTTATAGGCAGATTAGCATTTATGGTTGATTTTTGGGCTTCTTAGATGATAAATAGAAAGCATATATTTTGATACATCAATTTGTTCCCTAAATAGCAGCAGAAACCAACCAATAGTGTTATATTTCTACATTATAAAAATGTCACAAGTGATTCATGGCATATATTTAATATGCATACTTTAAATACTTGAATGTGATAAATTGCTGGTATAATTTTTAATTTAAGAGTTGAATGATGTTCATACTTCCTCTAACACCATAGCATTTCAATTCTGTGACATGGCTGATTGCCTTCTTTGGATACATCTTGCACCAAAAATCTGGAATATTTGGTTCTTGATGACTTCAAACAGGATATGGGTCATTTTATGGGCTTCCCAGGTGGTGCTAGTGGAAAAGAACCCGCCTGCCAATGTAGGGGAATTTGATCCCTGGGACAGGAAGATCCCCTGGAGGAGGGTACAGCAACCCACTCCAGAATACCTGAAGAATCCCTTGGACAGAGGAGCTCTGTAGGCTACAGTCCATAGGGTAGCAAAGAGCTGGACTCAACTGAAGCAGTTTAGCATGCATGCACGCACACACTCTTCTTACATTCTTAGGTTTAGCTCGTATGCTTTGATGTCCAGACTTGGACACATTACTTAGAAAATGGACCTTATTTCCTGCTGAGTGTCTCCTTACCTTTTTTTTTTTTTTTTTAAACCACAACTATGTCAAACTCCAGCACGTTTCATTTCAGTCCCAATCATCTGAATTTTCAACTACCATATAAACCTAAGAATCCAAGTGCAACTAAAACAAGCTTAAATTGCTGTTTAATGAGGTTTGATGAGGCGTCTTGACTTTTTGAACCATTGGATTACATGTTCAGTTTTTATTGCTTTTACTATGCAGAGCTCTAAGTTCATTGCTGAGGCCCTAGTAGTGATTCTTGCTCTTTTTCCCTTCTGTAGATAGTGTTGTGGGAGGGAGTGAGTGAGGGATAAACAACAACTTTCCTATTTGCAACTTTTGCCATTTAGTTCGATATTCTTGTTTGTTCTTAGACATAACTTTAAAGCCATCCACAGAAAGATGACTGCTTCAACTCTAGAAATTCACCCCTATTAGGATCATTGTTGATTGCCCAGCCAACTGTGCTTTGATTTTGAGGTGTTAACTTTTATCTGCATTATATCTTCTTGTGGCTGTTTGGTCTACATTTCATAAAGTCATTCTTAAATGAGTCGTGATACATCTGTTGCATTAAATGATATATAGATTTGCACACAATATTAATACTTATTCAAAGTCAAATGTAGGCACTACTGAGCTTTAGAAATTCCTCGTAGCATTCTTCGTTGATTTTTTTTTTTGCCCCAAAGATTTGCAGTACCACTAGGATGTATTGCTAATGTCATATTTTCTATAATTTAAAGTCAAAACTCAAAGGAATATATTGCTTTTATTTAAAAGCATTCTTAAGATAAAATCCAGACTAAGACAGAAGTGGGTCTTAAAGTGAGATATGGTATTATTAATGGTTGAGGTTGTAATTTTCAAGCCTCTTCTCTGTCTCCTTTAAGGAGACTGGAAACTTCTGCTCTCTTCTGCACCTGCTATTCTGCCAGAATTGAGCCCTCTGTTAAATGAGGTTTGAATTTCACCTGTTTGACTTGGTGCTGTGAAGACACATCTCTAAACTCAGGCTGGGACATTTTTGTTTATTTTCTCTTGTTCTACAAACTCTTTTGCAAATGGAGGTCAAGAAGCTTCCAGTCATCATAGATCTGGAGAACTTAATTTGCTACATACAGTAATAGTGAGATGCTTCTGGACAATCAAAGCAAGCCAGGAAATCATTGCTAATTCTCAGGTTTCGTGTTGGCTAATCAAGAAGTTGACTTACCTCATTTCTTTTGGTCATCTTATATACAAATGGCATTAAACATAGAAAATGTCAATTGATACTTAAATTGTCGCAGACTGAGATGTGAAATGAGCTGAAGTGGGGAGCTTTCGTCCATCTATTCATTCATTTTAAGTATTCAGCTGGAAATACGTGTGGAGAGCCTTTTATACACGAGTGGCCCAGATGTGGATTCAAAGGAAGAGCTTGTTGTTGCTCTTGTTTTAATCTAAGGATGTGGTCAGTTACAAAATGACCATAATCTTTTCCCTCCTGGGGATTGAGGGTGAAGCTGTAAATGTTCCCAGCCAAAAGCAGTTTTTGTTTTGGCCAATGGGGCATAAGCAAAAATGATGCAAACAGAGGCTTGAAAGGTTCTTGCTTGGTGAAGCTGCCCTTTCCGATGCTTCTGGTCCTGGTATCCATGAGAAGCAGCACTGGGCAGCTTGTTAGATGATGAGAAGCACATGGCTCATCACTCGCCAATTGCCAAAGCTGTGAGTGAGGCCATGGTGACTCAGCAGACTCAGTTGACCCTAGAGCTGATCTGAAATGCGTGACCGGAGATCAGCTGAACCTGACCCAGGACATTTATTTGGACTAAATAAATGGGTGTATTGTATTCACCATGGAATTTGGAGGTGGTTTATTAAACAGTACGGGTTAACTGACATAGGATGTGAGAGCAATACTCCTTTAAAACAGTTCCATTGGAAGGCAGGTAACATATACTGTCATCAAGCTTAGATTACCAGAGTTTGCAGACAGAGAATTTTAGAAAGATGGCAGAAGTTGGGGAAGAAGAATTTAGTTTTAAGGTTAACTGTAAATCTGAGCAGAATTTGGGTATATATGAGAGCAGAAAGGACGTGATAGATGACAAGACATAGCTGAGAGGTGAGAAGGAAACATGGGACTTAAACGTAAAATCTTAACTTTGTAGTTAATTTGGTGGAATATGTCCGAATGATCTCACACCTCCATGAAAGTTCTAGCTTACCTCCAGCCCAGGCCATTTGAGGTGATAGCTCCAGAAATAAACCCAAAATATTCTAATATTTCTGTCCCTTATATTCCTTCTGTTATGCTTCTAGTTTTAAGTTCAGAGCAAAAGAAGAGTTTAATTGGGTTGTGAAATTTGGATGAGGCCTAAAGAAGTGTGTTTGGAAAAACAAGTGCTTGTACTAATCTCTCCAGTCATGTAAAGAAGTTTTACTTTACTCAGTTTACAAGTTAGGAATGAGAAGTTATTTAAAAAGCATTCTGTTTACTCTTTTTTTTTTTTTTTGGTAAATGTTAAACATTACCCTTTTTTTTAAATTATTTATTTATTTTTTTTTATTTTATTTTTTTTATTTTAATTTTTTATTTTTTTTTAAATTTTAAAATCTTTAATTCTTACATGCGTTCCCAAACATGAACCCCCCTCCCACCTCCCTCCCCACAACATCTCTCTGGGTCATCCCCATGCACCAGCCCCAAGCAAGCTGCACCCTACGTCAGACATGGACTGGCGATTCAATTCTTACATGACAGTATACATGTTATAATTCCCATTCTCCCAAATCATCCCACCCTCTCCCTCTCCCTCTGAGTTCAAAAGTCTGGTATACACATCTGTGTCTTTTTTCCTGTCTTGCATACAGGGTCGTCATAGCCTTCTGAATGGGAGAAAATAATAGCAACTGAAACAACTGTTTACTCTTTTCTTAGCTCTTCTATCTTACTGTGCACAAAATATCATTCTTCTGCATTTGAAATGATTAACCCCTACTTTTGCTTTTCAGTATATGACAAGATTGTGCCAAATTGAGAGTTGTTGTAACTAATTGCTAATCAGGGTCTAATCAAAATTGTCATAATATATCTTGTTAACAGTACATGTATATGAGCTGAAATTTAATTAATACGCTTTTTATTTCTACTGAATTCACAATATGCTGTTTAACTCTACTTCTCCTTCAGATCATGGTCAAAGAACCTCCTCAAAGAGGCCTTATTTACCAAACTATTTCAGTTTTATTAGGGGTTTCATCGAGCTGTGCTCACTTTATGGGACTTCTTTCAGAGTTTGTTTGCACTTGCGCTGAATGAAGTCTGTTGTCTTCATTGAATTGTAGGCTTTTTGAGAGCAATGACCAAATATCTTTGTATTTACTGTTTTCTTCTCGGTGTGGAGCTCAGTGTCTGGCATCTACTAGGAACTGAACAAATATTTGGAGGAAAATAATGTGTTAATGTAGAGATATCTCTTTTGCTTCCATGGGGCCCCAGTTTAAATGCTAACATTGGAAAGGTGAGCTGAATTTATTCCGGTCAGAGGGAACAGCTGAGGTCCTAAGTGGAAAGAGTTTAATACAGTCAAGCAGCAGCAAGTCCAGGCAAAACCAAAGCTAGGTGCTCCATAGGGGCACATGGGTTCAGGGAGGGAGTCAGGACCACATTCATGTGGTGCTTTCTAGGTCATGGTGAGAGCTTGGAGTTTAAGTGCAGTGGGGGAGAGACTGCAGGATTTAAAACAGGGTGATGATGTCATGTGTACTGAGGTCACTCTTTCTTCTGTGCAGAGAGTGGGAGGAGTTTAGGAGGTGGGTCAGAAGCTCTAATTAGTGAGGGTTTGGGCCTCTTCTTGGTTCATGCTCAGAGTATGGAGAAAGGTAGATGAATTTGTGATGTTTTCTGAAGAATCATTGGGATGTGCTTGACAGATAAAGAGGAACTGCGATATTTCCCATGTTTCTGTCCTTAGTGATTAAGTGTCTGGTGTTTCATTCACTGATGCTAGAAAACCTATGTGTGGGGTGCCAATACATTGGAATAGCAGTGGAGAACCCACAGCTCTGCGAGTGAAATGATGGAAATCAGTGTACCACACAGGCATTAATGGAAAGAAAGCTAAGATGGCTTTATTACTGTCAATAAGGAGATTTTAGAACAGGAAATACTACCCAGAGAAAAACAGGAATATTTCACAGTGATAAAGAGGTCATTTCATCAGTAGTCCTAAATGTGTCTGTATCTGAGAACAGAGCCTCCCATCACAAGGTGAGTTTGATGGGAAGGAGAAATAGAGAAGTCTGTAATCATAGTTGGATATTTCAATACTCTATTCCCTTAACTGATGAAATGGGTGGAGGAGGAGGTAAGGTGTAGAAGACTTGATCAACATTGCTGTCATACATGATCTGTTTGAATATTTCACATAGCAGCAGGGAACATACACCCAGAACATTCACTGGGAGAGATCATATTCAGGGCTATAAGACAAATCTTAACAAACTAAAGAGAATTGAAGCCATGCAATGGATGGTCTCTGAGCACAAAGGAATTAAACTGGATCTTTGTAAGAGTATCTGAAAATTTGGCAAGTGCTTGGAGATCAAACAACACATAAATAATCCATATTTGAAAGACAAAATTACAGGGAAAATGAGAAAATATTTTGAACTCACTGAGAATGAAGTAAGTTCAGATCAAAATGGGTAAGATGCAGCTAAGTAATAATTAGAGGGAAATTTTTTGTATTAAATGCGTATGTTAGAACAGAAGTATCAAATTAATGGGCTAAGCTACTGCTAATGAGACTATAGCAATATGAGGAAATTAAACCCAAAGTGAGCAGAAGGAAGGAAGTAATAAGCATAAATCAATAACTCAGTGAAATAGAAACAGAAAAATAAAAAGGCAGGGTTTAAAAAAATACTAATGAAATTGGGAAATCTTTAGCCAGACTGATCAGAGAAGAAAGGATAAACAAGTTACTATTAGGAAAGACAGATAACATGGAATAACTGGGTTACATTGCAAGGATGAGAGATTAATTTAACATTCAGAAGTCAGTATAATTCATCATTACAGTTTAAAAATTATAACTCAAAACGATTGTCTCAGTAAATGCAAAAAAAATTAACAAAATCCATGACAAGAACTTGCAGCAAATAGGTGGGATATGCTTCAGCTTCATAAAGGATGCCATATTTAACAGTTATTTTTCATTGTTAAATCAGAAACAAGGCACTTAATGCCTGGCTACCTCCTCATTTTATTACATAATACCCAGAGTCAAGAAATGTCATAAGTGGTAAAACAACATGTTCTTGCAACAGTTTCTACATTGCCATTATTATCTGCCTTTAAAAAAATTATTTATTTTTTAATTGGAGGATAATTGCTTTACAGTGTTGTGTTGATTTCTGCCATGTATCACCATGAATCAGCCATAGGTATACACATGTCCCTTCCCCCTTGAACCTCCCTCCCACCTCCCACCCCATCCTACCCCTTTCAGTTGTCACAGAGCACCAGGCTGAGCTCCCTGCACTAGACAGCAACTTCCCTTTAGCTATCTGTTTTACTTATGGTAATATATATGTTTCAATGCTATTCCCTTAATTCGTCCCACCCTCTCCTTCCCTTGCTGTGTCCATAAGTCTATTGCCTATGAATCTATGCCTGCCCTGAAGAAAGGTTCATCAGTACCATTTTTCTAGATTCTATATATATGTGTTAATATATGATATTTGTTTTTGTCTTTCTGACTTGCCTCACTCTCTATAGGTTCATCCACCTCCTTAGAACTGACTCACATATGTTCTTTTTTTATGGCTGAGTAACATTCTATTGTATATGTGTACCACAACTTCTTTATCCAGTAACCTGTTAACGGACATCTAGGTTACTTCCATGTCCTGGCTAATGTACACAGTGCTGCAGCGAACATTGGGGTACATGTGTTTTTTTCAATTATGGTTTTCTCAGGGTATAAGCCCGGTAGTGGGATTGCTGGGTCATATTGTAGTTTTATTCCTAGCATTTCAAAGAAATCAACGTACTATTCTCCATAGTGGCTATATCAACTTACATTCCCACCAGCAGTGCAAAAGGATTCCTTTTTCTCCATATCCTTTCCAGCACATTATTATTTTCAATCATCAAACTAAATTGGTTTAGTGTTTTCCCCAAGTGATGTTCTGTTGATCTGCTCTCGCTTTTCTCTAGGTGTTCAAAAGCTGTCTTTAGTGTCTGTGTGGGTAGACACTGATAAGGAATCATCAGTGATCTTAGAGGCAGATTTTAAAAACAGTGTGGTCTGTGGGGTGGAAGCTACTTGAATGTGGAAGTTGGGTGGAGATAGATAAACTCTCAAGTACCATATACAGCAGCTTGGCTATTTTCCACCATAACTAAAGGGTCAGTGACAAATCGTCCCCACCCCCAGAGTTGGAGTTATTGAGTATTTTGCTATAGTGGCCTCTCCTTGTCAAGTGACTGCATGCTTCCCATGACGATCAAGCCCAGTAACTGGTCAAATGTTTATGATTATTCATCGTAATACTTACAATTACATTGTATTTGTATGGCCAACACAGATTGATCCTGTGTGCTGTATTTCTGAGCTTCCCTGGTAGCTCAGTGGTAAAGAATCCATCTGCCAGTGCAGAAGACACAGGTTTGATCCCGGGGTCGGGAATAGTCCCTAGAGAAGGAAATGGCAACCAACTCCAGCTCCACTATTCTTGCCTGGGAAATCCCATGGACCAAGGAGCCTGGCGGGCTATAGTCCCTGGGTTTGCAAAAGAGTTAGACATGACTTAGCAACTGAGCATGCTCATACTCTGTATTTCTACCAACTCATCTTAATTATCTTAATATTAATCTCATGTGTTTATAAATTTGGAGTGAATATAACTACTGACAACACTGAAGTTTCTAGGTTTTACATGTTGAAAATTATTTTCTGTATTTGACTGCAGAGTTCTTAAGATGAGGAAAAGGTAGTGATACTGCTTTGTAAACCTTTTTATTTTATGACCGATGACAAAATAACTGTTAATTCCAGTTGTATATAGGGCTATTTATTCAAAACTATCTACATTTCCATCCTGAAACTCTGAGAGTAAAAGTGTTGAAAGGTTATTTTAGTGTTAGCATCCAGAAAAGTTTCATTAAATTTCATAATGCATAACAGATATGGGGATGGCAAGTTTGCTAATTTTTCACTTCTTTTAAACAACATTTAAGAATCATAAGTTAGTCCTTTTCAACATTGTAGGTTTGTAGGTTTGCTGTGTGTGTGTGTAAAATTATAACTATGGTTTCCACCTCAAATTTATTTCAAGCCTGAAAAGGGCAACTTTAATCCATTATAAATGAGAGCCAGAGTGAATTAAAATCATAGTTTTTTGATTTTGCTTCCAGAACAGAGAATAGGGGACTGTGGCCCATTGCGCGTACAGTCCCTCATTTGACAGCTCTCCTGTTGGTTTTGCATTTTTGCCTCCTACTCAAGTTTTGCTACTGCTTTGGCTAAGAAGAGAGTCAGAATGTACTGTGGGGGTGTGATCAGGAGAACAAGAGAATTACAACTCTTCAGACTATGACAGAATATACCATTTCTTGAGCTAAAATTAAAAAATAAATATATTTAATTCAAACAGACCTTTAAAATGTACATTCAGTTTAGCTCTTAAGCTTGAATGCATCTAGAAAGAAAAACAGAGTTCATCAATCAAGTATCTTCTTCCATATTTGGTGTTGTTATGGTCACTTCCAGCCCACCAGCTAAGATGACGCAAACAGCTGTAAAATCGTGGGAGGAACAAACAGCAGAAGTATGAGCAATTATGCAGTATATCACTCTGTCTTTCTTTTCACTGCTGCCTTTTGATAGCATGCTGTGGTTAGAAGGGGAAAGTGACCCTAGGGATCTTCTACTTTGTTTCCAGAATATCTTTGAAAGTGATTCTTCTGGAATGTAATTAAAACTTGATAATGAAATTCTTACCAGGAAATATTAATGGCAAAGACAAGGCTGAAGGTGGAGGAGAGAGACGACCAGTGTCGGGTCAAGTTCCCTTGGAGGGCTGAGTCCTGAGAAGGGTGGATAGAGGTGGCCATAGGATGGAAGATGGCAAGGATGGACGTCAGGGAGTGAGAGTTCCTGCACTGCTCCGCCAAGTTCTGTGTCTGAAGTTCAGCTGTTACTTTCAACTCAAAAAATTTCAATGGCTACTGTCTGTAGTATATAGACCGCATGGAGGATTAAGGACACAAATGACCGATCAGCCTTCTGTTATTCCTCATTCTCACATTTATCCTGTCCCTTGAGATGCTGCCTTCTTTTTGTAACCAAGAAGATTTGAACCTTTTCAAGAATATCTTTCCCTACCTTGTGTTCCTGTTGTACCCAGTTGTGTTTCTGCCTTTCATAATAGCTTATAACTCCCTGTAAGAGGTAAAGTTAATTTCTGTTCTGGAACCTTCCTTCTGGTTTGTTAATTCATATATAATAGTTTGTCTCATTTACTAGGTTTATCCATTTTGGGCCCCACACTGGATTATGTACTGCTTTTTCTCTTTGTCTTGTCTTCATTCTTAGCATTTCTACTACAGCATGATTAGATAACCACTAAATGTTTCAAATTGAATATATAGAAGACAGTCTTTTAAGACATGGTTGTCGTGATTAGAAAATCTCAAAAAGCAATTAAGACTATGGAAGATAGTCTTACTATTCTTTGCTGTTCTTAAGATGGTGCATTTATAACTTTTAAAATTTATATGACAGAGGCAAATATTGGTAAGACAAGCAGAGCTTGTTTTCTTGTGGAGAAAAGATTCAGATATGTCTTGATGAAAAATTTTATGTTAATCAGAAGTCCAGTGAAATATTTTAAATATTAATAACAAACTTAAGACATTTCAGGACTTGAATATGAAAGATTATCTTCAGGATACTGTTCTTATTTAGGCAGTTAAATACAGTTTTTCAAAACATTGAAGAATGGTGCCTTAAGTCACCATATATGTTCTTAATGAACTTGCAAATTGAAAATGACATTTTTGAAATATAAAGAGAAGAGACCTTGCTTTTCCCAGATTTCTTTTTTTTTTTTCTTTTTTGCCCCAAGATGGAACTCTCCAGTGTTTTCTCCAGAAAGGCCTTTCTGAGTTTATTCTCACAGTACTTTCCCCTGTCCTGTTCTCTACTTGGAAAGCAATTCGACATCGGGTTACTGAAAACTTGCACTGAGAGTTGGTTTAGCATATTGTTTTATTAGAGTTTGTCTGCACTTGAATTGGGCTTTGATTTTTAACATCATGTTAAAATGTTCAGATTTCCTACCATTTTTCAGGCTGTACAGTTTTATGGTCCAACAGTTCACATCTTAAATAATTCTTAGAGAAGGAACTGGCAACCCACTCCGGTATTCTTGCCTGGAAAATCCCATGGATGGAGGAGCCTGGCGGGCTGCAGTCCATGGGGTACAAGGTCAAATACCACTGAGCAAAGAGTCAGACACAACTGAGTGACTTCACTTCACTTCATCCTTTATACAGATTTATAAATTTTGTGGTGTCAAGCAGTTGCAATGAACTACATTTTCCTTCCATTTATGACGGTTGAAACCATAGCTGAAACATTCTTGTTTTAATGATGTCTGAAAAAGAAAGAATTCTGGGAAGTGTGTGAACCATTTGCTATATCTGGATGCTATGCTGTGTTTCTTTATTTTTGGCTAGATGTTTCCTTTTTAACGTCACTTCTTGTGAGTAGAGTAATATCGCTATTAAAAAGAAAAGTTTTAAATTTTAATGTATTTTAGTCACTCTTTTGTACATTCCCAATTGCAACAGCTGCTAAAGTTTGTGTTAAATCATTTGAGGGATCAAATTCTAATTATTCCTCAACTGTCTGACTTTCTCTTCCATTCCAATCTGTATTTGAGATTCTGGAGGGATACAAAGATACTTAAATAGAAACAAAACCATGGATGAATAGTGAGTATGCAGCCCACTTTGGGAGGTGGTTAACTTTCAGACTTTTTCATGTCTGTGAATTCAGTAAGAATTATTCACAAAATAGTGACTCCAGGGCTCCAGAAAACTTTTCTTTACAATCCTTTACTCTTAATTTCAGAAGCAGAATATATAAAAAGAAATAACACTCCTTTATTGTTGGAATGTACAGGAAACTACATTGAATAAATTTCCAAAGATAACTCCATTCCTTGATACCTGAAAAATTATACTACTAATTGAAAACAAGTACTGTGTATCACATTTATACATCATGTTGTGGTAGGTCACGGTCTGGCAAATTATTAGAGCAAATCAAACATACTAATAAACTGAGTCATGTGAGTGGACCATATAATTTAGGGAAGATAGTAACAGATTAGGAGTTGTGTGTTAACAGAAATCCGACGGCTGGTCATAAATAGGCGTCCCCACTGTGGGAGGGCAGAGTAGCAAGGAACTGTGGTCTATAGTCCACCTGCCAATGCAGGCGAGGCATGAGACGCAGGTTCAGTCTCTGGACTGGGATGAGCCCCTGCAGTAGGAAATGGCAACCTGCTTCAGTATTCCTGCCAGAAACATTCTATGGTGGGAGAAGCCTGACTGGCTCCAGTCCATGGGGTCTCAGCAGTCAGACACGACTGAGCGCAGATGCACATGGGCACGTGTAGGAAATAGGAAAGCACACAGAGTTCTCCCTGTCCCCCTGCTCTTCCCACTGTGTAGCACAGGGAGCTATATTCAACATCCGGTGATAAACCGTAATGGAAAAGAGTATGAAAAAAGAATGCATATGTAAAACGGATGGAGGAGAAAATGGCACCCCACTCCAGTGTTCTTGCCTGGGAAATCCCATGGACAGAGGAGCCCGGCGGGCTACAGTCCATGGGGTCACACAGAGTCAGATGACAGAGTGACTAAACAGCAACAGCAGCATGTAAAACTGAATCACTCTGCTGGACAGTAGAAAAGTTGAGATTCTGGAGGGCTACAAAGATTCTAAGTCAGTCTTTGTTTTCATACAACATTGTAAGTCATTGTACTGTAGTGTAAGTATTAAGTCAGTGGAAGTATTGTACTGTAATAAAATAATGATCGGCATTTCTCACCTACGAAGCATGTTACCCGTAACTGTGAGCTCCTTGTGATGCCTGTGTAAGACGATTATTGCTTTCAGAGGATGCCATGCTGTGGATTAATAATTCACAGACAAACATTAGCCATCACAAGTGAAATCTCTCAGGTCAAAGCTTCATCCACTCACTCAACTTTAATTGAGTGCTTTCTGTGTGCCAAATTTTGTGCTTCTTGACTCATTCCTGCTTCAGAGTAAGACAATTAATGTGATATATCATGCAGATATTGGAGATAATCTGAATATTATGAAGTATGTTTAAAAGATTCGTGAGGTTAGTTTTTTCTTTAATAACTTGTACCTGAGCTGAATTAACTTTTATTAATTTAACTTTAAAAATCACTTTCTTTTAAAATTAGTTGACCTTCAGTCTAATTTTAAAGATATAATTGCAATGGACTTGGTAATTATAAATGTCATTTTATTCAAATACCTAAAAGATTATAACTTTTCCACTGTCTTAATTCTACAAACAATTTGAAGTAATTTACTGTTGTAAAACTCCTGAAAATTAATATAATTAGAGACTGTTCAAAAGACTTGTGTGTGCTCAGTTGCTCAGTCGTGTCCGACTCTTTGTGACCCCATGGACTGTAGCCTGCCAGGTTCTTCTGTCCATGGAATTTTCCAGGCAAGAATCCTGGAGCGGGTTGCCATTTCCTCCTCCAGGGAATCTTTCCAACCCAGGGATCAAACCTGCATCTCTTGCCTCTCTTGCATTGGCAGGCGTTTTCTTTACCACTGCACCACCTAAGAAGCCCTGTCAAAAGCTAATTATTAATAACAGGAGAAAGAATTTCCAGGGATATTGTTATAGCAAATACACATTTAATTCATTGCAAAATGTCTAAAAAGTAACATGGTAACCTATGCAGTCCACATTATTATCTAAAAGTATTAATAGCAATAATGTATACACCACTTGCCATATGGCAGGTACTGATGTAATCATGTTACATACATAATTATGTTCTTACAACTCTAAGGTTCAGTTGATGGTTACTAATCCAATTTTGCAGATGAGGAACTTGAAATTAAGTTAGTTGCTCATCTACTAGGAGACATAGCTGAGCACACCACGCTAGCAGTTTGATCTTAGGGTCCCTGCTCACAAACCCGCCTTCAAATTAAGTTAATGCCTATATTAAGTTTTAAATATTATAGATAATACATTGTAATTTAATTCTTAAGATTTAATTTTGAGGAAAAATTGCTATTCTTCAGATAAATGTTTATATTGTCCCTCTGTAAACCATGAAGGTATAGCTGTTTTAGCTTGTTGACATCACCACATTATTTTCATTTCTGTAGACACTGGGTATCTCATTGTCTCCTCTTGTCAAACCTCTTTGATTTTTTTTTTTCTTTGTCATATGCCTGCACTCCATTCCACTGAAATAAGTGGCTGCATTTTATGCCGTAATCACTCCCAAGGTTCTGTTTTCTGGACGTCCTTGTTAATTTCTTTGAACATGTGTGTTTCATTATCCAGACACTGGGCTAGGTGCTGGGGAAGCAATGGGATAAAAGACCAGCAAACCTAATTCTTGCCGTTATGAAGTTTATGTTTTAGAGGGAGAGTCATGCTATAAATCATTATTGTATGATCAGTTATTTCATTACAATTATAGAAGTCCTATCACTGGAGAAGGAAATGGCAACCCACTCCAGTATTCTTGCCTGGAGAATTCCATGGAGAGGAGCTTGGTGGGTTGCAGTCCTTGGGGTCACAGACAAGTCGGACACGACTGACTAACGCAGCACATATAGAGAAGTCCTATGAGATTCTGAAGCCAGCCAACTTGACGTAGTAGGGGATTTATGAAGCCTTCTTGAAGGAAGTAATATTCGAAACGAGAAATAAATGAGAATAATAACAAGTAGACATTTGCAGTTTGGGAAATCACAGAGGTTCTTGAAATTGTGTTCAATTCTTAGCTCAGCACTTGGTTTCTCCTTCCAGATGTCCTTCCACAGATCCCATGCCTTGTAATGTAGTGGGTGGTTTCTTCTGGGCATAGTTTCTAGAAGCAGAATCTGCTTACCCGTCCCTGAGTCAGTTTGATGTCAGCATTTGGCTGTTGCTCGGGCATTTGAAAAATCAGCTTCCAGTGGTTGTCTGGACGCAGATCTAGATTTGCTCCATTTCATCTGCAAGCAGAAGATAGCTCGCTCTCTTCCCCACAGAATCCTCATCTGTCTCTACTCTTGTGGGTAACTGCAGGTTTTGAAGCTGGTCTTGAAGCTCACTATCTTTATATTTGGCCCTAACCTTTAACTTCAGCCACCTGGTGTGAAGAGCCGACTCATTGGAAAAGACCCTGAAGCTGGGAAAGACTGAGGGCAGGAGGAGAAGGGGACCACGGAGGATGAGGTGGTTGGATGGTATCACTGACTCAGTGGACAGGAGTTTGAGCAAGCTCCAGGAGATAGTGGAGGATGGGGGAGCCTGGGTTGTTACAGTCCATGGGGTTGCAAAGAGTTGGACACGACTTGGTAACTGAATAACAACCACCACCACTTTAGTTCAAAGAAGTTCAACTTCTTTGTCGTCTTCTTCAATTTATTCCAGTAAGAGATGCCATCATTTCAGAAGGCTGCTTCCTGGCAGTCTTCTTGCTCTCCCAGTCCTCCAGGTTGGTGACCCCTCTTTTTGTTCGGATGAAAGCCTGTGAACTTTTCTTATCTCAGAAATGCTAGTAAGCCAGGACCCACTTGTAAGGGAGAGATGATGTCTCAGGCTGTGAGATGATCCATCTGGTTCTTGACAGCTCAAGTTTTCACTTTCAGTGAACTGCCAAAGTTTTTCTCTTGTGCTCCTGCTCACATGAGTTAGTTTTTACAATCAGTTTTAAGTGAAAGAGAGATCCTCAACTCACCGGAACAAACTTCCCTTGTAGAGCTTCTGGGCTCAGACCTTCTTTTAGTCAAGTCTTTTCCTCGGATGGCTTCCATGATGCCTACTCAGACCACCTTGTGCAAGGCTGTGACTGCTTCCACTTCCATTCCCAGGCCCTTTCTGTTAACTAGCCCAGCACTGGGTGTTTTGTTTGTCTGTTTTTTAATTCCGCAGCACATAGCACCTTCTAACCCACCATAAAGGTCCCTTACTAGCTGCAGCAAATGTTTATTGTCTGTCCTTGGTGCTATGGTGTAAGCGCCACGTGTCAGATCCTTTCTCTCGCAAAGAGTCGGACATGATTGAGCAACTAACATTTTATTATACTTGAAAAGCATTTATATTTTAATAAATGCTAGACATAATAAAAAATTCTGTATGTTGGTATAGAATTTAGTATATCATGAAATGCAGTGTGAGATTAGATTAGTTATTATGATGACCCATTATGTTCAACTCCTTTTTCTTCAGAATTGGAGTTGAAACTACTTGAAATGTGGTGTTAAAGACCACGGACTCTGGAGTCAATCTGTGTTCAAATCCCAGACTGCATCATCTTAGTTGTAGGATACCAAACAGGTTTTTAAATATTTTTCAATTTTTTTATATGTAAAGTACTTTAAAACGTGCCTGACAAAGTGTTGGTACCAAGAACACTCATTACTGAGCTATCCCTTAGAAAAAAATTTTAATGAAATTCTTGGCATTGGATCTAGAGGAAACCATATGTATGATACAAAAATAGAATTAAGTACCAGTAATGCGCTGCTAAAAATGTTCTAGGGTAAAAATTTCTGAATGATACACTAATGGCCTATAATTTCTTGTGTTGGAATCTATGTAGAAATCTCAAGAAGGAAGTAAACAGAACTTGACTTTATGGGTCTGGATTGTTCAGAACTTGTTACCGAAAGCTATTAAAGCCTAATATTATTATTTCACAAACGTTGTTCTCATATATTGTATTTGGTGATATAGATAGAAACTGGAAAGGCATCCCTGGCCTTTGGGGCTTATTATCTAAATAAAGCAGACAGAAGTGAAACAACCACTATAATTATCCCAGTGGGCACTCTAAAAAAGTGAGGCTGAGGCATAAATTAGGAGGTTTTATGATTTAGAGGGTAAAAAGTTTTTGTCTTTGTCAAAGTTTAGCTGATACAATAAAATGCTGAATAGTTAGTGCCCAGGAGCCTAGATGCAGATGGATTTTGCCCAGAGGGAGAGCACTTCCTTAATCAAATAGGATGCTTGTGCCTAATCCATTGGAATTTTACTTTGACTGATGCCTAGGCTTCCTTTGTTTATTGCTGCAGAGTTTTGGAGTTGTTTTTCTCTTTAGACCTAGACTTTAGAGAAAGAAATAAGTCAGCATTGTTTGCATGCAAGCATAGGGTAAAGGTGCATTTAATGACCCAAGTAAAGAAGAGCTTGAAAGAATTGAATCCAGGAGAGAATTGTTAAGATGGTGCATTAGGCATGGGATTGGAGAATTGCTGACATTTGTGAAAAGCCAGGATAGGGAATCTTTTTTTTTTTTTTTTTTGACATTTTTTTCCTTCTTGTAATAACTTTTAATATCAGCTCTTTTACCAACTTTCAAATATACAATACAGAATTAGTAACTACAGTTACCAAGCTGTACATCACATCCCCAGGACTTATTTTATAACTGAAGTTTGTAACTTTTGGTTTCTTTCACCCATTTTGCTCCCCTTCACCCCCACCTCTGGAAACCATCTCCATTTCCCCCTTTTCTGCAGAGCAAAAGGAAAACACCCACGTGGGAACAACTAACTCTGAAGCTGATGCAGAGTCAGGCTACCATTCTGCATTCACTGCGCAGCTGTTCCCCTGTGGTTCCTCCCCTACTGTATGGGGGCAATTAGCTAAGTCATTCTGGAATTCTAAAAGAATTCTATTCCTTTCCTCCCAACCCTTCTCTTTTTTGCCTTTTAAAAAATTAATTTATTTTAATTGGTGGCTATTTTCTTTACGATACTGTAGTGGTTTTTGCCATACATCCACACGAATCAGCTATGAGTGCACATATGTCTTCCCCGCCCCCACCCAGGATAGGGAATCTTATGTTCCAGAGTGACTTGGAGAAGCCTGGAAGCAAGAATAAAGGAACCCTTTCCCTTTGTGCATATAGAATAATATTTACTATTTAAATAGTAAAAGGGAAGGTGACGTGTTTGTTGCTTTGTGATGAGTGTCTTGTGTTCTTACCTAGCGAATGCCTGTTTACATGCTGGGGAACTTAACCCAGGATACAGAGAGGAATCAGATGATCCCTGTCCTCAAAGGACTCATAGCCTGGTGTAGGGAAGGCTATAAAAACAGATATGCTAAAGCACGATGCTAAAGATGTATTCATGGGATTAGGAAATGAAAGAGACCTCTAATCAGATTGGAGGAGAGGAATGGGTTCCGGGAACCTTCTTGAAGCAGTGACAGATGAGCTAATAAAGAATGAGATGGGAACCCAAGGGGAAAGGCAGGGGTTGTGGAGGGGTAAACTAGGAGTTTGGAATTAATATATACACACACTACTATATATAAAATAGATAACCAACAATGACCTCCTATGTAGCACGGGAAACTATACTCAGTATTTAGTAGCAACCTACAAGGGGAAAGAATCTGAAAAAGCATAGATAGATCCATCTAGCCGTGTTCCTATCTGTGTATAACTGAATCATTGTGTTATATACCTGAACCTAACATGACCTTGAAAATCAACTATACTGCAAATTTAAAAAAAAATGAAATGGAGAGTTTCCTGGGGAAGACAACAATTGAAACTTCAGCATAGAATTATAACTTGAAAAACAACAAATTAACTACACATACTTGTGTACACTCATTGTACACACACAAAGACACACAACAGTCGTAAAAAGAGGATGAAAACAAAGTGTGTAATTGAGTGCAGTTAAAGAAACTGGCAGCCAAGGAATTGAGAAGTATCTTCTGAATGAGGACTAGCGTTTGCCACGGGAAGGATTCCAGGCAGACCAAACCCTGGTGTAGATTTTTATTGTCTCATAAACAAGGACAGAGTCCAGGGATTCTAATAAAGATTGCAAAATTCCTCATCTGAGGCTTTCCTTTATCTCCTGTCATTTAACTAGATGATAAAATATGGATAGATCACCACATTTTTAGCTTTCCAAGTGTAGCTTAGAAGAAAACAAAACTGATTTCATAGATCATTACAGAAATCCAAGAAACCACTCATACTGTCTCAGAGCAAACACTCTGGTCTTCCTTCTCTAGACTTGTAGAAGTGGTGTGAAGAGAAAGGAGATTGACCTTATGTTAAGAATTTCATTTTTCAAAACCCTACAAATGAAGTCATAGTGCCCCCATCTTACACAATAAAACTGAGGTTTAGAAATGCTAAATAACTTGCAGGTTGCGGAAGTAAAAGTTCTAGAGTGAAGATTTGCCTTCATTCCTAAGGAGTCAACACTGTTGGTTTTTGTCACCTGCCATGCTGATTCCACCGTGTTACCTCCTTGACTTTCATAACTGTCTTCCATTCTTGGTTCATCTTGAAGACTTTGGGCTAAGGAAGAAAGCATGAGCTAAACAGAAGTTTCTTTATGTCTGTTTAGAGTTCAGTTCTGATTAAAGTTTTGGAGAAGGCAAAGGCTACCGCTTAGAAGGAAGTGCTTAGTCCATGGTGACTGGCCTTTCAGAGCTGACCTCCTCATCCACGCCTGCTCTGGTATCTTCAAATTCCCAGCCAAACTGCAGAACTCAGTGCAGATTCCCTTGTTCTCGCTTGCTTTTGACACCTAACTCAGCGTTTTAAAACTTGTCTTTTCTGACCTACAAAATTCAGCACTGACTTACATCTTCCCATGTATGTTGCGTTATTTCTCTGTGCACTATTTTCATTTCCCATAGATTTCTGTGTGTGCATTACTTCTGTGTGCATTATTTTCACTTCCCTATGTGGTTAAAGGCCCAGTGTGCACAAACGGTGCTGTAACTTCTGACCCTGAAGCACAATGCTGATCACACCTTTTCAATGAAAGCTCTTGTCAGAGAGGATACCAGTAACCAAGTCTCGAAGTGAAAATTGAAATTGTATGTATTGTCATATTTTGGCTACCAACATCTAATCCGATTATGTACAGGTCTATAGTTGGTGAAATATCCCCATATGCATTGTATCATTTGACACTGCATCAAATAAATATACTTACATGACTTCATTGTGATAATGATCAGAAGATGTTTACTTTTCAACTCACTTGCTAATGAATGAAACTATCACACTGGTTCTTCTGGTTTCTTCATCATGAAGAGGCTTGGATTTCACATGTCTTACTCTCTAGTAACTTATTTTAGCCTGGTTGGAGCGTTTAAAAGGTGAAGTTCATCTTACTTGGCAAAGCGTGTGATAGCACTTTCTTAGCTTGAGGCTCCCTGTTTTGTTCATTAGGTTTGCTGCCAGCTTTTCACATTGAAGTTGAAGTTGTCCTTTAGCGTTTTCCTCCTTTTTCCCTTTCCTTATGGAAGGTTCAATAATAGATTTGTTACATTTGTACAAATTTAAATCTTTAATTTGTGAACACAGCCTGTTCTTTCTTTTGGAATTCTTTGTTGAGTAACCACAGGACAATCTCTGCATTTTTATTGTTAATCTGATGGAAAGGTTTGATTTTCTTTCTTCTGGGAAAAAAAGATGTTTAAAGTTTTATATATATATATATATATATATATATGGCCCCAAACTAGTGAATTCTCTTCTTACTTAGGGTTTCTCTCATTCGATTTATCTTCCATAAATTGGAAACATCACTTGAGGTAGCTATGACAGCTACAAGCTGTTAGATACAGTAATTTTGACTCCTGTTTCATGTTTCTGGTATATTTAATAGCTGCTTTTTATGTTGTTGTGTTAGTCACTCAGTTGTATTTGATTCTTTGTGACCCCATGACCTGTTGCCTACCAGGCTTCTCTGTCCATGGAATTATCCAGGTGAGAATCCTGAAGTGGGTTGCCATGCCCTTCTTTTTATGTGGCTCGAAATAAATCTGTATTTATCAAGTGTTTAGTGGAAGTCAGCTCACGGCCATAGGCTGCCTGTATTTGGCTACAGATATTTAGGCAGCAAGCAGTTTAAGCACAGGCAGAAGGCAACAGCCCAGCAGGAAGAGGCTCAGACTCAGGACAGTCTGGGGGGGTCGCATCTTGTGCCCGCTTGGCCACTGGTCAGGTGCACAGTCTTCCTTGAGTTATATAGTCTAAGCAACCCTTGTTTTCCTCATGTGCATATGTGAGTAATGTGAATAACAAATGTTGCTGCCATATCAGTGAGCAAAGCATGTCGCAACCATCAAGCCGTCACATGACAGCTGCCTCACCCCATGGTGAGCCCTGAGGGGACTCAGGATGGAAGGAGGATGCTCGCCTTCAAGCCCTCAGCCACTGGGGCCAACCACCCCACCCCACCCCACCCCTCAAAGGCACACCCCAAGGAGACTCAAGATGGTAAAACATAAGTTACTGCCCCACCTCGACATTCTCCTTCTCTTTCTCTCCTTCTCTTTTTATTTTCATATCCTTCTAATATGCTTTAGTGTTAGTCTCTCAGTCCTGTCTGACTCTCTGCGACCCCGTGGACTGCAGCCCACCAGGTTCCTCTGTTGAAGGAATTCTCCAGACAAGAATATTGGAATGGGTAGCCATTCCCTGCTCCAGGGGATCTTCCCAACCCAGTTATCGAACCCAGGTCTGCTGCATTGCAGGCAGATTCCCTCATCGTCTGAGCCATTTACATTAAAATTTGTGGAGGGACAGTAATCTGATTGTTTGAACAAGGAAAACCGGCTGTTGTCTCCCTGTTTCCAGTGCAGGCTTTCCATCAACCCCTCCTTGTGCAGCCTTGTGCTCATCTTCCTGAGAACCTGGGGGTCAGACCTGTGAATCCGCTTGCCAGCTTCCTTCTCTTAGCACCTAGGCGATGGCTTCCTCTAATCTGATTAAGCCTTTATCAGTCGTCTGTCACTTTCCAGATTCAAAATTGCCTTGCTCTCGCCCTGTCTTCTGTAATTCCCTCTCTATGATATTTCAGAAGTGGCATCATTCATGAGACTGACATCACTGTGCTCAGCAGCTTCTCTAAAAACAAAACTAAAATTCCTCTGACAAGTAAACAGTTATTACGCCAAGTTTGCCTGAACTCTTCTCCTAGTTTCCACACACTCTTCTTTCCATTGTGGGTTGTTTTAACATTGAACATGATGAGTAATATTGTTAAGTGGGCTTTGGACTCAGAAAGACAGAGATTGATACTTCAAATTACTGGCTTCAGATACTGAGAATGTTAGCATCTCTTTCTGACCATGACATTATTGTTTGTAAAGTTGGAATAACTATGGTACTTCACTTATAAAATTGTGGAGTCTTATCTGGGACGGCATATGTATTAAACATGTGTTCTTATGGACGCCTTGTGACTTAATTGTTACGATTGTTTTTTCTTGTTACTGTTATTGTTAAGTGTGTTCATTGTCTTTTCTCCTTCCTTTCCGGTTCCCCCGTGCTAACCTCCTCATCTGGCCTTACATGGACACCCAGGCCAGGAGCTTCTTGACTTAAGTATTGTTGTTTTTTTCTGTATCCCCACTCCAGGGCTTGGCACATGATATAAAAGAAATACTTATTGAATTAGTGAATGCATTTATTTAATATCATTAAGACTGAATGGACTAAAACCTTTCTTCCTTCAGCTCAGAGAGAAAGAAATTAACCGAAGCCACTCAGATAATCTACCAGTATTGGACTAACTGGACTCCACTCTTTCCTTCATTGATTTTTTTTCTCCATGGCTCCTAAGGACCAATCACTAGTCTGGGAGATGGGAATCCAACACTCAACAGAAAAGATTCCAGCTCTTAAACTCTAGGGGACAGAAATAAGTGTAAACCAACACATGAATGAGATCATTTTTCTTACTGGTAAGTGCCACCAAGAAAATTAAACACAACAAATGATCCATTAAAGTGAGTATCTTTGGATTCGGCGGTCATAAAGAAAGTGGCTTTTGATCTGACAATTGAATGACCAAAAATTGCCTGACTGTGAAATTCACTCTGGAAATGAGTATTTTTCCAAAGGGAACGGCTAGAAGACCCTAATGGGCTAGAATAGATAAAGAATTCCTACAGATCAATAACCTATCATTCAATGGGCAATGACAAAAAAACAAACAAATATATATCAATATGTTAGGAGTCAGAATGTATTTTTGTAGAGTCACTAAGTCATGTCCGACTGACTCTTTGCTACCCCCATGGACTGCAGTACACTAGGCTTCCCTGACCTTCACCATCTCCCAGAGTTTGTTCAAACTCATGTCCGTTGAGTCGGTGATGCCACCGAACCATCTCATCCTCTGTCTTCCCCTCCACCTCCTGCCCTCAATCTTGCCCAGCATCAGGGTCTTTTCCAGTGAGTCAGCTCTTTGCATCAGGTGGCCAAAGTATTGGAGCTTCAGCCTCAGCCCTTCCAATGAGTATTCAGGGTTGATTTCCTTTAGGATTGGCTGGTTTGGTCTCCTTGCTGTCCAAGGGACTTTCAAGAGTCTTCTCTAGCACTACACTTCAGAGGGTATAGCATCTCCATCTATGTCATGAATAAGACACTTGAACTATTTTATCTGATCTAAATACTCTGAGAGAGAAGTTATTTTGGAGCAAAAATAGTGGTGAACAGGAACAATATTAGTGCTCAGAGCCAGGTCTAGACTATTGTTTTTGTTAATACAGGTGTGAGGTTTAATGCAAATATTAAGAGGATTCCTAGAGGGAAAATATAGAATTTTTTTAAATTGTAAAGTCTGGAAGAGCATGACATGTGTACTTGTGAGTATGTTTTTATGCAGGGTGAGGATAGCTATTAGGGAAAGCCTGAGGGAAACTCCACTCAAATTTTTGTGTTTTATTTGACTTTGATAGAGATCAAAGGATTTAAAAATTTATTGACCAGTGGTGGTAACTCGGATTGTAAAGAATCTGCCTGAAATGCAGGAGACCCAGGTTCAGTTCCTGGGTTGAGAAGATCACTTGGAGAAGGAAATGACAACCAACCCTAGTATTGTTGCTGGAGAATCCCATGGACAGAGGAGCCTGGTTGGCTACAGCCCGTGGCGTTCCAAAGAGTTGGACACAGCTGAACGGTTAATGCTTTTCCTTTCACTTTCATGGTAGAATAGAGTTGGCAGGCATAATTTTTAAGTGGTTACAGATTTTTAAAAAACTAGTATCTTAGCAAAATAATGCCATAAGTGATATTATAACAATAATATTAACAAAGTCATAAATAAGATGAAAGAGTGAGATCAGATATTATTGTTGTTGCTGGTTAAATCCTCTATTAAAAGACAAACACTTTTAGAATGAATCAAAAAGCAATATCTTTCTATGTATTTTGTATAAACTGCTTATCCAAAATGAAAGATCTCACTTTTTTTTTTTTTACAAATAAAGATGTGAGCAAAGTTTTATCACACAAATGAGAAAGAAAATTTGCCATTTTGTTAGACTGTGTTTCTTCTGAATGTTCTGAGAGGATTTGTTGGTACATGTGAAAGCTAATGATTGCTTGTAATGAAACATTTACATGCAGTTTTAATAATTTTCTAATTGAACTTATCCTGAGGAATTACTTATACCCCTGGGCAATATTTTTTATGATAGAAGTTTAAAAAATAGAAACATTTCTGTGATGCAGTAGAGGATGGATTGGTTATAGACAAATTACAATTTAGAAGGATACTATACAGCCATTAAAACCTGATATCTGATATTATCCTTAGGTAATTTTTTTTGACAAAAACGTTCTGGCAGAATGTAGAACAGATGTTAATTTTTTTTTCCCACTGTTTTTCATATACTCTGAATTTTTGTGATGAGTCATCACAATTTTAAAAAATCAGTTATTTTTAAAAGCAAGACATTTCTACTTAGAGACAGTATAACAAAAGGAGCTTTTCATTTTCATAGATGCTCATTACAGACTCTTTTTGGCTCAACTAAGTAATATGTTTAGAATTGAGGCTACTCTTTGGTGCTAAATCATGGTCATGGAGTTAGCATTTGTACTACATTAGAGAGTTTTCAAATAACTTGAAACACATAGGAGTGATTTACACACAAGAGTTATTTCTTCCAAGAAATCCAAAATGTTTTAGAGATAGACCTGTTGGATGTTCTTTCAAAGTAAATTTATGTGAGCAGAGTGCTGTTAGATGGTATTATTATGACTAGAAATACATAAATACAGTATATTTCAGTGGTTCATAAATTATATTGTGTATCAGAATTACTCAGATGGCTTATTGAAGAAGAAATTGCCAAGCTTCAATCCCAGAGTTACTGATTCAGTAGGTCTGGGCTGAGGCCTAGTCATTTGCTAATAACTCTAACAAGTCATTCTCTAACAAGTTTCCAAGTGATACTCACACGGCTGGCCTAGGAACCCACTTTAAGAACCTCTGATGTTAATTCTGACACTGGGAAGGCTCTCAGAGTACCCTGCTTTGTAAGCTAGCAACTGAGTCTGTCACAGTTTCATGGACAACTACGCATAGAAGACATTAGACCCTGGAGACACAGATGATTTATTATAGCAAAAGTCACAGCCCGAGAACTGCCTTTCCTCTGGTTCCCTCCCCCGCGTTCTGCAGTCCACCCTATGATGTGTTTAGTTCACTCACTCAGTCATGTCTGACTCTGTCACTGCACAGACTGTACCCCGCGAGGCTCCTCTGTCCATGGGGATTCTCCAAGCAAGAATACCGGAGTGAGTTACCCTTCTCCAGGGAATCTTCCCAGCCCAGGGATCGAACCCAGGTCTCCAGCATTACAGGAGAATTCTTTACCATCTGAGCCACCAAGGAAGCCCAGAAATACTGGAGTGGGTAGCCTCTCCTGTCTCCCCAGGATCTTCCCAGCCTAGGAATCAAACTGGCATCTCATGCATTCTGGGGTGGATTCTTTACCAGCTGAGCTACCAGGGAAGCCCAGCAATGCGATAAGAATGGATGTTCACCTGTGCTTACAGCAGGTTTGTATCCTAGAAGAGGAAGACCTCAGTTACGAGACTCTGAGCTTTTGTTGGCTGCTGGCCCATCTGCCTGCCTGTATCACAGGGAGAGAAAGATTGATTTTCCTTTATCCTGGAAGGTAAGCAAATCTCTCCCAGAGGCTCAGGAAGGAGAAGGTCTTGTCTCCAGTGTTCTCTGTCCTAATGGAGATCCTGTCGCTAGCTTCTCAGGCTGTCTGAGTTGCAGAGATCCCCACAGTACCCTTGGCTCAGAATCCCAGAATGCTATGAAAGTGTGAAAATAGCCCAGGATAATAAAATAACCAGAGACCAGTGTTCCCACAGTGGTTATAGTGGATAGGTGAGAGAGACAGTCATGGACAATTTATAGTTAAATATATTTTTATTTCTCTTTCATTAATAAGTTTTAGTAAGGAGTTGCTCATTTTCTCATGTATATATTATGAAACGTGAAAAATGAAAGTCACTCAGTCATGTCTGATTCTTTGGGACCCCATGGACTGTAGCCTGCCAGGCTCCTCTATCCATGGAATTCTCCAGGCCAGAATACTGAAGTGGGTAACCTTTCCCTTCTCCAGGGAATCTTCCCAACCCAGGGATTGAACCCAGGTCCCCTGTTATTGCAAGCGATTCTTTACCATCTGAGCCACCAGGGAAGCCCAAGAATACTGGAGCAGGTAGCCTATCCCTTCTCCAGGGGATCTTCCCGACCCAGGAAAAGAACTGGGGTCTCTGGCGTCGCAGGTGGATTCTTTACCAGCTGAGCCACCAGGGAATGCCTGTATGTGTTAGACTTCCATGTTATTTTGTCCACGATATTGTTTCTTAGGTGCTGTTCGGCAGAGGTGCCTTTTCTCCAGGTCACAAGGCTGCATGGTTGAAAGAGAGCATCCACACAGTCAGATTCACTGGCTTGAGAACTCCTCCTTTGCCACTTGCTCACCTCTTCTCTGGATTCTAAACCTTATGTAAGCTCTCTGAACCCCAGATTCATTCCTTGTAAAATCAGCATACCTTTCTTACTCTATTAGGAGATAAAAATGATACATACCTAGTGCTTTGTATGGGCTTCCCAGGTGGTGCTAGTGGTAAAGACTCTGCCTGACAGTGCAGGAGACCGCGAGAGGTGCAGGGTCGATCCCTAGGTTGGGAGGATCCCCTGGAGAAGGAAATGACAACCTGCTCTAGCTTTCTTCCTTGGAAAATTCCATGGACAAAGGAGCCTGGCGAGGTACAGTCCATGGGGGTTACAAAGAGTTGGACAGGACTGAGTGGCTGAACACACGCACACACATAGTGTGCATACACATACATACACAGACACAGTGTTTTATATGACACCTACTACATAAAAGCTGTTAGGTAATGAGCTATTCCAAACTAACACGCAGACCTACCCCACATCCAATTGATGTGAAATACAAGTGGCCTTACCTGGAATAATTCCAGATGACTCACTACTTATGGAAAACTGCTCTTTGATTAAAGATGTTGCAAGTTTAAATCCATTCATTGTCTGAGCAGGAAACAGCTGCTTTGCCAGGAGACGTCCCAGGCAGATGCCACCTGTTCTACCCATTAGTCCACAGGTGATGGGAAGATGGGACAATAAGGTTTCTAAGGACCATTGCCTGAGCTCACAAATGTGGTTCCAGGTAGTTATTTATTCCCCTGGAGCTGAGGTTGCCAACATCTAGCTGTAAAGAATTACTTTGGAACACAAAATGTTTTATCCAACAGAGAATGTACGTATTACAGAGCTATTCATCAAGGCAACCAAGCTGAAAGTGGTATTAACTGCAGGATTTAGGAGAGAAAGAAACTGGAATTAAACTATAAAGTGACTGAAAATTGAAAATAGAAGAACTAACTGAATTCTAGATTGTAGAAATTCAAGTCATGATAGCAGAGAATGTGTAACTCTGAGTGTGAGCATGTGTTCCATTTGGGTGGTCTAATTTATTTGCTCATGGCCACTGTGGTTCTGAGACTGGCCTAGCCTTCAGTCTGCTTGTTTTTTCCCACCAAAATAGAGCCAGTCTTTCACCTTCTTTTCTATCATGCATCTGTGTGTTGTGTGCACATGTGTGCTCGCTTGTGTGTCCTCTGCATTTGGGAGGGCTGTAAAGGTGCGTGACACAATCTCTGTCTTGAGTGAATTTACAGTTGATGAGAAATGGAAAGGAAGGGAATGCACAAAATGATAACAAAGCAAAGTCTTAGTGAAATCAAGACAAAGGGAGACTGGGCCATAGTGTGTGTCTATCTTCACAAAAGTTGGCTTGAGTGTTGAATATTTGCCAAGAGTTCAGATTATGAAATGAGTATCTCATATTATACTCTTTCCTCTTGATTAACCTTGGGCTTGTTGTTATCCTTTTAGCCTGTTTCCTCATGACTAAAATTGTATAATACAGTAAAGATAAATGAAATGATGGATGGCTAGGCCATAGTAAGCATTCAGTAAACACTGACTCAGCTGACTCTCTTACTTTAATCATTAGCATCTTTAAACACATTTAATAAAAGCCTTTTCTGAGTGCAGGAGAGGCCTGTCATAAAACTATATGGTAACAGTTCAGTCACTAGGTCGTGTCTGACTCTTTGCAACCCATGAACTGCAGCATGCCAGGCTTCCTTGTCCTTTACTATCTCCCGGAGTTTGCTCAAATTCATGTCTGTTGAGTTGGTGAAGTCTAGAAGGATAAGTGGTAAATATCCGGGAAACACTTTAGCTGGAAACAGAACATAGCAAGTGTGGTCCATCTGGGGAGAATATATGGTTTGGCCTCATTAGAAAATAGAATATTTTCAGAAGGATTAGCGGGAAGTGAGGTGGGGAGAGTTATTTATACTCAACTGATAAAAGGCTGTGAATGTCATGGCGAGGAGAGTGCTTGATTCACAAGTGAAAATCAAAGGCATGTCTCAAAAGATAACAAACTGTGAGTGTGAGATACTCCAACATTTGGCTCAGTTTAAACCCTTGGAATTTATGTCACTGATTTGTTTATAGTTTGGGATGGGAAAGAACTGGATGGAGACAAAGAAATGGAAAGTACAAAGTTTGAAAGACATACGTTTTTGGCGTACCCCCAGGATATATCATTGTATAATGTGAGAGAAGGCTTCATCCATCTGATCTGCTGACTTAGACAGTTTGATAAAACAAGGAGAAGGGAGTGGCAACCCACTGGGTATTCTTGCCTGGAAAATCCCACGGACAGAGGAACTTGGCAAGTGACAGTCCATGGGGTTTCAGAGTCAGACACAACAGTGAGACTAACACTGTACTATATTATAACACTGTATAATTTTAAGTAAATTATGATTCGTCTAGCAGTATTCCTAAAGTGGATTAGGCCGTTAGTAAGTTAATATATTTGATCTGTCCTTGTAGATACTAGTTTTACAGGTTCACTGACTATAATGAAGTCATTACTTTTATGCACTAAATTTGAAGTCTGTTCTCCTCCTGAGTGAGAAGTCTCCTAAACGTGTATTAAATTCAGGAAGTGAAGTAGGCATGTAGTTTTTAACAGTGATCACCTTTTGCTTAAAACATTAAATCCTCCCTTTGGTACCGTCTAGGGTTACAGGTACGGTGGATAGAAAATGGGCCACAGAAAACCATTGAAATGCTACAGTCATGATTTTCAGTGCTATAAGGGTTTTTCCGAGCTAAACCTTTTTGCCATAAAAATATTGATTCTGTATTCAGGAAAAAGAATGCGAACATAACATCTTTAACAAATGCCAAATGGTCTTATTCATATGTGGATAAAAATGAATCTTAATAATGACATGTAGTCTGGAGAAGGGCTTCCCAGGTGGCTCGATGGAAAAGAATCCACCTGCTAATGCATGAGATGTGGGTTTGATCCTTGAGGTTGAGAAGATCCCTTGGAAGAGGAAATGACAACCCACTCCCATGTTCTTGCCTGGGAAATTCCGTGGACAGAGGAGCCTGGCGGTCTGGAGTCCATGGTATCTCAAAGAGTCGGACACACCTGAGCATGCACGCATGCAGTGTCTAGAGAACTTGGTGTTCTGTGACCTAATGGTTTTGTCTTTGTGAATGGAAACCTCCAAGAGGGCACTCTGCTTTTAAATGAATCAGTATTGTTTGAGTCTGTTGTTTAATCTGATTTTGCATGAAACAGAGTTCTTATTTTAATCATTGTAGCTATGATCTCTATTAATATTATGATCTCTATTAACACATAGACTGGATCTTACCTATCCTTTTTCCTAGAAATTAGGAGACTTGTTTCTGAGCCAGAGTTGACTGTCTCCTCATCGACTCCATCACAGGCATTTTTGGAGGTATATTTGTAGGTAGTGTGTTCTCTGTTCCCAAATGCCTGTGTGTGGTACCCATGCTTCCTTCTTGGAGTCAGTCCTTACTTTCCTGTTTACTTCTATCATCTTGCTCTGGGCAGAGAAGGAGCACAAGGTGGCAGCTTCCAGACAGAATCATAATTACCTTTGTTCTTAAATAGCTCCTTGACCCACCATAGATTGTCTTCTTTTTCCTGTGTCCTTTGAAATACTATGTGTATAAGTTTCCTGGTGGCTCAGATGGTTAAGAATCTGCCTGCAATGCGGGAGACCCAGGTCTGATCCCTGGGTTGGGAGGATTACCTGGAGAAGGGCATGGCAACCCACTCTAGCATTCTTGCCTGGAGAATTCCATGGACAGAGGAGCTTGGTGGACTACACCACAAAGAGTCAGATACAACGGTCAGACTATCACTATCACTTGGAATGCTGTATGTATTGTAAGTACAGCTTTATCCAGCTGGGTAAGCGATAATATTCACAATTCCAAAGCTGTCCCTTTGGTGGGAACACATAAGTGGGCTACAGAATCTCCTCTGCTCACTTAGGCTCTTGTTAGTCCCCAGGAGGATGGGGACAGACTTCAGGCATTGAAAGCAGTGTTGGGCCTCTGCTGTGGGATGTTTGGTCCCATCTCACAGTATACCTCACCATCTTTTTAGCCTGTGTCTCTCTTTTTCCCCGTGGGGGAAAAACGTCGTGAAATTTCTATCAGGCCTAATTTTTGCTTAAAAGAAAATGTGATACAGGGGTGTCACCCTCAAGTCCATAGGGGTGTGAGTGTGTATTTAACCCCCAAGCCCATTCCTGGAAAGATACTAATTTAACAGATGTAGGGGGATATTTGCTGTTCAGGGCATAATCAAAGAACACTATAATAGATAGTTTTCTTCTAATTTCGTAAATAATGAGAAATTAGTGAACTGTTTTATTTTATGAACAAAGACGAATCATGAGACTATGAGACTGACAACATACAAATGTTCATTTGTTACTAAACAAGCATCTCGCTAGAATAAGTCTACTGATCTGATTTAAAACCATATATTCAAGCAGCCAAAAATTAATATAAATCAACTATAATCCAATAAAATTCTGTTGTTGCTCAGTCGCTCAGTTGTGTCTGACTCTTTGTGACCCCATGGACTGCAGCACGCCAGGCTTCCCTTTGCTTCACCATCTCCTGAAGCTTGCTCAAACTTATGTCGATTGAGTTGGTGATGCCATCCAACCATCTCATCCTCTGTTGTCTCCTTCTCCTCCTGCCTTCAGTCTTTCCCAGCATCATGGTCTTTTCTAATGAGTTGACCCTTTGCATCATGGGACCAAAGTATTGGACCTTCAGCTTCAGCATCAGTCCTTCTAATGAATATTCAGGACCGATTTCCTTTAGGATTGACAGGTTTGATCTCCTTGCTGTCCCAAGGGACTCTTCTCCAGCACCACAGTTCAACAGCATCAGTTCTTCAGTGCTCAGCTTTCTTTATAGTCCAGCTCTCACATCCATACATGACTACTGGAAAAACCATGGCTTAGACAGACCTTTGTCAGCAAAGTAATGTCTCTGTTTTTTTAATATGCTGTCTAGGTTTGTCATAGCTTTTCTTCCAAGAAGCATGAGTCTTTTAATTTCATGGCTGCAGTCACCATCTGCAGTGATTTTAAGTGTATTTTAAGTGATTTTAAGAATATACTAAAATATTTTCATAGCAGTGGCAGTTACTGAACATTTTGATAATGAGTGATTAGGCTTTTTGCTTTTATTTCTGCTTTCCAAGACCAGTCATTTATCATGTATGTAATTAAAAATTTAAACAATGAGAAAAAATAATTTCCATAACAAGGATGATTTTCATGGTTGGGCCCACTTTTATGGTTGCTATCTCTGCTTAATTAGGGCAATTTCATATTACTTGTGCTATTCATCTTTGAACATTGAGTTCATTAATGGCAGAAAATGGATTGAAAACACCTATTTGTAATGTTTTAAATGAAAACCATTGAACAGTGATTTCAGTACATTGTGGGGATTTTGGCAGAAATATTTGTCACCTACTGAATCAGATTCTGTGTGTAGGACTCTGACAAATGTATCTTAAACAGTGCCCCCAGCAGTTCTGACATACAGCTCCAATTTGAGATCTGCTAGCCTAGAGACAGCTTTGACAAAATACTTTTCCTCTCTTAATTTTATTTTTTTGCAGTTTGAACTTCTTCTTCCTTTAAGATCAATGCTTCATAATTTTTTCTTGTGATTATCAGTATTCATTAAATTGCTAAGTGTGTACAGAGCTAGTGCCTTCTTGGGCTTCCTTTTGCCAGGAAAAAAATTCCAGCTATCGAAAATTCCCTGGTAGTCCAGTGGTTAAGATGCCATGCTTCCACTGCTGGGGGCCTGGATTTGATAGCTGATCAGGGAACTCCTGATAAGGGATTACCTCCTAGCTCAATTGGTAAAGAATTGGCCTGCAATGCAGGAGATCCTGGTTCGATTCCTGAGTTGGGAAGATCTGTTGGAGAAGGGATAGGCTACCCACTCTAGTATTCTTGGGCTTCCCTTGTGGCTCAGGTGGTCAAGCATTCGCCTGCAATGCGGGAGACCTGGGTTCAATCCCTGGGTTGGGAAGATCCCCTGGAGAAGGGAAAGACTACCCACTCCAGTATTCTGGCCTGGAGAATTTCATGGACTGTGTAGTCCATGGGGTTGCCAAGAGTCAGACATGACTGAGAACCTTTCATTTCACTTCATTTCAAGGAACTAAGATCTCACAAGCCTCATGGTGCAGCAATAAAAAAAAAATATTTTAACTGTCAATTCAATGTGAATGAATAGTGAAGTATACAGTGCTACGTAGCACCATAGTTCTGTTTCATACAAGAGCCACAGCTGTACCTCCATCGTCGTAATTTCTGAGACCTATTGTTTGCATTAAATTTGTGTATATGTATATATGAGAAATAATCCAAAATATATTCTTTAAGGAATATATACATCAAACCTGGTGAACAGCTAGAATATAGAAAGCTACTTTTTAGTAGGTCCTTGGGTCATCATCCTTTTTGCCCTGTTAGTGCTCCTCATGAGGAACCAGCCTCTGATGTTCTAAATGTTTGTGACCCCATGGACTGCAGCACACCAGGCTGCTCTGTCCTTCACTATCTTCCATAGTTTGCTCAAGTTCATGTCCATTGACTCAGTGATGCTATCTATCTCATCCTCTGCCTCCATCTTCCTCTTTTGCCTTCAATCTTTCCCAGCATCAGGGTCTTTTCCAATGAGTGGACTCTTCACATCAGGTGGCCAAAACATTGGAGCTTCAGTATCAGTCCTTCCACTGAATATTCAGGTTTGATTTCCTTTAGGATTGACTGGTGTGATTTCCTGGCTGTCCAAGAGGCTCTCAAGAGTCTTCTCCAGCACCACAATTCTAAAGCATCAATTCTTTGGTGCTCAGCTTTATGGTCCAACTCTCAAACTGATGTGTTAATATCATTGAATAAAATGTGTGCAGATATGTGGCTGACTTCTTGGCAATGTCTACTTACTAATTATGTCTTCATTATCATATTTAGCATGTTTCAAAAGATTCTTACCCCAGACTGCTTTATCTTTTGAAAACTTACTTTACAAGCTCTATTCATGATGAAGTCTTTCATATTCTATTTAAAATTGCACACAAGGATTCTTGAGGAAAAGGTGTGTAGAGAGAAATATAATGAAATTATTCTCATCAGAGTTGGCAATCCATCTTGGTTTTTATTTTATTTTTAATATTGATTTTGTAGGGATCTTAACACGTAACAACTAATCTATTTAGGTGTTAGCACTGGCTTAGCAAGCCTAAACCTTCTCCTTCTCATATCATAGACAATAGCTCTTAAAATATTTAAAGACACAAATATTTTCTTAACTATCGCATTTTACAAAGTTTCAGGATCATTTATGTAATTTGGAAAGCCCTTGAAGTTATCAGTGTTCGTGTTGAAAAATGACTCCCAGAAATTAGCATTGTACACCAGATGGGTTCCAATTTGTGCAGTCCAATGAGATAATCATGTTCTTACTGTGTTTATTACTTCGGTTCTGCAGCCAAATGCCTCATTAGCCTTTTTTGACAGCCATGTATACAGTAGACCAATATTGAGCCCTAAAACCACATCCTGTTGCTTATCTCACTCATTTTGTTATTTTTCACTTGACCCACTATCCGAACAAGTGTTCCCCATCCTATATGTGGCTAAGATTGACCTTGTAAACAAACTCATTACACTCTTTGACACTCAGTCATGTCTAACTCTTTGCGACCCCATGGGCTGTAGCCAGCCAGGCTCCTCTGTCCATGGAATTCTCCAGGCCAGAATACTGGAGTGGGTAGCCTTTCCCATCTCCAGGGGATTTTCTCAATCTAGGGATCAAAACCGCGTATCCCCCATTGCGGGTGGATTCTTTACCATCTGAGCTACCTAGGAAGCCCAAGAATACTGGAGATGGTAGCCTATCTCGTCTCCAGGGGATCTTCCTGACCCAGAAATCGAACCGGGGTCTCCTGCATTGCAGACAAATTCTTCACCACATGAGCTACCAGAGAAGCCCTTATTTCTGAAAGTAAGTATTACCAAAAGACATGACAGACAAAACAGTCAAGAGAGTTAGTGTGGACTGGCTTATGACATCTTTCCTGTAATTATTTGCTGTGATCACATCCATCTTCTGTACAATTTAAATTAGAGGCAGCGGCCGTGGCAGAACTGGCGAGAATGCTCTTGTCTTTCAGTGCTGGACCAGGGCCACAACCACAGATCAGGTTGCTTCTACTTTATAAGTGCATAAATTTAGCAGCCTTTTGGTTTTTCAACAAATACTGTTAAAGGTTTGTTAATGCGTTAACAATGGCATTAATGTCTTCCATGGCAAACCCCTTTTTTTTTTGAGGTCTTTAGCATTTTACTGTTTCTGAAATGCTGGCAACGTTTAACATATATCAAATGTATTCCTTCAGTTAGATTGCAGTGAAGTTTGATGAGCTTAATTAAGGTTAATATATGGCTGTGTACAACTATTTTCATTTCTACAAGGGACTGATTTATTGGAGTGAATGTTGTCTTTACTTGCCTGTACCAACTGTATTCACGAATCATTTTGTCTCATCATCAGAAAAATTTATCGTGTTTACTTTTGTAAAAAAACATTATAAATATTTTTAGCATCTAGGAATACTGATCAGGTACATTATTACTGAAAAGTTTTAGACATTTCTTAGTGACATAAATACTTGTGATAAAGTAGGGTGATTTTTGAGTTCATTAAATTAACCACCATTCTTATAGGACTTTCACGCAAAAAATCTGTGATACGACAAAATCACAAACATAGGAAGTATATATATTTATATATGTTCGTGCATGTGTTTATCCATATTTTTATTTCTATGTAGCATGTGTGTATGTATTAACCTAAGGAATTTAAGAAGTGAGCTCAACTTTGTGTTTTCCAGAGAAACCCTGAATACTTACTTTTCTACTTACTGTAGAAAAATAGCTGTGATGTGAGAAATAATATAAAATAGAAGCTGACACATAGTAGTGAGTGAAAGCAAATTATGGTAAATATAACCAGCATCCTTGCAAGCTTTGTAGATGTAATACATTTCTAAAATTTGAAAGCAAGCAAACAAACAAAATACTACAGTGTACTCTAACATTTCTCCAGTTTTTTTGGTATCTCAGAAGCAGCTGCCTTCAGGCCATTGACATAGCATTGATATAAATTTTGATCACCTAACAAGTATTCCTTTTGGAGATTTCAAATCATGAAAGCCAAAACTAGGATAAAGTTAGGTTGATAGTTTATTTCAAAATTAATGTATTACTAATATAATTATTAATATATTAGCAGGTAGAATTAACATATTTCTTGTAGGCTGTGTCACTATTTAACCAAAGGCAATTTTAGGATTAGAGGGAAATGGATATTTCTACTGAGGCCATAAAAACGGAAAATAGGCTTATTTTAGAAGAATACAGTGGTTGGAATTAGTAATGATAGCTTAAAATTTTCCTAATAATTCTGTGTCAGAAGGAATCCATCACTGAGTATGTCCTGTCAATTCTCTGTGCGCATTACTGTCAGATTCGCCCAAGTAAAAGATGGGGGTTCTTTCTTACTGTATAATTGGCTAGATAAGACACAGGGAACCTTCTATAGAAATCTAAAAAGAAATGTGTCATTGTATTGTTTTTATCAAACTGTAGAAGAGTGTACACCCAAATTTGATAAATTAATGTTTAAATTTAGTACAAGCCAGTGAGGGATTGGTGAGGCGGGAAGAGGGAGGAGCAGTGTGGAATTGTGGGAATATCCCTAGCTTGGGAAAACACGTAAGAACAGACTATTCACATGGTTTTGAACAAACAATTTGTTCATGCTGGGCCTCAGTTTTCTCATCTGTCCTAAGTGAAGCCGTGAATCAGAGATAAAATCTATTTTGTTCATTGATGCAGTACAAGAACTAAGATGAGTGCCTGGCAAGATTGTTTTTCCATTAACATTTGTTGAATAGATGGATGAATGAACGAATAATTGCCAGAGTAGGTAGGTGGATTCACATTCAGTTGTGTCCGACTCTCTGTGACCCCGTGGACTGTAGACCTCCAGGCTCCACTGTCCATGGGATTCTCCAGGCAAGAATACTTGAGTGGGTTGCTGTGCCCTCCTCCAGGGGATCTTCCCGACCTAAGGATCAAACCTGTGTCTTTTATGTCTAACCTGCATTGGCAGGCGAGTTCTTCACCACTAGCACCACCTGGGAAGCCTAGATTCACATTATATACTTTAATTACTTTTTGCCTTGAAGGGTTGCCAGGACTTACGCATGCTTAAAAAATCTGAAAACTATCTTATACAGATTTTAAGATTTCATTCAGTATTAGGAATGTGAAGTTCCTGTTGAAGTTAAATAGCAACCAAACCAGTGTTCCTTATTTGATAAAATCAATTGAGAAGAATGTAAATGTCAGAAAAAACTGTTAATATTTCAAGAAAATAAGAACGAAGAACAGTGCCTGGAAATTATAAAATGTCAACTTATTTTTATTCATTGTATTGAAAAAGAAATTGGGCAAACTATTATATAATGACTGTTTTATGAATAAATTGTTTTTTTGGTTAAAAAGCAATCACAGGTATACTGTGATAATTTTCATTGCAGTAATATGAATTAACATCAACAAAATTGTCTGATATGCTTTAGTTGAATATATAAAATTAATGAGAATCACAATATTGGCATTATATACTTAAGTTTTATCCATATTTGAATAGTTGAAAGTCATTTTTTATTATTTATAAATTTGATATAATAGAATTTACCTGCTTTGCAAAAAATATTTAATTAAGAAAATAGCTAATTTGTTTAACATTTCTTAATGATACTTAGAATGTTAAACACATTTAAATCATTTTTTAAAATAAAGATATAGGCATTCAAATATTTGGACTATGGGTAGACGAGATAATTTGTTTACCTACAATTATGTCTGAGTTATACTCATCATGCACTTTATCACTAGAACCAAGATTCAATCAACATTTTGTTTTTTAAGCCCATGAAATCTTTCCCACATAAAAAGGTCCTTTGGCTAGTATCTTATGCTTAGTCTAACTTACAGCCTTTTGTGATAACCAAAATTATGGTCAGCACTTCACACCATCTACACATATCAGATTATCACGTTGTACACTTAAACTACACAGTGTTGTATGTCGATTGATCTCAAAGGTGGGTGAAAACAACCAAATGTTCACAGCCTCTTGCAATCACTGTAAAAAGACATTACTTGGTGTATCTAAACTGCCCAAGATTGGGGTTATTGGCCCCCCAAAAAGTGTTAATACCAGTGCCACTTTTGGAGTTACCCTAATAATGTCAAAAGTCAAAACTAAGGATGTTTAAGGTTTTTCGTTTCATAATTTGCTGCCACATATATTACTCAGAGGACTCTGTGAAGTGCTAATACTTCTGATTGATGAAAGAAGAGGCACAGAAAATTTAAGTGACCTAAATATAGTCACACAGCTACAAGGAACCATTAAGAACTGAAATCCAGGTCTGCTGCTGCTTGCTTCCTGCTTATTCCCTGGGTCAGCATGGCCCATACAAGCACTGGCTTCACATACGGCAGCTTCTGGTAGGATTCTAGCTTGCCTGAGCAGCGACTAGACAGACCTTACTGGTGTTAACACCTGCATCCAAGGATAAAGAATTCTTTTATGCTTGTTTTGGAGAGAAGAGGTAAAGATTTGTGTTGTTCACTTATGAGAACCATAGCACTCTTTCAGATCATCATTCTGAGAGTGGAGGTGCTGTTATTACAATGCAAAACAACCCTCCCGTGCATATTTGTCTTACACAATGTGCCATATTGGATAAACTATAGTTTGTAATGAGGACGTTAATATCAATACAAACAATAGCTACTGAACAGACACAGATGTGAAGAATGGACACGTGGATCTGGGGTGGGAGAACGGGGAGGGTGGGATGAATTGTTAGAGGAGCACTGACATGTATACACTATTGTGTGTAAAGCAGATAACTAGTGGGAATCTGTTGTGTAGCACAGAGAGCTCAGCTTGGTTCTCTGTGATGACCTAGAGGGCTGGGATTGGAGGGGAGGTTCCAGAGGGAGGGGATACATGTATATGGATGGCTGATTCACATTGCGGTACAGTAGAAATATCACACTATAAAGCAATTATACTCCAATTAAAAAAAAAATCAAAGAACCAGAGGTAAGGAAGGCCTTTTATTATCATCTAAATCAATTTGCATATATCCAGAAATCAGAAAATCAAAAGCTGTCTTCAATGTCAGGTCCCATAACTAAAGGGCTATTGGATAGTAGATTTGTAAGATAAAGAAGGAGAAGAAGGCTATTAGAGGATTGGGCACAGAGTCAGGGCAGACACTGTATTTCTAATGACTGGAACTCCACAAATAAAATTTGAAGCCAATGTTACTACTGCTATTTGGGCAAATAAAAATTCAGGCAGCCCAACTACATAAAGGGAAAGTAGCAGATAGCTTTGTGCTATCCTGCTGAGTTCTGAACCATAGTATCTCTAGAAACTGTCTGGGTTACAGTAAGATGTGGTAACAACCCACTACACATAATTAGCACTAAATAATCCCAGAAAAGATGTAGCAGCCAGTGCAATTAAAAAATAATGGCTTTTTAAATACAAGTCGGCTCTGAGCAGCTTTCTTTTAAGAGGCAGAAAATAGTCCAAGGTTCATGTACTAATCTACTAGACATCCTTCATGGAGCAGATGATGTATACCTTCCCCCCACATGAAACCCATGCAAACTGTTGTTACTTTCAGTATACGAATGTGCTTTGGGTTCAGAGTCAACATGACACGTCCAAAAATTGTCAAACAGTGCACACTGGCTTACACACATAGACACACACACCTGTGTGAAGTTGGATTGTAAATAAAAATTGAAGAATTTCATAGGCAAGTTTTGTGCAGTTCCATGTGTTTATTGGAATTCTTTTGGGTGGAAGAAGCAATGTTATTGGATTAGGAGAGCCTCCGTTCTCCACGGTCCCAGATCAAAGCCTGTCTGTTTTTCACAGTCCTCTATGTCACTTACGTGCATAGTAAAATGATCAAAAAAACCACTACATTGAGAGGAAGAGAAACCTCCCACTGTTTCGGTGACAACATTTTATTTCAACTTTTTCTCCTTTTAAAAAACATCATAAGCTAACTTGTTAAGAAGGCTTTTTATGGTTAGAAACTATTTTCCAAGTTTAACAAGCAAGAAAATATATAATGAAACTAAGATCATTATTTATGAATATTTAATAAATAAGATATTCATTTAAATATTACTTACAGGAGAATTCCATGGATAGAGGAGCCTGGCTGGCAGGCAACAGTTCATGAGGTAGCAGAGAGTCAAGCATGACTGAGTGACTGACATTATATGTAATGTATAGTATATATTTGTGCACAAATAAAAATGTTAGTTCAGTTCAGTCACTAAGTCATGTCTGACTCTTTGTGACCTCATGGACTGCAGCACACCAGGCTTCCCTGCCCATCACCAACTCCCGGAGCCTACTCAAACTCATGACCATTGAGTTGGTGATGGCATCCAACCATCTCATCCTCTGTCATCCCCTTCTCCACCCACATTCAGTCTTTCCCAGCATCAGGGTCTTTCAAATGAGTCAGTTCTTCACATCAGGTGGCCAAAGTATTGGAGCTTCAGCATCAATCCTTCCAATGAATATTCAGGACTAATTTCCTTTAGAATGGACTGGTTGGATCTCCTTGCAATCCAAGGGACCCTCAAGAGTCTTCTCCAACACCACAGTTCAAACGCATCAATTCTTTGGCACTCAGCTTTCTTAATAGTCCAACTTTCACATCCATACATGACTACTGGAAAAACCATAGCCTTGACTAGATGGGCCTTTTTTGGCAAAGTAATGTCTCTGCTTTTGAATATGTTGTCTAGGTTGGTCATAGCTTCTCTTCCAAGGAGAAGCATCGTTTAATTTCACGGCTGCAGTCACCATCTGCAGTGGTTTTGGAGACCCCCCCAAATAAAGTCTGTCACTGTTTCCATTGTTTCTCCATCTATTTGCCATGAAGTGCCGGGGACTGGAAGCCATGATCTTAGTTTTCTGGATTTTGAGTTTTAAGCCAACTTTTTCACTCTCCTCTTTCACTTTCATCAAGAGGCTCTTTAGTTTTTCTTCACTTTCTGCCATAAAGGTGTCATCTGCATATCTGAGGTTATTGATATTTCTCCCGGCAGTAGATACATAGAAACTGTATCACTTTTTAAAGCCTTACTTCTAGGTTAAAGATGTCACATAGAATTTCGATGGTATATAGTCGTTACGTGATGTATGTGCTCTGTGTTTAGTTGTTTTTCTTTTCTTTTTTTTAATGGAGGACAGTTGCTCTACAATATTGTGTTGACCTCTGCCACACATCAGCATGAATCAGCCACAGGTATACATGTGTCCCAGGTATACCTTGTGGGATAGGGTGGGAGATGGGAAGGGAATTCAGGAGGAAGGAGAAACATGCTTAGTTTCCTAAGGAATCTGCATGCTGTTCTCCATAGTAACTGCACCAATTTACATTCCTACCAACAGCATAGGAGAGTTTCCTTTTCTCCACACCCTCCCCAGCATTTATTATTATAGACTTTTTAATGATGGCCATCCTGACTGGTGTGAGGTGGTACTTCATTGTAAACTACCACTATTTTAAAATACTGCATAATATTTTCCAGTCATCAAAACAAAAGCAAGAGCAAAAGTTGTAGCATCTGGGAAGATCTCAACAAGATGGGTTTTTGAGTCAGTTGACATTTGTACCTCCTAGAATGAGTCAGGAGGAGAGTTGCCCCTGAAATCCTGTATCAAGACTTTAAAAAATAATCCACGGGGAAAGAAAGGTTCCCTTATGAAAACTGTGACTTCATAAACATTGGAATGACAGGATCAAACAATAAACGGATGTAACAAATAAGGAATAGTATTTATCACGAAAACTATTTCAGGTGTAAGTCTGCTTCTTAGCATCTGAGACGTAGCTGCACAAAATGCATAACTATAGTTTGTAGAAAATTGTTCTTGGAACTTTACTTTTAGAAAGTAAGCTTGCAAAAGAGCATCTGCTTACTGAATAAAGAAAACTAAAGCTACTAGTAAAAGCCACAGAATGTTGGTTTGGAGGAGTGAATTGGGAGAGAGGTGGGCAGGAAGAGTTGGGAGCTTCCACCTTCTACATTTCATATATAATCTAAAAGCTATTTTATTATTAAGGAAAAATAGTAATTCTGTTTCTGTGGTATGGGTTTTTTTTTTTAATGCCCTTTGTTTTCAATAAGAGCTCCTGTTAAAATCATTATTCCAAACATTTAAAAATTATTCCTTTTGTCTGATGAAACTGCTAAAAGAGTAGTCCATTTGGTGGAATGTTAATTTATCACTAAATTATTATCATAAAAAACTCACTTCTGAGGTTTTGAATGAAAAGATCATCTGTCCTATACTGACCGCTTTGTTTTCCTCCAAAAGGGTGCCATTTGAACCACTGGGATGCACTGATGCAAGAGGCCACAAGGCAGAAAGTTGTTCCTGAAAGCAGATGCCTCCAGGGGTCTAGAAGCATGGGGCACAGCTTTGCATTATACTTTGCGCAGGCTGCAGCCTTGAAAAGGACAGAAAAATAAAATCATTGTAAAATGGTCTTTATAAGAGGTGCCACATATGAATGAATCTGCCGGGTATCAGTCACTCCCTAAAACTTTAAACAGTACAGCTATGTGTTCTGTCCAGAAAACTGATGTTTTCAGAGCATGAAATCTGGTGCCCCTAGTGAGAGCAACTTTGAGCATTTGGTCTGCAACTTCCTGTTAACACAGAGCTTCTGAACAATTATTGATAAAATTATGTTACTATAAAATGTGGAGGATTCTGTCATGAATAGCTTGAGTTTGCATTTTGATCATTAGTTTGAAACAAGGTGCGATAGAGAAGCAATTTCCAAAGAAGGGTTACATAACATTAAAAACAATTTTAAATAGCAGCTCAGAATAAAAGTATTTTGGAGGTCAAATATCCAGTGAGTTCTCATGGCTCGAACTTTCTAAATAACTGTATACATTTGTAGCATGTCTATGTATCATGTCTATGATGCTTATTAAGTAGACATTGACATTTTTCCTTCCTAGTTGTAGCGATAATTAGTGATGCTTCCAATTGCTCCTTTCCCATGGTTTTTATTTCTGAGTGAAAGTAAAATATTAGAAAATGAATGGCATTGTTATTTGTTTCATAAGGGGAGTTATTTCTACTTATAAGAGAGTCAGAGTTATAGTTAATATCATGTGAAAATGAAATAAATATATTCAAAGGTCAAACTGGTAATTCTTAGATTCACTTATGATGATATTTTGCAGTAATTTGGCAGAAATTCAATGAATAGAAATAGATTTATAAAAAGAGCTTCCTGACACTACAGCATAGTTAATTTTCATTATGACTACTCTGATAAACCAATTTTTAATAATTCATCATTCTGATATGTATAATTTTTTGTTGCTTAGTCTCCAAGCCATGTCTGACTCTAAGCTGATGTCCAGCCATTGTTACCCCATGGACAGTAGCCCGCCAGGCTCCTCTGTCCATGGAATTTCCCAGGCATGAATACTGGATTGGGTTGCCATTTCCTTCTCCAGGGGATCTTCCCAGCCGAGGGATCAAACCCATATCTCCTGCTTTGGCAGATGGATTCTTTACCACTGAGCTATCAGGGAAGCCCCAGCCTAATACCTGCTTTGCCATCAAATAAGCCTTTACTCCTTTGTCTACATTTGTATCTCCCTTTCTCCTTCATCTGTGATTCTTTTCCTTCTCTGGTATATTTTTTATTTAGTCATACGTTAGAGTAAAATTATTTGAAAATGCTATGCTTATTCCCTTTCAAGAGTTCCCAAAAGAACAATTAAATTGAAACTCTTATTTTCCAATAATTTAAAAAACCTATAATCTATTAAAATCTAGTGAATTATCCATGTTCTATCCAACCAAATCTTACGGAGGTGAATTTGGGCTGTGTCTGATAGCTCAGTTGGTAAAGAATCTGCCTGCAATGCAGCAGACCCTGGTTTGATTCCTGGGTTGAGAAGATCTGCTGGAGAAGGGAAAGGCTACCCACTCTGGTATTGCTGGGCTTCCCTTGTGGCTCAGCTAGTAAGGAATCCGCCTGCAATGAGAGAGACCTGGGTTTGATCCCTGGGTTGGGAAGATTCCCCCGGAGAAGAGAAAGGCTACCCACTCTAGTATTCTGGCCTGGAGAATTCTGTGAACTGTATAGTCCATGGGGTCGCAAAGAGTCAGACACGACTGAGCGACTTTCCCTTCACTGAAGAGTTTGCCTCAGGGCTTGTCTGATGGCACAGAAGTGGAATGCACTGCCGTCTATAGTAGTAATCGTTCTGGTCAGAAACTGAACAGCCTCTGTGGTTGCCAGCAGCTTCCGTTGACCTTTGGTAGTCATACCTCTGTGTAGTCCTGTTCCAAATTTTAGTCATTATTTGTGACAGATAGGACCTGACAGAAGTAATATTTTGTCACTTCCAAATTAAGGTTGTAAAAGCCGCTGCATTATCTATTGTGGTCGGTTGTTCTTGCTTTCTTGGATCAGTGACTCTGAGGGAAGCTGGCTGCCATGTTGTCAGCAGCTCTGTGAACGGATGTGTGTGGTGAGGAACATTTGTCGTCGACAGACTGAAGCCTTCCATCAGCAGCCTCCTGAGTGAGCTTAGAGGCAGGTCTTCCTGCCCCAGTCTAGCCTTCAGACGATGACATCCTGAGCTGATAGCTTAACTGGAACCCCATGAGAGATCCTGAGCTAAGCCGACACCACATTCTTTTTTTTTTTTTTTTTTTTTTTATTTTTTAAATTTTAAAATCTTTAATTCTTACATGCGTTCCCAAACATGAACCCCCCTCCCACCTTCCTCCCCACAACATCTCTCTGGGTCATCCCCATGCACCAGCCCCAAGCATGCTGCACCCTGCGTCAGACGTGGACTCGACACCACATTCTTGAATCTCAGAAACTCTGTACTGTAACAAACCTGGGCCGTTTTAGGCTGCTGAGTTTTGAACTTATCTGTTCTGTAGCTTTCAATAAATAACACACCATCTGACAGAAATATTTCCTTCAGGTGCAGAATTGGATTTTACGGTTGCCAACATATTGTTCTAGTAGTGGTTGAGTAAGTAGTAGTAAGTGGGGGAAGTTTCTCATTACACATGATAAGCAGACAATTGTAACAGTAGGATTTAGCTGAAGTAATTATACGGGTAATAAAATGTTTCTGAAAGGGAAAGATAAATACCGAGAAATCTTTATGGTTTCCTACTGATAGCCTATTCATCTCTGATACAAATTAGAAATTCCAAAGATTAGGAGAGCTAGTATGCAGACAGCCTCACATTAATCATAGTATTCAGACAGCTTTTGTCTGAAAAATTAGATATTTGTCTGAAATATATTTTGTCTGATATATATTATTAATAAATATGTATTTACCTTACATAACAGTTATAAGAACAGATATTGATCTCCTAACTATCTTGCTAGGATCTTTGTATTTGTTTAAACCTGTTGTCATAAAAATATCCCATATCAACATATAAACATAAGAAAAATTCAAACAAAAGGGAAAAAACTGAGAATAGATGAACTAGAGTAACGTTTGTTCAGCTAATTTACGTAGTGTGTGAGGGAGCACGTTAGCAAACTTATGCCTGACATAAGTCTCTGATATCAGACTTACCTAGGAAGTCAGACTTATATCAAGTTTACTCTCAGATATTTTGTTTATATTACCTAACAAATGACTAAAGGTTGTACATATAGCCCACATGCTGATGTCAGAAGTCTTCAAGTAAGAATATCCCAGAGCCCATTTTTTTGCATGGAAGGCAGTTGATCCTCGATGGCTGCTCTTGCAATACATAGAGAAGTGTAATCTTCTGAAATTCCCTTACAAATGTTTAGTTTGGTTTTAACTTTCTCCCTGCCTGGATCCCTGGAGGGATGAGAAAGCAATTGAAATAATTACCTTGACTCCCTTCTCCTTCTAGCCATTTTTTGAAAAAAGAAAAAAAAATTATTGGAGTATAGTTGCTTTACAATGTTGCTTTAGTTTCTGTTGTATAGCAAATTCAACCAGCTCTATGTGTTCCTCTCTCTGGATTTCTTTCCCATTTAGGTCACCACAGAGCACTGAGTAGGTGCTATACAGTAGATTCTCGTTAGTTATCTGTTTCATATATAGTAGTATATATATGTCAGTGCCAGTCTCCCAATTTATCCCCCTGACTTGGGAGGATAAATCTGGATATTGTCCATACGGTTGTTCTCTATGCCTGTCTGTCTTCCTGCCCTGCAGATAGGTTCATGTGTACCATTTTTCTAGATTCCACATAAATGTGTTAATATACAGTGGTTTTTTTTTTCCCCTTTTTCTGATTTGTTTCATTCTGTATGACAGTTTCTAGGTCCTTTGTAACGGGCATGCCCGTGAGCAGACAAAAGGAAGCCTGAACAGGTCTATGCTGATCATTTAACTAGTCAGACACAGACACACCCAGTTCCCTAGGAGTCCTCCAGTCCTTAAGGTGAGCACTTCTACCGTCATTGCCACTGTATGGATTTTCTGTGCTCCTGACACAGAAAATGGATGGGTATCATGGTTTTCTCGACCATCCAAGCAAGCAGTTAATGAAACCTCTGGATGCTTTATCTGTGGCAAACACAAATTCCCCTTCTTTCATAAATCGAGGGCTGTTTGTTCAAACAGTTAGGTGTAATGAAGAGGTGCTTACCGAGAGAAGTGCTGGGAGTTTGTGCTGTGTTAGAGTCAGTGTCATTTATTTTAGAAAATCAGCTCAAAAAAATTAGCTCTCTAGTCAAAATAATCTCTCATGTATTCTACAAATTTCACATTCCATTAAATCATTGAGATTAGTAATCACATTGTAGGAAGCAAAATATCATGAGAGAGTTCCTCATACAGAACAATTCAGTGTTAATTGCATTAATCTGCTTAAGACTTACCCCAAAATCTATCATTCTTTGAGAGGGAGGGTTTTAACTGATGCCCAGGAGAGAGGAGGAGGAATCTGAGTTCTAGGTAGGTATTTATTGCACAGCCAGAGGAATATTAGGAAGCAAGTGAAAAACACAAAAGGAAATTCACAGGAGAGAGAGGAAGTTTCCATAGATAAACTCTGCCTTCTCCATAGTTTTACCTCGGGCTGTGGTAGCAGTTGGTGTACCTGGAGAGATCCCCACCATCTGCTGTCGTCCCCTGCTTCCAGTTTGCCTCTGTAGGAGGTAAGCTTCCAGAAGCAATTGGAAAGGCTCACCATCTTAGGTTCTATCCCTTCATCTCAGAGTCCCCAAGGACTAGCCCGGTTCATCTAGATGTACCAGAATCACTTACATTTCCTTGTGTATTTTGATCCTTCACTGTGACAAGTTGAAGAAAAAAAATCGAGTGAGATTAAGGAATAGTATCGGAATTTGGTCCAAGGCAGGGATGCTGAGAAGCTGGGTGGCTGGCAGCCTGGGCAGAAGTCCAGACTGGGGAGAAGCAGGGGTGAGGTGGAGGGGAATGCAGAGTTGAAGAGTAGATGTAGGTGGAGAATGACTCTAATGAATCAGTTATGGATACAAGGGTATAATTTGTCCCTTTCCCCACCCCCTTGGAACCATAAGTTTGTTTTCTATATCTCTGAGTCTCTTTCTGTTTCGGAAATAAGATCATTTGCATAATTTTTTGGACTCCACATATAAGTGACACTGTATAAAGTCTTTCTTTCTCTGTCTGACTTCATTTAGTATAATAATGTCTAGGTCCATCCATATTGCTACAAATGGTATTATCTCATTCTTTTATATGTCTGAGTAATATTCCATTGCCTGTATATACCACATCCTCTTTATCTTTTTATCTGTAGATGGACATTTAGATTGTTTCCATGTCTTGGCTGTTGTAAATAGTGCTGCAGTAAATATAACATTCAACTTTGTGTTGATAACTGTGGATCCACCTAGTGTGAAAATAAGTTCTGGTCCAGTCATGACAGCTCATATTTGTGAATCCTTATCATGTGTCAGCATTGTTCTTAGTGCTTTACAGGACTTATCTCTTTGAGTGCTTCTCAAACATCTGTTAGGTAGGTGATACTATGCTCACTTTACAGACATGAAAACTGAGGCACACTAGAGTTAAGTAAGCTACCCAGAAACACACTGGTAGATCACTGGCCCCACCCTGGGAGGCTGAACACACCGCGCTTGCTTATTATCATTCTACCATTCTTATTACCATTCTGCCCACAAATTTCCCACATTCTGCATCCCTGAGGGTTTTGAATCTGTTCCCTTTCTTGTCAGGACACTGAGTCAGTAGTTCATTGGAACAGTAGTCAGTTTTACTTCTATTTTATTGCATGTCATTAAATGCTAACAGTTATTCAATTTAGTGTCACTTGGTATAAAATGCATTCACTCCTTTTTCTTAAATGGGACAACTGTTTGGTGATAATGCAGGAGTATATTGTAAGTGCTGAGTATTTTCTGATGATAGAACTTAGACATGCAACTACCTGGTTGCCTGCGTGCATGCACAGAAATTGCACAGGAAATGCTTTTACTTCATTAGTTAAAGAAATCAGAAGTGTTGAATTCTAGCTCACATTTTAGCAGTTTGTTTTCTGGCTGTATTCTGACACCCTGCAGCAAAATCTTTGAGTTTTTATACTTTAGCTTTTACTAAATGTAGAACTACATGGCTATTGCTCTTATTGAAAGATCTAAATGGATATTTTTCTTTTGCCTTTGATAAGAAGAAGAGATATAGCAGAAGAGACTATAGAATCTTCCTGTTAGAAGGGACCTTAGAAGGTACCTAAAGTAAAGTACTTAGAAAAGTACTTTATAAGGTCCCACTCCAGTATTCTTGGGCTTCCCTGGTGGCTCAGCTGGTAAAGAATCCACCTGCAATGCGGGAGACCTGGGTTCGATCCTTGGGTTGGGAAAATCCCCTGCAGAAGGGAATAGCTACCCACTCCAGTATTCTGGCCTGGAAAATTCCATGGACTGTATAGTTCATGGGGTCGCAAAGAGTCAGACACGACTGAGCGGGTTTGGTCTTCCCTGTGGCTCTGACAGTAGAGAATCTGGCTCCAATGCAGGAGACCTGAGTTTGATCCCTGGGTCAGGAATATCCCCTGGAGGAGGAAATGGCAACCCACTCCAGATTCTGGCCTGGAGAATCCTATGGACAGAGGGGCCTGGCGGGCTATAATCCATGGGGTCGCAAAGAGTCAGACATGACTGAGCAACTAACACACAATGCTCTTATACAGCCTACCAATTAGGAAATAATTTTTATATAGTATTCCTGACACTTTGAATGATGGTGGGCAAACTTCTTCACTAGGTGTTCTGTTCCATTTTCAGGCAGATCTAGTTATTTAATAGTTATTCCATTATTGCGATGAGTTTCTACTCATGTTTTCTTTGTCTCTGGTATTAGCCAACATATTTTTCGCTAGGTGTCCTGTTCCATTTTCAAGCAGGTCTAATTATTTAAAAGTTATTCCATTATTGAGATGAGTTTCTATTCACTTTTTCTTTGTCTCTGGTATTAGCCAATATAGCCACTGCCTCACTTCTTGGCCCTTAATAAGAGTGCAGTATATTCTGATGGTTGAGGAAAGCTCATTCACCTTTTAACACAGTGACTCTTCAGCTCAATCCAGCTAATGGCTATTCACAGCCACTAGAAGTTAGATTGAATCTCTGCTTCCCAGTTTTGGGGCTTATGAGACAGAATTATACAGGGATAATTGTAATTAAAGCAAATCTCCTACATATGAACGAGTTCCATTCCAAGAGCATGTTTGTAAGTCAGTTTGTTCATAATTCCAATGAAGTTAGCCTAGGTGCCCAATTGACACAGTTAGCTATATAGTACTGTATTGTAAAATAGGTTTAAAATACTTTTCACATAAATAATCCATAACAAACAAGCTGCACCAAATTTCGACTCTTGACAAAATTAGGGTACCAAGAAATTGTGTCTTTCCTTTCCACTCTCGTTCCATGAACAGCATCTGTCTATGCTACCTTTTTGATAAGTCAAGTCATACTGTTAATGCATTTGAGTGAATAGCCAATTAAAATGTTCAGTCTTTCTCAGATGGCCTATTTTTAGCCAAGGCTTTCTGATCCTTTCTTAATGGTGTTTTATTTTGATTAATCTCTGTGCATTTCTTGATGATATTAGGTTTCACCCAGTTCACCATGCCTCATCTTAACTTCTTGATGAGATTATCAGAATTCAGAGTTTGTCTCTGATGAAATCTCAGATTTAGCTTTTGCTATTTACCTATCTGATGATAGATATTGCATCTTGGGGCAAAGCAGCACAGATCTATTTGCTTCTGAGAATTTGATGCTTTGTAAAAGAAATGAGAATTCTCACTCCTCTCCCCCATATAAAATATATACCTAATATTTATCTCAAAATATGACTATTACATAACAAAAGCAACTTAACATATCAAACATTTGTTTTTATATGTCAGCACATAACAAAATGAACTGAAACACATGCCCCTGAAGAAAGTGATGTCAATTTATTTTCTAGTTCAGACAAAGGCAAAGGCATTAAATATTTAACAACAAAATAAATACTCCTTTTTTTTTTCCAACTTATATGATTCTGAAATTATACATTGTTTCCTTGGTTTAAGATCATGTCTTTGTTATTATGAAGACAAGAACTCCTTTGAAGATGAAAACAATTTTATATAATAACAAGGAAAGAAAGTGAAAGTTGCTCAGTCATGTCCGACTTTTTGTGACCCAGTGGACTATACAGTCCATGGAATTCTCCAGCCTAACTCTCACATCAATACATGACTACTGCAAAAACCATAGCTTTGAGTATATTGACCTTTGTCAGAAAAGTGAGCAATTGCTTAATAAGGAAATAGAAAATGAAGTGGCCAATAAATACTTTTTTTTTAATAATCCCTTTCATGTTGAGAATCGCATTCATTCCTAAGGGTTTACTTCTTATTGGGTTAGTTTATATTTTGGAAGATAGGAAGTCAGTGAGTAGCATAAAATCAGAAAATTCTGAAAGTAAAATTAATCAAGGAAGAGAAATAGAGCTTTGGGTCTCAACTCAGAGTTGGACCATAAAGAAGGCTGAGCACTGAAGAATTGATGCTTTCAAACTGTGGTGGAGAAGACTCTTGAGAGTCCCTTGGATAGCAAGGAGATCAAAATAGTCAATCCTAAAGGAAATCAACACTGAATATGCACTGAAAGGACGGATGCTGAAGCTCCAATACTTTGACCACCTGATGCAAAGAACCAACTCGTTGGAAAAGACCCTGATGCTGGGAAAGATTGAAGGCAAAAGGAGAAGGCAGTGGCAGAGGATGAGATAGTTGGATGGCATCACTGATTCAATGGACATGAATCTGAGCAAACTGCGGGAGATAGTGAAGGACAGGGGAGCCTGGTGTGCCGAACACACCTGGTGTTCTGGGGTCGCAAAGAGTTGTACAAGGCTTAGTGACTGAATAACAATAAATATTCTGGGAGACAGTTTGCTGAGAGAAGTAAATTATTGCTACCTTTCTTTAATAATTATGGCTTTATTATTTTTTTTAAATTGCATTTTTTGTACCGTGCAGCCTGCAGGATCTTAGTTCTCCAAACAAGAATAGGACCCATGCCTTCTGCAGTGGAAGCATGGAGTCCACGGGACTGTCAGAGAATTCCAATTATGCTTTTAAAACAAGGCTTTGTTCAGAATTCTAAAATAGCACAATTTCAGCATGCTTGGGGCTGGTGCACGGTGATGACCCAGAGAGACGTTATGGGGAGGGATGTGGGTGGGGGGTTCATGTTTGGGAACGCATGTACACCCGTGGTTGATTCATGTCAATGTATGGCAAAACCAATACAGTATTGTAAATTAAAATAAAGGAAAAAAAATAAATAAATAAAATAGCACAATTTTCATATTAAATCCTAGGTGCTTAGTCAGATGCTGCTAAGTCACATGGTATTTACATTAGTGTACATTATAAATGCTGAATTGTAGAGGTAAAAACCTGGTAGGTTGGCATTGGACTATCTTTTCCCTTCGGACCTATAGGACTTCAGCTGAGTGTCCTCCTCCTCCAGCCCCTTAATCAGATAGTGGTCCATCTGGCCGTGTTGATGCTTTAGGCATTGTTTATACCATGTGGACATTTTGTTCACCACTTCTCTCATCTCATTGTTATGGGTCACCACACCTTTCTGCTTACCCTGACTGTTCAGTATTCTGTACTTCCAAGGTTCTCAAAGTGTAAACATAAGTAATCTTTTTACTCTGCACAGTTCTCCCCTTAAAGGAGAATAAATACATCACTGTTACACAGTCCCTCGAAAGCATCAATTCTTTTGCACTCAGCCTCCTTTATGATCCAACTCTCACATCCTTACATGACTACTGGAGAAACCAGACATTTGACTTAAACAGACCTTTGTCGGCAAAGTGATGTCTCTGTTTTTTTTAGTATGCTGTGTAGTTTTGTCATAGCTTTTCTTCCAAGGAGCAAGCATCTTTTAATTGATGCTTTCAAATTGTGGTGCTGGAGAAGACTCTTTGAGAGTCCATTGGACAGCAAGGATATCAAAACAGTCAATCCTAAAGGAAATCAACACTGAATATGCACTGAAAGGACTGAAGCTGAAGCTCCAATATTTTGACCACCTGATGCGAAGAACCGACTCATTGGAAAAGACCCCGATGCTGGGAAAGATTGAAGGCAGGAGGAGAAGAGGGCGACAGAGGATGAGATGGTTGGATAGCATCACTGACTCAATGGACATGAGTTTGAGCAAACTCTGGGAGACAGTGAAGGGGAGGGAAACCTGATGTGCTGCAGTCCATGGGGTCATGAAGAGTCAGACACAACTTAGCGACTGAACAACCACAAAACAGTCCCTAGCAGTGTCTTATTGTTGCCCCTTCTCTTGGTCAGAACCAATGCCACAGCCTCATTGTGGGAGCTCTGACACTTGTTCTGTGCTGGGGAAAGGACCCAGACATGGACTCTTAATCTTTCTTCCCAGCCACCTTCATCCTTTCTCTTTATCATGGCACTTTTCCCTTGTGTCCTTGTGCTATCAAGAAGGCCTTGCATTCAAGACCAGAAATAGTCCAGTTGTATTCATAGCTTTTTCTGCTTTTCAAGGAGGATACATTTTCAGTGATTTATATAACTTCAGTACTTCAAGTTCTCTCAAGAGAGATTGTTAATCCAATGCAACATACTTTTCCAAAGCTTTAACATAAAAGACATGTAATTGTAAAATGTAAACCTTGTCAGTCATGATATGTATGCCTCACACTCACTCATTCACTCGCATTCTTCCCCTAAGGATTACAAGTTGAACAAGTCAGAGGAAATTCAGCAAAACATACTGCAGTGAAATGAATTCTTTTGAAGGAATAGAACTTATGTACAAAAGGATGATTTTTCTTTGCTAGGATTGTGTTTGAGGAGGTGTTGCCACAGGGCTGGCCAGAGGGCAGAGCACCCAATGCTTTGCTTGAGTAATGTGGAGAGTCAGGAGTTCAGCTTGCATTAGCGTCTGCACACTTGTGCTTTGCCCTGAGTTGTCAGCGTTCCATGCTTTCCTGCAGTCCATGTTCCTGCATGTGAACATAAGGTGGCCCAGTAGAATCTAATCTTTCATTCTCCTGCCAAAGAAACCAAATTAGAATGATTGATCTTGAGTTTCCTTAGGATTTGTTGAAAATTTCTAGATAAAAAGTTTACAGCATTTGACCTTAAACATCATGGTCTTTGTATTTTCTTTGGCAACAAAAACTGTTTATATTTAGTTTATTTGGGGAAAAGCTTAATTTATATCACCTCAACTGAGATTTAAGGAGTAACATCTCTTGGCCTTGGTTTTAAATCTGGGGCATATGAAAGTGATGTATATAAAATGGCTCAGACTTCAGGGCTGGTCTAACAGTGTTGGAAGGATGCTGAGTTTTGGTGGTGATGCTGCTCTTTTCATGCTCATATGTGGCACTTTGCAGGATGAGGAGAACAATGGTCACTAATGAGTTTGCTTCGAAAAAGGAAAAAAACATATACTTAATATCTGCATACTATTAGACTCAACCATGACCCATCCAAGATACCACTCTTAACCTCTAGTCCGCTTTTCTGCATTTGGAAGCGCATCCAGGATCTAAAATAAGGCTTATTGTCAATCACGTTGTTTATTTGGCAGAAGACTATGATACTACATTCTGAGGTCAATAAGCAAGAAATCTATAAAGTTTTAGCATACTTTTACATAAATGCGCACATCTTGGCCTGTTGCTATTTATGGAACTTGGAGACAGTTGAAGTTAAAAGCATTTATATATAAGTAAAGTCAGTTTGAAAGAAAGTCAAAGCCAAGGGTGAGAAAAAATAATTTCCTTGGTGAGATGGAGAAGAAAACTTTTCTTTTAATAAAGGCATGAGTTAAAAACTGCAGAAATCTGCATCTTAGATCTCAGTGAAAACAGGTTTTGTGTTCCTTTGTCAGTTCCCTGGTTTCTACCTATGCTTCCCAAACAAGTTCAGTAAACTGTGGCAGAGGTCAGTCCTAAGGGATAGATAAACCTGAATGGGTACTGTATTCCATAATATATTCAGTCTCAGTCCCTGTGCTGGGCTTTCAGTCTGGTCTGCCTGGAACGAATTCCTGCCTTTATTTCCCACTCTGTCCCAGCACCTCTTCCCTGCTTTGTCCAGCTTGGTTTGATTTCCTCAGTGGTCGGTCCTGCTAATTTGGGGCCTTTAATTATTATGGTTTCTTCCTTTCCACCTTTATAGGCTCTGCCTGTCTTCGTAGAGTTTGTTCTATTAAACTGCATTCTATTCCTGAAAGTGTAGCTCCTGATGGCAGACTGTCATGATTCATGCTTTTGTATGTTAATATCTTCCTGTGAGAGAGCTACTTCAGGTCACGTCTTATTGATCTGTGTTTCTGCAGCTGTCAGTGAATCAACATTCCCTGATTCTAGGTGTTTCTGTGAGAATTAGAAATAGTCAGATGGGAAAAATTGTTTTTAACTTCAACTGTTACCCAATTTCCATAAGCTGGAGCAGGCCAAGATGTGCATGTTGATATAAAAATGTACTAAAATTTTAATGATTTCTTTCTTTTGACCTCAGAATGTGATATCATTGTGTGTCTTCTGCAAAATATAAGCAATGAGATTGACAAGCATTATTTTAGATTCTGAATATGCTTCCAAAACACAGGACAAGTTGACTAGAGGTAAGAGTGATGTCTTGGATGAGTCATGATTGAGTCTAGTAACATGTAAATATTAGATCTGACTCGATTACCAGCTGTTGAGTATCTCAGAATTAACATCTTGTGCTGTCAATTTTCTATTCATAAGCTTAGTGATCACTGGCATGGTATTTTCTGAAAAATGGAGTATTTCCTGCCACGTCAAGAAGCAAGGATGTCACAGTCATCAGGATTCCAGCTCCGCTGGGCACTCAGACAGGATAACAGTACCTATGATCAGGCTGCAGCCACTCCCTAAGGTGAGCACTGAGGGACTTGGAAAACTCAGGGTACTGACCCTAGATAGCTGAGATGCATATGAAAGGAATGGTTTCAGTGAGCCCAGACTCTTGCATCTTTCCATACATGGAGAAGCACTAAATTCCTTGGCAATATCTCAGTTCAGTTCAGTCGCTCAGTCATGTCCGACTCTTTGCGACCCCATAAATTGCAGCATGCCAGGCCTCCCTGTCCATCACCATCTCCCCGAATTCACTCAGACTCACGTCCGTCGAGTCCGTGATGCCATCCAGCCATCTCATCCTCGGTCGTCCCCTTCTCCTCCTGCCCCCAATCCCGCCCAGCATCACAGTCTTTTCCAACGAGTCAACTCTTCACATGAGGTGGCCAAAGTACTGGAGCTTCATCTTGAGCATCGTTCCTTCCAAAGAAATCCCAGGGTCGATCTCCTTCAGAATGGACTGGTTGGATCTTCATGCGGTCCAAGGGACTCTCAAGAGTCTTCTCCAACACCACAGTTCAAAGGCATCAATTCTTTGGCACTCAGCCTTCTTCACAGTCCAACTCTCACATCCATATATGACCATTGGAAAAACCATAGCCTTGACTAGACGGACCTTAGTCGGCAAAGTAATGTCCTGCTTTTGAATATGCTATCTAGGTTGGTCATAACTTTTCTTCCAAGGAGTAAGCATCTTTTAATTTCATGGCTGCAGTCACTATCTGCAGTGATTTTGGAGCCCAGAAGAATAAAGTCTGACACTGTTTCTACTGTTTCCCCATCTATTTGCCATGAAATGATGGGACCGGATGCCATGATCTTCGTTTTCTGAATGTTGAGCTTTAAGCCAACTTTTTCACTCTCCTCTTTCACTTTCATCAAGAGGCTTTTTAGCTCCTCTTCACTTTCTGCCATAAGGATGGTGTCATCTGCATATCTGAGATTATTGATGTTTCTCCCAGCAATCTTGATTCCAGCTTGTGCTTCTTCCAGTCCAATCTGGTCTACTTTAATTCACAAAAATACTTTTGATGTTCAGACTACTTGCCCTTGGTTGCAAACTTCTAAATAACATGAGTCCTCCCCGCTTCTCCTGGGAGCAATTCTCTCTGGGTTGCTTGAGATGTTATGTCCTGGGCCTGAAGTCCTAAAAATTTCTACTGAATAAAAGAAACTCTCACTTTTAGGTTGTGACTATTTTTTGAGCTGACATTATCTTCTCTGGTTATGAATGTCTTCAACTTCAAGACAGTTTGTACCAGTTTATCCATCTCTGATCAACCTTGCAACTCCAAAGTTTTGGTTTTTAATTGTTGATAACTGCAATCATCAATAGAAGTAACTTTTTGTGCAAAATAGGGTACCTGTGGATCATGACACTTAGAAGAATCATTTCTAGGAATTAGGATGCCAAATTTAGGTCTTGAGAAGAAGGAATCTCCTGGGTACCATTTGCCACAGATGAGTCTTCCCTCTCTCTGGTCAGCTGTCTCCTTAACATAGCACAACATGGACACAATATATTTTTGGCTGATCTTCAAAGCTGTTGTGGATCAAGGAGGCAGAAAGAAGGGGAGGCAGGATGAAATGTGAGATGTCACCTGTGCTGTGTCACTCAGTTGTGTCCGACTCTTTGTGATCCCATGGACTGTAGCCCGTTGGGCTCCTCTGTCCATGGAATTCTCCAAGCAAGAATACTGGAGTGGGTTGCCATGCCCTCCTCCAAGGGATCTTCCTGACCCAGGGATCAAACCAGCATCTCTTATGTCTCTTGCATTGGCAGGTGGGTTCTTTACCACTAGTGCCACAGAGTCTTATTTTTGTCTTCTCTGAAGCATGTAAATATTAGAGAGGCGATGGAAACAGAAAGGGACTGACCCAAAGGTGGTAGATAGAGTGTCAAACCTGAGAATGAAAGAAGGTAGAAACACACTTAAATGTGAAATCCAAAAGAATTATACAAATGAAGTTATTTGTAAAACAGAAAAAGACCCATAGACATAGAAAACTAACTTGGGGTTACCAAAGGGGAATGAGGGAAGGAATAAATTTTGGGATTAACATATATACAATATTACATATGGATTTCCCAGGTGGTGCTAGTGGTAAAGAACCTGCTTGCCAATGCAGGACATGGGAGGGTCCCCTGGAGGAGGGCATGACAACGCACTCCAGTATTCTTGCTGGGAGAATCCCATGGATAGAAGAGCCTGGCTGGCTACAGTCCATAAGATTGCAAAGAGTCGGACATGACTGAAGCAACTTAGCACCACACACGTTACTATATATAAAATAGATAACCAACAAGGGCCCACTGTATAGCACAGGAAACTACATTAATGTCTTGTAATAACTTAGAATGGAAAAGACTCTGAGAAAGAATACATTTATGTGTGTATATAACTGAATCACTTTGCTGCATGCCGAGACTAACACAATATAGTAGATCACCTACACTTCAATTAAAAAGTAAAGACCCTAAAATTATTTTAAAAAGGTAGAAATGGTGTACCAAGTACAGACATAAAAGGAAGGAATTACTGACATTTAGTTGAATTCCAGAGGAATTTAGTCTTGTCTTCAGCAAAATCAACCAGGGATTGGTTAAGTATTTGTGCTTATTCTGCTCCAAAGTTAGTAGAATCTAGAACCTAAATGGGGTCACCTTAGAAGCAGAGATAATGTCCTTTGATAAGAGTTCTAAGAATTCTCTCTTTCATCTGCTGTGTTTGAATGTTTCGTATTGTTTTCCTTTTCTCACTGAAACTTTTCCTGTGTAACTCATTATAGCATCCTGGAAAAGGTTAGTTAGGACGGATGAATGGAGTTGAATGGCCTTAAAATCCTGCCGCATAGATGACTGTATTTCCTAGGATTTTTCTTTTATGAGACTTTACAAGTCAATGGACAGTTCTTTGAGGAGCAGGGGGTTGAGTCTATGCTGACACATAACCATATAAGGTGCTTCCTGTTGCCTGCCTATACCCTCTTCTAGGGGTTTCAAATGCCAGCACCAGTGCTGGGCTCGTTGGTAAAGTCTTTAACTGCTCTGGTGCTTTGAGTCTGAAGATCAATCTCCAAGTGCCTTGAAAGCACCCAGCTTCAGAAATTCTCAAAAGCAAGAGAAATGAGACTTTGTTTACGAAAATAAAAGGTGGCTTGTGATTAGCGGAGCAGCCATTGTGAGTTGTGAAATGGTTTCTGATATCCTCCAGCTCTCCAGTGATAAACATCTGAGACAGTGTTCTCTTGTCTCATCCACAGTGAATTGTTATCTTCAGTGGCTGCACTTGAATTCTGCAAATACTGTTTGAATCTGAAGGTAAACCTGACTGCTTTGTGTAGTGTGGAATATTCAGCTTCTCCTTTCTGGGCTGCTGGTTTATAGGAAAAGCATAAGTGTTTAAAAGCCCACTGCTGTAAGACTGAGGAGTGTTCTATTGTGTTTAACAAAGGAGTCTAGAATACAATGCTTTATGAGAATATTGCTGATTTTTTTTCTTTTTTCTTTCTGACTCACTTGCTTGTAAATTATTTTCAGTGGATTCAGTGAAGCTGTGGCCAGCCCCAACTTCAGATCCTTTCCCGGGTCCCCCTATCAGTACTAAAAAAAGGAGTTTTATTTATTTTCATAAGAATATTACCCCCATCCCTAATTGCCCTTATATCACGTTCCTATTTACCGTGGCCTAAATGCATAGATATGATTTGCACATTCACAGTTTCAGAATGAGACAGTGAATTCTTAGTCTTTTTAAACACTAAGCAAATTCTGCAAATACAGCGTGGTAAGGCAGGTTTTCTGCAACTTTGCTTACTGAGAAGAGCACAGAGGGTAGAGCTGGGGGCCCCCTCTGATTCCATCTGCTTGACCATGACTAATTCTTCTCCTCCAGAGCCCTATGCTCCCGTCTGTAAGGTCAAGTTCTTAGACTAAATGAACTTGACAGACTTTCCAGCTCTAGAAGTTATATAATCCCTTGCCTGGAAAACTTTCCTAAAAAGATAAACAATTTGTAGGATTTATGTCTATGAGGATTTTAGAGAGAAAGATAAGCAGCCAACCCGTCTCTCTCTTTCTCTGTGAATGCATCTAAGTATGGTTTGCTGGAGGCTAGATTCTCTTAGAATCCCCTTTATTTCTGTGTTTCTAGGATTGTTTAGTGCTCTAACATTCCAGTTTGACTAAGTTTCCTGGGCCATCGTAGACTTTTTTGTTTTGGGGTATTGAATGAATCAAATATGACACCTGAGTCAATTTATGTGGGTATATTCTTCCTAAATCCGTACCTTAGGATTTTGTTTTCTCTTTTCAGTATTATCTGCTTTTAAATAAATGACTTAAGCAATTAGACGTTTCTTTAAAAATTCTTCCTTCATAGTCAACTCTACATGGAGACTGTAGGTGACATACTGTCACTCCATTCATAGTAGGGAGTCACATGGAACGGGTCTGAAGATTCAGCTTTTCTCCTTGAAGTGATATTTCCCAGTGAAAATCCTGCTTAAGAACGATGGTGACAGGCATGAGAAGAGGCAAGATCACTCATTCTAAACACAAAGTTATAAGAACAAACGTTCCTGAGCTGAAAAATTAGCCCCTCAGTAATCTAATTGTCGTAAAGGATCCACTTGCCAGTGCAGAAGACATGAGACATGGGTTTTGATCCTTGAGTCAGGAAGATCCCCTGGAGGAGGAGGAAACGGCAACCCACTCCAGTATTCTTGCCTGGAGAACTCCGTGGACAGAGGAGCCTGGTGTGCTACAGTCCATCGGGTTGCAGAGAGTCAGACACGACTGAGCACACACACAATCCAATTAAACATAAACTGTATAGCAGTAGCAAAATACATGTTCACGGTCATCTTCAAAACTGTTGGGATGAGGACCTTCTCAGGTACAGAAAATGTGACGCCAGAGCTGCTGAGTTTATTTGTCCCTGTTAACTACTCAGGGAGGTGACAAGTGTGAATGTTGGGCCTAATAGCAAACACAAAAGTGAACATGTTAGTTGCTCAGTCGTGTCTGATTCTCTGTATCCCATGGACTTCTCTGTCCATGGAATTCTCCAGATGAGAATACTGGAGTGGTGCTATTCCCTTCTCCAGGGGATCTTCCCAACCCAGAGATCGAACCTGGGTCTCCCACATTGCAGGCCGATTCTTTACTGTCTGAAACATCAGAGAAACCCCAGTAGCAGACATGAGCTCACTACCAGTTATTATTGCCAAGGCCAGTGGGATGATAACTTCTCCCACCTAAATAGTTCCCCTCTCAGATAATAGATAAGACAGGGCAAACCAGTACAGATGCAGCAGGCGTGATGGAGGGGGCTGAGTCCAGTGGGGCCCGGACATCAGATAGGACCTGGACCTAGATTGGACTGTGATGACTTTAGCTTTATGCTCAGAGAGAAAGGAAGCCATTTCCTAGGTTTTGAGAAATGTGATTTGACATTTTTTTTTTTTTGAGGTATAATTGACATATAAGATACTCATTTTAGGAATGATTGACTTTTTAAGAGGCTCAGTCTGGCTACTGGGCCAAAAATAGATTGAAAGGGAGAAATGAGGTCTTTTGTAAGCTTGAGAAGTACTGTTAGAACAGACATCTGGGTGAAGATGGCAAGGGGTAGCTTGATGGATGAGCCCGGGGTTCAGGGGAGCTTCCTTCTGATGTTCCCAGCTCTCTTTTTTATATATATATAATCATGGTGGTGTGTCTAACACGTCTTCTCTCTGCCCCCTTGAATAATTAACCAGATTCAGCAGCTTCAGTAAGATAATGGTATAAAAGGCAGTTAATTAAAGTAGAGAGCCATTTGTGAGGCTGATTTGCTGGGAAATAATGAGAAAGTTTGACTTCAGGAGAAAATAAATCCTTATGCAGTGAAATGTTCACAAGTGTTGTGGACTTGAAGGCATAAATAGCCTTAAGGAACTGAAGATACAGTTAGAGTTCCTGTTTTGTGTTCTTTATTTCACTGTGAAGGTCATTGTTAATTGTTTCCTTTGAGTTTTAAAGTCAACATCCATGCTTGCTTCTTAGTTGTTTTTTTTTTTCCTCCCTGCTAAGCTAATTAATGCCATAGTATAGGAACCCCAGGACAGGCTTGCGGAAGTCAGCACAGGGCCTGCAGCTGGAGCTCCTGCGGGAAGGGCCAGGGAGCCAAGAGGCCATGTCCTACTCTGCCATTTGAGGGTGACTCTGAGCAAAATCACCAAAGTTTTGTTCATCTCTGCATCCCCCAGTGCCATGTTAATACCCATGAGTGTGTGTGTGCTAAGTCACTTCAGTGGTGTCTGACTCTTTGAAACCCCATGGACTGTAGCCCGCCACACTCCTTGGTCCATGGGATTCTCCTAGGCAAGAATACTGGAGTGGGTTGCCATGCCCTCCCTCCTCCGGGGGCTTTTCCCAACATGAGGATCGAACCTGAGTCTCTTACATCTCCTGCATCGGCGGAATTAAAATAATTTTGCTATGTCTGTCACTGGCATGAATTTGAGATCTCAGCATATATTGCATTCTTAGAAGACAGGGATGTAATTATATAGCAGAAACAGAATGAAAACTTGGGTTCCATTCCCATCTCTCTCCTTTAGTGACTTTGAAAATGGCATTCAGTCGTCTTGACTGCAGTATCTTTATCTGTCAAATCTTCGCTGTGAAACACATACAGGATAACGTTTATTGCTTTTTAAAAAAATATTTCTTAGTTGGAGGATAATTGCTTTACACGTTATGTTAGTTTCTGCTGCACAACAGCATGAATCAGCTATATGTATACATATATCTGCTCCCTCTTGAACGTCTCTCCCACCACCCCCTATCCCAGACCCTACGTTGTCACAGAGCACCAAGCTGAGCTGCCTGTGCTGTACAGCAGCTTCCTGCTAGCTAGCTATTTTACCCGGGGTGGTGTATTAATATATATGTCAGTGCTACTTTCTCAGTTCATCCCACCTTCTCCTTCCCTTGCTGTGTCTACAACTCTGTTCTCTACGTCTGTGTCTCTATTCCTGCCCTACAAATAGATTGATCAGTACCATTTTTTCCAGATTCCATATGTATAGGTTAATATATGGTATTTTGTTTTTTTGTCTTTCTGACTTCACTCTGTATTACAGGTTCTAGGTTCATCTACTTCACTAGAACTGACTCAGCTTCATTGCTTTTTATGGTTGCGTGATATACCTTTGTGTATATGTACCACTGTAATTCCATTATATATATGTACCACAACTTGTTTATCCGTTCATCTGTCAATGGTCATCTAGGTTAACATTTGTAAGGATGTTTTGGAATTTTATTTTATTTTATTTTGCAGCAATATGGTGTAGAAATGAAGCAGCACACTGTAGCTGTTGAAACCATGAAAGCTGAGGCTGAACCATGTGCATTCAAATTTTGATTCTGTTCCTTACTAGCCAGGTGAACTCGGCCAAGTTGTTTAACCTCTGTTTTCAGTTTCCTCATCTGAAAAATGAGGACTGAAAGTGTTCTGTCTACTATCCCAGGCAGTTCTGAAGATGATACGCCTTAATTCTAAAAAGTAACAGCACCAAACTCACGAGTTCATGCAGCTGTGATTTACAAGAGGCATCCCTCCTAAGAGTGTGAGGATCACTCCCGGGGCTCCTGGCCCCTTCCTTTTCCTCCCCTGCCTCCTCCCAGCTGCTGCTGTCCATGAAATTCTAAACCTGCCAAAGCTGCTTCACTATGAACATCCTAAGACTTCAGTTTGAAATAAGAGACCTTACCTCGTGGGGCTTCACGGTTCTGAAATAAGATATTGTGATGAAAGGGTTAGTATCTCTCTCCCTCTTTTTTTTCCTCCTGAATGGAGAAATAAAGGTAAAATGAATGAACAAGTATCACAAAGAATTAGCAGCATCTGCCTGCAATGCGGGAGACCTGGGTTCAATCCCTGGGTCGGGAAGATCCCCTGGAGAAGGAAATGGCAACCCACTCTAGTACTCTTGCCTGGAAAATTCCAGGAGGAGCCTGGTAGACCAGGATTCTTAGACAAACTCTCTCATCTTTGTTACTCTTTTTCATCCTATGATAAACTAGAAGAATCTGGTTTGCTGTTCTGAAGGATTACCCTCAAGACTGAAGTCTTGGTAACCAAGGAGGTGTGGTGTAGGTAAATGGTGAGGGGGCGGGGAGGGGGGCTGTGGGGATATATACTGTGGACCATTGAGGCATACCCTGGCCCTGGGAACAGGATGTTGTGGGATCAACCTGTGTCTCCTGCATGGGCAGGCGGATTCTTTACCACTGAGCCACATGGGAAACCCCTTTCTCATCAACAAATGGAGCTAAAAATGACAGGTTTTCAGTATTTATGTTTGAACATGTGCTTAAGGCATTGGATTTTTATCAAAGGTTCCCCATTCCATAAAGATGACTTAAAGTGGAACCTTGGATACAGGAAAAAAAAAAAAAAAAGATGGATCTGAACCCTCCTCTTTGCTTTTTGCTCCCAACCTCTTTGCTTTTTCTTCGGCACGTAGGTGTGATCATTTTGGGTGGATAAAGAACATGTGTGCATTTCATTGATAGAAATGCTCTCAAGCTCTCTAGAAATAGCAGCAAAATCAAATCTGACTTGAAAAGGAAGCCTAATGCTTCTTTGCAAAGTGATACTGCCCAGGTGGGTTCTGACGACACATCATTATTTCCTGCTGTAAGGGCAATGAATTGCTCTGGGAGTCTGTGTATTATCTCTACGCCGCTGTTATCTGGAACTTACTTCTCCTTTTACATTGTGGGCCTATTGCTTATAAAGAAAAATAGCTTTGCTTGGATTAGGACTTTTAAGAGATTGAATGTTTGTTTTATTGCATTTTTTTTTTAAGCAGAGCAGTATACCTGCTGAGACAGCAAGCTTTGCTTTTTTCCCCCCTGAAATGGCTTACTTTATTAAAGAAAGGTGCTGAAAAATCTCTTTGGAACATAAGCTTTTGAATGTGAGTGTATGTCTTTTGTGGATGCCAGGCCACATATGTAACACATCACAATATTTGTTGTTATATAGTTGCTAAGTCATTTCTGACTTCCTTGTGACCACATGGACTATAGCCCACCAGTCTCCTCTGTCCTCGGGATTTCACAGGCGAGAATACTGGAGGAGTGGGTTGCCACTTCCTTCTGCAGGGGATCTTCCTGCCCCAGGAATCGAACCTGCATCTCCTGCATTGGCAAGCAGGTTCTTTATCATGGAGCCACAAGGGAAACTCCCATCACAATATATATATTTGTCATACTGATGGAGGAACCCGTATGCATCAAATGTTAGAGCTTCAGTGGCAGGTTAATATGGGAATATTTGGACTCTGCAGAATTACTAGACTGAGCCACCTGACTGGGCCTGGTGTTCTCCTAAGCACATACAGTGTGTGTGTACTAAGTCACTTCAGTCCTGTCCGACTCTTTATGACTTCATGGCTGTAGCCCGCCAGGTTCTTCTGTCAGTAGGATTCTCCAGGCAAGAATACTGGAGTGGGTTGCCATTTCCTCCTCCAGGGGATCTTCCCGACCTAGGGGTATAACCTGTATCTCTTACATCTCCTGCATTGGCAGACGGGTTCTTTACCTCCAGTACCACTGTTTGAATATCAGAGTAATGTTCTGAGTAATAGCAGTAGTCGTTAGAAGAGTAATAGCAGAATGTAGCCATCATAACTGCCAGGCTGAACAATACAAAATTGCTAATGCTGGATCATTAATCTATAAAGTGGTAATTTCATAGGACTTAACATTACTACAGTTATAATAAGAATAAAGATGGGCTGAAGGTTTATGGAATTTTATGAACTGTTCAGAAAATATACTACCAGACATTTGGGCGCGTCTATAAGAAAAGTTCCACAGACGTGGTATGCTATCCAGTGCACTTGACTGAGACCCACACTGTTACACTGGGCTACAGCAGACATCATTGAAACACACATAGTTGGAATTTATGTTATACCTAATCATGTATGAACTAAAGCAGTTTCATCCTATATTCTATAGTCTCACAGTATCTTTGTGATACAGCTGGGCTACAGCAGACATCATTGAAACACACATAGTTGGAATTTATGTTATACCTAATCATGTATGAACTAAAAGCAGTTTCATCCTATATTCTATAGTCTCTCAGTATCTTTGTGATACAGCTAGTGATATAATCCTTCCTGTTTGATAGTTGTAGACAACGATGCACAAACCCAGGAACTTATCTACAGTCACAAGATAAGGCTTGGGAGAGGGACAGCCCTTGAAACAAAATCGGTGGAGAATGACCAATGATACTTACTTTCTTGGCATTGCCATTTCTCATCACTAACTTGGTGACCTATATAAATATGATTACTATTGCATTTAAAGCAGTATTTACTGCAGAATAGGTACTGATGATTTTGTGTAAATAAGTCATCTGAATTAGATAATCTTTTCCAAAGATAAATGTAACATGAAGATGTTGGAAACCTAAAATAATCTCAAAATAATCTCTCTAAAATATACCCCCCACCCCGCCCTTCTGTGCACAAGCCTTACAAAGTGTTGCTCTTAAGGGCAGCTTCATCCACAAGATCAGCCTGGGGTGTGGGGCAGGGGAGGAGAGGTTAACAGATATGTGTGCACTGCCACAGTCTGTGTGGAATGCTGTCAGCACACTCGTGTGACCTGCAACAGCTGAGCGGCTCAAGGCGTATTGCACAGCCACATCTCCAGCCCTAGGCAGGCAGCCCAGAACGCCTGATTCCCGGTCCTGCCTACCCCTCTCCCCTGGTCTCCACCCTGGTGTCCTGTTTTTTTATTTTTATTTTTTAATTCTCTTTCGATGTGGACCATCTTTAAAATCTTTACTGAATTTGTTACAGTATTGCTTCTCTCGTATGTTTTGGTTTTTTGGCCACGAGGCATGAGGGATGCTAGCTCCCTGACCAGGAACTGAACCCATATCCCTGCATTGGAAGGCCAAGTCTTAACCACTGGACTGCCAGGGAAGTCCCCTCGTGTCCTGTTTTTGAAAAGAACTTTTCAATGAGCAAATTAGCAAAATTTCTTTGTTCCCTGTCACGTCTTAAACGAAATCCTGACTCTTTGCTAAGACAACAGATTTTTTTTCTAAGCTCGTATTGACTTTCAGGGCCAGCTCTGTCCCCAGCTGTCCTTCACATCTGGCCACTCGTATTCTCCATCATTTCAGATTTGTCTCCTGGAATGCTGGGCATAGATGCTCACATACACTGGAGCAGTCAGCTAAGTGAACAGCTAGTGTCCTTGAAAAGGTGATCCACACAGACCAAGTTAATTCCCTGGATGTAAAAAAAGTAGAATGCATAAAAGTTCAAGATGAATCTTGGTAAAGTGATCATGTGGACAGTATTCCTTTGGCCTCTAAAAAGACTGGGGAGGAAGCTATAAAATGGAATGAATTCTGTTGTTATGGAAAACCACAGTCTGTAAAAAAAAAAAAATCAAAATTATGCAAGGATCAATCAAACGCTAGAAGGATAAATGGGAACCATTTTTGAGAAGCAGATACATTGGTACCTCATGGTTTCCATGAGGGAAGGCCTTTTTTCTACATAAGGGCAGGTGACCATCCCAGATGAATTAGGGAGAAAGTCCCTTATTCATTTAGTCCCCTTACATCTCTGGCCTCTCCGTATGCTTACAGAATCCAAACTATTCAGGCACGTACTGATGTGTAGCAGTATAATGGCTGGGCCCAAAAGCCATGTTTTAAAAAGATTGAGTAAAGGGAGGAATGAGGTGATATCCTTTTTATTGCTGGTGTCACTCCCTCTCTTACATCCAGGGCTTTGGGATTTCGCCTTTCTGTTAGTTTCAGATTGGCAGCAAATTTTTTCCTTTTCCTCATTCATCCATTGTAGGTGCTGTGTAACTTCCGTTGTATGTTTACATTCTATATGAAACCATTAAATTTTTTTTATTAATGCAGAGTTGATTTATAATAGTTTGGGTAAATAATGTAGTGATTTAATATTTTTATAAATCATACTTCATTTTTTTTCCACTTATTTTGATTAGTATATAATTTCTTTACGGTGTTGTGTCTCGACTGTACAACCAAGTGAATCAGCTGTATGTGCACATGTATCCTTTCCCTCTTAAAAGTTTTAAAATAGTGGCTGTATTTCCTGTGCTGTACAATGTGTCCTGTATCTTATTTATTTTATGTGTAGTAGTTTATGAACTTGCCTGATAGCTTAGCCAGAGGAAAGGTATATGCCTCAAGGTAAAGAATCCACCTGCATTGCAGGAGGCATAGGGGATGTGGGTTCCATCCCTGAGTTGGGAAGATCCCCTGCAGGAGGAAATGGCAACCCACCCCAGTATTCTTGCCTGGAGAATCCTATGGACAGAGGAGCCTGGCGGGATACAGTCCATGGGTCACAAAGAATCGGGCATGACTGAGCACACACACACTCACAGTAGTTTATACTTCTTAATTCCCACCCTTGTCTTGCCCTTCCCCCACCCCTCTCCCCACTGGTGGGTACTAGTTTGTTCTCTGTATCTGTGAATGTTTCTGTTTCATTATATTCATTCGTTTTATTTTTTAGATTCCACATATAAAGGGTTAGTCACTCAGTCATGTCTGACTCTTTGTGACCCCATGGACTGTAGCATGCCAGGCTTACCTGTCCATGGAATTTTTCAGGCAAGGATAATGGAGTGGGTTGTCATTTCCTTCTGCAGGGGATCTTCCCGACCCAGGGATTGAACCCAGGTCTCCTACATTGCAGGCAGAATCTTTACCGTCTGTCTGACCCACCAGGGAAGCATAAATGACAACAGTATATATATATATATAAGTGACATATATCCACATATAACTGATAACAGTATTTCTCTTTCTCTGTCTGACTTATTTCACTAAGCATAATATCCTCGAGGTCCATCCATGTGGCAAAATTTCATTCTTCTGTGGTTTAGTAATATCTGTGTGTGTGTGTGTGTGCGCGCGCGTGTGTGTGTGTGCCTGTGCGTGCTCATGTGTGTGTATGCCACATCTTCTTTATCCATTCATCTGATGATGGACACTTGAGTTGCTTCCAGATCTTGGCTATTGTAAATAGTGCTGTGATAAACACTGAGATGATGCATGGATCTTTGGGGGCTGGTGTTTCCATTTTCTTCAGACAGATCCTGCTGGAGAGTAGAATGGCTAGATCATACAGTCGATCTAGTTGCAGTTTTTTGAGGAACCTCCATACTGTTTTCCTTAGTGGCTGCACCAATTCATATTTCCACCAACAGTGTAGTAGGGTTCAAATAAAACCATTTTCTCTAAGAGCTGTATTTTAAGCTGATGTGGTATATTCTTGTCTTGTTGTATCTACAGACTCTTGGTGAGATTTCATCGTAATAACTTAATGCAAATGAAAGGCACTCTAGGAAAATTCACAGATTGGTTTCACTCTGTGCTACAACCAGCATGTGCTTCCCAGGTGGTAGCATCAGTGTCACCTGGAAATTTGTTGCTGTTCAGTAGCTCAGTTGTGTCCAACTCTTTGTGACCCCATGGACTGTAGCCCTCCAGGCAAGTCTGTCCATGGGGTTCTCCAGGCAAGAACACTGGAGTGGGTTGCCATTTCCTCCTCCTACATTGGCAAACAGATTTTTTACCTCTGAGCCACCAGGGAGGTCTAGAAACATGTTAGAAATGCAAATTTGGGGGCCCAACCTTAGACCAACTGATTAGGCATCAGAAATACAATATTTGAAGACCACCAAGTACTAGAGTCCCTTGGAGGTTTGCTCAGTCATACAGACTGAACCCAATCCCCAGAAAGTGTAGCAGAAGTAGCCAGCAGCATGGGAGATTTTGAGCAGTGGTGGAAGACATGACCCAGGGCCTGATGATTTATTGCCTAGACTATGAATAGAACAAAAGTGATTTTCTCAAGTTAACCAAGAAGAGGTGAAAAGGCTGCTTTCTTTCTGCTCTAGTTGTCAGTGTCTCCATAAAAATGGGAAGTAAGTGATAGTGATGACCCAGTGAACAGTGAGATCAGAAGCCGTGTGCATCTTGGAGAATGTTTGCTCTCCATCATCACTGAGCCAAAATGGTGGTCTAGAACCCACATGTTCATACAAGAATCCCATGAATTGTTAATCTTTCAGCTTACCTTGAAATAGATTCCAAAATTTTTCCAATTTCCAATAAAATACTTTTTATATTTCAGTACTCTGAGCAACTCAATGTACATCATAAAAGATAAAGTAATTTCTATGGATCATAGCTAGAATTATCCAGAAGGATCTGATTATGTGTGTCATGCTAGAACACTTATGATTTTACTGTAATTGTCTTATTTTCACATTTATCCATCTTTAGGAGGAGAAAATGATTGCATGGCTTAATCTTTTTCCTCTAGGTTTACTATTATTTTATGTAAATTTTACTTTTATCAGAAAATCTGATTACAAGGTTATTAGTCCGGTGTCATTGCCGACAAAGGTCCTATAGTCAAAACTATAGTTTTCCCAGTAGTCATGTATGGATGAGAAAGTTAGACCATAAAAAAGGCAGAGTGCTGAAGAATTGGTGCTTTTGAAATTTGGTGCTGGTGAAGACTCTTGAAAGCCCTTTGGACTGCAGGGAGATCAAACCAGTCAATCCTAAAGGAAATCAGTCCTGAATATTCATTGGAAGGACTGATGCTGTAGCTCCAATACTTTGGCCACCTGGTGTGAAGAGCTGACTCTTTGGAAAAGACTGTGATGCTGGGAAAGATTGAGGGCAAGAAGAGGAAGGGGTTGGCAGAGGATGAGATGGTTAGATAGCATCACCCAGTCAGTGGACATGAGTTTGAGCAAACTCCGAAGATCGTAAAGGATAGAGAATCCTGGCATGCTGCAATTCATGGGGTCACAAAGAATCGGACATGACTGAATGACTGAACAGCAACAACAATTATTTATTATTAGTCTGATGTTATGATCTGATATTACTGTTATTAGTCTGATACTGATTTTCTAGAAAATTTTAAATTAATAGGTTGTTTTCTGAGGATCGTAAATCCTTTTCCTCTCAATTCTCAATTCTTTCCTAAAATATATTTTATGGTAACTTTTGTTCTGTAAAAGTGCATTTAAATCTGATAATATTTAAGTTGGTCTTCTCTGGTGTCTCAGTGGTGTAAAACCCACCTGTCAATATAGGAGACATGGGTTCAGTCCCGGAGTTGGGAAGATCCCTTGGAGAAGGAAATGGCAACCCACTTCAGTATTCTTGCTTGGGGAATTCCACCAGAGGAGCCAGGCAGTATACAGTCCATGGGGTGACCAAAGAGTCAGATATGACTCAGCGACTGAACGAACTATTCAAATCTAGTAATATTTAAATCCAGTAGCACATCTGCAATAATATATAATAAAGTCATGGCTAACTTTTATCAGTTAGCTCATTCTAACTGATAAAATAGACCAACTTCATTTTGATGCATAAATACCTATGTGATAAAAGTACATTGCCAGGGGTATAAGGAAAAATATGCATTGTAATATAAATACACCTATATGTCGGAGTATAGAGGAGCCTGACAGGCTGCAGTCCATGGGGTTGCAAAAAGTCAGACATGACTAGCGCACGCATGCACACACACACACACACACACACACACACACACATAAATACTGTGAAAACCAAAGAAACAGTCATTCATTGGGATTTATTTACTATTAAAAACAACAGCTTGAATCTTATAACTAGTACTACATTTTTTGCCTACCTGAGAATTTCTTACAAAAGTAAATGACATGACAAAGGAAGTTTTGCTTTAGAGGGCAAACTTGACATGCTTGAAGAGCTAAGAAGATGAAAAGATATTTAGATAAACAGAGCATGGAAAAAGAGGATAAAAGATACGGGTAAGGAAATGCTATGAAAGGTCTGGGCAGATTCAGTGTTGATTTGTTGAACTACATCCAGACTGAACAACACATTTGAATTGGACCAGGTTGGATGACCTTCCAAGAGGAAGGATCTCACTTTTTCCTTTCTGAAGCAATATTATTTTAGACTCTATTATTGAAAATACCTGTGAATATGCAGATAACCAAGAAGGCTTGTGTAGTTTGATTTTAAATTGAAGACACTTTTCTTAGCATGCAATTTGAGAAAAACAGGTGTTGAGATTCTGCAGTTCTGTTGTATCTCTCAGAGCCACTGACCCTGATTATTACTTCACCACTGGCTCTTTTTTTATAATGTGAGACTGTTGTTTAAAGAAGCACATCAAGTTTTGGTAATATTTCCAAAAGAAGATATGTATTTTTAAAATAGTTTTTTTCTTTTGAACTTCGGAGATCTTCTAAGTGTATATCAATAACCTCAGATATGCAGATGACACCACCCTTATGGCAGAAAGTGAAGAGGAACTAAAGCCTCTTGATGAAAGTGAAAGAGGAGAGTGAAAAAGTTGGCTTAAAGCTCATCATTCAGAAAACTAAGATCATGGCATCTGGTCCCATCACTTCATGGGAAATAGATGGGGAAACAGTGGAAACAGCATCAGACTATATTTTGGGGGGCTCCAAAATCACTGCAGATGGTGATTGCAGTCATGAAATTAAAAGACACTTACTCCTTGGGAGAAAAGTTATGACCAACCTAGATAGCATATTGAAAAGCAGAGACATTACTTTGCCAACAAACGTCTGTCTAGTCAAGGCTATGGTTTTTCCTGTGGTCATGTATGGATGTGAGAGTTGGACTCTGAAGAAGGCTGAGCACCAAAGAATTGATGATTTTGAACTGTGGTGTTGGAGAAGACTCTTGAGAATCCCTTGGACTGCAAGGAGATCCAACCAGTCCATTCTGAAGGAGATCAGCCCTGGGATTTCTTTGGAGGAAATGATGCTGAAGCTGAAGCTCCAGTACTTTGGCCACCTCATGCTAAGAGTTGACTCACTGGAGAACACTCTGATGCTGGGAGGGATTGAGGGCAGGAGGAGAAGGGGATGACAGAGGATGAGATGGCTGGATGGCATCACGGACTCGATGGATGTGAGTCTGAGTGAACTCTGGGAGTTGGTGATGGACAGGGAGGCCTGGCGTGCTGCAATTCATGGGGTCGCAAAGAGTCGGACATGACTGAGTGACTCAACTGAACTGAAGTGTGTACTAAGTAACTATAGACTAAAAACCGACCATGCCCATTAGCTAAAATTGCTTAACCAATACTTTAATGGTCAAAGCTTTCTAACAAAAAATTTTTTGTTTCTCTAGCTTCTTGTTTTAAAACCTAGGTTCCATCAAATGAATCTCCCAAACACTGTAAATATTTTATTTAACATATAGAGGGCAGATCACAGTGCAGCCCTTCATGCATCCCATGCTTAATGACGTTCATCACTGAGGCTCTCTTGCTGCTGCTGTTTAGTCACGCAGTCATGTTTGACTCTTACACGACCCCGTGGACTGTAGCCCGCTAGGCTCCTCTGTGCATGGGATTTTCCAGGCAAGGTTACTGAAATGGGTTGCCATTTCCTTCTCCAAGTGATCTTCCTCACCCAGGGATCGAACTTGAGTCTCCTGTGTTTCTTGCATTGCAGGCAGATTCTTTACTCAGCAAGTCATCCAGGAAGAGCAAATTTAGATGTTCGGGAAAATATATGGATCATTTGTTATCAGTGTTCATTCTTGTTTCTACTTCTCACAAAATTGTAGTTTCATAAGTCAGAGGCTTGGGGGACATTTCACGCATCCAGTCTGCCAGAAAGTTACTCCAAGTAATTTAGACACAGGGGGTCTGTGGATTATTCTCGGAGACCTTTTCCTGAAGGTTATTCATTTCTAATCATCTGAAAAGAGCAGCTTCAGTTGCCAGTGCATTTGTTGTCAGTGGCCAGTAGGGGCAGCTACATATTTCAATTAGAATTAATGATGCTACTATAATTGTATAATCCATTATGTTGTATCATCATGTCCTTTTTTACTAAATAAATCTTCTCAGTAGTTACTGGATCTAATTTTTGAAGGAAGCAGACCAAAAATGAAGAGTGAGATGAGATGATTTCTCAAACGTCCACTGTATATTTAAACAGTTGAAAAAAAATTTTTTTCAACACCAAAAAGATTTTGCTGCTTCTCCTTAATTAAAAGGGAATACAATCCATCTGAATGTTTTCTGGAACTGTCAAATTGACTTAAAAGGCTAACTTTTTTCTTTTTTAGAATCTAACTTCAGATGTCAGCTGCTTTTTTTCCACTTGACAAAGATACACATGTTAGGTTATCAATAGAAAATAGTTTGGAATTGCTGTTTAGATTCGGGTCATAATTTGTGGAGGGTCTGCTAAGAACTTCTATAGATATAATCTCATTTAACTCAAGGTACTCTGAGGAAGGTGGCATTCTCCTACAAATGATGAAATAGACTGAGAGGCAGTCTGCCTTCTGCAAATAGAAGGATGATATACCTGAAATACTCTAAATGGTACATGTCATCTACAGATTGTTTTTGCAGGTAAGGAATCCTAATGCGTTTTTCATTTGGCATATATAATAATATTGCTCCATAATATTTTCATTATAGCTTTACAACTCATAACTCATTTCACGCTAGTCATGATCCGCGATAGGAAGTAATTACAAAGTGATTCATGTTAACGTAACTTAGTTTAAGTTTCATCATTTATGCTGTCAGTGGAGCCATTTGCACATATTGAATTTCTTCTACTCAAAACTCAGGCAACAATTGCTTTCCTTTTTTGGTCCCCAAAGGGCATTGTTTAGGATTTCTTGCTACAAACAGAAACTGATTCGAATGTAAGCACATCAGGAATTCATTAGAAGGATCTTGGGGAAAGTAATACATTTGAAGGGAAGGCAGAGTCGGTGCCAGACAGGCAGGACCTGGATGCTCCAGAGCTCTTGGTGGCTGGGCCGTTGTGACTGAAGCACCAAGTACCCGACTCTCAGAGTCAAGGCGTTAATGCTCACCATGTCTTCTGTCTTAGGTTTCTCTGCTCTGTTCTGATTCCTAACAGGAGACTTCCAGGGGCCCTTCTAGCTTCCAGGACTTACCGTCTCCCTAAGACTAGGCCCTTTGGAAGCAGGGAAATTCCCCAAAAGGAACTATAAGTACTGTTAAGAAGGGGAATGAATGGTAGCTGGTGAAGAAGAGAGCAGACCTCTCCCAGCTGAGGGAAAACAGTAATAAACTCTTTGTTACTCTCCTGAGTTTCATGCACATGTGTACACACACATGCATATATACATACATGCTTACACAGACACATAAGTGTATATATGCACATGCACACAACATGTACACACTTATGTGCACACACGTGCACGTTTGCATATAAACGTGTATGCATGCATCCACATCACACACATATATATACATGCATACACACAGACATACAGATCAGAAGCAACAGTGTCACTCTTTAAATCAAGTAAAATGGACTGGAGAATGAGGTCCACTAGCCTCAGTGAGTGGAATCCACTCAGTGAGGATTGCAGCCGGTAAGCCTTACCAGACTCCCCTCTTAATCCGCATGGTCACTTGTGAAGCTGTGAGCTCCAGTGCCCCCAGCAGAGGCCCCGATTGCAAGGCAGCATGCAGACCAGCATATGGCCTTCTCCCTGGCAGATGAACCCAAAAGAAGGGGCAGAGGCTGTGTGAGCCTGCTTCCTTCCTTCCCTCACATTACCCACTAAGATTCATCCCTTTTGCTATGGGGAGGCATGTGGGGGAAAAAACAGATGCTGCTATTCTAGCAGGAATCTTTTCACCAAAACATGAGTCCAGGGAATTCAAGGCCACTCACTGAACAATGTCCATTATAAGTTTAATTTTTTGTATCATAAAGATGATTCTTTCACAGTGTAAACTGGTCAATAAAGAAAGGTACAAATAACAAAATGAAACTTTCTCATAATACTACCACTCCCTAAAAGACAGTGTTAACATTTTGATGGCCATGCTTTTTCCATTTTAGACTTTTAGGTACACATGCATGCCTATCTGTCTTAACTTAACACACATCTTAACACATGATACACACACAGAACTAAGTCTTTACTATACCTTGCGTGTGGATTTTTGGAACAACATTTGATAACATTTTACCATTTGTTGAGGCTTTTGCGGGGACCAGCTCTCTAAAAGGGGAAGCCGATAGGGTTTCTAAGGATGATTACAGAGATGCTGTAAGAGGTGATGCTTTTGTCTGTAGAATCCTGAGAGAGGGACTTTGCAAATGGGCACAGCTACCAGTGGTAATGACTGTGCATTGTGTTGGTCTCACAGCATCAGTGCGATGACAGTGTTACCTGTCGTCTTAGCTAGAGACCATCTTATCCTGTTCCTCAACTTTACAGATGAAGAAAGTAAGAATGAAGAAATGTTAGTGAGATGCATCTATGCCAGGTCCTATGCGTCCCACCCCACCATGACATGTGACTTTACAAAGTCAAGAAAATAAAAGAGACGCAAACGTTACAGGAGAATGACGATTTAGTAGTTTGTGTGATACGCTAGATGGTCCACCTATATTGTATAACTGAATCCTGCAACAATTCTTGCAACCACAGTTACTGTGTTCATTCCTTAGATGACGATTGTGAAGGTCAGAGTTCCTCCAGTCTGGTTCCAAACTTTTTAAAAACGTTACATGAAATTGGAACTCTGACCATAGTATACATCTCTGAGTACAAGAGAGTAAAGGAGAAGAACCCTTATTCTTCACTTGTATCAGGAAAGGGTACCAAACTGCTGATAAGTCAAAAAAATGATGGCCATTACTATGTTTTAACTATATGGTATTATTTCTCTCTCATTACAAATTAACCAAGTAGAGGGTATAATCATTGGGAGCAAAGAGCTTAGGCAATTTCCTAGAGACACACAGGAGAATGCAAGTATTATACCGGAGCCTGCCCAGTATGATGCCCAGTTCACCACATGTCTACACTAGTGACGCTATGATTCAAGGGAGCGGTGGGAGTAAATTGTTACAATATGAATTGAAAAAGTTTCCAATGAAGGAACTACACTGGATTACAATTGGGGAGGACCTTGGCTTAATTTGATAATTGGTGAGTTCGGGACTAATAAGCAAGTCACCCTGAGCATCCCCCTCCTGGGGGCTTCCTCCATCCTAAGCCTGAGCCACTCAGTAGCCATTGACCACTTTCTTGTTGTCCAGTTGCTAAGTCATGTTCAACTCTTTGTGACCCCACGGGCTGTAGCCTGCCAGGCTCCTCTGTCCTCCACTATCTCCCGGTGTTTGCTCACGTTCATGTCCATTCAGTCTAGGTGATGCTATCTAGTCATCTTGTGCTCTGAAGCCCCCTGCTCCTCCTGCCCTCAGTCTTTCCCAGCATCAAGTTCTTTTCCAGTGGGTTGGCTCTTCGCAGCAGGTGACCACAGTATTAGATCTTTGGCTTCAGCATCAGTCCTTCCAGTGAGTATTCAGAGTTGATTTCCTTTAGGATTGACTGGCTTGATCTCCTCGCAGTCCAAGGGACTCTAAGGACTCTTATCCAGCCACAATTTGAAACCGTCAGCGCTTTGGCATTCAGCCTTCCTTCATCCTCTGGGAAATAGTGGAGTTATCATAGTCTTCTTTCCCCAAGGATTTAACATTTTATTTTATTTTTGAGTGATAAATTCACATACTTCATAAAGCAAAATGGGTCAAAGGAATATCCATAGAGAATTTGTATTCCTCTCCACGTCTGCATGTGGCACACGAATAATTCTAACATGGCACTAGTAATTCTTACAGCCCTAGGAGCCACACTTCTGTGTAATCCCCTCTTGTTTGTGGGCAGACTTTGTGACTTATACTTTTTTAACCATTTTTAAAAATTATAGTTAATTCATAGTGTTGTTTCAAGAGTACAGCAAAGTGTTTGCATTTTTTATTTGGTTATACATATATGTATATTCTTTTTAGGTTCTTTTCCACTATAGGTTATTATAATATACTTCCCTGTGCTATACAGTAGGTCGTCATTAATTATCTATTTTGTACATAGAATCAATAGTGTGCATATGTCAGTCCTTCAAACATTAACAGTTTTCATGTGGTTCATCTGCTTTAAATACCCTGTTCTGTCCTGCTGTTACCCCTGGCCTTGAGGTCACTTCCGCACATATGAGAGTGAAAGGAAAGGCACCAGGCTCATTTCCTCTGCCCAGGTGACAGGATCATATTTCCTCTCCCTGATTCCAACCTTACTTCACCTGTACCTTATTTTACTAATTTTCCCATATTAGAGCACCTTGAACCTTGCCATTACCCAACAAGTCCATGTGTGAAATTTTTAATTGACCACAGACTGTTCCAATAGTATTCCTGTCTTTTATTCTTATTATTCCTTTTCTTTTTAAAATTTAACTGATACTGCCACGCGATCACTCCACTTGTAATTTTTCTGGACTCTCAGTCTCTCCTGGATAATTTTATTTCCTCCCTGACTAGTTATTTCATTAGGATTTGCAACAGCTCCCTCAACTCCTTTACCCCATAGGCACTGGACTTGACACATCCTGATCGTAATCTTCAATCCAACCACAATTTCCCTTCTGCTTCTGTTTTCAACAGCTAGGGAGTGTCTACTATACACAATTTATGATATTTGGCAGGGAGAAATTAAATATATGGTTTATGAGTCAATAAATGCATGAAAAAGATACAACATCTCTCCTAACTGGCTGTCACACATTTATGATTTCCAGTGTCAGATGGTTTATTAATACCCATTGGCTAGCAACGCTTATAACCCTTTTCAGTATCACACAGTGACTGAGAAACTGACATTGGAGGTGCTTCCTTGGGCCATGTAACATTTCTTAGCCTTAATTTCTACATCTGTGGAAGGGGATAATGATAGTACTCACTTTATGGGTCTTTTTTTCTTTTTTTTCTTCTCTTACGGCACTTATTTTTCTTCATTAAATATGTGTGATTTTGAGGGTTTTTTTTAAACATGCTTTTAGAGTTCCATTTAACACATATTTAATGGGTGTCCACTGTGTTTTGGACACTGTGAGGGTACAAGATGAATGCACTGTGCCCTTTGGTTCCAAGAAACACTTCATCAAGTGGCAGAAGAAGATGTGCTTCCAGTGAGCTGGAAAATAGGCCTGAGGAGGACGTGTCTTAGAAGAGAAGAATGAGAATATCCTGGGCTGAACTCAGCAAAGGGAACAGCACTGACCTGGGCAGAAGTCAGGATACCGTTGGCAGATGAGGTAAAACAGACTCTGAAGTTTTCTTTTTCATCCTGTACCAAAAAGAGAGTTTAAACAGTATGTTCTAGGATCAGCGAGCTCTTCTGTTCCTTCTGCAGTAAGCATCCTAACTCTTCTTTTTAGATTCATTTTTATGATTCAGTAAGAAAAGAGACAAAGAATGTCAAGATGTGTTGTATCTCAATGAGGCGTGAGGGGTGTCATTCCTTGAGGGTAAGGCTGAAGCTATTCCTCCCTCTTACATAACTGCTAGTTATCAGAGGAGCACTGTATTCACTTACTCATCATAGTTTTTCTAAAGGACTATATATCTGCTAAAATATAATTCAGAGAAGTGCGTATATTTTGATAACTTGGAAAACAGAAGCACTGGATCATCTAAAATGTTTTACATTTGACATAGTCTTTGTAATCAAAGTTGAAACCTTATAGAAATGTTCCAAAGGAAATTCTTGGTCTCAGCAGGGAAAATGGAAGAATTTGTGGTTTGGAAATTAAATTGACTGGGTGAATAAGTAAGAGCCGACTGAAGACTTAGAGCCCTTGAGCTAGGTGGTATTGAGCATTGGGTTGAATCATAAGTTTTCCTTGGTTACTGTCAAATGGAAATAGAAATTAAATTTAAGCAGAGCTTATTAAGAATTGTTAGTCTGAAGAACACTTCATCAGTTCTAAAGTATATAAAAGTGTCATGGCTAATTAAAATTGAATTTTAATTAGCTGCTAATATAATTTGCTGTCTTAAGAATCTGCTGTCTGGGAACCTCTCCAGTACTTGGTCGAGACATCTCGGGTACTGTTATTTGTATTCATTTGGGACCATTCTAATTCTGTCTAGTTGACCTTCCATCCAAGAAACAAAAAATAAAGAAAAGAAAAAACTTTACATATCTTGAGTTTGGAGAACACTTTCGTTTTGAGGGTTTTTTTTTTGGTGTGATTATTTATAAACATGTTAAATACTTCTCACATTGAATTTGAGGTGAAAACTGAGATACGTAGGCTTCAAAACCATGCTCATCAAAACACTACAAATTTTCTTTGGTATAGTGGAGTCATGACAGGAGGAAGATACAACTTATGTGTACTGTGTTTACTTGTATTAAAATAAGAAAAGGAATAAAGAAATAGTGACAGGCTGTGAGTAATCATAAAGAAATAGAAATATTTTTTCCCAGATGTCCTATGGTATTATCTATTTCCTATGCAATTCTCTATCTCCACCAAAAACTGTATTCTCTCTCCAGTCAAAAACTAATTGATCACTATTGTAGGTTTGACATATATGCACAAATTCCTTGGGAATACTTCCTCTAGGCAGGGATGCTTAATTTCTGTCTCCTTGAGTGTGGTAGGGCTTAATTACACATAGAGTATGAGAAGGGAAAAACTGTAATTAGAGTACAGAGAATTGGTTTATATCATCTTAACCAAGTTTAGATAAATGACTTATCCCACCAGTGATGTCATGTTGTCATCAGGCACCCCAACACGATGTGCTATTTCACCTTTCCCAAACCCATATTTCTAGTCTATTTGTGCAAAAAATGCCAGAAAATTCCAAATGAAGGGAAATTTCTACAATATATCGGATCATTACTTTCCAAAATTTTCAAGGTTTGGAAGGAGAAGGAAAGACCAAGGAACTCACGTGGAGTATAGCAGACAAAGGTGACGAGACAACAAAATTCAAAGTGTTTTTTTCTGGCAGAGATCAAGACCAGAAATGAACAGTAGTGGGAAAACTGTACAAATTCAAGTAAAGTCCTTAGTTTAGTTCATAGTATTGTACCAATGTTTCTTAGCTCTTGTTTATTCCCTGGTTATATAGGTTATCTTCAGAGAAACTAGGTGAAGATTATTAGAAACTTTTTGTAATAAGTCTTATAATCTAAAGTTATTTCAAGATAAAAAATTTTAAAAATATCTTTATTTTTTAAGGATATTTGCAATTCATGAGGTATATGCAATTCGTGAGACCATGGTTCTCATAATTAGTTACCCTGGTAAACAGGTTCCAAGAAGGCTGTCTATATAATCTTTGCCTTCTGTATTCCCACACTTGTGCACATTCCTTTCATATTGAATCAGGACTGAGCCGTGTACCAGTATACTACAGAAAGGATGATTTGTGCTTTCCAAGGTTAGATCCTCAAAAGATGCTGTGGCTTGCATCTTGATCTCCTGGGTTACTTGCTCTAGGAGGAAGTTGACCTCCAGGTGTGTGAAGACTCTTTGCAAACCTGTGGGAAATCCTGTGTAGAAAGCAGTAAGATCTCTGTCTAATAGGCAGCACCAACCTACTAATTAAGCCTAATGAACCACCTAATAAATGATTTTCTAGCCTCAGTTAGGCTTACATATGTTCAGAGCCCAGCCAACATGTGTCTTTAATCTCATGACTGACTTTGCATCAAAAATACCAAATTGATAATGACCACTGTTTTAAGCAGGGCTTCACTGATAGCTCAGTTGGTAAAGAATCCACCGGCAATGCAGGAGACCCCGGTTTGATTCCTGGGTCAAGCGCATCCCCTGGAGAAAGGATAGGCTACCCACTCCAGTATTTTGGGGCTTCCCTTGTGGCTCAGCTGGTAAAGAATCTGCCCTCAATGCGGGAGACCTGGGTTCGACCCCTGGGTTGGGAAGATCTCCTGGAGAAGGGAAAGGCTACCCACTCCAGTATTCTGGCCTGGAGAATTCCATGGACAGTCCATGGGGTCGCAAAGAGTCGGACATGACTGAGTGACTTTCACTTTCACTTTATTGTTTTAAGCTATTAAACTTTGGTCTATTTGGTTGTGCATTAATTGATGCTGAATACAATTACTTAAGGCTTCCTGGGTAGCTCAGATGGTGAAAAATCTGCCTTCAGTTCAGGCAATGCAGGAGATGCATGTTCGATCCCTGGGTTCAATCCCTGGGCATTGGAAGATGCCCTGGAGGAGGAAATGGCAGACCGATGACTATTCTTACCTGGAAAATCTCATGGACAGAGGAGCCTGGAAGACTACAGTCCATGGTGTCATAAATAGTCAGACATGACTTAAAAGCTGAGCACTAATTGATGATAAATACAGTTACTTAAGGGCTTCCCCGGTGGCTCAGACAGTACACACAATCTGCCTGCAATACTGAAGAGCCAGGTTAGATCACTGGGTTGGGAAGGCCCCCTGGAGAAGGGAATTGTTACCCACTCCAGTATTCTTGCCTGGAGAATTCCATGGACCACCAGAGGAGCCTGGTGGGTTATAGTCCACAGGGTTGCACCTTAAGCCACATTAACCTTCAGTTGAGCTTCTTTCAAGTATGAAGAATGTTTTTGAATGTGAGCAGTCTATCAATAGAGTAAGACATCAGATAAAATTTTCCTGTAACTAATATTGCATTCTTTACCAATGGCATCTGTTTATGTGTTAGGTGGCAGGAATTCTGGGGGCAGTTCTATGCCCAATTGTTTTCTCTTTGTGAAACTAATACATAAAATTAAGTAAATTAATGAATAAATTTAGCCTAAATATAACTAAACAAAGCATTGATTTTAGTAACACCTTATGCTAAAATTTGGAGCTATTTTGGTACACTCCAAATATTTTTTAAAGTATTTACTGATATCTACTATTTATAATGGACACATGAGTTAATCTTGACTTACATGGAAAAGTAGACAAATGTTTGCACTCACTGTGCTTACAGCCTGTTCCCTACTAACTTGCATATTTTATGGACATTAAATGTTCACTTCTTGCCTACTGATATTCTGCCTTCTCAATTGGGTATAGTGATATTAGTTATGATTTAAATACTTTCTGTATTACTCATGGTCCTGGCAGGAAGTAAGTTGCACTCAGGTGGTTTAAATGAAGAAACTTTTCAAAGTAAAAGTCTACTTGTGGAGTGGTTTGCAGGACTAAGGAAACAGAAGATGTTGCAGCCCCCAGAGAGTAGCGATGGCAGGAAGAAGTTACATCTGTTAAAAACGAAGAAACGGGATGAGCCCAGAGAGGGCTAGAGCCTTAGAAGAGATCATTCAGTTGAAGCAGTAGTCTTCAAAAGTGATAATTGTTTCTAAAAATGTTGACTGAACAGTGAATATGCAAAGAAGGAATACCTCAGTCTCTCTCACCCTACTTGCTGATCTGCAGTCCTGCAGATGATTCTTACATACAGTATCCAGTCAGATGCTAACATAACAATCTGTCCTAGAGATCAGCCACCCAGGTCTTCAAAGCAGAGCAGAGAAGTATGAAGAAGGGATCTTGGAAAGGGAACAATGGAGGACAACCAGCGTACCTTCATATGAAATTGCTTTATTGGTAGCAGGCATTCTGATCTTCTTAGATCACACTGAAAATGTATGTAAATAGAAGAAAAAATTGTAGTTGAGATTTTTTTAATATTAATATAAATTGAAATAATTACAATATCCCTGGATATGGGATATATACTTCAGAAAATAAGTAATATAAAGTTAGTGATAAGTAATCTTGATGTAAGTATTGACTATACAAAAAACAAACCCCAGTGGGTGACCTCTTCAGGACCGTGGACAGAGCTCACACAGTTGCTCTCACAGTGGTTTTCAGCAGTATATTGTGCATTTCCTATTTCTCGAGCTTAATTTCTCAAGTTATATTGAAATGATTGAAGGTATTGTCTGACTGGTTTTATAAACATGTTATGAGATTACAGCTAAAAACTTCATTAAAAGGATCAGGCTCTTGGTTCTGTATGTTTTCTCTCTTATGGCAGGACCTGTGAGCATCTGCCATGATGATCCTATTAAGACTAAATCTCTTCTGTATATAAATTGTGAAAGATGATGTTTTATGTTGCAGAACTGGGTGCTGGAAAAGTTTTTCACCACTACAGCTTCAAGAAAATTTGCATTTCTGGCACAATATTGTAATAATTTGGAGTAGCTTTTAGAACTGTGGTAATGGCTTTAAATAGCAAGTGACCTTCAACTGTTGTTACATAATCTTGAGATTTATTAGGATCATTATAGATAATGCAATTCCAGATGACCTCACTAAGCACATTTTCCCAACTATATTGACGAGATCATTTCCTTTAAAACAATAAAATATAATACTGGGGTGTTTCGCATTTAGCCCATCTTGTCCACATACCAGCAAGATGGTAGGAGAGGCAAAATCACGTTTAAAATCAAACCCCATACCTGCCAGAGACGCTTAGAGGGCTTAAACAAACTTTGTGTGCACCAGGACCTAGAGACCCCACAGAGACTGAGACAGAACTGTGTTTGGGTGTCTCCTGATGTACGGGTCAGCAGTGGACTGCTGCAGGGGCAGGGGCTCTGGGTGCAGTAGACCTGGGTGTGGCATAAGCCCTCTTAGGGGAGGTCTCCATTAACCCCACTATAGAGCCACCAGAACTTACAAAGGACTGGGAAACAGACTCTTGGAGGCCATAAACAAAACCTTGTGTGCACCAGGACTCAGGAGAAAGGAGCAGTGACCCCACAAGAGACTGACCCAGACTTGCCTGTGAGTGTCCAGGAGTCCCTGGTGGAGGCATGGGAAGTGGTGGCCTGCTGCAGGGTCGGGGGCTCTGCATGCAGCAGGGCATGGGACCTTCTGAAGGAGGTCGCCATTATCTTCATTACCTCCACCATAGTTTGGCCTCAGGTCAAATAACAGGGAGGGAACACAGTCCCACCTATCAACAGAAAATTGGGTTAAAGATATACTGAGCATGGCCCTGCCCATCAGAACAAGACCCAGTTTCCCCCTCAGTCAGTGTCTCCCATCAGGAAGCTTCCATAAGCCTCTTATCCTTCTCCCTCAGAGGGCAGAAAACTAACCAATCTGATCACATGGACCACAGCGTTGTCTAACTCAATGAAACTATGAGCCATGCTGTGTAGGGCCAAGCAAGACTCACGGATCATGGTGGAGAGTTCTGACAAAATGTGGTCTACTGGAGGAGGGAATGGCAAACCACTTCAGTATTCTTGCCTTGAGAACCCCATGAACAGTATGAAAAGGCAAAAAGATAGGACACAGAAAGATGAAGTCCCCAGGTTGGTAGGTGTCCAATATGCTACTGGAGATCAGTGGAAAAATAACTCCAGAAAGAATGAAGAGATGGAGCCAAAGCAAAAACAATACCCAGTTCTGGATGTGACTGGTGATAGAAGTAAAGTCCAGTGCTGTAAAGAGCACTATTGCATAGGAACCTGGAATATTAGGTCCATGAATCAAGGTAAATTGGAAGTGGTCGAACAGGAGATAGCAAGAGTAAACATTGATATTTTAGGAATCAGCAAACTAAAATGGACTGGATTGGGTGAATTTAACTCAGATGACCATTATGTCTACTACTGTGGGCAAGAATCCCTTAGAAGAAATGGAATACCCATCATAGTAAACAAGAGTCTGAAATGTAGTACTTGGATGCAATCTCAAAAGCAACAGAATGATCTGTTTGTTTCCAAGGCAAACCATTCAGTATCACAGTAATCCAAGTCTACGCCCCGAACAGTAACACTGAAGAAGTTGAAGTTGAATGGTTCTATGAAGACCTACAAGACCTTCTAGAACTAACCCCCCAAAAGATGTCCTTTTCATTACAGGGGACTGGAGTGCAAAAGTAAGAGGTCAAGACATACCTGGAGTAACAGGCAAATTTGGCATTGGAGTACAGAATGAAGTAGGGCAAAGGCTAGCAGTGTTTTGCCAAGAGAACTCACTGGTCATAGCAAACACCCTCCTCCAACAACACAAAAGAAGGCTCTACACATGGACATCACGAGATAATAATACCAAAATCAGATTGATTATATTATTTGCAGCCAAAGATGGAGGAGCTCTATACAGTCAGCAAAACAAAACCAGGAGCTGATTATGGTTCAGATCATGAACTCCTTATTGCAAAATTCAGTCTTCAGTTGAAGAAAGTAGGGAAAACCACTAGACCATTCAAGTATGATCTAAATCAAATTCCTTATGAATATACAGTAGAAGTGACAAATACATTCAAGAGATTAGATCTGATAGACAGATTGCCTGAAGAACTATGGACAGAGGTTCGTGACATTGTACAGGAGGCAGTGATCAAGACTATTTCCAAGGGAAAAAAAATGCAAAAAGGCAAAATGGTTGTCTGAGGAGGCCTTACAAATAGCTGTGAAAAGAAGAGAAGTGAAAGGCAAAGGAGAAAAGGAAAGATATACTCATTTGAATGTAGAGTCCAAAGAATAGCAAGGAGAGATAACAAAGTTTTCTTCAGTGATCAATGCAAAGAAATAGAGGAAAACAATAGAATGGGAAAGACTAGAGATCTCTTCAAGAAAATTAGAGATACCAAAGGAACATTTCATGCAAGGATGGGCAAAATAAAGGACAGAAATGGTATGGACCTAACGGAAGCAGAAGATATTAAGAAGAGGTGGCAAGAATGCACAGAAGAACTGTACAAAAAAGATCTTCACGACCCAGGTACTCAAGATGGTGTGATCACTCACCTAGAGCCAGACATCCTGGAATGTGAAGTCAAGTGGGCCTTAGGAAGCATCACTACGAAGAAAGCTAGTGGAAGTGATGGAATGCCAGTTGAGCTGTTTCAAATCATGAAAGATGATGCTGTGAAAGTGCTGCACTCAATATGCCCGCAAATTTGGAAAACTCAGCAGTGGCCACAGGACTGGAAAAGGCCCATTTTCATTCCAATCTCAAAGAAAGGCAATGCCAAAGAATGCTCAAAATACTGCGTAATTGCACTCATCTCACATGCTAGTAAAGTAATGCTCAAAATTCTCCAAGCCAGGTTTCAATAGTATGTGAACTGTGACCTTCCAGAACTGGATTTAGAAAAGGCAGAGGAACCAGAGATCAAATAGCCAACATCTGCTGGATCATCAAAAAAACAAGAGTTCCAGAAAAACATCTACTTCTGCTTTATTGAGTACACCTAAGCCTTTGACTGTGTGGATCACAACAAACCATGGGAAATTCTGAAAGAGATGGGAATATCAGACTACCTTACGTGCCTCCTGAGACATCTATATGAAGGTCAAGAAGCGACAGTTAGAACTGGACATGGAACAACAGACTGGTTCCAAATCGGGAAAGGACTACATCAAGGCTGTATATTGTCACCCCGCTTATTTAACTTATATGCAGAGTACATCATGAGAAATGCTGGACTGGAGGAAGCACAAAGTAGAATCAAGATTGTTGGGAGAAATATCAATAACCTCAGATATGCAGATGACACCACCTTACAGCAGAAAGGAAAGAAGAAATAAAGATCCTCTTGATGACAGTGAAAGTGGAGAGTGAAAAAGTTGGCTTAAAACTCAACATTCAGAAAACTAAGATCATGACATCTGGTCCCATCACTTCATGGCAGATAGTTGGTGAAACAATGGAAACAGTGACAGGTTTTATTTTGGGCAGCTCCAGATGGTGACTGCAGCTATGAAATTAAAAGATGCTTGCTCCTTGGAAGAAAAGTTATGACCAACCTAGACAGCATATTAAAAAGCAGAGACATTACTTTGCCAACAAGGGTCAGTCTAGTCAAAGCTATGGTTTTTCCAGTAGTCATGTATGGATGTGAAAGTTGGACTATTAAGAAAGCTAAGCGCTGAAGAATTGGTGCTTTTAAACTGTGATGTTGGAGAAGACTCTTGAGAGTCCCGTGTACAGCAGGGAGATCCAACCAGTCCATCCTAATGAAATCAGTCCTAAATGTTCATTGGAAGGACTGATGCTGAAGCTGAAGTTCCAATACTTTGGCCACCTGATGCGAACAGCTGACTCATTGGAAAAGACCCTGATGCTGGGAAAGATTGAATGCGGACGGAGAAGGCGATGACAGAGCATGAGATGGTTGGATGGGACGTGAGTTTGAGTTAACTCCGGGAGTTGGTGATGGATGGGGAGGACCGGTGTGCTGCAGTCCATGGGGTCACAAAGAGTCTGACACGACTGAGCGACTGAGCTGAACTGTCCACATATTCCCTGGAGAAGGGAATGTCAACCCACTCCAGTATTCTTGCCTGGATAATCCCATGGACAGAGGAGCCTGGTGTGCTACAGTCCATAGGGTTGCAAAGAGATGGACATGATTGAGTGACTGAGACATACACATACATGTCCAGTTATCAGAAACACCCAATAATGCCATACTTCAGATCACTGCATAGAAAGCTGCAATTATTTTAGTGCAGAATTATAGACTAAGCCCCTGAACTGAAGGGTTTCAAAACATGGATCAGTTCTTGGAATGCTTCTGTAACTTAGCAAATATGAGGAAGGCTAAATTAGGCTAGTTTTCCTTCCTAAGTTTTAGTTCTCTGTAGACATGTTTCATGCTCAGTTGGAGAGAAGAAAGTTAATTTTTATATTTTTATTAAGTGTTAGTCAAAAGAAAGCAATGTTTATAAAACAGCTGTTAAAGAAAAAAATACACTAGTTATCTATGTAACCTATATGGTTTTAAAAAGGTTAACATTCTAGGCATATACTATTCCCTTGATAGTCTTTGTCACTCCGATCTTGAATTATGTCCTTTTATTTTGCCTCCTATATTTTAACTTCTCCATAGTAGACATTATGGGTTTTGTTCCAGTAAATGTTTGTGTAGATTTACCCACGTATTTGCCACTTTCCTATCCCACATTATTCTTATATCTCAGATTCCGTCTGGCATCATTTTTCTTCTGCCTAAAATGTATCTTTTAAAATTACCGTTAGGGAGTAGCCACTGGTACTACATCCTCTTTAATTTTTATTTCGTATGAATAAGTACCTAATTCTGTTTTGTTCTTGAAAGATATTTTCACTGATTATCGAATTTTAGGTTGAGAGTGTGTTCTTGTAGCCCCTTAATAACAATTCAGCTAACTTTCGGCTGTCACTGTCATTTCTGAGAAATCAGCTGTTTATAGTCAATCCTCTAATGACAGACACCTTCTCTTTTCACTTTTCAAATTGTATCTTACTCTGCAGTTTCACCCTGTGTGTAACTGTTGGTTTTTTTTTTGTTTGTTTGTTTTTAATCATGCTAGGAATTTTTGTACCTTCTCAAAGGTACTCACTGTAAGAGTCAAAAACAGACATGGGCTCTGTGTCATGAAGCTTGTAAAGAATTGAGAGAAAATGAAATAAATACTAGAAACAAACCTGGTTTTGGGTATATTGAATATGATGCATCTTGAAAGTTTTTAAATGGAGGTACAAAGTAGATAATATATATTTATATATTTATATTTATGTATATGTGTCTGTGTATATATATAAACTCAGAAATTTGGATTGAACATGTTATGTTTGGACATCATATAGATAAAGGAAGAAAATAATATCATAGATGATTGAGAGCTTAAAATCATTATGTAGAGTGAGAAGAGATGAAGTCTTAGGATGGATCTTGAGAAATTCCACTATTCACTGGCCAAGGAAATAGGGAATGAAGACTGAGAGGAAGTAACAAGGAATTAGGGAAAAAACAGGAATAGTCTGTGTTCGCATAACATGGCCCTGAAATCAGACTACAGTGGGTTGAGGAGTAAGGGAAAGCAAGAAAGTGGAGGCATGATGTCTTACGCAAGGCAGTGTAGGCTAAAGTATGAGGCAATAAAAAGCAACCTTGAAATTTCGATGAGCACAAGATGGCAAAGATTGATTTGGTGCTCAACTGTTAATCCACTATGGGTTAACATCAACTCTGCTGATGTCTTGAATCATTTAGAACTAGTAGGAAGTGGCAGCTATTATCAGGGACATTGTTGGTCTCATAGTGGGGAAAATAAAGTGACAGGACCATGCAGTTGTTGTAGAAGCTCCTTCTTGAAAGTGTCACCTATCATATTCACATAAAAGTGAAAGGAAAAGTGAAAATGTTAGTCGCTCAGTTGTATCCAACTCTTTGCGACCCCATGGACTATATGTAGCCTGCCAGATTCCTCCCTCCATAGGATTTTCCAGGCAAGAATTCTGGAGTGGATTGCCATTTCCTTCTCCAGGGGATCTTCCCAATCCAGGGATTGAACCCAGGTCTCTGGCATTGCAGGCAGACCTTTACCATGTGAGCCACCAGGGAAGCCCCATGTTCACATATAATTTCATTAAGTAAAGAAAGTCACATGGCCAGACTTAATGTGAGTGGGGAGGGAATATTTTCGGTAAATATGTAATCTAGTATGGTTAAGATCTCATGTGTATAGAAATTTTTCTCACTATTTTTATTGTAAGTGAGGACAATGGGAAATGAGAGACCATATGATTGAGAGATTTTTTAGGAGAGATAATTAATAGTGCTCAATTGCCATGGGAATGAATCTAGCTGTAAGAGAATTATTGACTGTATTGGAAAAACAGGGTCTGGTTGGTTTTTTGAGGTTTCTAAGAAATAGGATTCAGTTTATGAAGGGTGGCCCTGGCCCTAGATAGGAAAAGTTTCTCCCTCACTAATGAAATAAAATTTTAAAAAGGGATAAGAACCCCTCTAAATAGATTTGTAGATTTTTTAGAGGGTGCTAGATAGAATTCCAATGTATATGAGATTTTCTCTTTGCTTTGTGAAGTAGAATACAAGAAATACACAAAGACAATGGGGGAAATTAAGGAAGGTGTCCTACATCAAGGAAAGTGGAGAAGTTTTGAAATACTCACTGTGGAGAATAGTAGAGAGAATGGAACAAAAGATATACTCAAATTGCTAAACAGTTCTGAGAGTAAATTTGATTTTTCTGATTATAAATTTACAGTGTCATCATCTACCCCCTTGTTTTTTTCTCTTGCTGTATTTGCTCAGGTGCAGGCAGAATAAAGCAGTTGAATTGTATTCATCCAGCTGGGGTCTTGCCAGATGGAAGTGAAGAAATAAGGGCAAAGGATATTAAGTTCTTGGCAAGAGTGTAATTGAAATCATGACCCATGAAATCTAAGCTGAAAAAAGTGCAGCCAAGATACAAAAGATCTGATGCACTGAAATGAAGGCAGATCATACTGGAGATTGATGATGAGGGAGCAGTAGATGTTATCCAACATAAAAACTCAGAGAGGAGGTGTAGGAAGTGAGTGGCTTACAGTCAGTCATTTGGGATTTGAGGAGTTTAGGGTGGTGACAAGTTCTGGAATGTGAAGAAGTGGGTGGATTAGGAGACTGTGAAGTTGGATGGTTTACCCACTGTGTTCTGATGACATCCATTGTCATAGGAGAGAGCCTGTGTGCTGGTGACAACAGCTTCGGTGAATAGAGTGATCTGGTTATCTTTAGCTTCTGGTGACAAGAAGAGAGACTTACTGGCCTTCCAAAATATCATACTTTTCAATGAATAGTTCTTTTTCCCTGAGAAACTAGGAGGAGTAATTGTAGATAGAAACAGAGAACAAAAAAAAAAAATCTAATCTTCAGAAAAAGCACTTGACAAAATCCAACACCCATTCATGGTAAAGAAAACTATCAGCAAGCTAGGAATGTAGAGAAATTCTTCAACTTGATAAAGAACCTCTACAGACTTCCCACAGCTAACACATTTTACTTAATGGTGAGAAACTAGAAGCGTTTATCCTTAAGACTGAGACCAAACCAGTAATCTCCACCACTCCTGTTCAACACTGTACTGGAAGTTCCTGCTAATGAAATAAGACTAAAAAGGAAATAAAATTCATACACATTGAGAAAGATGAAATAAAGCTGTCTCTTCACAGATGACATGATTGTCTACATAGGAAATCACAGAAGGAATTGACAAATGCACTAGTGGAACTAATAAGCAATTATATCAAGGTTACAAGATATAATATTCATATACAAAGTCATCCTTTTAATATACCAGCAATGAACAGTTGGAATTTGAAACTTAAAATACAATAGCATTTAAATTAGCACCAGAAAACTTAAAATACTTAGATATAAATCTAAAAAACATACTCAGAATTTGTATGAGGAAAACTATAAACCCTGATGAAAGAAATCAAAGATCTAAATAGATGGGTATCCCATGTCCATGGATAGGAATAGTCTCTGTGGTTAAGACTCCTTTCCTTCCTAATTTGGTCAGGTGATTTAACAGAATCCGAATAAATTCCCAGCAAGTTTTTGGGGGGCTATCTACCAACTGATTCTGAAGTATGCATGGAAAGGCAAAAGGTCAAGAATAGCCAATATGATACTAAAGAAAAAGAACAAAGCCAGAGAACTGACGAATTAATACTGCTTGTCTTCAAAACTTAATATAAAGCTATGGTAAGTTGAGATGGCATATTGGTGGTAAAAGAATAGAAATAATACATCAGTGGAATAAAATAGAGAGTCCAGAAATAGATTTATCCATTTATAATCAACTGACATTCTACAGGAGAGAAAAAGCAATTCAATGGAGGCAGAATTGACTTTTCAACAAATGGTATCTTAACAACTGGACATGCATATACAAAAATAATAATCTATACAGATCATATACTTTTCATGAAAAAATAAGCAAAAATGGATCATAGACAAAAATGTAAATCACAAAACTATAACACTTCTAGAAATTAACAAGATAGTAAGCTAGGTGACCTTGGGTTTGATGATGATCTTTTAGATGTAGAACTAAAAGCACCGTCTATGGAAGAAAATATTAAGTTGGGATTAACTAAAATGAAAAACATCTGCTCTGTTGAAGACACTGTCGAAAGCCACAGACTGAGGGAAAATATTTGCAAAAGATGTATCTAATAAAGGACTGTTATACAAAATATACAAAGAACTCTTAAAACCCACAGAGGGAGAGGGTGGGATGATTTGGGAGAATGGCATTGAAACATGTATACTATCATGTAAGAATCAAATCACCAGTCTATGTCCAGTGTAGGATACAGCATGCTTGGGGCTGGTGCACGGGGATGACCCAGAGGGATGTTGTGGGGAGGGAGGTGGGAGGGGGGTTCATGTTGGGGATCGCATGTACACCCGTGGTGGATTCATGTCAATGTAATGGCAAAACCAATACAGTATTGTAAAGTAAAGTAAAAATAAAAATTTAAAAAATAATAATAAAATGAGCAAAGACTAGAACAGATACTGCAGGAAAGAATATATACAGATGGCAAATAATCATATGAAAAGATGCTCCATGTCTTGTATCATGCTTTGTTGTTATTTAGTCACTAAGTGTGTCCGACTCTTTGCGACCCATAGACTGTAGCCCGCCAGGCTCCTCTGTCCATTTAATTCTCCAGGAAGGAATACTGGAGTGAGTTGCCATTTCCTTCTCCAGGGCATCTTCCCAGACCCAGGTATTAAACCCATGTCTCCTGCATTTACAGGTGGGTTCTTCCACTGAGCCACCAGGGAAACCCATCATCATCCCTTAGGGAAATGCAAATTAAAACAGTTATTACACCTTAGAATGGCCAAAATTCAGAACACAGGCAACACCAAATGCCGGTGAGGATATGGATTAATATGAACAATATTCATTGCTAGTAGGAATGCAAAACAGTATAGCCACCTTGATAGGTGATTGGGCAGTTCTTGAATAAAAAATAAATTTTTAGTATATGATCCAGTAATTGTGCTCCTAAGTATATACCCAAATGAATAGAAAACCAACATCTGCACAAAAACGTGCCCACAGATGTTTATAGCAGCTTTGTTCACAATTGCCAAAACTTGGAAGCAACCAAGATATCCTGGAGTAGTGAATGCATAAATAAATGATAGAATATCCAGGCAATAAAATAATATTCACCACTGAAAATATGAGCTATTAAGCCATGAAAAGACACAGAGTAACATTAATTGCATGTTATTAAGTAAAGGAAGCCAGTCTGAAAAGATTGCATGCTATATAATTTCAATTATAGTTGACCCTTGAACAAAGCAGGGGTTAGGGTTGCTGACCTTCTTTGCAATCAAAAATCTGAGTATAACTTACAGTTAGTCCTTCATATATATGATTCTTCCCCCTGACTCTGCAGTTCCATGTCCATGGATCCACCCAATAGCAGATCATGTAGTGGTGTAGTATTTACTATTGAAAAAAACATGGTTATATGACAACCTATGAAGTTCAAGATCTGCCGTTGAAAAAAGCAAGAGACTTCTAGAAAAATATCTGCTTCATTGACTACGCTAAAGCCTTTGACTGTGGATCACAACAAACTGTGGAAAATTCTTAAAGAGATAGGAATACCAGGCCACCTTACCTGCCTCCTGAGAAATCCGTATGCAGGTCAAGAAATAACAATTAGAACCAGACACGGAACAATGGACTGGTTCCAAATTGGGAAAGGAGTATATTAAGGCTCTATATTGTCACCCTGCTTATTTAACTTATATGCAGAATACATCATGAGAAATGCCAGGCTGGATGAAACACAAGCTAGATTCAAGATTGCTGGGAGAAATATCAGTAACCTCAGATATGCAGATAACACCACCCTTGTGGCAGAAAGCAAAAAGGAGCTAGAGAGCCTCTTGATGAAAGTGAAAGAGGAGAGTGAAAAAGCTGACTTAAAATTCAGCATTCAGAAAACAAAGATCATGGCATCCGGTCCCATCACTTCATGGCAAATAGATGGGGAAACAATGGAAACAGTGACAGACTTTGTTTTCTTGGGCTCCAAAATCACTACAGATGGTGACTGCAGCCATGAAATTAAAAGATGTTTGCTCCTTGGAAGAAAAGCTATGACCAACCTAGACAGCATATTAAAAAGCAGAGACGTTACTTTGCCAACAAAGGTCCATCTAGTCAAGGCTATGGTTTTTCCAGCAGTCATGTATGGATGAGAGATTTGGACTGTAAAGAAAGCTAAGTGCCAAAAATTGATGCTTTTGAACCGTGTTGTTGGAGAAGACTCCTAAGAGTCTCTTGAACAGCCAGGAGATCCAACCAATCAATCCTAAAGGAACTCAGTCCTGAATATTCATTGGAAGGAGTGATGCTGAAGCTCCAATACTTTGGCCACCTGATGAGAAGAACTGACTCATTGGAAAAGACCCTGATGCTGGGAAAGATTAAGGGCAGGAGGAGAAGGGGACAATAGTGGTTGAGATGGTTGGATGGCATCATCAACTCAGATGGACATGAGTTTGAAAAAGCTCCAGAAGTTAATGATGGACAGGGAAGCCTGTTGTGTGCTGCAGTCCATAGAGTCTCAAAGAGTCAGACATGACTGAGCAACTGATCTCATGCAACTCAAACCCATGTGGTACAAAGGCCAACTGTAAATGATGCTCTGAAGAAGGTGAAACTATGGAGACAGTAAAAAGGTCATTGGTTGCCAGGAATTCTTGGAGTGAGGGAGGAATGAGTAAGACAGGGCACAGACAATATTTGGGGCACTGAAACTATTCTGTGAGATACTGTGATGATGGATGCATGTCATTAGACATTTGTGAAAACCCATAGACTGTACAACATAAAGAATGAACCTTAATGCAAGCTATAGATGTTGGTGATTAATAACATGTCAGTGTTGGTTCATCAGTTGTAACAATTGGACCATACTAATGGGAGATGTTCATTATAGGGGAAACCGTGGAGGATTAGAAGGGGACTTTGTACACTTTCTGTTGAATTTTTCTATAAACCTTGAACTGCTCCAATAGTCTATCAATACAAAAAATCAATACTAATCCAATTCCTTACCCGCCATTTGGAAGAATCAGATAGCTGTTACCTCCACGTAAGTGTTTTGTACTTGTCTCAAAAACCAAATCTTCCAATGATAGAGGCAAGGTACACCAGCACACTCATTCATTTTATTCAGTGTATATTAAGCTATGATGTATTTCTTAATGCCCAGCAAAATAAACGTGAATGTGTCTAGAGAGATGTATTTCTTAATGTTCAGCAAAATAAACACGCATGTGTGTATGACATGCATTTGTCTCTCCTAAGTATTTGAAATACTCTTTAAACAGTGAATATGGATAAAAGATAATAAGGAAGAAAAGTAAAGAGAAAGAACAGCTAACTTACCATCAGTTGGTAAGAGGCAGTGAATTTGCAGGAAGCAGCATGTTCTAAAGTTTCTCCAGGCATATTCCTTTTTGTTTCTCCTTCTTTGGTATAAACCCTGACTCGGTCCAGTGAATTCCCAATGTCCTTCCTCCTTCCAAAACCAATTCCTACTCACACGCTTGGCGAAGAAAAGCTACACTGACCTGCAGAGAGGCTGCCCTGCCAGCAACGTGATGTTTTACCTTTGCTGTGGAAACTGCATTAGAGCTTGTTTTAAAAACATATCAAGCCATTATTTGTGTGTTTAATACCTGCCAACATCCTTGGCAGAGAAAGGATGCTCTAGATTAGAGCTGAGCCTCATCACTTTTGGCCAGTAAGTGAGCCAATCTGTTTTAATGATGGGGCGGGGCAGGAAAATGTGCCTTTTACTTGCCACGTAGAACCAGAAATACTGACTGAAGTAGCAGAATGGTGGCTTTACTTCCAAGAGTATTTACTTTGCAGGCTTATTTGGTCAGTCAGTTTAATAAAAGCACGCAGTATAGCTGGCAGAAACCTGGATCTTATGAATGTGCAAAGAATGAGACTCTGTGTATCCCTTTCAGTATCTGTTCATATGTTCACTTTTTCTCTCAACAGTCCTAGAAGTTGTGTGAATTTTTCTTTCAATATTGACATAGGTCATTGTTAGTAGCATAAATGCTACATAAAATAGCGTTTTGTCCTGCCTAGCCTTTACTTTAAGATATTTCATCATGACCTCTCCCAGTTGATGTACATCTAGATAATATCTTTGTGTTTTCATAACATTTAAGTTTTTTAAAATCAGGGGTGCTAATTAAATGTATACAATAAAAATAATTTTTATATATGGCAGAATTTTTAAGTATTTTAGAAGAGTTTATCATATTCTCTGTTAGGTATAATAGGATATGAATAGAACAAAATTATCTTGCATCTTACATAAATGGTGTGTGTGTTCAGTCATTCAGTCATGGCCAACTCTTTGTGACCTATGAACTGTAGCCTGCCAGGTTTCTCTCTCCATGGAATTTTCCAGGCAAGAACACTGGAGTGGGTTGCCATTTCCCTCTATAGAGGATCTTTCCAACCTAGGGATCGAACCCCTGTCTCCTGCATTGGCAGACGGGTTCTTTACCACCGTACCACCTAAGAAGTCCATATAAAAGGTGGCTGGTTCAAAATACAATGAGATAAAGAGAATAGAAAGAATGCATCTGATATTATAGTAAAATAAATCACAGCTTTCCTGATAAATTAGCCTGAATTTTCTACTTCTCTTTCCTTAACTGTTTGCAAGTCTAAACTGTTTATTTTATTGTGCATTTTCTTATCAGAGGAAAGACACTATCAATAATTGCATTATAATCCTAACAATTAAAGTAAAAACTCTGGTGTGTGTTTGTATGTTTTGTTCTGTTGAGGTTCCTTCCCTGAATGAACCAGATAATTAATCATATTCTCCAGAGTGGAAAATTGGCCTGATTAGACCAAGGTCAAAATGCAGTTCACTGCTAAGGTTAATTAATTCCAGTCTCCTGGCTAAATTAATAACTAGTTTAGCCATCCAGTGGTCAACATGTATGAGATCGTGATTTGCATTTGTATTAGAGTCGGTGGATTCAGGGTAGGAAGGTATATGGGGCTTTTCTCTACTCATTGCACGCTATAAATCAATGCTGAATTTATCACAGATGGCATTGAAATTAGGAATGTGTGTTTGCACACTCTGCTTCCACCTGTTACTGAACCAAAGTCAGGTCGGCTTGCTCATGTGCAGTAAAGCCAATCTTCTGACACCTGGCTGTGGGGAAGGAGAACACAGTGTTGACTGCAGGGCACCAAGCAAGGAGAAGGGGCAGCTCATGTTGAAAAGACCCAAATTCCTAGATGACTTTCTGGGAAGAGGTTTTCAGTGCAGTGTTAGGGAGGGGGCTGCTGGGTGTGTGATCAGCTCATGGGCAATTCTGGATTGATTGGCATCAAGATGAAGTTTCAAGATCATCAGCCTCTAGTCTGAACCAGTCTAGGGTCTGAGTTCAGTGCTCGGCAGTTGTCGTCTGGTGGCAGTCTGCTTCCTGTAACAATGGCTTAGGAGTGTGTCAGGTCTTCATGGCTTTCAGGGAACTGGGAGCTTGGTGATTCTGCTATGTGGCTGGTTTACAGTTACAAATTGTTACCAGCCTCCTAGCCAACAGCTGTTCTTTGTTTCTACATCTTCTCATTTCCTAGTCATTAATTGTTTTTTAAATTTTTTTAACTGGAATGTAATTGCCTTAGAATGTTGTGTTCATCTCTGGTGTACAATAGCATGAATCAGCTCTGCATATACATATATCTGCCCCCCTTGTGAGCCTCCCTCCTACCCTTCTAGGTCATCACAGAGCGCTTCGCTGAGCTCCTTGTATGGTATAGCAGCTTCCCACTAGCTATCTGTTTTACGCATTGTAGTGTATATGTGGGACTTCTCTGGAGGCTCAGTCCGTAAAGAATCTGCCTGCAATGCAGAAGACCGGGTTCAATTCCTGGGTTGGGAAGAGCCCCTGGAGAAAGAAATGGCAACCCTCTCCAGTATTCCTTCTTGGGAAATCGCATGGACAGAGGAGCCTGGCAGGCTATAGACCATGGGGTCGCAGAGAGTCTGGACATGACCAAGTGACTGCACCACCAGCACAAGCGTATATGTGTCCGTGCTCCTCTCTCAATTCATCCTGCCCTATCCTTCCCCGCTGTGTCTGCGAGTCCATTCTCGACATCTCCCGCTATCCCTGTCCTGAAGATAGGTTCCTCTCTACCATGTTCCCAAATTCCATGTACATGCTTTGATATGCAATATTTGTTTTTCTCGTTCTGACTTACTTCAGTCTGTGTAACAGGCTCTAGGTTCACCCATATCACTGCAGTTGACCCAATTTCATTCCTGTTTATGGTTGAATAATATTCCATTGTGTATACATAGTGCATCCTCTTTACCCGTTCATCTGTAGATGGACATTTAGGTTGCTTCCATGTCCCAACTATTGTAAGCAGTGATGCCATGAACTTTGGGGTACATATATCTTTTTTGAGTTATGGTTTTCTCAGGGTATATGCCCAGTGGTGGGCTTGCTGGGTCATATGATAGTTTTATGGAGGGGGCAGCAGCTTTTTTTTTTCTTTTTCTTCTTTCCTCGGATTTTTGTCACCTGAGGACAGTTACTGTTCTTTTCTTCTCTTCCCACTACTGGGCAACTTAATCACCATCCACAACTATTTTTGGGTCTGTAGGATCTTTCTCCTCTCTGCCTATGGTAACTGCCATTTTACCTGCCACCTGAGGGCACGCCTGAATAGTGTTTTCACAACTCTTATCATCCCTCCCTCCCTTCTCTCTTCCCCTGTCTTTCCCACTTCTGTCTCTCTCTTTCTTTTTCTCTGTCCCCCACCCCCACCCAGTTGGTCCTGGTGAGCAAGGGGACCATCTTCATTATTTGGAGCTTAAAGTTTGTGGAAGTCAACATGTTTTCTCTTATTGTCCCATTCCTCCTAAATTCCAATACTGTATTATGTTACTGGTGTGATGGAAACAGGCACAAATGCGCTCCCAGCTCCACCTGTGATTAAGACCCCAGGATTCAGTTAGTCAGGCTGAGGAAACAGTGTTTTTCCATTGGTTCAAAATGCGTTTCCATGAACGTAAAGGAAAACAAACTATGATTCCATATGCTCTTTTCTATGATTTCATGCAAATATATGGCATTTTAGGTACACCATGTCTCAACTTTGCTTGTCTCAGTTGGCTTAGAGACTTAATTATAATTGTAATATTTTTCCATGAAAATTAGGTTCTCTGTTCCAAACACAGATTTATAAGTGAACTTCCAATCACAGCAGTGCAGGTGGAGACAGCCTGTACAGGAAATCATAGTGGCAGAGATTGCTTGTTTTAGGTCATTGTGAAAGCAGGTCCACTGTAAAAGGAAAAGGGCAACATAATACTTTTGAGACCTATTGGCCCAAACCCCCTAAGTTCCAGGCACCTACACCTCAATAGGTCAAGAAATTAACTCTCTTCACTCCCTAGCCCACTGCATTCTTCTGACATCTTCCAGTTGAGGTACCACCTTCCTCCCAGTCATCTTCACTAAGGACTCTGCATGCTCCTCTTGGTTCTGCCCCTCCAAATCTTCTGAAATAGGCGACTTCCCTCCACTTTCCCACAACTACAGTTTGAATTCAATCACTATACAACTTCCTTCTCTTGACCTCTATGCTGATCTTTCACACTATATGAGTTACCTTTTTTAATCAAGCAAAGTTTTAATCAGGTCAATTTTTTGCTTTGAAATTAGCAGTTGGATGTATTTCTCCGATTCTGGGCTTCCCTGGTGTCTCAGATGGTAAAGAATCTCCCTACAACGGAGATTCTTGATCCCTAGGTTGGGAAAATCCCCTGGAGAAGGGAATGGCTACCCACTCCAATATTCTGGCCTGGAGAATTCCATTGACAGCAGCTACAGTCCATGGGGTTTGCAAAGAGTCAGACACTACTAAGCGACTAACACTTTCACTTTATCCTGTTCTAAGACATTACTCATCTCTTTCAGAATTTTCCACAGTTTATTGTGATCCACACAGTCAAAGGCTTTAGCAAGGTAAATAAAGCAGAAATAGATGTGTTTTTTTGGAACTCTCTTGCTTTTTCGATGATCCAGCGGATGTTGGCAACTTGATCTGTTTCCTCTGCCTTTTCTAAAACCAGCTTGAACATGAAAGAGATGGGAATACCATACCGCTTGACCTGCCTCTTGAGAAACCTGTATGCAGGTCAGGAAGCAACAGTTAGAACTCAACATGGAACAACAGACTGGTTCCAAATAGGAAAAGGAGTACGTCAAGGTTGTATATTGTCACCCTGCTTATTTAACTTATATGCAGAGTATACCATGAGAAACGCTGGGCTGGAAGAAGCACAGGCTGGAATCAAGTCAGATATGCAGATGACATCACCCTTATGGCAGAAAGTGAAGAAGAACTAAAGAGCCTCTTGATGAAAGTCAAAGAGGAAAGTGAAAAAGTTGGCTTAAAGCTCAACATTCAGAAAACGAAGATCATGGCATCCAGTCCCATCACTTCATGGGAAATAGATGGGGAAACAGTGGAAACAGTGGCTGACTATTTTTCTGGGCTCCAAAATCACTGCAGATGGTGATTGCAACCATGAAATTAAAAGACTCTTACTTCTTGGAAGGAAAGTTATGACCAACCTCGACAACATATTAAAAAGCAGAGACATTATTTTGCCAACAAAGGTCCATCTAGTCAAGGCTATGGTTTTTCCTGTGGTCATGTATGGATGTGCGAGTGGGACTATAAAGAAAGCTGAGCACCGAAGAGTTGATGCTTTTGAACTGTGGTGTTGGAGAAGACTCTTGAGAGTCCCTTGGACTGCAAGGAGATCCAACCAGTCCATCCTCAAGATCAGTCCTGGGTGTTTATTGGAGGGACTGATGTTGAAGCTGAAACTCCAATACATTGGCCACTTGATGTGAAGAGCTGACTCATTTGAAAAGACCCTGATGCTGGGAAAGATTGAAGGCAGGAGGAGAAGGGGACGACAGGATGAGATGGTTGGATGGCATCACTGACTCAATGGACATGAGTTTGGGTGAACTCCGGGAGTTGGTGATGGACAGGGAAGCCTGATGTGCTGCAGTGCATGGAGTCGCAAAGAGTCAGACACAACTGAGCAACTGAACTGAAGACATCACTGTCCAATAGAACTTTCAGTGATAAACCCTCTGTATCCTTCTGTCTAATATGGTAGCTGCTAGTTCCACATTGTGATTGAGCATTTGAAATGTAACTAGGTCAGCTGAGGAGTTGAAATGTTGCTTGGGTTTATTTAAATTTAAAGAGCCATAGGTAGACAGTGGCTGTCATATTGGAGAATGAAAGTTGAGGGGATAAAATCCAGAATTACTGGCATGGTATGTAAGATCCTTCCAGGACTACCCCCAGCTTTCCTATCTCTGTCTCACCCATTCAGTACATACGCTGTAGACTCGCACAATTTCTTATCTCACGAGAGCTCAAAAAGGACCTCATGTTCTGACTTGTTCTGTGTGTGCCTTGATTTGTGTGTGTTTTTATCTAGTACATTCTTTCTCTTAACCTCCCATGAAGTGAAAGTCGCTCAGTCGTGTCGAGCTCTTTGCAACCCCATGGACTGTATCCATGGAATGCTCCAGGCCAGAATTCTGGAGTGGGTAGCCTTTCCCTTTTCCAGGAGATCTTCCCAACCCAGTAGTAAAACTGGGGTCACCTGCATCGCAGGCAGATTCTTTACCAAACTGAGCTATGAGGGAAGCCCACTTGAGCACCTATAAACCCTGAAAGAATGCTTAAATGTGACTTCTGAAAAGCCTTCTTCCACCTCCTCAGGCGTCCACTGACTTCTTTTTTCACTGCTTCCACAAAAATACGTATATCCCTTAATAAAGCATCAACTACTGAATGTTATTTATTTCCTTAGCTGTTATCCTAAATTTCATTTTCTGCTTAAGCAGTCAATTAGAAAGTCAGTTTCAAAATTATTGCTTATGATAGATACTAACTATATTGAGAGGGAAAAAAGATTCAAGCTAAATTTCAAATGAATTGTGAAAAGGAACAATGAAAATAAAGTGGGAAGAGGAGCACCCCAGTGATCACCACTGCCTACTCTGTGCATAGAAGTCTTTTGGAGGAATTTAAGGGAATGAGTTGACTTTGACCTTCATAGAACATCTAACATTTTCCTTTACAATTCCAAACTGAATTTTTTTGCTTCTTCCTTTGTCTGTATTTCAGATGTGTTCCTGCTTGATGTCAAATCTCTAAAAGCTAATTAAATGATAGATTTTTTTCATTGAGTACACCATATATCTTTCAAGGTTAAGCAAGAATAAAACACTTCGCCTGGATTTTCCATTGTGAAATTGATGGGGGGGGTGGGTAGTGGAGGGAAGGATATTTTTAACGTGATACACTGCAGTAGAGGAAAAAAAATCCTGTCAGTTAAAACTACTAGATACAGCCAGTCTTATAAATGTTTTATAATCATTGTAAAAACTCAAAGTGAATTAATGATATTTTCAAAATTTCCTGGGAGAATGACTTCTTTCTCATTGAATTATCTTGGCAACATTCCCGCCTTTTGAGCTCACTGGAGGGTGAAGAAATAGCATTCTTCTTGTCCTGATTTTATGGAAAGCAAAGCAATCTGCTGTGTTTCTGAGGATGCTGTTATTACCATTTAAAATAAATGATGATTTAAAAGAATCTGTTCCTTGGTACCTATTCAGGCTATTCTAGTTTCATTGACACTATTATCTACAGACAGTTGAAAGAATTATGGCTATTAAGCAGAGTTTAATATTATAGAAAATGAATACATAATGACTGGATTTCTATTACTTCCTATTTTTATTATGAAGAGTTATATAGCCAACCAAATTTGAAATTAGGAACCTTTTCTGGACTGACAGTCAAGTCTAGAAATGGTAGTAATCTTTTAAGTCTCTTGATTTTATGGGAATGGTATCAAGAATGAATGCTGAGGAAGAATTTAAGTGTTAACCCAGGTTCCTCCTCTTTTATTCCTTTCTGACCTCCTCCAATTCTGTGAAAGTACCTTGGTTTCTGCTCCAAAGCACCCTTTGTAGACATGTGTGTATCACTGAATGTACCAGGATATGTGGTAATTAGATGTGTGTATTTCTGCATCCTCATTCGCCTATGAACTTCTTTAAGAAGAGTATCATGTACAATTAGTCACCAGTGCATTCTCAAGAGCCTTACACACAGCCTTAATTTAGACAGAGACTCATATTTTGTGTTGGGGGGGAAGAACAGGAAGAAGAGAGGAAGGATAAGGTTATTTTCTGGGCACTGTGAATGATGAAAATATTCTCATTAAATTGTATGAGATCTGAAAGTTTTAAAGTATGTTAAAGTAGAAGCCTTTAAAACCCATGGCAAAACCATTGTATATTTTAGCAGATTAATTGATAATCACTTCTATATTAAAGATCTGAAAAATGGAGCTAGATTCTACCTGTTCCTAAAGTATTTCCCTAAGACAAATCTGAGCCCTTTGAAAATGTTTAATATTTATCCAAAAATACTATAACAATTTGAATGAGAAAACTAACTCAAAACAGAGACAACTGATAAACAGAAAACCTGTGGAAAGTTACTCAACGTTTAATTAAGAAATGAAGTTAGGCTTAATTTCTCATCCATTAAAAAAAGCTCACAATTAAAGTGAAACCAATCAACTTTGCTAACTCAGTTCAGTTCAGTTGCTCAGTCGTGTCCGACTCTTTGCAACCCCATGAATCGCAGCACGCCAGGCCTCCCTGTCCATCACCAACTCCCAGAGTTCACTCAAACTCACGTCCGTCGAGTCAGTGATGCCATCCAGCCATCTCATCCTCGGTCATCCCCTTCTCCTCCTGCCCCCAATCCCCCCCAGCATCAAAGTCTTTTCCAATGAGTCAACTCTTTGCATGAGGCGGCCAAAGTACTGGAGTTTCAGCTTTAGCATCATTCCTTCCAAAGAAATCCCAGGGTTGATCTTCAGAATGGACTGGTTGGATCTCCTTGCAGTCCAGGGGACTCTCAAGAGTCTTTTCCAACACCACAGTTCAAAAGCATCAATTCTTTGGCGCTCAGCCTTCAACTAGAGTCCATATAATATCTGTACTATTATAAATAGTATACAGATATAAGTATATTTGTTATACAAAAGTCATAACAAAATGAGTAACCATTGACATCCTAAATCTTGTTTCTTAAATTCTGTCTAAATATTTCAAAATACATGAATGTTATATTGGATTGCCCAAAAGTTCATTTGGGTTTTCTGATCTAATGGAAAAACCCAAATGAACTTTCTGGCCAATCCAATAGCTTTTAGGAAACGATAGGGAAGATTACATGTAAGGTACAGTATTCATTTAAGAAACTATTGAGCACCCCTTAAAGGTGACCTTTAACAAAGTCTGCATACCACTAAGTAAATGCTTGTAATCCAGTTTTAACTAAATAGACACAAGGTGGAAAACTGTCTATACATACAATGGAAAAAAAAAACAAAAGTGAAAGTGTTCGTCACTAGTCGAGTCTGACTCTTTGCAACCCCTTGAACTGTGTAGCCTGCTAGGTTCCTCTGTTCATGATGTTTCCCAGGCAAAAATACAGGAGTTGATTGTCATTCTCTTCTCCAGGGTATCTTCCTAACCCAGGGATCAGTCTCCTGCATTGGCAAGCGGGTTCTTAACCACTAGCACCTCATGGGAATTATTTTCTAATCTTATTAGAAAATTTATAAGATATTATCTAATTATCTTAATTCACCACATCTTATTCCAGTTGTAAATCATACCATAGGTACCCCGTGACTTGGGGAAAAAAAGTTTATGTTTAAACTGTGACATGCCACTGGTTTTAAGAATTATTCTATTTTGTAGACATTGAAGTGTTTCTAAAATGGATGAAAACAATGATTCTAGCTTGCTGATAGTCACTCCTCCTTTACCCTACTCAGGAATAGATGTCTGCATGCTAGCAACAGAAGCCAGAGATGTAAGCCACTAGGGCAGGCAGGAGGCCAGATCTCCTTAAGGGGGAATCAGAGCTTCTGTGCTGTTCCCTGAGCCGTTTACCCATGGGCTTAAATTACTTTTGCATTGGTTTCCACTCATAAATACCCCATCACCATTCATTGCCAATAAACGGGGCAGGTGCAAAGTGGGGCCCCTTGTTCAGAGCTCCACCCACGTGTGCTGGAAATGAGCAAGTGGGGGTGGAGCCTACTTCTTGGTGATGCCCTCCCTTTCAGTTACAGGTTCCTCCTCTCACCACAATGCCTGTTTTTCTTGAGTCCCAGGCAAGATATTGTGTTGTTTGCCTGTTACTCCATAACTCCAATGTGGTGAGGATGTCTTTGTTCTAAGGATAACATTAAATGTATCTTAATTGGTTTTAAGTATATCCTTGAGAAACTTCAGTGTGTAACAAAGCATTTGATATGTATCTATAAGGAGTTCAGGGAGAAAGGTGAATTGTAGCTTGAGGCCAAACACGGTAAATACTCTGCCCTAAATCAGGTGGTCCTATTAAAGGTAATTTTTTTTAATTGCAAATTTGGAGCCTTATACAAAAACATGGTCACTTCAGAGTCTAGCAGTTTGCTGACATCACTAGCAATGAGTAAAACTCTTTTGTCCTATGAAATTTGAGGCACTTCATTTTTGAGGTTAGAGTTTTTATAGTACCATCAGTGACAATCCAAGTATGTTTTTAAAAGATTAGAGTGACATCTGTCTGATGCATTATTTAAATATGCATTGTTCATATACGTTCTTTGATCTCTACTATCGTTTAGTGGGCACACTAATTGTTTTAGTATTGAAAAAGAAGCAAACGTCAGGGCATTTATGGAGACAGAGGTTGATTGCTTTTATTGATAAAAGCCAGATTTGAGATGCTCTTGAGTTCTGGTTTTGTCTCCAGATGTGGGGTGTATCTCAAATAGATTGCAACCCTCTCTTAGGAGTCCAAGAATCTGTGTCAGTGTCTTTCTCCGCAAAACTTTTCAGTTTCCCATTTAGTGAAGCAGCTATGGGGCTCTGGGCAAGCAGCACTGTCTTCCTACCCATCTCAGTCAGCGTATTCTCCCTACTTCATCTCCAGTACTCAAGAGTTTCAGCTGACTCCTGAAAGTAAATGATTTTCAAGTCTTTGCATCCTAACTTCTAGAACTCCTACTCCTATATATATTCCGCTGCCCTCTTGAACTCTGTATGAGCAGAGTCATCATCCCTCTTCATACCTGCCCCTTCTCTGATTTGTATCTCATGTGAAACATTACTGTTATCTCAATAATCCAGGCTGGAAACATTGGGACCTTCTGTAACTTCATGTTCCCTCTTATTCTTCGTGTTTAATTAATTGCAAGTCCTATCAATCTGATAGGGATTTTTATAATCTCTTATATTGTATGTCTCGTGAATCTTGAGTGGAAATGGCTTAATTTAGTAGTCTTCAAGTGCCTTTGGACTGTCTGTGATAAAATTTTCTACTTTACTGTATTCTGTATTCCTGCTTTTCTGAATATGTAGTCATTAGTGACAACAATTCCAACTTTTTTTAATCCTTCAAGTGATCTTTGTGATTGTAAGTGACAAATCCTTATAAACTCTGTTAAATAATAGAAGGTATCCCTACATATCAAAACTGGCGTAATATACTTAAATTTTTTAAAATATAAAGGCAGAATTAATAGCTATATAGGTAGAGTTCTTATTAGGTTTTGACTCAAAAATTTATAAATCTAGAAAATATTAAGTTGAAACATTAGGACATGTTTTAAATGAATACATATAATTATTAATATGAAGTCTTTTTTGGTGTTCTAAACAATTTCAATGTATATTTAGCCTTGAATTTACTATTAAAACTTGATGAGATTTTTCACCAGTAGCTAAGGTAGTGATCTAAAGCTTGAAGAATATATATGCATGTTAATCATTTTATTGCTGTATCTTTCAATAATCTTACAAACCATTTCAAAATTTCAACTTTAGTTTCAACATTAGAAAAAGAGAAACCAAGAAAAATCTTTAAAATAACAACTTCTAGAAGTTAATCTTTTCTATACCTAAGCTATTCAGTTGAACTTCCAGTTTTTCCCTTGACCTTTAGAATCCGAGCCATTGACAGTCCTCTTTATTTCTGGGGGTGCTTTTGAATTCATCAGATTTCAAAATTATACTCAAAACAGAAAAGTCAAGGAGGGACCTCCCTGGTGGCTCAGTGGTTAAGACTTCACCTTTTAGTGCAGAAGCACAGGCTCGATCCCTGGCTGGGGAGCTAAGATCCCGCATGTTTTGTGGCCAAAAAGCCAAAACAAAACAAAGCAAAACAAAAACCATAAAGCAAAAGTAATATTGTAACAAATTCAATATAGATTTTTTTTAATGGTCCACATCCAAAAAAAAATCTTAATTTTTTTTTTTAAGTCAAGAAGCCAGTGTAGAGGAGAATGTTCAAAACTCTGGCTTTTGGCTTTATTTCTCTTAATTTTTTGTCTCACACTCATTCATTATTTGATTTAACCAATATTTATAAAACACTTAACAAGACACATGTTTTTTCTCCAGGCATCATCAAAACATCCATTTATAAAATCCTACAATATATAGTCATTGCTAAAATCATGTCCTTTTCCAAGTGAAAAACCACAAAGCTGCTTCATTTGATTTGTTGTTAAATTAATTTTTCATAGATTCCAGGATTAAATTGGTGTCAGTCCAAGGCCTGACTTTTTTTCCCATAAAGCTGTGGGTTTGAGGCCATTTCACAAAGTCGTGATGCTGGCTCCACTTTAGTACAACTACAGGCCTTCCCTGAGCATCTAGATTGGCATAGGACAAATTGCAAAGGTATTTAGTAAACTCTATTTAGCTGATGATTTCGTTTGACCTAGTTTCAATAATGTATGCATAATTTGGAAAATATAAAGAAAACACATTAAAAAATGAGATCAAAAATGGATTCTTGCCACAGCACTGGCTGTTTCCCAGTCGTGAAATCCAAGCCAGGCCTGCATCCAGCTCAGCCTTTTCGCTGCAGCCTGTTTCACAAGAGCTACGTTGTCATCTCAGGGGCATGAAGATAGTCAGCTCCTCATACCTCTCCCCGAGGGTGTTTGTGATGGCCCTGGCTTCCGGTTCTGTTCCATGGCTGCCTGAGCAGCCTGCAAACAGGATACACATCAGAAATTGAAAGGGAACATCCACAAGGAGAGACGTGAAAATCTACCATCCTGTGTAGTTTTCCTTTACCCTTCCAGGGTGAGTGGAGTAAGACGTCTGGTCCTGGGACCTGGGCCATCAGTGCCTGCCTTTCTTCAATCAGCAGTTGTTTCCTCTCTTCACCTCCTTTCTCACCTGCAGTTTGACAGCAGTTAGTGTCAACGGCACCCCACTCCAGTACTCTTGCGTGGAGAATCCCATGGATGGAGGAGCCTGGTGGGCTGCAGTCCATGGGGTCGTGAAGAGTCGGACACCACTGAGCGACTTCACTTTCACTTTTCACTTTCATGCATTGGAGAAGGAAATGGCAACCCACTCCAGTGTTCTTGCCAGGAGAATCCCAGGGACGGGGGACCCTGGTGGGCTGCCGTCTATGGGGTTGCACAAAGTCGGACACGACTGTAGCGACTTAACAGCAGCAACAGTGTCAACTCTTTACCCAAAATATAACCTGAATTCCTCCTAAGCCTGTAAAACCTGTGACTTGATCTGTCCACACAGCTTCCACGTTATCCCTCCATCTGCAGCAGCCACCCTGGTTGCCTTTGATTCCCACCTTACAGGAACACTCACTCTTCCCTTTGCCTGGATTTTGCTTTCTCTGTATTTTCTCTTAACCTCTCCTCTTGGCTTCAATGTTACTTCCTCTCAGAGGCACATAATATTGTTACACATCAGAGAAATAGAAACAGATCAACAGATTCTGCCTTCACCAAGTCTATTCCTGTTCCGTCCTTCTAATAGGATGCCTTAAAGAGCGGTGCAGACAGCAGAGTTCAGACTAGTTAAGGTTTCAGGGTAAATATGTTGCCGTGATAGCTTCTGCTTTTAAGAATTAGATTACTTCCTTTTATTCCAATACCACTTCTAAGGACTGGTTCTTCTGGGGAGAAGAATAAGTGACAGACATGATCAAATCACATGCTTCGAATATCCCCATCCTTTGAAAGACACCCTTACACAATCCATGATTGTTTTATTCACTCAGCTTTCTTTTACTCAGTCACTGGACTCATCGTGCACTTTGGAATAGAATACACATTCACCCCAGAATTTGGGGGGTATTTTTAATGTTTTTCTGAGGATCATGTTTGATTGTGACAAATTGAATCACATTCCCTTACCCTTAGGAAATTTTATATAAAAGAGTTTATTTGCTAGTCAGGGAAAACATGGTGTCCCAAAGTAAATGTATTATTGATTCTTTCCCCATTTAGTTAATTATGTTATCTAAATTTGATTATCCCTGTCTTTCTATCACATCTTTACAGTGAATTCTTGTGTTACTTTTTGTTGCCCTTGATGAGTGAGTCATTCAAGAAATATGTACTGGGCATATATGCACGTCTTGTGCACCCATGGAGCTTACGTTCCACTGGAAAAGATAAATCCTACGTATCACAGTGCATCTTAACTTCTGGACAAGTGCTCTAGAGGAAGCAGAGAATATAAAAGGTGTCCCAGCCTCCTCTGGAATATGGCTTCCCAGGTGGCCCGGCAGTAAAGAATACATCTTAAGTGCAGGAGCCGCAGGACACTAGGGTTCAGTCCCTGGATAGGGAAGATCCCCTGGAGAAGAACATGACAACCCACTCCAGTATTCTTGCCTGGAGAATCCCATGGACAAAAGAGCCTGGTGGGCTACCATCCATAGGGTTGCCAAGAGTCGGACACAAGTGAAGCGACTTAGCACACACTGTGGTTTTCATCATGTAGCAATCAGGCTTTATTCAGAGTAAAATTCATACAAAGGTGTCTTTAGTATGAATTGTTGATTTGAACAAAACATTGAGAAATATGCCTGGTTTATCCCATCTCATAGGGTAATCAAAAATTCATGATGCACTCCTAAAAGATACAGAAATAAATGTAAGACTGTAGGAGAATCATCTGATCTGTCATTATGGAAATGTATTTTGATGTGCTAAATATAACAAAACGGTTATTTAAAGGAAAAAACATCAATTTTAAATACACCTTCATGAAGGAAAATTTGTAACTTGTGATAACTTTTGATAAGAGGATATATATAAAATACATATTTTCTAGAGAATTTTTTTCTAAATCAGAGATTAATTAAAAAGATTCATCTGTGTCATTAGTTTCTTATTTCATATATATCATACATATGAGGTTACTATACTTTGAAATATTTTAAATGAAAATTGTTCACAAATAAAATTTCTCTATTTCAAGAATAATTGCATATTATTTCAGAAAACAAATTAACTCCACTTACCTGGTGGCTCTGAGGGCTTCCTTGTTGGCCCAGATGGTAAAGAACCTGCCTGCCAATGCAGGAGACTTGCATTCAATCCCTGGGTGGGGAATATCCCCTGGAGTAGCAAATGGCTACCACTCCAGTATTCTTGCCTGGAGAATCCCATGGACCGAGGATCTTGGAGGGCTACAGTCCATAGAGTCATAGTCAGACACGACTGAGGGACTAACACTTTGCTTTATTGAAAGAGAAGAAAATCCCAGCCCTTAGAACTTATATGAACTTACTTTCTTCTTACCTCCAAATCTGGAGGCAAGGTTTCACTGAAAATTCATTACATATGAAGCAGGAAACAGTATTTACTTTTTTATAGATTTTATTTTCTTGGAGCACTTTCACATTTACCAAAAAAAATTATGCAGAAAGTACAGAAAGTTCCCACATACCCTGCTTCCTTCTTCATATAGTTGATGTTATTATTAGCATCTTGCATTAGTGTTATATTTTTTCAAAATTGACAAGCCAATATTTATGTATTAACTAAATTCCATAGTTCATGTTAGGGCTCACTCTTTGTATTGTACACCTTATGAGTTATGACAAGTATAAAATATCATACATCCACCATTACAGTATCATACACAGTAGTTTCACTGCCCTAAAAATCTATTTATGTTTCTGCTCTTTATCTCTGCCTCCTGACCCCTTGAGTCCCTGGCAACCAGGACTCATTATTTCCATAGTTTTCCCTTTTCCAGAATGACAAATAATTAGAACCATAGTTGTTTTTGAAGACTGGCTTCTTTCACTCAGCAATAGGTAAGTTCCTCCATGTCTTTTTCTATAGCTTGATAGCTCATTTCTTACCTTGCTGAGTGATATTCCATTACGTAAATGCACCATAATTTGTTTATCCATTCATCTATTTAAAACATCTTGGTTGCTTCCAGCTTAGGCAGTTATGAATAAAGCTGCTATAAATATTTGTGTGCAACTTTTTATGAGGACATAAGTTTTCAACTACTTTGAGTAAATACCTGGGAGTGCCCTTGCTGAGTTGTATTCTAAGCTTATGTTAAGCTTTGTATGAAATTGCTAGCTGGTGTTGCTTAGTGGCTGTGGCATTTTGCATTCCTATGAGCAGTGATGAGAGTTCCTGTTACACTATAAGGTCTAGATTCCTTAAACATTTCCAGATTTTTTTTTTTTTTTTTTTTGCATGTTGATGTCTAGTTGTCCCAGTACCATTTGTTGCAAAGTCTGTCCTTCTTTCACTGAATTGCCTTTGCTCTTTGTCAAAGATCAGTTGACTGTTTTTGTGTTGGTCTGTTTCTGGGTTCTCTAATCTGTTCTGTTGATCTAATCTTTCACATATACTGCACTGTTTTAATCACTGTAGTTCCTTAGTAAATCCTAGAGTCAGGTAGAGTCAGTCAATTTTGTTTTTCTCATCGAACATTGTGTTGGCTATTCTGGGCCTTAGCTTTTGCGGATATACTTTAGAACCAGTTTATCAGTATCCATAAAATAATTTAAGGTTTTGGTTAGGATTATGTTGAACCTACAGATCTAGTTGGGTGAAAATTGACACCTTGGTAATATTATGTTTTTGTGATTTATTTAGATCTTCTTTGATATTTTGTGTTAAAGTTTTGTACTTTTCAGTGTTTATCTTCTTCAGTTCAGTTCAGCCGCTCAGTTATGGAAGTTAAAATTTTTCACCCTAAATATGATATCGTTTTGTTAAAACTTGTAAACTACCAGTTTTTTTAGTTTATTGAAGTATAGCTGATTTATAATGTTAATTTCTGCTGTACAGAAAAGTGGTTCAGTTATACTTATATATATTATTTTTCATGTTCTTTCCATTATGGTTTCTCACAAGATGTTGAATATATGCTGTACAGTAGGATCTTGTTGTTTATCCATTCTATATATAATAGTTTGCATATGCTAATCCCAGACTCCCAGTCCATCCCTCTCCCCACCCACCTCTTCCTTGGCAATCACAAGTGTATTCTCTATGGCTGTGAGTCTGTTTCTGTTTTGTAATATGCTCACTTGTGTCATATTTTAGATTGCACATAGAAGTAATATCATATAATATTTTTCTTTCTCTATATGACTTCACTTAGTATGATCACCTCTGTTTTCATCCCTGTTGCAACAAATGCCATTATTTCATTCTTTTTTGTGACCAGCATTCTACTGTGTTTATGTGTGTGTGTGTGTGTGCGTGTGTGTATGCGTGCATGTGTGTATGCGTGCACATGTGTGCCACATCTTCTTCATCCATTTATTTGTTGATGGGTATTTAGGCTGTTTCCACATCTCGGCTATTATAAATAATGCTTCTATGAACCTAGGGGTGCATGTATCTTTTTGAATTATAGTTTTGTCTGGATATATGCCTAAGAGTGGTATTGTTGGATCATATGGAAACCATTTTTTTTTTTTTTTGGAACCTTCATACTGTTTTCCATAGTGACTGCACCAATTTACATTCCCACTAATAGCAGGAAGATTTCCTTTTCTCAACACCCTCTGAAACATTTACTAATTGTCAACTCTTTAATGATGGTCATTCTGACCAGCATGAGGTGGTACCTCATTTATAAACCACTATATTTTAAAATACCAATAGTATTCTCTTGTCATCAAAATGAAAACAAAAGTTGCAGCATCTGGGAAGGTCTTAATAAAATAAAAATAAGACCTATATCAGTAACAACTATGAATTGAAAGTGTTTGTTGCTTAGGCATGTCTGACTCTGCGACCCTATGGCCTATCCATGGAATTCTCCAGGCAAGGATATTGGAGTAGGTTGCCATTCCCTTCTCCTGGGCATCTTCCTAACCCAAGGATTAAACCCAGGTCTCCTGCATTGCAGGAAGATTTCTTTACCATCTGAGCCAACAGGAAAGTCACCAATAATTATGAATTAGCAAGAAACAGTTTCTTTCATAATTTGTATAATAACATAGTCATTGATGGCAAGGCCCTAGTTTCACCTCATTCATTGCACAGAGATGATAGTTTTTGCTTCTGGTGTTGTGATTCCTGGATATATTTTTTAACCATGTATCATTATTAATTATTATTATTTTACTTTACAATATTGTTTTGGTTTATAATATTTGTTCCTCTAAAAATTAGAAAGGAACCTGAAAAAAAGTCATAGTTCATAGTTATTGAGTCTTTCCCCTGAGACAGATGAACTTTAATATGACTAAATGTGAAATAATAAACCACTGACAACATTATTCAAAAATAATACCTGCAAAGATATTATTTCTGCAAAAGAACCTCAGTGATTAAAAGGTCTGTTTATTTGATTTAATCTGTCAGTGACTTTAAATGCCATTTTTCTCTGTTGCAAAGAGAATCTGAGGTAACTTAAGTGAATGAATCTACTTGGAAACTAATACTTAGAGAGTAGTTGGTTTTCTGTACACGTTTTGATACCTGAGTAAGTGACTGCATTTTAAAGTGAATAAGTTAATAATAGGGACAGAAAGAAAGTACTGACCAGTCTTTCAGATGAAAACAATGTAGACAAGCAACAGAAAAATGCATTACATGGTTTAAAAAAAGATATTTGTTTATTTATTTGGCTGCACATGAGATCTTTAGTTGCAGCATGCAAGATCTTAGTTGTGTCATGCAGGGTCTAGTTCCCTGATCAGGGATCAAACCGCGTGCCCTGCTTTGGGAATGAGTAGCCTGAGCCACTGGACCACCAGGAGAGTCCCCATAACTTAAATTTTTGAAAAGTTACCAGAATTATCTAATCAATCAAAACAAAGAGGGAAAGATAATCAGATACCAATGCTCTTTAGATATAAATTCTAGTTGTACAGTTTACTCTAAAACAAACTCAATTGAATTGCTGATTGAATTTTTAAAATAATGTATTTATTTCAAAAGATGAGCTTTTGCAGTCATACTTTTAATAAAATAATTTTGTATAGGAATAGGCCAAATCTCACACCAATAATACAGAAAATAGATAATAATATTCACACTGCTGCTGCTAAGTCACGTCAGTCGTGTCTGACTCTTTGTGACCCCATAGACGGCAATCCACCAGGCTCCCGTCCCTGGGATTCTCCAGGGAAGAATACTGGAGTGGGTTGCCATTTCCTTCTCCAGTAATATTCACACTAAATGAATCATATATCTTTGTGCATTGTGTGTATATGTATAATAAATGATATGTATGGTTCAGTTCAGTTCAGTCATTCAGTTGTGTCCGACTCTTTGCGACCCCATGAATTGTAGCACGCCAGGCCTCATTGTCCATCACCAACTCCGGAGATTACTCAGACTCATGTCCATCGAGTCGGTGATGCCATCCAGCCATCTCATCTTCTGTCGTCCCCTTCTCCTCCTGCCCCCAATCCCTCCCAGCATCAGGGTCTTTTCCAATGAGTCAACTCTTCGCATGAGGTGGCCAAAGTACTGGAATTTTAGCTTTAGCATCAGTCCTTCCAATGAACACCCAGGACAGATCTCCTTTAGAATGGACTGGTTGGATCTCCTTGCAGTCCAAGGGACTCTCAAGAGTCTTCTCCAACACCACAGTTCAAAAGCATCAATTCTTCGGCACTCAGCTTTCTTCACAGTCCAGCTCTCACATCCATACATGACCACTGGAAAAACCATAGCCTTGACTTAACGGACCTTTGTTGGCAAAGTAATGTCTCTGCTTTTTAATATGCTATCTAGGTTGGTCATAACTTTCCTTCCAAGGAGTAAGCGTCTTTTAATTTCATGGCTGCAGTCACCATCTGCTGTGATTTTGGAGCCTAAAAAATAAAGTCTGCCACTGTTTCCACTGTTTTCCCATGAAGTGATGGGACCAGATGCCATGATCTTAGTTTTCTGAATGTTGAGCTTTAAGCCAACTTTTTCACTCTCCTCTTTCACTTTCATCAAGAGGCTTTTTAGTTCCTCTTCACTTTCTGCCATAAGAGTGGTTCATCTGCATATCTGAGGTTATTGATATTTCTCTCGGCAATCTTGATTCCAGCTTGTGCTTCTTCCAGCCCAGAGTTTCTCATGATGTACTCTGCATATAAGTTAAATAAGCAGGGTGACAGTATACAGACTTGACATACTCCTTTTCCTATTTGGAACCAGTCTGTTGTTCCATGTCCAGTTCTAACTGTTGCTTCCTGACCTGCATATATATTATATGTGTATAATATATGTGCAGTATAATGTGCTAAGAATTCAAAAGTGGTTTTCTCAAAACTGGCTTTAGTTTTTAATACTTCAGCATCTAAAATTTCCATCTAATATATCAAGTAAAATATTTTAGAGAAAATTAAAACTTTAAAAACAAATACTTGCATGGTACATATCTTGGAAGTGCAGTTAGAGCTTGGGTCGTATATATTCACTAAACATTGAGATCACAGTATCTAAGGGGCACTGTCCAGAGCCTGGGAATGAAAAGATGAAAAACGTAAGGATGACTAAGAAAGTACATAGTCTAGTAGGAAGGCAGGAATCTGTGCAGATCATTCAAATAAACTGTATTAAGTGATCTGATGTACGTTCCTTCCCAGAACACCGAAGGCCCCAGGTGGTTGCTGGGGGAAGGGAAGAATCTCTGAGTCCAGTTGCCGGATACTGTGTCACGCATATTCAGTCCTCAAAATATAGATGGCTTTTGGAAGGTTCTTGAAAGAAAACATTCCTCTACTAAAGCTGGATACACATGGTAGTTTGCATAAGAGCACAATGGGATTTAGAATTACAGTTCTGTGTTACAAGTAAGAAAAGCAGTGGTTGCCAAGGGGGAAGCAGGGGTGGGTGAAAGGGATAGTTAGGGAGTTTGGGATGGGCATGTGCACACTGCGATGTTTAAAATGGATAACTAACAAAGATTTACTGTATGTCACAGGGAACTCTGCTCAATGTTATGTGGCAGCCTGGATGGGAGGGGAGTTTGGGGGAGAATGGATACGTGTATATGTGTGGCTAAATCCCTTCACTGTTCACATGAAACAACATTGTTAATCAGCTATACCCCAACATAAAGTACGTTTAGGGAAAAAAGCACATGAAATTTCCCTTTTATGTTAAAAAAAGGTAGAGGGCTGTGGATAGCTAGAAATGCCACCAGTGCTATGTGCAAAATCAGCACTTTGTGTGTAATTCCAGATTACACATTTCTGAGGGCCTTGTATAACTCCAGTTTATTAAATCAACTCAGAGTAATGACCTTGCCTCCACACTGAGAGATTTGTCTTTTCTGGGTAAGGTATAATGATGAGTGGCCAAAAGCCTGGTGGGAGAATTCTTGGCTTTGGAAACAGTAAATTTTAATACAGCATTAACCAGGAGAGGCCTAGTTATCTTGTCTCCTCCCAAATGATCTTTGTCTCCGTATTAACAAATGTAAACAGTTGTTCTGCCGTTTGGTACTACTAGGATGGCTGTGCATTTTCTTTCTTCAAGGCTTTGGCTCTGTTGCTTAATGCAGCTCTATAAACTTACTGCAGAAGCAAATTTAGATTGTGATCAATATGGGCCATTAGAAAGTCTTGGTAAAGTGGCTCAGCATTTGAATTCATTTAATTATTTTAGATCCAATGTGGGAAAAGAAAAGGTTACTTTTCTCTAAATGTTTATCCAGAATTATTTCAAATATTTGAAGATCTTTTCTCAGTACAGATTTGCTTTGCGTAAACTAGTTCTATTAGTCTAAAAATAGACTCTGCGTAGAGTATTATTAACTTTCCTGTGTGGGCATTTATGCACATTTTGTTCTGTCACCGTCTGTAACAAGATGAGAAAATACCCTCAGGTCTCTCTTTATGACTGTGAAAGTTTTCTGGAAAAATAAAATGGAAAACTACTAAGACTGTATTTGATGTGAAGAACAAGTGTTTTGCAGAGCTTAGTAGGAATCTAGGAGGCAGAATGATTTGCATTGTTAAAGAAATGATTCTGTGTGCAACTCATGGGAATTATTTGATGGTTTTCATGGGAATTTACATGGAGCTTAGTTCTTGGCTTTTAGAAGAAAGATTGAAATCCATGAATCTTAGAAGGAAAGAAGAAAAGGGCCACAATGAAGCAGCCGGAGCATAATTTCTAAAGAATAATGAGATGAGAGTTTTGTTGATGTGACTTTATCATGAAATAATCTTTTATTTCTCAACACTGCCTACTTTTGGTAAACATTATAATTTATATATAGGAAAGGAAAATGAAGTCACTCAGTCATGTCTGACTCTTTGCGACCCCATGGACTGTAGCCTACCAGGCTCCTCTGTCCATGGGATTTTCCAGGCAATAGTACTGGAGTGGATTGCCATTTCCTTCTCCAGCGGATCTTCCTGACCCAGGGATCAAACCCAGGTCTCACACATTGTAGACAGACACTTTAGCGTCTGAGCCACCAGGGAAGTCATAATTTACATATATGTGTGTGTAAATATATACACACAGTACACACAACACACAAACTTTCTTTTATCTGTCTAGTCTCACATCATCTAAGAAATCCTGACATATCCCTCTTCTTTCTAAATATTTATTTCCTCAATTTGTCTTTCACATTAAATCAATCAAGTCATTCTGTTTTGTGCAAGAATTAAACCTGGTCTATAATTTGCTCCATAGATACTAAGTTATGCACAAAAGGAACTGATAGCTTTCAGCATGTCTTGTATATTCAACTTTATTGCATAATCAGGGTGCCAAGAATTTTATTTAATGTACTTTTTCTTTCTAAAGGGAATTTTTGGTTTGTAGTACTAGGAATTGGGATACACATGGTGCTATTGATATGTCTTCTCTTGGAGCAAAATAGACCCTGGATTTATTAGAACCACTGCTGCTACTTTCTTAGTAAGATCTCCTATAATTTCTTTCCTTGGAGCAAACAGAACATTATCAACCCAAAGTGCCAGCTGTAGATGTATTTGTTAGAACAAACCATACATCAGGCCTGTGTGAGAAGTGAAATTGCCAAATACCAGACACTTTAAAAGAGAGAGAAGAAATCCAAAGAGATTTTTAACAAGGGAGCAATAAAGTAAATGAAAGGTTGATTTTTTTTTTTTTTTGGTCCAACTAGAGCAGTAAAAAAAAAACAAAAAAAAACAAAGTGGATCCTTAAAGTTGTATTAGCAGATCAGATATAGGAACTTCAGGTTTTGTTTTGGATTAAAATGTTTTCGATAAGGATGCTAGTGTTTCTTCTCATTTGCTAATGTATATTCTCGTAGCATAGGTGGCCCTTGTTGAATTTACTCCTTTATACGGTGACTGTATATTTTTCAATCAACTGTGAAATTAAAAAATTCTCCCTGAAGCAGTTGGATACACTTTGTTAGTCTGTATCTGATCAAAAACTGCTCAGTGCACCTCCATGGCATTTCAATGATAATTAAAAAGTGTTTCAGGAGTGATGAATATTTGCAGTTATTGTACTTAACTCACCCCATGTCACTCTGCCAAGAAGCCAATCCATCGCACAAAGTAACAGAGACCTAATTCTTTCCATGGTCCTTAATTTTGTCACTCCATTTCTCAACAGCCAAGAAAATGGCTATGAGAAATGGGTCTGTTTCTTAAGAGAAATGGGAAAAAGCTTAGATGAAAGTCATCTTTGTAAATCAGGTCAAACAGTCGAGGAGATGTGAGGCATTCTTATCTAAGTTGGGCAGAAAGAGGACATGATTTCATTTTCACTCCAACCCAGCAGTAGCTCCTGTCCATCAGCAAAGGTTTTGCGGGCTGAAACTGCTGGGCTCTCTGCTGATTAGGCTCTCTGTTTCCAGATTTTTCTTCTTTCTAGACCTCATACTAGACACCCTTGCGCTGTTATCTTCCTAAAGCAGAACTTGGAACTTTTAACCTCCCAATAACTCTTTGCTTACGGCCAGTTCCTTCTGGTTAGAAGTGACGTCTCCCACCTCGGAATCTGCCTACACTATGTTGTTGTTTAGTCTGTAAGTCATGTCTGACTCTTTGTGACCCCATGGACTGGACCCCACCAGGCTTCTTTGTCCTTGGGATTCTCCAGGCAAGAATACTGGAGTGGGTTGCCGTGTCCTTGTCCAGGCAGTCTTTGCGTTGCACCTGCATTGGCAGGTGGATTCTTTCCCATCACTAGAAGACCACACTGTGGAGCACATTGTTCAGACCGGACCTGGCCTAAAAAAAATACTAAAAGACTGTTATGCGTGACAGAGAGAACGCATATGATAGAGGGTAAAACGTATTAACATTTGTCTGGGGAATCTGGGGAAAAAGTCTATGAATATTCTTTGTACAGTCTGCCTTCCATATCTGCATCTGTATGGTTTCTGTATCCACAGATTCCACCAACTGGGGATGGAAAATATTGGAGGGGGGAAGAATTCTAGGAAGTTTCAAAAAAGGAAGGCTTGAATTTGCTGCACTGGCAACCGTGTACATTTTATTTACAGCCATTTAGGTAGCATTTACATTGTTTTAGCAACTACAGTGGACTCTTAAACAATGCCAAGGTTGGGGGCACTGATCTTCCTTGAAGCTGTAAATCTAAATATAACTTTATAGTCAGCCCTGTATCCACCATTCTACATCTTCACCTTTCATCAGCCTAGTCACGTGTGGTTCTATAGTACAGTGGTTAGTGAAAAAACTCTTTTTGTAAGCAGGCCCTTGAAGTTGTTATTGAAAGGGTCAGCTGAATTTGCATATCATTTACATTTTATCACATACATTAAGTAATCTAGAGATGATTTGAAGTGCATGTAACATAGGTTATATGCAAATCCTATGCCATATATATTTATATTACGGACTTTAGCATCTGTGAATTTTGGTATCTGTGGTGGTCCTAGAATCAATTCCCATTGGATGCCAAGAGGTTACTGTATTATACTTATTCTGGCAACCTTTTTGCATTTAAATTTTATTTCCAAGCAAATGGTTAAAAGAGAAATACATTCAGTATCTGATCCCAATCCATCAAATTCAGTAAGATGGATTTGTAAGAGCCACCTGCTCCCGTTACCCAAGGCGATCCACATGGTTATCGTGTCGTGTTCAGATTAAGCCTTGCAAGGTGTGCCGTGTCTCATGAAGCAACACAGGGGGAAAGTCAAACATGGGGAAATTTTGGAAAGTGGAATGCTTCTGAGAGAGGGTGACCAACTTGCCCAGTTTCCTTGGGGCAGAGGGGTTCACAGGCACAAGAGTATCAGTGCTAGGTGTATGAAATCCTAGACAAATGGGGATGGATGAGTTGGTCACCATACTTTAAGGGGACTCTGAACAAATGAATTTAGCTGATGCCAAAAGCCAGTGTCAGGAGAGTTGGGAGACACGGCTTGAGCAGAAGCACACATTCCCCGCAAAGGCATTTCAGCTTCATTTCCTGCAGAGTGGGAAAACCATTAAGCTTGAGGTACAGTGGGAGAGAGTTGTGTTTTAGGAAGTGTAAGTTGTGTTAATAGAAAAGTGATCATTGATTCACATGATTGTTCAGAGGAGACCAGGTCAAAGATCTTTGTTGCTCTGTTGCTCATAGATTTCCCCTGCCTACTCAGTGAATCCGGGCTCCTTGACTCAGAAGGAAGGACTGGTTCATAAGAACTGTCACATATCCAGGGCTATCTAATTAACTCTTCCTCACCACCAGGCCCCAAACTTAACTTTGTAAGGTTAGTATTAATATGCCTAGTTTGCAAACATGGAAACTGAAAGGTCAGAGACATGAAGTGCCCACACCCAAGGAAACCCAGCTGCTCTTGCAGAATTAGAAATCACAGCACACTCTGCCTCAAGATTCTTGCTTTTCTGTTCCAGGTTTATGGGTTATAACTTTCCCATAGAAAGCCCTGTGCTTGCCATACCTCTCACCACTTCCTAGTTGGGGTGCAGCCAGTCCCTGGGGGTGTGTCCTCAGGCTCCAACCACCAAAACCTCAGTTCAGTTCAGTTCAATCGCTCAGTCACTCAGTCGTGTCCGACTCTTTGCGACCCCATGAATCACAGCATGCCAGGCCTCCCTGTCCATCACAAACTCCCGGAGTTCACTCAAACGCATGTCCATTAAGTCGGTGATGCCATCCAACCATCTCATCCTCTGTCGTCCCCTTCTCCTCCTGCCCCCAACCCCTCCCAGCATCAGGGTCTTTTCCAGTGAGTCAACTCTTCGCATGAGGTGGCCCCTTAAATCATGCTCCCTCAATGTGAATTCTGATACTAATGCAGCTAGAACTGATTTCTCTGCCTTCTGAACACCTAGTATATTTTATTTGTATCATTCACATAGTCCTTCCCTTTTGGATAGTTAATTGAAAAATTATTATGGGTTAGAGAATATGGATTGTGTTTCATCTAGGTTAAACTCAAGAGCTCCTTGATCACAGGAGAGGTAGCCTGTGGCCTTGGTCTAAGAACCTGTGCTATTAGAGCTCCCAGTTTCTTTTATTATACATAAAACTGATACAAATTTACATTATTTGTAGGATTACATTATTTATAGAATTACTATAAAAAATAACAAGATAAGTGTATAAAAGATAACTTAACATGGTATTTGACCATTACCACCAATGAGATGATAATGCTATGAAGAGCAAAAATTTGTCTTGCATTTTTCCCCCTCGTTTAAGTCCAAGCCCTGTTTTGAACTTGTGTTTGTTTAATAAATAAAATAAAGATTTATTATATATAGTCATTCACTGGAATAGAAGTGAAGAAAGAGATTTCAGGAATAAGTGTGATTTAATAAATGGCTAGCTATGTGTTTGGTGAGGCCCTGGGGAAAAAGATTCAAAATGCATGAAGTTTTGAGTCAAAAATTCAGGTTCTAAATAGAGGTGGGACAGAGCTGTCATTAATTTTTATTTTATTAAGGCTAAAATTATCAAGCTTCTGAAGCCACAGAGGCTGGAGTGAGGCTTCTAGAGGCCAGAGCTTGGGCGAGTGTGTCAATCTGGGTCAAAGTGCCAGCTCCACTAGCTGTGTGACCTCGAAGAAATTGCCTCCTATTTCATTTTCCATGACTCTCGTGGAATGATAGTAACCCTTCCTGTAGTGAGTGTAAAATATTCTACAGTACATAGTGGGCAGTAGCACTCACTCACTGAGCACAATAATAGCAAGTAGTCAGAACTATTTTAATGTTAAGAGGAGATGATGTAGGAATTTTCACTGATGCAGAAACTAGCTGTGTGCATTTGATGAACAGTGAGCATTACTGCCTATGGAGCATCCTCAGGCCTATTACTTCAGACAGCTGTTCCAGCTGCTGATGTCATTTAGCAGAATACAGAGCACTCACAGATAATTCCCAGAACAATGACAATCTCACTTAACTTGTGATGACATTTTCATGTTCCATAATCCCTATCAGTTGGAAGGCTAAAAAGAAAAATAACAGATGTACCATAGCTGACAAGTTAAAATTTTACTTTTTTTAAGTTTGAAGGTGGGATTCCCTTTTAGTCCCTACTCTGTTGTCTGCTGATTGACTATTAACAAAGATAAAATTAAAGGAGCTACCTTTATACAGATCACACCTGTATGGAAAGGACCATACATTTGAAATTGCCTTTTTGTATGGGAGAGAACTCTGAGTAGCCGTTACAGATCTCATGCTCCCACCAGCTTCTGTTCACTTCATTATCTTATCTCTCATCAGCTCAAGATGCAAACTTTTCATAGTTTTAGTGATAGGAACCGAGTTTCTAACGTACTGTGATTTTCATACTAGACATAGTGTCTTTTATGTCAGTGTCAACTTGAACATGTGGCCAGAAGGAAAGTCAGGTAATACGAGCTTCTGACCCATGTTTACCTGGAGAAACAGGTTCTAGGTTTACCTGGAGAACCGAGGGATGGGTAAAATTAAAGAGTGAGTCCAGGCAACTCAGGAAAGCCTTCAGTCCCTGACCTAACGAGTGGATTTCACGACATAGATGGGAAACCTTTTTCTGGGAAAAAGATGGGCTCCAGTATGAGCTAGGATATAATTAGGGTTAAGATGGTTAGGAATATTGTGGGTAGTTCAAGACACCTAGGACTTGTACCCTGCCACATGCGTGTGTACTCAGCTGCCAAGTCATGTCTGACTCTTTGCATCCCTAAGGACTCTAGCCGTTTGTCCATCGACCAGGCTCTTCTGTCCAAGGAATTTTCCAGGCAAGAATACTGGAGTAGGTTTGCCATTTTCCTCCTCCAGGTGATCTTTCTGACCAGGGGTTGAACCCGCATGTCCTTCTCTGGCAGGCAGATTCTTTACCACTGAGCCACAAGGGAAGCCTGCAGACAAAGAATCAGATATCTGGTTCATCCGAAGAGGTTAGGGGCAGAGGGTAGAGACTGGGTAAATCCTACTTCTGAAGGAATGATTTATTTCTCTCTTTAAGAGTGGAAGGTGGAAGAAATGGAAGTCAGAGGTAGGGGTGCAGAAAGTAAAGTGGAATTTATATGAATACTGACACAGGTTTTTCCTCTGTGGATAAAGAAACTAGAGATATCCCAGAAGCCAGGAAAAGCCCTCAGGGGATCCAGTTGGCTGTGCAGTCATGGGAGAAGGGAGGGAAAGGACCATACATTTGAAATTGCCTTTTTGTATGGGTGAGAACTCTGAGTAGCCGTTACAGATCTCATGTTCCCACCAGCTTCTGTTCACTTCATTATCTTATCTCTCATCAGCTCAAGAGGTTTCCCAGGCCACAGTCTCACTGGCTTCACGCCTGCTTTCTCTTCCTCCTTTTGGTTGAGACTTTGTGGTTGGAGTGGGCTGTGGGGTCATGTTTCATAGGAAGAGTATTTGAGGTACTCTTCAAACTTTAGGAAGTAGAACTTCGGTTTACTAATTTTCAGATAGAAGAAGAGGAAGGTTAATTGATTAAAATAATGAATGCTTGGTTGGACATCTCCCCAGTCTACCCATACACTTACTAACCCTGGAAAGAGAGACATTCCATGGCCACCTCACCTCTCCTAGTGAGAAAGGACCTGATCCATTTCGGAGACAAGTTTGAAAGTCTGCCTTGACTCCCTATAATCATAGGGGCTTCTAGATAAAATCAGCATGGAATACCCACGGAAGGCTCTGCACAAGACCTTGAGTCCCACACCGCCTAGCTGATGTGATGGTCTACCCAAGAACGTTAGACTCGTTCTGCTCTTGGCTCTTCTAGCTGCTGTCTCACCTTCGGATGCCCTGGATCCCTCAGGATGACATTTTCATCCAAACTCAGAAAAGAGCTGGTGTTCACAGGCATTGTTCCTTCCAAGATTGAGACTGTGTATGGATGGCGACATTTGCCTTTGAGTCACAAGGGAAAGAATCAGAGTTGCCTGCCCTCTGGAAATGTCCAGTGATCAGATGTGAAATATGGCTATAATAGGTGCAAATCCTCAGCTCCTAGGCCTGTCAAGTCAAATTCTCCCTTTTTTCATGTTAATGAAATTGTAGAATATTGATTTTTAATCAACATATTTCATTTTAGATCTTAATATTCCTCAGGTGTTGATGAAGTAGATTTGTAACTACAGTGATTTTTTCCTTTGAAATGGTTCCTTAAAAAATTATAGAAAACTTGTTATCTTAGCAAAATAGTTTAAAAAAATTGTTCTCTAACTTTTCAAGGTACATAACAGTTGGGCTGAGAACAACCTAGGAAGTTTTTGCTTCCAAGCGCTTGGTCTTAAGTGCTGTCATCAAAGTGGCTTTCATCCTGTACTGGAGCATTTACAGTTGCTAAGGAATAGTATCGTTGAACATATGCATTCTCACTAGGGTTTTTTTTTTTTTAATTGTTGAAGAAAAATGTCATATTTGACTTTAACGTGGATTATGCTTTTTTCCAAGAATATTTCTTCTAATTTTTGTGTGGTGAGGCAGCTACCGTTGCTATGCCATCAGCTCTGTTGCTATGGGGGTTGCCTTGGGTGTTTGCCAGACTAGGGTTGGTTATTTCAGCACCCTTATGTTCAGCAGTTGACATTTTTTGTGTGAATCATGCTGTTTTATCTTAATTCGATGGATAAGCTTAATAATGTTGATCAGCTTTGAAAAAACTGAAATTAGACACAAAGGAATCCGCCTATTTCTCTTTAGAAAACTTATTAAGAATTCAAGTAGTCTTTGCAGGACACACGCAGCACTAGATGGGGGTATATTTAGAAATGTGCCTGTCTGCAGTCATGAGATTCAGAGAGAGAGAGAAAGGGATGAATGTTGATATTTACACAGTTCTCATGAACAGAAAAGTTATTTCATGTTGGAGGGGTCCACGTTCCACGTTCCATCAACTTCATCGGCAGCTGTGAAAACGAATATAATGGCTGCTGTTTGGGATTTATTTGCCATAAATACAATTCTCTGCTCTCCTCTCTGCCTTCAAGATAACATGTGTCTCTGGTAAATCTTCTCTACTATCAAACCAATTTTCTAATGAGTTCTTCTTATATCCATGATATGGTGACATTAATTGAATATTTCAGACGAATGCCAAACTTTCAAATTGTCAAAATCTGAAACTCTTTCAAGATAGAAAAAATTAAAAGAAATTCATTATGATGATGATCATCTCCCTTCTTGATCTTTCTTTTTTCCCCAAATGCCGGGAGAAACAACCTTTGGAAAACAAGATCTGGGAGCTTCTGTGCCCTGGTGACTTAGTCACTAGTCTGTTTATTTAAACAGGACAGGACCTGAATGTGTAATTTTTTCTAAATACACATTCACAAGTAGGCTTATCAATGGGACATAAATAAATTGGCTTAATATTGAGGACTATAGAAGCATATAAGGACCATCCCTTGTCATTACTGTGCTGGAAAATACGTTTCTGAGTGAATTTGACATTTCCAAAGTAAAATTTATTTTAGCAAATACATTGAATCACTTCCTGGAAACATTGCTTCTCAGCTGCTGAGTGGATTTTTTTTTAATCTCAATAATCCCTACCCCCAAATTGCTTTCTGCCTTTAGCAGTTAAAGGGGCTGAATGTATTTGGGTTGCAGAGAACACAATTGAACATTAATTTTAAGAAATTTTTTATACATATAGGTCTTTTCAGACTACCGAGATATACAGTGAAAGTGTTCGTCGCTAGTAATGTCTGACTCTCTGTGACCCCATGGACTATGGCCCAACAGGCTCCTCTATCCATGGAATTCTCCAGGAAAGAATGCTGAAGTGGGTTGCCATGCCCTTCTCCAGGGGATCTTTCCAACCCAAGGATCAAACCCGGGTCTCCTGCACTGTAGGCATTTTCTTTAACATCTGAGTGAGGTATATACATATATGTAAATACACATAAAGTTTTTGCAATAAAAATATTGTATTCTTGAATAAAGGTAAGATTTTTGCCTTCTAGAAAGAAAATGATAACTGAAAAAAACTTCAAACCATGAATAGTTTCCATATCCAATTCATGATGGTATAATATATTTATTCCTCTGCATAGTTAAGCCTTAAAATTATGGTATATTTGGAAGCAGAGCTCAGTGATGGAATAAGAACAGAAACATATGTTGGTCTCTAGCTGTGTCCTCATCTCCCCCTTCCATCTACCCTCCCCACAAAAGCAGACAAAGAAATGTAAAGATCTGACAAACACTAGTGTTCTATTTCAAGATGTGCAAAATAACATGAATGATTCTTTCGGGAGGACAGTATTTGGGAGGGAAGGACATGATGTTATTCTTGTTTACTCCCATAAGTGCTTTTTAGATGGCCTGAAGTATGAGTTGTGTAACATGGCAGAACAACTCTTGTTGACTTTTGCATTTATATTCATGAGAGATATTGGTCTGAAGTTTTATTATTTTGTGTTTTCTTTGGTTTGGATATTATAAAATAAGGTGAGATTTCTTCCTTTGTTTCTGTTTTCTAGAGAAGATTGTGAAAATTGGCTGTGTCTTTAAATGTATGGTATGCGAGACAGCAAAAGAGACACAGATGTATAGAACAGTCTTTTGGACTCTGGGAGAGGGCGAGGGTGGGATGATTTGGGAGAATAGCATTGAAACATGTATAATATCATATATGAAATGAATCGCCAGTCCAGGTTCGATGCATGATACTGGATGCTTGGGGCTGGTGCACTGTGACGACCCAGAGGAATGGTATGGGGAGGGAGGAAGGAGGGGGGTTCAGGATGGGAAACACGTGTATACTTGTGGCGGATTCATGCTGATGTATGGCAAAACCAATACAATATTGTAAAGTAATTAACCTCCAATTAAAATAAATAAATTTATATTAAAAAATGATAAATGTATGGTATGATTTTCCAGGGAATCTATCTGGGTTTGATGATTTCTTTTTTAGTAGTTTGAAATTATGAAATGAGTTTCTTTGGTTATAGGGCTATTCATATTATTTGTCACCTCTAAGCTGTTTTGTAGGCTTATAGTCTTTTAGGAAATTGGTCCTTTTTTTCCCAAATTGTTGAATTTCTTAGAAAAGTTTCCATTGTATTCTTTTATTTTCTTTTTAACAGTTGCAGAATCTATTTATTATTTGTGTCATTTTTGAACTTTGTGATATGCATCCTTTATCTTTGTCAGTCTTGTTAAAACTTTATAAATTTTGTTGATTTTTTTCCCCAAAAACAATAAGCTTTCTGTTTCACTGATATCTCTATTTCTGCTTTTCTGCTTTGGGTTTATTTGGCTCAACTTTTTCTAGTTTCTCACATGGGAATTTTACTGCTTTAAGACCTTTCCTCATTTCTAGTGAAAGAATAGAAATTTATCTCTGAGCAGGGCTTTAACTACATATTTTAAGTGTTTATTTTTGTTCAGCCTGATATTTTTAAAAATTTTGAGACTTGCTCTTTGACACATGGATTATTTAGAAGTCTCTATTTTAATATTGGCACATTTAGAAATTTTGTTAGCCTTCTATTGCTAATTTCTGATTTGATTCCATAGATCAGAAAACACACTGTGTGTGATTTCACTACTTTAAATTTTGTTGATGTTGGTTTTCTGGCCAAGAGCTGGTCAGTCTTGGTAAAGGTCCAGTGAGTGTTTCGAGAAAATCTGTATACTCAGCTATTGTTGTGTGTAGTATTCTCAGATGTCTGCTTGGCTCAGTGAGTTGACTGTGTTGCTTAGCTCTATATTTTTGCTGATTTTCTTAAAACCGTTTTATCGGTTTTGAGAGGAGGGTGTTGGAAGTCATCAACCGTAATTTGGTTTCTCTATTTTTCTTTAGAGTACCATCAGTTTCTCTGATATTCAGGGTCATGTTTTCAAGCTCTATTTGTTGAGTACACATATAAGAATAGGATATTGTGTCTTCCCACCAGATTGGTGTTTGCATCATTTTCTTATGTCTCTCTTTTTCTCTAGTAATTGTCCTTGTTCTGATGACTACTTTATCCGATATCAGTATAACCACACCTGTTTTTTAAAATTAATGTTTGCATGCTATAGTTTTTTTTCTTTTGGAATCAAAGTGGGTTTCTTATAAATGGCATTTAGTTGGGTCATGTATTCATTCACTCTATAAATCTCCATCTTTTAGGTAGTGTATTTAGACCATCGGTAATTAAGATACTTGCTGAAATGGTAGTATATAAATTGGCTATTTCTTTACTTGTTTTCTGTTTGTTTCCTCTCGTTCTTGTTCTCCTGTTTCTCTTTTCTTGCCTTTCTGTAGATTAATTAGTTTTGAATTTTTCTTGATTTATTTATATTGTTTTTATTGTGGTAAAATATACATAATAGTCACCATTTCAGCCACGTTTAAGTATATCCAGTTCAGTTCAGTTCAGTCGCTCAGTCGTGTCCGACTCTTTGCGACCCCATGAATCACAGCACGCCAGGCCTCCCTGTCCATCACAAACTCCTGGAGTTCACTCAGACTCACATCCATCGAGTCCGTGATGCCATCCAGCCATCTCATCCTCGGTCGTCCCCTTCTCCTCCTGCCCCGAATCCCTCCCAGCATCGGAGTCTTTTCCAGTGAGTCAACTCTTCACATGAGGTGGCCGAAGTACTGGAGTTTCAGCTTCAGCGTCATTCCCTCCAAAGAAATCCTAGGGTTGATCTTCAGAACGGACTGGTTGGATCTCCTTGCAGTCCAAGGGACTCTCAAGAGTCTTCTCCAACACCACAGTTCAAAAGCATCAATTCTTCGGCACTCAGCTTTCTTCACAGTCCAACTCTCACATGTATACATGACTGCTGGAAAAACCATAGCCTTGAGTAGACGGACCTTTTTTGGCAAAGTAATGTCTCCGCTTTTGAATATGCTATCTAGGTTGGTCATAACTTTTCTTCCAAGGAGTAAGTATCTTTTAATTTCATGGCTGCAGTCACCATCTGCAGTGATTTTGGAGCCCCCAAAATAAAGTCTGACACTGTTTCCACTGTTTCCCCATCTTTCCCATGAAGTAATGGGACCAGATGCCATGATCTTCATTTTCTGAATGTTGAGCTTTAAGCCAACTTTTTCACTCTCCTCTTTCACTTTCATCAAGAGGCTTTTTAGTTCCTCTTCACTTTCTGCCATAAGGGTGGTGTCATCTGCATATCTGAGGTTATTGATATTTCTCCCAGCAATCTTGACTCCAATTGTGCTTCTTCCAGCCCAGCGTTTCTCATGATGTACTCTGTATCTAAGTTAAATAAGCAGGGTGACAGTATACAGCCTTGAAGTACTCCTTTTCCTATTTGGAACCAGTCTGTTGTTCCATGTCGAGTTCTAACTGTTGCTTCCTGACCTACATATAGGTTTCTCAGGAGGCAGGTCAGGTGCTCTGGTATTCCCATCTTTTTCAGAATTTTCCACAGTTTATTGTGATCCACACAGTCAGTGGTGTTAAATACATTCACGATCATCACTTTCATCTCCACAACTTTTTCATTATCCCAAACTGAAATTCTGTATCACTAAACTCTCCATTTCTCTCACTATTCCTTCTCTCTTTGTGAATGTGTTCTTTCTAGGAACCTCATATAAGTGAAATCATGCATTATGTGTCATTTTGTGTCTGGCTTATTTTACTTAATGTCTTCTAAGTGTACCCATGCTGTAGCATGCATCAGCATTTCATAAGGCTGAATAATATTCCATTCTAGGAGTACATTTGTTTTTCATTTGTTAATGGATATGTGGGTTATTTTCACCTTTTGGCTTTTTTGAGTAATGCTGCTGTGAATATCTGAGTCCCTACTTTTGATTCTTTCGGGTATAGACTTAGAGGATAATTCTTGGATCACTTGCTAATTTAATATTTAGCTTTTTGAGGAAGCACCATATTGTTTTTTGCAGTGGCTTCAGCGTTTTGTTATTTTATTTCCAACTTTATTGAGATACGCTTACATATTGTTGTTGTTGAGTCACTTATGACTCTTTCGTGACCCCATGGACTGTACCCCACCAGGCTCCTCCATCCATGGAATTTCCCAGGCAAGAATACTAGAGGGGGTTGCCATTTACTACTCCAGGGATCTTCCCAACCTAGGGATTGAACCTATGTCTCCTACATTTCAGGTAAGTTCTTTACTGCTGAGTCACCAGGAAAGCCCGTAATTACATATAACATTATGCAAATATAAGTTATACAAATGGTTGATTTGGTAAACTTACATATTACTGAATGGTTACCACCATAATGTTGATTGACGCTTCTGTCATGTCACATGATTGCCTTTCCATTTTTTTGTGCTAAGAACTTTTAATGTCTATTCTCTTCATAACTTTTGAATCTACAACACGGTATTATTGACTATACTAACCATACTGTACATTAGATCCCCAGAACTTACTCATCCTATAACTGAAGGTTTGTACTTGACTAACATCTCTCCATTTCCTACACCTCTCAGCCCTTGGCAAATACTAATCTACTCTGTATTTCTATGAGTTCAGTTATTTTAGACTCCATGAATCGTTTAAGTGATATCATGTAGTATTCTCTTTTTCTTGTCTGACTTATTTCACTTAGCACAGTGTCTTCAAGGTCCATCCATATTGTCACTAATGGGAAGATTTTTCTTCTTTCTCATGACTGAGTAATGTTCCATTTGTGTGTGTGTGTCCATTCATCCATTGATGGACAATTGTTTGTTTATACATCTTGGCTATTGTTAATGATGCTGCAGTGAACATGGGAGTGCAGATACCTGTTTTCAATCCAGTTTTCATTTCTTTGAAACATACCCGGAAGTGGGACTCCTGGATCATATGAAAGTTCTGTCTTTAAAATTTTCAAGAATCTCCAACTGTTTCCATACATTTCCATCCACAGTGCACAAGTGTTCTTTTTTTCTCCACATCCTCATGAACACTTACCTCTTATATTCTCATGATCGCCATTCTAACAGATTTGAGGTGCTGTCTCATTGTGATTTTCTTTGCATTCCATGATGATTAATGATGTTTAGCACTTTCTCCATGTGCCCATTGACCATCTGTATGTCTTCTTTGGAAGATGTATATTCAGTTCTTCTGCCCATTTTTAATCAGATTGCTTGGCTTTTCACTATTGAATCTCATGAACCATGCACATCAGTTCCAATTTTTCCACTTTATTGTGAACACTTGTCATTTTCTGGGGCTTTGTTTTCTTTTGTTTATAATGGGCACTTGACAGTTACAGCATTGTTATTGTTTAATCACTAAATTGTGTCCAACTCTTTGCAACCCCATGGACTGCAGCTCTCCAGGCTTCCCTGTCCTCCGCTATCTCCTGGAGTTTACTCAAATTCATGTCCGTTCAGTCGGTGATGCTGTCTAACCATCTTATCCTCTGCCTCCCCCCATCCTTTTGCCTTCAATTTTTCCCTCCATACTTTCACACAGATTAGCTGAAACATGGATCCCTCACTGGGTTTTTTAAAGACACAGTGAAGAATGTAGGAATGAATGCTAAAAGTTCATTCAAGCACATTTGCTAACCCTTTAAGATGTTTCTCCAAAAGTTGCCATTCAGGACATTTTCTGAGTGTGAATTCTTGTATATTTACCCCCTCAGAAGAGTTTCCTTGATAGCTCGGTTGGTAAAGAATCTGCCTGCAATTCAGGAGACCCCGGTTCAATTCCTAAGTCAGGAAGATCTGCTGGAGAAGGGATAGGCTACCCACTCCAGTATTCATGGTCTTCTCTTGTGGCTCAGCTAGTGAAGAATACACCTGCAGTGTGGGAGGCCTTGATTCAATCCCTAGGTTGGGAAGATCCGCTAGAGAAGGGAAAGGCTACCCACTCCAGGATTCTGGCCTGGAGAATTCCATGGACTGGATAGTCCACAGGGTCGCAAAGAGTAGGACACGACTGAGAGACTTTGACTTTCAGAAGCAGCAAATAAGGCATTCATGAGAGATGGAAACATATTGTGAATAGCACATCCTCTGTAGCTCTACATGTATGTGGGCTCGGGAGCAAAGGCAGTTATGAACTGGTAACAACATACATACTGGCTTCTGATGTGTCTCTGTTGCTGGGATTTAATCAGGATGTTTTAGTATTGACCCTCTGTTCAGAGACTTCAAGGGTACATATCAGTCTCATCTACTCGACATACTTATTAAGTGGGAGAGATGGACTGAAGCATTTAGTATCTTGGAAGACAACCAAAGCCTAATTTGTGATCAAAACATAACTGTATCATATATTTTTTAATCCCTGGTTACTTCAGATAATGGTGTTAATGACGTTGCAAAATATTGTAATTAAAGAATCGGCTTAGTATAGTACTTTAAATCACACTGCTTTTTGTTTTCCATTATTGAAATAGCTTTAGAATGGCTGTTTCTTTTCAGACCAATAGCAAATGCAGCCAGCCTTTGTGACCAAGAGCTCAATTTTGTGACTTTGTTATAATAATTACTGGCAAGAGGAAGAGGTGGTATGTTGATTTCAAAGGCAATTTACATTTTAATGTTGTTATCTTTCTGCCACTGTCCAAGTTGACACAAAATAAGGTATGCATCTTTTAAAAAGACTTTAACTAGATCAGTTTCAGAAAATTGTAACTGGGGCTTCAGGATTTCAAGTGATTTGTCTGACTGTAGTTGCAATTAACAGCAGCTATAGAGAATGAGTTTTAACTGTTACAGAGTGAAAGATGATTTTTAAATGTTAAAGAATTTGCTTAAAGAGGTTTAATCTAAGGGGAAACCCTCTCCTCTAATCTAGGTGGCTCATGCTTCATCTTAAAACTCCTTGAGGGTAGGCACCTTATCTTTTCCATCTCTCTGTTGGTACCACGAACACCACCCCTATTAATGTGTAATGACTGGGCTTTGAGTATATGTACAAAGTAGTAGATAGAACAGATTCTTCCAACTATGATGGCTTCCATATTTCAAGCCAGTGCTTCTTAAATAACCACTTTTTAAAAAACCAATGATTAGATTCAAACTAACTTAAATTATGTAATGTCATATTATTTTAAATGCAGTCCGTATATAATACTTGTTTTTCTCTTTCAGACTTACTTCGATCTGTATGACAGTCTCTAGGTCCATGCATGTCTCTGCAAATTGCACAATTTCATTCCTTTTATGGCTGAGTAATATTCCTGTGTGTGTGTGTGTGTGTGTGTGTGTGGTGTGTGTGTGTGTGTGCCACATCATCTTTAAGCTCTGGGAGTTGGTGATGGACACGGAAGCCTTGCGTGCTGCAGTCCATGGGGTTGCAGGGAGTTGGACATGACTGAACTAACTGACTGATACCATCTTTATCCATTCCTCTGTTGATGGATATTTAGGTTGCTGCCATGTCCTAAGCTATTGTAATTAGTGCTGCAAATATAATATATTAATGCATATATGTGGAATCTAGAAAATGATAGCAATGAATTTGTTTGTAAGGCAGAAATGGAGACATGGATGTAGAGAACAAGCATATGGATACCAAGGGGGGCAATGAATTGGGAGACTGGGATTGATACATATACACTACTATGTCCAAAATAGATACCTAATGAGGACTATTGTATAGCAGAGAACTCTACACAGTGCTGTGGTGACCTAAATGAGAAGGACATCCAAAAAAGAGGGGATATTCTTTTCATATAGCTGATTCACTTTGCTGTACAGCAGAAACTAATTCAGCATTGTAAAGCAACTATTTTTTAATAGTTTATTGTACCATTATGATATGTGTGCCCAGTCACAGTCATGTCCAAGTCTGCGACTCCATGGATTACAGCTTGCCAGGCTCCTCTGTCCATGGCATTTTCCAGGCACAAATACTGGAGTGGGTTGCCATTTCCTACTCATGATGCCAGATTATAAAACTCCACCAGGAAAGGAATTTTTCTTTTTTACTTACTAGCCCTTCCCCAGTACGTGGAGCAGCACTTGGCACATAGTAACCCCTAGATCTTTGTTGAATGTATGAATATGTTTTTTAAGGCTGCCTTTGTATAGGATGAAGACCCCAGTTTTCATGTTAGGAAATCTTAATGATTGCGTTGGCTCTGCTACTAATCTGCCGTGTGATCTCAAGTATGATACTCAATCTCTCTGTGCCTTTCTTATCTCTGAAATGAAGAAATTAGATTTTATGAATAATAAAGCCCAGTCCATGTTTAAAAGTACATAACGCACTGACTGGTGATTTGCAGGATGGTTTTGGGAAGTGACTGCTCAGAAACAAAAGTAGAATTTGTGGCCCTGGAACCCATTTTGCCAACTGGCATGTCTGGGGTTTGGAACTAAGACTTGGGTCCCTGGCTACTAAAATTTTGGCTCTAACAATTGAACTAATCATCAGCTTACTAAAAGAGAGGGGGAAAAAAGAAAAGGCTTTTATATACTCTGGCATGGAATAGTGATTTTTAAGAATAAGGAAAGCTGAATCTGACACAGAAGAGTAAAGTGTAGTACAATGATTAAAAAAAAAAAGAACTAGATTTAAATCCTTGTTCCAATATTTTCTGTGACCTTGGCCAAGGAATTTAATTTCTGTGCCTCCATTTTGGCATCAATAAAATGGAATAATGATAATATCTAAATGAAATCATTTATTGATAGTTTTAGGGACAGGGTAAGCTTTTAAAGTGTTACAGCCAGGTTGATATAAAGGAATTAGGCAGGTGGATAGAAATGAATCAATGAAGGATAAATCTGTATATTTGGCTAGAGGCAACCTCCAAGAGGTGAAGTAGTGGTTGAGTACATGTATGAGATCAGACTGTCCAGGTCTGATATAAATAAGCCTACCTTTACTCACTAACATTCATAATTTGTCAGTTTCTAACCATCTCTGCATCTCAGTTTTCTCATCCATAAATTGGAGCTAATAATAGCACCTCCCTCTTAGGGTTATTGTGAATTTTCAGTGGAACAATCCATGTAATGTGCTTAGAGCAATGTCTAGTGGATAATCAGCACTCAATAAATGAAGCTATTCTTATTTTGTTCCATTAAGTTCACACAGAAGGAGGGGAAATTGAAAGGGACACAGAAGACTGCTAGCCTGGTGAATGAAGAGAAAGCGATGTAGATCCAGTAGGACCAAGGGGATTATCATAGTCTAGAAGGCAATGGCACCCCACTCCAGTACTCTTGCCTGGAAAATCCCATGAACGGGGGAGCCTGGTAGGCTGCAGTCCATGGGGTCGTGAACAGTCGGAGACGACTGAGCTACTTCACTTTCACTTTTCACTTTCATGCACTGGAGAAGGAAATGGCAACCCACTCCAGTGTCCTTGCCTGGAGAATCCCAGGGACGGGGGAGCCTGGTGGGCTGCCATCTCTGGGGTCACACAGAGTCGGACACGACTGAAGTGACTTAGCAGCAGTAGCAGCAGGGGCTTGGGAGAGGGGGTTTGTTTGTTTGCGGTTTTTTAAAAATTGCTTGTAAACATACTGAACTTTGAGATTGAAGAAAAGAAAGGCTGTGCACATCCAAGATGTTGGTTCGTTGATGATAAATATCACAGAGTCTCTAGTTTATTCTTGAGTGGTGAAACTTGTTTTAAGAAAGCTGCCATACAGAAAAGGTTTTTATGTCATCAGCTATGTGGGTTAAAAGATACAGCTTAATCGTGCCCTAACAGTTGTAAATAGATTATCAGTCTTTTTGTAATCAGGCAGTAGCTGTGATACCACAGTGAGTCATTACCTACCATGTATTTACTGGTGAGCCCCAAATTATTCTGTGTAGAGAAGTGAGTTGGGGCGAGGGCAGTACCCGGACATCTCAGCACAGAGGGCCGTTTAGCCAAATTCTTTTTTTTTTTTTTTTTTTTTTTAGCCAAATTCTTGAAGCTGCAAAGCTGTCACAAAATCAGTTGAGATGTGAAGACAGGATGGGAAGAATGCAGATCAAATAAAGAATAAAATAGAGGCTAAGTCTGCAGCTAGCACTTTAAAGTGTATTTCTTTGTGGTAAGCTTTAAAGAGACATGAAGAAAGCCTGTGTGTTTCATGAGTGAATCCTTTTCTAGTTGATTGGGAAATTTTGGATATGTCTGAGCACACCTCATTTTTAAAAAAATTGTGTACAAAACCCAATTAAAAATGGTCAGAAGAAATAAATAGACATTTTTCCAAAGAGGACATGCCAATGGCCAACAAGCACGTGAAAAGATGCTCAACATGGCTAATCATTAGGGAAATGTAAACCAAAACAATGAGATGACACCTCACTGATAGCACCTGTCAGAATGGCCATCATAAAAAAAAAATGTTGGGTGAGAATGTGGAGGAAGGGGAACTCTCATACACTATTGGTGAGAATATAAATTGGAATAGGCACTGTGGAAACACTGTGGAGGTCTCTCAAAAAACTGAAAATGGAACTACTGTATGACCCAGAAATTCCATTTCTGGATATATATCCCCTCAAAACAGTAATTCCAAAAGATACATGCACTCCAGTGTTCATAGCAGCATTATTTTCAATAGCCAAGACATAGAAGCAACCTGCGTGTCCATCAACAGATGAATGGATAAGGAAAACGTAGTATATGTGTTTTTGTGTGCATGCAGAGATACACAGTGGAATACTACTCAGCCATGAAAAAGAATGAAATCTTACCACTTGTAGCTATTTGGATGGACTTGGAGGGTATTATGTTAGATGAAATAGGTCAGAGAGAGACAAATACTGTATGATATCACTTATATGGAATCTTAAAAATATAACAAAATAGTGACTATAACAAAAGCAGATTCACAGACAAAGAGTGGAGAAGTGGAGAGGGGCAAGAGAAGGGTGAGGGATTGGGAAGTACAAACTAGCTATAAAATAAACTACAAGGATGTATTTTACAACACATGGAGGATAACCAATTACAATAACTGTAAAGGTAGTGTGACCTTTAAAAGTTGTGAATTACTATATCATACACCTGTAACTTACATAATATTGTGCAGTAACTATACTTCAATAAAAAACAAAACATGTACTTATTCAGAAATAGGTTGGCTTATTATTCAAGTAGATCACGGTAGAAGGGCCTTCTTAGCAGAGAGTAATAGAAAAATTTCTCCTTTACAAGCATTGTTTCTTACACAGCACAGTACATAAGTTCAGCTTTAAAATGTAAATATCCTTTGAAGGTGTCAGATGTCTACATTGTTTACACTTCAAAGTAAATCACTTTCATTTTTTACTTTTCCCTCTTCCCCAACTGAGGATGTGACCTTGAAGGCAATGGAGTTTCAAATGGAAGATTAAATTAAATTAGAAATTAAAACTGAGGGACATCTAAGGTGAGTTGGCTTGCGGTAGGGAACTTTGATCAAATGTTCAAAGAGTCAACTGGTAAAGGAGACATTGGGACATTTGAGGAGAAGAGAGACTAGATTCAGTTAATTCACATTTATTCCAGGATTTTCAGAAACAAATGGTCCATTTCCAAAATTCTTTATACAGTGCTTAAACCATAATTTAATAATGCTTGAAGCTCTTGTTAGAGTCTGTGCCAGCTCATTACAACAGGGTGAGTGTAAATGACTAAGTAATTAGCAGGGCCCAGGGCAAAATGAAGGGGCAGGGCCCTTAGATTCAAAAAGCAGGACAGGGCATCCCTGGTGGCTCAGTGGTAAAGAATCCACCTGCCAATGCAGGAGACACAGGTTCAATCCCTGGTCCAGGAAGATCCCACGTGCCTTGGAGCAACTAAGCCCATGCTTCACGACTACTGAGCCTGTTCTCTAGAGTCTGGAAGCCACAGCTGCTGAGCTCACATGCCCTAGAGCCTGTGCTCCACAACAAGAGAAGCCACTGCAGTGAGAAACCCATGCACTGCAACTGTAGCACCCACTTACCGCAACTAGAGAAAAGCCTGTGCAGAGATGAAGACACAGCACAGCCAAAAAAAAAAAAAAAGGCAAGGCAGAGAGTTGTTACATGTGCAGAAATCTGAAATAATTTCCTTTCTTCCACCATCTCTCTCTCAGCTTGTCATAACATTTTTTTATTGGCTAATGTAGTTCCAAGTATAAAGAAAGGCACAAGTTTAAATTAGTAGCATGAATTTAACCATTCATCTTTATACTGTGCAGTGCAAATATAAGACTATCTAACTTCCATGCAGATTCATGCAATTTGTATGTCATAGATCGTGCATATGTACCTCTTTCTTAGCAGAACAGTGGAAACACTGCACAAAACTTATTCTGCCATTTTTATTTCATGTCTTGATACACGCACAGTCTCCCTTAGGCTTACTGATGACTGAAAGAGAAAAAGAACTGTGGATTGCCCTTTCTTTCTCTTCTTATGTATCATTTTCAGCTTAAGCAGCTGGCTAATACAAGGGAGAAAATGGAATAAACAAAGGATATGATAGGGTTTCTTGGTCATCTGTGCTTCTTTGAATAGCGTTGCCTTCTCAAAGTCGGATGCAGATTCTCGTTCCCATGAAAAGCATGGCTGGTGGATGGTCAGCTTCCTCACTTCCTCAGCCACAATCATACAAATCTCACTGACCTCCCAGGAATCATGGGTCTACCAGAATTCAACTTCTTGCATGTTATATGTGGATGAGGCAGCAAGGTCTGGGACAGATATATTATTATTCAGGTGTATTGATGCCCCTGCTCATGTTTATGCTCCATTGCCCCGTTGGACTGCACCCACAGAACTCTGGTTCAAATATAAAAGCATTAAGCAGAGCATAGGGCTGTTCTTAGCATGGAGCCCCGTGGAGCTGCCCAGGAAGCGCATCCATGCGTCCAGCCCTGCTTTGAAGTTTCTTAAACACAGATGAGGACACAAGTAGCAAAGGGCTTTGCAAAGGAAGTGGCAACTCGCTAGGCTTCCTCGTTTGCTTTTTATTTGATCAGAGGCTGCCTCAGACATATGGGAGTCACAGAATAATTGCAAACCTACTTCTGAAATTGATTCTTGCTCTAAGATCTGCAAGGGTAAGAGGACCTGGAGGCACATGGCTAGTTTAACTTGGTCTTCAAGCAAACACCATGTTTTATGGTCTATGCATTTGAGTAAAATTTTACAGTAAAACATGAGACTTCAAAAAATGAACTTGGATGGTTTCGAGTTTAATGTGTTCAGTTGAAGAGGCCCTTATAAATCAAGAAATCCATGTTAGAGATACAATAGTAGACTTTAAAGAATTGTTCCTAGAATTTCCAGAGCTCCCAGCTATACTTCACCAGCTGTGCACTGGTTTCTCTGGCTCAGTGACCACATCTCTCCCATTTCCACACCTTCTTATCCCAAAGGACGACTGATTGTTGCTAAAAATCGAGGAAGATCTAAGAGAAATTGAATGACTTTTTAGGATTTATTTCAGTTCTGTTTTTATTTTTACTTTAGATCTTTCAGCTTGTGCCCCAACCACAATTTACCTTGCTCCCTGAAAGTTCTACTTTATGACTTATTGAGTAGCATTATTAATATTTCATCAGACTTTTTCCTCCATATTTAAGAAAGGACTGCCACAATGTAGAGCATGGTTTTTATTACATCTTGTGGAAAATTGATTTTTCTTACACAGAGATAGACTTAATCTTACAGTCAATAGAGAAATAAATGTTTGAAAAAGCTGTAAAATGAAGAGAATTAAAATGTGCTGAGTTCTGTTATGTACCAGTTACTATTCTTTACATGTATTTTTGTGTTTAACATCCACATAGTCATTGTGGTAGGTTAAAATAAGAATACTGTCCATGTGAGGCCAGAAAGCCATCTGGAAGCTTCCATTCCAGTATTGTATGTCCAAGGCCTACCTGAGAAGCACGCTTAGTACTGACTTCTCAAAGTCAGTGTGGCCAAATTAAGCTCAACTTTTCCCCACAAAGCCTTCTCTAGTTGCTTTGTGTCCAGCTCTTTGCGATTCCATGGATTATAGCCCACCAGGGTTCTCTGTCCATGGAATTCTCCAGGCAAGAATACTGGAGTGGGTTGCCATGCCCTCCTCCAGGGGATCTTCCTGACTAAGGGATTGAACCCGTGTCTCTTGCATCTCCTGGATTGGCAGGCAGGTTCTTTGCCACTAACACCACATGGGAAGTCCCTTCTCTAGCCACAGCCTTTCTCATCTAAGTGATGGTACTGCCCTCTTCCAATTGTGCAGGCTGAAAACCTTGAGGACAACATTGCCACCCTCTTTCCTTATCTCCTCCACCCGGTCCATAAGGAGATGCTCTTGACTCTCCTTCAGAAGAAGCCCAGCCTGGACCTGAGCCCTCCTTAGCAGCACCCCCTGAGTCTGAGCCGACATCTCTGTCCACGAAGATGATCTTTCCACCTGCCTCCACCCTAGCAGCCAGCCCTGTGGTCTCTTCCCATGCAGCAGCTAGAATAAGGTTGTAGAAACAGAACTAATATCAATTCTGAGCTCAACCTCCTGCAGTGACTCCCATTTCACTCTTAGAGTAAAAGCCAGAAAGCCTCAAGCTGCTCCTCCTCTGCCCACACAGTAGCCCCCCTGCTACCCCTTCATTCCTCTGCCTTTGATTCCCCCCTTCCCAGAGTCACTCCATTCCCACTGACCCTCTCGCAAGTCCAGGAACAGCCCCTGGGGACACTCCCACCTTCGGGCCTTAACCTTGGCCATTCCATCTGCTGAAACACCCTTCTCTTGCACATGACTAACCCCCTCACATCCTCCAAGGTATTGGTTACATGGCACCTTCTTACTGAGGTCCCCTTACCACCCGACAGTCAACAAAGGCCAGAGGTGAGGATTCAGTGACACACAATGGATAGTGGGCACCTTTGAAGGTTGAGGAAGGTGGTAGGATGCTGGGCAGATCCTAGAGAAAGGGGCCCAGCAAATGGCCTAAGTAGTTGACTGTCTAACAACCCAGTGGAGTAGTAGAAAGTTTGCTATTGAATCAAACAACTTAAGGTCAAATTTCAGTGTGTGTGTGTGTGTGTGTGTGTGTGTGTGTGTGTGTGTGTGAGAGAGAGAGAGAGAGAGAGAAAGTTTTGTTTACCTTTCCTTTGCTCTTGTTCTTTCTCAGATATAGAGACTAAATAGCTACTCAGTGACGGGGGGAAAAAAAGCAGGAAGAAAAAAATTAAAAAGGGACTCTGGGAAAGGAAAAAAAAATACCAGAGAATCAGGAATTCTGCATTCTAATCTCAATTCTGTCACCAAAGGCCAATGCCTTGGGCAAGTCATTTCCTTGGTTTCAGTTTGTTCAGCTTAAGTATAAGAAGATTAGGCAAGAATCAGTAAGTTTCTCAACTTGATCAGGAGAATGAGCCAGGGAGCCTTTACAAAATGCGCATTTCCCTGAATCTACTCATGGACAGACTGATTTAATTAATCTTACATGAAATTCTGTAGTTTGTATTTTTTACCAGTTTCCCAGACAGTTGTGATGATCAACCACTCTGGAATTTGATGACATTTAAGACAACCTCCCAATGTTCCATTGTTTAAGATATTGTTTAAGATATTATTCCATTGTTTAAGATATTGTTCCATTGTTTAAGATATTAACAATATTCCATTGTTTACCTAAATATTCAAATCCAAAAATACCACAATTGTAATAAGATTGACTTTTATTGTGTATCTGGGTGTTTCTGTCAAAAATTGCATTATCTTTTCATTTTTTTCTACAGAAAATTAAGAACAATGTCTAGCACAAAATAGTTTCTCAATATTTATGAATAAATAAGTGATCAGTTCCAAATGTTTAAAAAATTGATATTTTTAGTATCTCCTTGGGTAACCTATTTCTCATATGTAGGAAAAAAATTCAGAGTTCATCCGGTATCCTTCAACACTAAGAATAGTTAGGAGAATAATCATATGTAAACCAAGACTCATAATGATAATTATACTTGAACATTTTTGATAATGGAAAACTATTTCTATCCTTTATACTATAGATGAACGAGATGCATGTGAAAGTATTCTATTCCCAAGGTGCTCTATGTACAATGAAAATATGTGATATTTTTGTGCTCCTATTGTCCTTGTTTTCAGCCACCCATGGCATCCTAATTCTCAACCTGTCAACTTTGCCAGCCTCACAGTCTTGCTGGGACAACTTCTGCAGAGAATTGTATTAGCCCTGAACTTTTTGAATGACCAATGTGATTTGTGGAAACAAATACAGTCTCATGAGTTTCAAAAGGGATTGAACTTGGAGGCAGAAATTCTGAGATGTCATTCTGCCTTTGTGCCTCTTAATAAAATTAGTCAAGCCCTGTCACCTCTTCTGGCCTCTAGTTCCTCTTCTGTGAAGTGATTTCTCCATTTATTCAGACACTGTCATAGTGCCTCTGGCATTATTTGAATGTGCTACCACAAGCCACAAAATCTATTGCTTGGAAGCAAACAGGAACAGAACTCTGTTGGTACCTTCATTTTTTCAACTCCAGTCATTTGTGCCTGTAACACAAGTGCTTGCCTCCATGACTTTTCAGAAAGGACAAACATAGGTCAGCATAAAGCATGTGATATGACCATAACAGGTATCCCCCCTCCTCAAGTCTTGGCCCGATTAGAAGTTCTATTTTATTGCTTTCATGAGAAAATATTGTTCCTAGTTGGAGCTAATGGTTTGGTTTAGGCCTCAGCCAGTATCTGCTAGGGGCTTCCCAGGTGACTCAGTGATAAAGAATCTGCCTGCCAGGGCAGGAGGTGTGGTTCTATCCTTGAGTCGGGAAGATCCCCTGCAGAAGGAAGGGACTACCCACTCCAGTATTCCTGCCTGGAAAATTCCATGGACCGAGGAGCCTAGCAGGTTATGGTCCATGCGGTTGCAAAGAGTCAGATGTGACTGAGCACGCACAGCACCTAGATCTAGTAATACTCCTAGGAAGAGTCTGCCATGATTGATGTCCTCTTGTGATATCAAAGGAATTACCCTGGAAAGGATACTTGTTAACCTCCCCCCCTTTTTTTTAGTAACAGTTATTTAGTTGCTGCCTTGTAAAACAAATATTGCGCAGGAAGTGAACACAGCCTTGTGTGTAATATATCTTACAAAATGACATGACCAGGGCTTGCATTTCATTACTTTTTAAAGAGAATATAGGCGTTAATGGTAGAAAGGTATTAATAGATGGTAGAGTAGCAAACCTATTTGTTATGGTGACATTATTTTGTATTTTTTAGGGTTGATTTTCTTTTGAAAAGCATAAAAGGAAAGTGTAGCATTGTGCGAGAACTCTGCCAGGCGAATTTTCTATGAAACGCTCTTCTCACATCATTGAATTTAATGGCTACCAGAGTCATTGTGATCTTAAGTAAGTTTTTGTTTCAGGGTAGTTACTGTACCCGGGCTTCCCTGGTGGTTCAGACTGTAAAGAATCTGCCTGCAATGTGGGAGACCCAGGTTTGATCCCTGGGTTGGGAAGATGCCCTGGAGAAGGAAATGGCAACACACTCCAGTATTCTTGCCTGGAGAATTCCATAGTCTGAAGAGCCTGGTGAACTGAAGTCCATGGGGTTGCAAAGAGTTGGACACAACTGAGTGACTTAAGACACACACACACTGCATCTAATTACTGCTTTTTGTTATATTTCAGAACAGTTGAGCATCACACACCAAAAGGCACATCGGGTTAAAAAACCAAAGTTGTGAAGTTTGGATCTTTTCCTGCATTAGAAGCAAGAAAAATGGAAAATTGATCATCAAAGGTAAAACTATCTCCTTTTCCTTTAAATCATACATTTCTACAGCTTACTCTTCAGTCACCGTGTGTGAAGCAGTTTTTTCTTTTATGATTGGGTGGTGAAGTTTAACAAACATATTTCTGGCTTATAATTCTAAGTGTACTAATATGCTGCTGACATAATCTTCTATTGTTTTAACTCCTTAATTGCCTGTTCAGAATTTGGACCAGATGTGTTTTATATGTTTAATCTTCATTCTTGGTGTTGATCTAGAGTGGCAGAGCAGGGTGATGCATTTTTGTAAGTCTTTGGGCTAAAATGCTGCACTTTAGGTTAGGCATGGAATCATGGAAGTAGGTGATGCGGTATCAGCTTCTTTCTTCTTGGGAGTGTTGAACGGATTTGAATTTATCACCACAAACGGATCAACTTGATTTATGTGAGGTAAGAAAGACAATGGAAACACTTGAAGTAATGGTATGGTCTCCACTCCTTTCATTTTATTGTATAGTTTATGGAAAGAAAAATGAATGGTCTTGACAATATGTGATATCAGATCTAAAGGGAACTGATATCGCCAAATATGTTAATAATTGATTGTCTTTGTTATGATTGCTTGCCTGGGACAACTACTTGAGCATGGTTATTTACTGGGGAGTTAATTCCAAGGATTGGGAGAGTGAATGGGGGACGGAACAAAGACCAAATTAAGAGCAAATGAATGAGTTCTCCAAAGTGGACATGGGAACGTGGTTCCCCTGGGACTTCCAAGAGGGTATGAGATCCCCCCTGGAATTTCCACCTGAAGGATGTATAGCCAAAGGTTCACTCATTGGCTTTTCCCCCTTGTTTGTGGATTGCCCCTGGGTCATTAAATCTCCCACAGTGCTGAGCAGTGCTGGCACCGGTCACTTGTGGTGGACACTGTAAAGGCAAAGAGAATCTGAGTTGGTTCAGGACTGTCCATCTGTGCAGCCATGGCTGAAATCAGAGGTGGGCCAATAGGGTACAATGCAGGGACCAGAAGTGTCTATTGTAGTTCTTTTTACTTTATTTCCAATAGTCAAATAAATAACATAATCCTCCTAAATGAACCATTTCCAGGAAGAAAATGTCCTGTGTTTTAAAGACATTGATGAGTGATATCCAAATGGCATAGAACCGAAAGGAACTCTGTTTCAAAACTAACTTCTTATTCAATAAATTGTCCATGTTCAGAGGTGAAAAATACATCCTGGTCCATGTGTACTTTGGACATTATATAGTAAGATTTGAAGTATGACTGAAATATTGGAAAAGAGATAATGGAATCAGATTTTATAGTGCCTATACATACTATTCACTGTATATTGATTTCGTACAGGAAGGTGTCTGTGGATGCACAAAAATGTAATTACTGTCTTTCCTATTTGGAAATAGCCCATTAGCAGTGTCATTATTGGTGTGAAAAGCATGACTGTAATTATGCATGTCCGAGCATAAAACAACAAGGATGGTCAGCTGACAAAATAGATTTAACACATTAAAGTGAGTAAGGGTTTGTTTGTTGATTGGTTTTTGGCAATGAGGACATTCAGCAGATGAAAATAAAACCAGGTAAAGGCTGTGGTTTGTTGTGACCTAGAAGATCCTTTGTTCAGAGGAGAGATGTTACCAGGGAACTCGAAGGAACAACTCTGCAGTCACATGAATAAGCAACATTTCAACTGATAAAATTAACATGCAGATTCCTAATGCAGGAAATGAAAATGGTGGCAGAAGGGAAAGGGTGGCCAGAAGAGGCAGGGCAGGGGGACCAGGAAAACAGTGACAGGTGGCGAGACAGAAATCCCCAAAGTGGACGGAATGAAACTGCAGAAATAAGAGAATCCCACAGCAGTGGAGAGATGCCTCTTAGAGCAGACCTCATCTTGAGCCCAGGATGCAGACTGAGCAAACGGTCTCAGTCCAGCTGAGGCCTGATAAATCCCTGGGTCATCACAGAAAGAATCAATTAATGTGTCTTCTCACCTAAACAGCACAGTTGTCTCCTTTGTCTTCCTCTCTGTGGTCTCATTAGATTCCAAGGCCTCCTGAATAAAAGCTCTGATCACATCTGCTCTTTGCTCAGAAAATATTCCCTTATTTACCAAGTCATCATTGTCCAAACTTCTTAAACAGATATTTAAAACCTGCCGCTCTGTTTTCAGGCTTAACTTTCTTATTCCTTGATGCCACTCAATGTCTAGGCCATTGATTAGTACTGCAAATTCTGTGATTTATCCGGTCTTCGAAGTGATTTGGGTGCATTTGGGTTCTCAAACATAGGTGAGTCTAGGACCGGACCCAAGAATTTGCTTTGTTAAAATGTTCCCAGGCTGTGTCACTATTGCTGGTCTAGGAACCTTACTTTGAGAATCACTCTGGAAAAACAAATGATCCAGGCTGGCACTATGGTTTCTACATTGCAGTTTAAATCAAAGACTGATTGCAGTAAAAGGGCTCCTTGCCAGCATCACCATTGTTGAACTGTGTACTAGATTTAGAACAGAGTCTTTCTCCTGGTCAAATACCATCTTAGTGTCATAAAATCCCCCACAGTAAGCTTCTTGATACATTTCTATATCCCCTGCTGTGTTATAGGCTTACAAATGTTTATTGGATGGATGGATGGATGGAATGAAAGGAGGGGGAGAAGGAGAGAAGAACAGACAGACAGGTTTGGCAAGCAAGCGTTGATTTCAGCAAGAAACTTGATGCCTACAAAGAAATTGCTGTGGTAAATGTCATTAGGGAAAGACTAATTACCATTACACGAAAACCTCCTTATTGTATAAGAACATACTCCGTATTTCAGGCATTTGATTAGGTGGAATAACTATGGAGTCAGAGCCTGAGCATCTGGGTATCAATAGTATTGTGCTCTGTAATAAGCAGAGTCTTTCACAAAAGACTTTCGCTGTTTGATTGAGTTCAGCAGAGGAGAGATGTCATTTCTATCAAGACAAATTGTGCATTTTACTTTATAAAAGAGCCACTGGCTATGTGCAAGCAGGAAATCACATCTGTTTAATGAATTCCTTTGCAAATGTCTCTTCCTTGAGTTTAAATTTTGCAGCTGCAGCATCATTTGAACGTTTATTCACATTTCGGACAATTGTGCTTTCTGGGTTTTTGCTTTCGTGCGTTCAGATGTGTTCGTGTATCACTGTTGCAAATTCTTTCTCTACATCTTTCATCTGCGCACATCATCCCGTGATTGGCTTGTAAATTTACCCTACTTTTCTTACTAAAATAACTGTTCCTGCTGTCTGCTTTCTGCCTGCTCTTTGATTTAGTCCTGAAATTGGGCTCAAGGCCTACTTTTAGAGCTCAGTGTGAAATTTATTCTGTATGTTTTTAAACCAGGTTCCTACTTGTTTCTTTCTGTTATAGGTTCTGTGTTGGCACCAACTTCAAAATGCACCCTTGAAAGAGCCTCTTATAATTATGTATCAGCATAAATAATAACAATGAATGAAAACAGGAATCTTGAAAATTTATTTTAAAAATTGATTTCATCATTTACTTTATTTTTTTTAATCATTCTGGTTTTTTTTTTCTTTTTTTATATTTTAGTTTTTTATTTTTTAAATTTTAAAATCTTTAATTCTTACATGCGTTCCCAAACATGAACCCCCCTCCCACCTCCCTCCCCACAACATCTCTCTGGGTCATCCCCATGCACCAGCCCCAAGCATGCTGCACCCTGCGTCAGACATTGACTGGCGATTCAATTATCCTACACTGTTGGTGGGAATGCAAACTAGTACAGCCACTATGGACAACAGTGTGGAGATTCCTTAAAAAATTGCAAATAGAACTACCTTATGACCCAGCAATCCCACTGCTGGGCATACACACCGAGGAAACCAGAATTGAAAGAGACACATATACCCCAATGTTCATCGCAGCACTGTTTATAATAGCCAGGACATGGAAACAACCTAGATGTCCATCAGCAGATGAATGGATAAGAAAGCTGTGGTACATATACACAATGGAGTATTACTCAGCCGTTAAAAAGAATTCATTTGAATCAGTTCTGATGAGATGGATGAAACTGGAGCCAATTATACAGAGTGAAGTAAGCCAGAAAGGAAAACACCAATACAGTATACTAACACATATATATGGAATTTAGGAAGATGGCAATGACGACCCTGTATGCAAGACAGGAAAAAAGACACAGATGTGTATAATGGACTTTTGGACTCAGAGGGAGAGGGAGAGGGTGGGATGATTTGGGAGAATGGCATTCTAACATCATTTACTTTAATGGTAGAAAATTAAAACAGTCAGCTGCTGCTACGGCATAACTGGTGGTAAGCTTCGAGGAAAGGACTAGTTCCAACCTTGTTGTTACCTTGATATGTGTCCTTGGCTGAGTCCTCAGGCCTCAGCTACCTCCATTATAAAAAGAAGGATTTAGGATAAAAGTCACTAAGGGGTTCATTCTGGTTCCTTATCTTTTAATGTCAAGATGCAGGTCATATGAAATGCTGCTTAAAATCAGGTGTGAGAATATGAGTGAGTCAGTTCATCAACTAATATGGTAACCTTTGGAGGGCTTCCCTGGTGGCTCAGAGGATAAAGCGTCTGCCTGCAATGCAGGAGACCCAGGTTTGATCCCTGGGTTGGGAAGATCCCCTGGAGAAGGAAATGGCAACCCACTCCAGTATTCTTGCCTGGAGAATCCCATGGACAGAGGAGCCTGAGCGGGCTCCAGTCCATGGGGTCGCAAAGAGTCAGACATGACTGAGTGACTTCACTTCACTTCACTTCACTTCACTTCACTTTGGAGGTAAAGTTGAAAGAACATGGTTTAGGGTGCAGAAAGATCTGTGTTCAAAACTCAGCTCTTCCGCATATTAACAGCATGAGCTTGGAGAACTGACTGCACCCTTTGGTGTGCCTCAGTTTCTTCATCTGTAAAATAGGGGCAGTGTAGTCATCATCTGCCAGGTAGCTTTAAAAACGGGATAATCTGAAGAATGTCCAGCACTTACCAACTGAGCACAGTGAGCTCTAAGGACCTCTCCAGGCCTCTAAGCCAGCTGGAGCCCACCCCATGGTTTTAGAGGTTAGTGGAAATTCCATTCTTCTTCTCCACTATAATTCTACAAGGCTAAGAAATTTATATCTGTGACTCTAAAAGATGAACTCAGTTTGGAAAATGTACCTGTAATTTAGTCATCTGAAACCTGGCAAGACAAATAGGAAAATTTAGCAGTAGGTTTTCAGCTTGACAGGATATCTGGTTCCATAGATTGTGAGTAATTTATACGGAGCAAGCAAGGCCCTTTTCATCAAGACTGACTCCTTCAGTGTCAAAGCTTAAGGTTTGCAAATTGCATTCTGACTCTGACTTTGTTATGTGGCCACAGTTTAGGCAGAAATGAAAGCCTCTTTAAGACTTTGGTTTAGCCTGAATAAATGTTGCTGTGCTCTTGATTTATATCTGATTCCAGTAAGTTCGAAGGTATGCCTTACTTTTTTCTTTCTTGTCCTCTGAAAATGTATGTTTATAGCTAATTTGTACCCAGATAAATAATATTTGGGGCAAAGATGATTTGTTTACTATAGGATCCATGCAACTATTGAATATGTTTCCGCTCTTTTCATTAATTACTTTTTTGAGGTTGAAGTGTCACTTTGATACTGGTTAACCTCAGTCCTTTCTCAGCAGAAATTAAGAACTTCCTCCTTAATAGGAATAGATCAATAAAGTTTTGGTGGATGATTTCATCAATCTTAGCAGAGGGCTTAACCCTGTGGGCTTCTTTACTCTTTCAATATTTTATAAATCCTCTGCAAGTTAATGTCTTTTGAGATAAAGCTTACTATATTTTATTCCTCTATGCTTTTTCATGAGAAATGATTTAGAGCCAGGAACTGCTGGTGCTGTTTGAGTACATTGATTACTTTAGACACCTATAGATAACTAAAATCTAATTGTGGGTTGTTGTGTTTATTTGTCATGTCTCTGAGACATATCACTGTGAAGATGAAAATCATACTGATGAGGCTGTTTCGAGCTCTGGGTGATAGATATATATGTGGGTCAGCATACCACCTACTCACAGTGTGTGGTGATGGTCATGGTGGAGATGATGGTGTGGTGGTGTCTAGTTAGCAATGCAGTCATCCACACTAGTGTATTTAATTCCTACATAAATCAATTATTACCAAAATTGGCCTTTTCTATTAAAAGATCTATTAAGTACTATCTGAAGGACACATGTTCTCCATTGTATGATAGAATCATTTCTTTGTAAAGCAGAGTATAATAGAATTTATCACAGCTCACATCTTTTTTTAGTATTTGTTGACATTTTTAAAATGCCCCAAAACAGCATTTACTCTGTAGTAAAAGGGTTGGACTGTAAAGAAGGCTGAGTGCAGAAGAATTGATGCTTTTGAATTGTGGTGCTGGAGAAAGACCCTTGAAAGTCACTTAGACAGCAAGATCAAACCAGTCCATCCTAAAGAAAATCAACCCTGAATATTCATTGGAAAGACTGATGCTGAAGCTCTAATACTTTGGCCACCTGATGTGAAGAGTTGCCTCATTGGAAAAGACCCTAATGGTGGAAAAGATTGAAGGCAGGAGAAGGGGGCAACAGAGGATGAGATGGTTGGATGGCATCACCGACTCAGTGAACCTAAGTCTGAGAAAACTCCAAGAGATGGTGGACAGGGAAGCCCAGCAGGCTATATAGTCCATGGGGTTGCAAAGAGTCAGACACAACTGAGCAACTGAACAACAAAAAGATGCAGCTTGATGAGAATTATAAGGGAAAAAAACCAAAATGCATATTGGCAAAGTTTTTTTCATTCCTGCTGTAATCTCATAATGTGCTAGAAATTTTCATCTAAAATATTTACTTAAAGCTAAATTTAGGGAAAAGATGATTCCACTTAAAACAACCAACATGAGTGCAGGGATTTTTCTTGCCATTCCAATATGATCTGGGAATTATAAATCATGTCAAGTACAAATTTGACAAAATAGCTGTAGTGATACACAATTTATTTCTCTCTGGCATGTCAAATATTTGAGGTCTTTGTATTTGTTTATGATTAAAAATATAATACAAACATATGTCAGATACTTAGATTTTTACCTGTACAAGGGGGACATAATTTTATATCTACCCTTTTAGGGTCTTTGACTTGGCCTGAGACTTAAGTTGATGTAAGATAAGTGAAAAGAAAATTGCACAAATGAATTCAGTAAAAGTTTTATGTGACTTGAATGTCTTCATAAGAAAATAAAGATGAAAAGAAGTAGCAGAATCTAAGTGTTTATATACTAAGTTGAACAAAGGGATAGAATTGTGGAAACATAACTAAAATATACAGGTGGCCTAAAGGAAGATAAGAGTTATTTTAACAAGGTGTCTTTGTATAGAATTCTCTCATCCTCCATGCCCTGTCTCTGGTAATAATGATGTTTTCCCCCTGTACAGGGAGGGTATCTTTCACATGGGAGTTTTATCTTCTGCTTTTAGGAAGTGAAGGGACCTCAGAACACCACCTCTCCTTGTGCCTACTGTTTTTCAAGTGGCTTTGACTCAATAGTCCTTATGCCAAAGTGACATATTTACCTTCCAGGCATTGTTTTGAGCCCTTTATCTGAGACCTCACTTAATCCTGACTCTAACCTATGAGAACATTTTATACAACTTCAGGGAGAAATTGACAAATCCACCATCATGGAAATAGATTTCAAACTATGTTTCTTCTTGTTAGAGGAAACTCATAAAAATCTCACCAAAGACACAGAAGATGTGAACACACACTAAGAAACTTCATTTAATGGCCATAGATGGACTTTTAAAATCAACAGTTAGAGAATACCAGTTCTTCTTCAGTTCTTACATAATATTTAAAAATTACTGAGCCATAAGCCAAGACCGAGGCTTCCCAGGTGGTTCAGTGGTAAAGAATCTACCTGCAGGGCAGGAGATGTGGGTTCAATCTCTGGGTCAGAAAGATCCCCTGGAGAAGGAAATGGCAACCCACTCTAGTATTCTTGCCTGGAGAATTCCATAGACAGAGGAGGCTGATGGGTTGCAGTCCATGGGGCTGCAAGAGTTAGACACAACTTAGCGACTGGACAACAACGACAAACCAAGATGGAAATGTACTCTGCATTTCACAGACGAAGAAACTGAGGCACGAGGAAACTCAAGAACTTGGCAAAGAACACAGAACTAGTACGTGGCAGAGCAGGACGTGGGCTCAGGGCAGGCAGAGCCGCCTGACTCCTGCATTATCTGCCCCACCACATTGTCCTGCAGGTGAAGAGCAGAGAGATGGCCTTTAAGAGATTGTTTAAATTTATATAAAGGCCAAGAGGGCTAGGATTACCCCAGGTTTTTAGATTACATTTGAAAGCAAGGATGTGCCTGATTTGAGGTCAACCAGTTAAGAGTGATAGTGACACTAGATTTAGGAGAAGATTCACACCATAAATTATTTGCATACACACATGCCTACATACAAATACATAGGCATATTGCACTGGGGGTGTGTGTGCGCTCAGTCATGCCCAACTCTTCGCGACCCCATGGACTATAGGCTGCCAGGCTCTTCTGTCCATGGGATTTCCCAGGCAAGAATACTGGAGTGGATTGCCATTTCCTTCTCCAGGGGATCTTCCCCACTCAGGGATGGAAGCTATGTCTCATGTATCTCTTGCATTGGCAGGCAGAGTCTTTACCAACGGCGTGACCTGGGAACCCACTACCATAAATTAAAGTAGATTAGATTTAAGTAGTTGCTAAGTGTTTAAATAGCAAAAGCAAAGCAAGAATGACATCGATTGAATTATTACTGTAAATTCGTTCTTGTTAATAACCCATCCCTGAATTATTGGTCATGTTTAGATTCCTGTGTGTGAAACAGGACATTCCACTGATGTTTCATGGTCACGTCAAACTCATTATTTTCAATACTCAACCCATGAATGCCCCCTTCCATCTGTTCCTCCCTGCTCTGTGGCTCTCTGTCCCCATCTATGTCACCATGACCCACACACCCTCTTGCTTAAGCTGGAAACCTGGGAGTCATCTGTGAAATCACTTCCTCCCACCACTTCTGGAAAATTTAAATGAATTTGTTGAATGAAGATCTATATTACCCATCTAATATGTGAATGTCCAGCTGGTCGTATAGTCAGAGTGTGGTGATGAGATATTATACTCTGGTGTTTTCTCACGTGTTGGGGTTTCTGGCCACACTATTCCATCCCCATGTATGGGTTTGTGTTTTTGCATTTCGTTAGTGGTGGTGTGCTGTTGGTGTTCCGTGTAATACATGCAGGGAACATCCACTGTAGAACAGCTGAGAGATTCTCTCCTCTCCATGAAGGCATTAGATTTGTTGAAAGTTACCGCGTAAGGCCTTTGGCACACACAGCTCTCAGCAGTATTGCCGTCTTTAATTATGTCCCCAAGGAAAAAATAATCACTTCCCTGGCAAGGCAGCTTTCCTAATCAAAGACTTCCTGGGCCTTGAGTAATAAGAAACTCAAAAGTTTCTATAGTGAGGCTTAATTGGGCATGTATTTTAATCTCCTAGGAAGATGAAGAAACTCTAAATGTTACATATAAGAAAATATTTCATGAGGGATACATGGATGGTTTCATATATTTTGTTCTATTTTTATTTAAGAGAAGTTACTGGCAAAATAATGTGTGCATTAGTATTAAAAAGTTTGAGTAATGTATCTTGTAAATTACTGCTTCTTTCCCGATCATTTTATTGTCATTATTTTTCACTTGAACCTTTTTCTAGGTGTGAGAAATTTTGCTTAGTTAGCATATGAAGGAAGGTACCTCAGGCAGGTAGACTGAAGACCTGAGTCCCAGTAGGATTTTAACAGTGAGAGGAACTGTGCCCCCTAACCTCCCAACCCAGGGAGACAGTTAACAGAAAAAAAAGAGGAGAATTATAGATTGAACTCCAAGGGAAGGCCCTCATGTAGGAGGCAGAAGAAGGAATTAGCTGGGAAGTTAAAATTAGCTAGACAGTGGTTAAAGCAGTTAAAAATGGATTTTATTCAGGACTATTGCAGTAGGGACAGACAGACCTCAGTAATGAATTGGTTTCAATTCCAAATAAATTATGGACAAGTAGGAACTTGTGCTTAAATAAAGTATGGACAAGTATGGGCTTCCGTTGTGGCTCAGCTGGTAGAGAGTCCACCTGCAACGTGGGAGACCTGGGTTCGATCCCTGGGCTGGGAAGATCTTCTGGGGAAGGGAAAGGCTACCCACTCTAGTATTCTGTCCTGGAGGATTTACAGTCCATGGGATCGCAGAGAGTCAGACACGACTGAGGGACTTCCACTTAACAAAAACAAGGGACTTATAAGTAAGAAGCAGATGGGAGTCAGTTCAGTTCAGTTCAGTCGCTCAGTCGTGTCCGACTCTCTGCGACCCCATGAATCACAGCATACCAGGCCTCCCTGTCCATCACAAACTCCCAGAGTTCACTCAGATTCATGTCCATCGAGTCAGTGATGCCATCCAGCCATCTCATCCTCTGTCATCCCCTTCTTCTCCTGCCCCTAATCCCTCCCAGCATCAAAGTCTTTTCCAATGAGTCAACTCTTTGCATGAGGTAGCCAAAGTACTGGAGTTTCAGCTTCAGCATCATTCCTTCCAAAGAAATCCCAGGGCTGAGCTCCTTCAGAATGGACTGGTTGGATCTCCTTGCAGTCCAAGGGACTCTCAAGAGTCTTCTCCAACACCACAGTTCAAAAGCATCAATTCTTCAGTGCTCAGCCTTCTTCACAGTCCAACTCTCACATCCATACATGACCACAGGAAAAACCATAGCCTTGACTAGACGGACCTTAGTTGGCAAAGTAATGTCTCTGCTTTTGAATATGCTATCTAGGTTGGCCATAACTTTTCTTCCAAGGAGTAAGCATCTTTTAATTTCATGGCTGCAGTCACCATCTGCAGTGATTTTGGAGCCCCCCAAAATAAAGTCTGACACTGTTTCCACTGTTTCTCCATCTATTTCCCATGAAGTGATGGGACCGGATGCCATGATCTTCATTTTCTGAATCAAGAGGCTTTTTAGTTCCTCTTCACTTTCTGCCATAAGGGTGGTGTCATCTGCATAACTGAGGTTATTGATATTTCTCCTGGATGGAAATTACTAAGAGGAAACATCAGGAGCAAGGGAAGATTCTGGTTAAACAGGCCTGATAGGATTCTTGCTAAAGGCAGACCAGGGTGACCAGATTTCAAAGGTGGAGGGTGAAGAATTTGATCCGCTCACAAGGCAATCAGTTACGGAAGGTGGGATATTCTGACTAAACTGACTTAGCAGAATTCTTGCTACAAGTGGGTGATGCAAGCCCAATGAGGATGAGCCTAAGGGGAAGGCCTCGAGGCTTCAAGGAGATGGACTCCTTAGTCACAGCGAGAGTATTGGTCAGAGGAGGCAAAGAGAGCCAGGAGAACAGCATTGTGTTTTGTCAGGACAGTGAAAAAGAAAGTTCCGGGATTCAGCCTAGCAAATGTAACTTGATCATGTCCTAATTCTGAATAGAGTGATTTCTTTCAAATAGATTAACATGTCTGCTTATATTGATATATTTTATTGCATGAAAAAAAAGTGAACTCCTAGATAACAGGACTGATTTTTCCCCCCATGCGTTTGGATCCCTCATAATACCTCATACGACTGAAGCAACTTAGCAGCAGTAGCAGTACCTCATAATACAAAGTGTATTGCATTACATAAATCAAATAAAAGTACTTGCTTTATTTATCTTAACAGGTCTTTATTTTATGTTGCAGGCAGACTGCAGGTATTAGAGGTTTCATTCCAGACCACCACAATAAAGAAAATAGTGTAAAAAAGTGAGTCACAGGAGGTTTTTGGTATCCCAGTACATATAAAAGATACATGCACTGTACTGTACTCTAGTAAGTATGCAATAGCATTGCTGCTGCTGCTAAGTCGCTTCAGTCGTGTCCGACTCTGTGCAACCCCATAGACGGCAGCCCACCAGGCTCCCCCGTCCCTGGGATTCTCCAGGCAAGAACACTGGAGTGGGTTGCCATTTCCTTCTCCAGTGCGTGAAAGTGAAGTCGCTCAGTCATGTCCGACTCCCAGCGACCCCATGGACCGCATCCCACCAGGCTCCTCCATTCATAGGATTTTCCATCGCATTAGGTCTTAAAAGAAAGTACCTACCTTAATAAAGATATACTTTATTGCTAAAAAAAAAAGGTTAATCATCATTTGAGCTTTGAGCAAGTTGTAGCAGCAATATCAAAAATCGCTGACCTCAGATCAACCTAACAAATGTTAATAATAATGAAAATGTTAGAAATATTATGAGAATTACTAGTGTGACACAGAGACCCCAAGTGAGCAAATGCTGTTGGAAGAACAACGCCAGTAGACTTGCTCAACTCAGGTTGGCACAGACCTTCAATACGTAAAACAAATAAATAAATTCAATATCTGGGAAGTGCATTAAAGTCAAACACAGCAAAAAAACGAAAAGGTCTGCCTGTATTTATATCATTTTGAATGCAAGACACTTTAGAGTAAGATTTTAAGGGAATACTTTTTGCCAGAAATTGGTATGATGTCAGACTCTCTAGGAAGGCCATTTTTGCCCTAGAATTCTGTGATGTTTGTATGCTCGATCACTATTAGACTTGGTATAATGAAAATAGAGGTGGAAATAATATTATCAACTTTTATGGAAACTTGAGCAGGTAGCAGGCTCTATGTCATTCACTTTATAGACTATATTACTTTATTCTCCTCATACCCTATGAAGTGGGTATTATTTTTAACACCATTTTGCTAATAAGCATGAAAGTCACAGAAAAGTTAATTATATTCCCCAAGGTCACACACCTAGTCAATGGCAGAGCTGGAATTTAAACAGTGACACCATGATGCAGAGTCTGTGTTCACTCCCTCAATTAAGAAGTATTTTTATGTTGATGTTTGGCAGAAACCAACAAAATTCTGTAAAACAATTTTCCTTCAATTAAAAAATAAATTCTTAAAAACCAAAAAAACAAAAGCAAATCAAAAAAAGGAAAAGTATTTGTATACCCTAGACCAGGATCCCCAACCTCTGGGAGCAATATCTGATGATCTGAGGTGGAGTTGATGTAGTAATACTAGGAAATAAAGTGCTCAGTAAATGTAATACACTTAAATCATCCCAAAACCATCTCCCCACTCCAGTCCATGAAAAATCTGTCCTGGGTGTCATAAAGGTTGGCGATCATTGCCCACCTACTATATCAGTGTTGATTTCAGGTTCTAATAGATGGTCAGTGAATATGTTCTTATGATGGTGGGAGGTATGACTGAGGGTATTCGCTAGCTGATGTATAAAAGTAGAATTATTACTTAGTGACGGTTGACTCATTTCAGTGGAAAAAAATGCATTGTCTAAAGTAATCATTTTTAGTTTTCAGATTTTACATGCTGTACTGATTCATCTGCAATTAAAAGGAGGCAATTGCAAAGTGACTAGGAAATAGTCAATTATTGTTTGAAATGCCAAGCTTCAGAAATTAGCATTCTAGAATTTGCACAAATGTTAAGCCAGGAAAAAGAAGTTATAAAACACCATTTCAACTGCTGTTTGAAATTCTGCCATATATTAGTAATTGTATTATAATTGAAATTTTGGAATCATAGGATTTTAGAGCTGGCTCAGAGCATTGGGATCCTCTGTGCCAACTTTGTACTTGATGCCAGAAATGTTCACACCCATTTGAAAAGTAAGATGTTTGACAAGTATTCCTCTAACATTGATGTAGAGTCAATAGAAATAGCGGATTTTTTTTTATGCTATGACATAACTTTGTATGTTTGGCTAGTAGAATATTAGAATATTTAGCCAGTCCAGTCCAGCAGGATCTCTTTGTCATTCTTTCCTGGGACTTTCCCATGCCACCATCTGGCCTTTGGAGAAAAAAACTTGCCACCTTCTGCCTAATTATTGCAACTGTTTCTGTGTTTTATTCTTAAATCTCATTATTTCTTCTTTCATTTGTCATGTGGAATAAAATGATTGTGACAGAGTAAACAGTATAAACACAAAGACCCTACTTACGGTTCCCACAGTGTCTAGTTAGTAATTCTCTCATGCACGAGTGCACGCACACACGCACACACACACACACACTGAAGCTGGTAAACTGAACACAAGTCGCCCTAAGATACAAAAAGTTGTATAATGTATTTCTGAGAAGAATATAATAATGTCATCTATGGGCATTTAAAAGCATAATTTATTAGTAGCCCGTATGTTTGTGACTATCATTTTTGCCAGAATCAGATGCAAATAGTCCCTTCTTCAGTAAATCCTTCCCCACATGGCCCCTGCTCTCTCGTCACCCTTTCTTCTGATCCCTGCCATTGGTTCCCTCTCTGTCAACCAAGGGGGACAGTTTCCTCATAGATTTTCTGAAGGTCAGCTTCTTGCCACTCCTGCCCAGACGCTCCCTGGTCTTTTTCCTGCTTCAGGTGACCTCCTTGAGGTCTTTGTTAAGATGTCTCAGCATTCCCTAACCACCCTTTAATGTCTACATCAGCTCCTGTTTTGTTGACATTGGTGACACTCGTTGCAATATGCAGTCTGCCCACTGTCCGCATTTGTGTTGTATGTTTGCACGTGTGTGCATGTGTACAGGGGTCATACCTGTCTATTCTACTGGAATATAAACTTCCTAAAGTCAAGGACAGAATCTGTCTTATTCACCACTGTTTTTCTAGTTTCTAATATAGAAGGCGCTCAATCAAGAAATATCAAATAAATGAATGTCCTGCAATTAGAAGTGTTGAAATAGAGATATTAAGACACATTCAAAGATCATTGGGATCTTTACCCATTTTCGCTGCTGCCAATTATGTATTCACTTATTAATTGATCACTTATTAAATAATCATTGTTTTAGGTGTCATCTGTGTTCTTAATGTCCTTTTGTTCAGGAGCAGTGATGTGGGTGTATTTGTATGTGTGATGCCTCTGGAATTTATTTTAAAAATTGGGGAAATAAAGAATAATTGTCCCTGTAACTGAGAAAGGATTTTAGATGACATGGAACTTTAAGAACAGCATGAAAGACCAAAAGAGAGGAAAGGCATTTAATGTTCTTGTAATTGAGATCAAATGGACTCCAATAGTTGAAATCCCAATGTTGAAGAATGTTTAGACATGATAGAAAGGCATGTGAATCATGATGTGATTACACTTTGCCAAGCAAATATGATGAGACATCTGTTTAAAATGCGCTAGCCAGTGCCCAGAATGTCCTATTCAGTTATGTAATAAATAGTTCAGGATGGTACTGATCTTAATTGTTGCAAATAATTGTTTACCTGGTGGTCACTTGGAAACATGATTTTATAGATTATTATATCATCTCCTCCAATAACCATTTCAGAAAGAAATTATTTGCCTAAGGAATCATACCTATTCTGGAATTCCCATAGACTGAATCTCATAGTCCTGACATACTTCATTGAGCCAGTGTCAGAGTTGGCAGGGAGTAGAGTGGTCAGAGGCAATTTAAAATGATCCAAACCTTCCCACTGATCCATCTTCACTTCCTGTGAGCCACATGTCTCAGGGGAGCCTGCAGCATCCTTGTAATCAGGAGACCTGTGCACTTGTAAGGTTACATATTGACGTGTGTGGGTGATGGACCAGGGTACCTGACACCTCTCATCCCAGGATGCACCAGTATTTCCTGCTGTCTTCTTTATGCTTAGGGAAAAGAACAAGAGTCAACCAGTGAGGCCTCTTGAGATTTTTAATAGCACTTACAAGCGACTTCCCTGGTAGTTCAGACAGTAAACAATCTGCCTGCAATGCGGGACACCCGGGTTTGATCTCTGGCTTGGGAAGGGCCCCAGGAGAAGGAAATGACAACCCACTCCAATATTCTTGCCTGGACAATTCCATGGACATAGGAGCTTGATGGCCTATAGTCTGTGGGGTCACAAAGGGTCAGACGTGACTGAGTGACTGACACAAGAGCCAGGCTGCTGAGATTTTATTTACTGCAGATAGTCCTCTTTTTGCCCACTGCATGCTTGCCCAGCCCATACCTTCAGTAGCTCTAAAGGCTCTTCCTTTCTTCATGCCCTCATTTCACTGTCAGTGTCTCTTTCTATGGAACGTATCAAAAGCACATCTTCATTTCTTGTAATGTGTGCGATGAGTTGTGATCTAGCCATCACATTACAGCAGCCCTTCTATATGGTTTTGCTAATTAGGTTTGGATGGCACAGTCTGCTATGGAATGGTCTTTGACAACAAGTATCTCTCCATTCCCTTCCCCCTGCCGAGGCAGGAAACTTCTGATGCCTTAGGCTCTTGAATTATTCTGAATGTTCAGTTCAGTTCAGTTGCTCAGTCATGTCTGACTCTTTGTGACCCCATGAATCGCAGCACGCGGGCCTCCCTATCCATCACCAACTCCCGGAGTTCACTCAGTCCATCGAGTCAGTGATGCCATCCAGCCATCTCATCCTCTGTCGTCCCCTTCTCCTCCTGCCCCCAATCCCTCCCAGCATCAGGGTCTTTTCCAGTGAGTCAGCTCTTCACATGAGGTGGCCATTAGAATCTTTAAAGTCTCCTCTTAAGTTGTATTTTTTGAGGTCTTATTTTATAAGAAGAGAAATTAGCAACAATAATATTTTAGCATCTGTTTTTCTATTTTATAGCAAACATGTGGCCCTCACAGTTGTGCTCAATTAATGCTTTTTAGATTTTTTTTTTTCTGAAAAACCATGTTAATTACTAGATAGTTACATGAACATAGTATTAAAATGGGACTTCCCCAGTGGTTCAGCAGTAAAGAATCTGCCTGCAGTTCAGGAGGTGATCCCTGGGTCAGGAAGATCCCCTGGAGAAGAAAATGACAACCCACTCCAGTATTCTTGCCTGGAGAATCCTCGTGGGCAGAGGAGCCTGGCGGGCTACAGTCCACGGGGTCACAAAGTGTCAGACACAATTGACTGAGTAGCAGCAGCATTATTATAATACCAAGTTTGCTTCCTGACATCAGTTTTTTGTTTCATCAGTGAATCAACTAAATAAATGCTTTGAATGCTTCCTCTACTCTGATTTCTCTGAATCCGAGGGATCCCTCTTACCTACTTTTCCACCTCCTTCTTTTCCCTGATATGTTACTCTGGAATTTGACTAATGATGACAAGAAGAGGGTCGTCAAATCATCAACCTCCTGGTAGGTTAGTAAGAGGAACTTAAATAATTTTTTTCCTGATGGACAAATGCGTATTCTTTTGAAAATGTACTACTGGCTACAAAGCTAATGGGTTGTCCAAAAAGTTTGTTCCATTTCAAGTAAAAATAAGACCTAATTTTCATTTTCACAAAGAACTTTATTAAATGGAACATATTCCCTAACTGAACAACCTTTTTGGCCAACCAAGTATTTTTCTCAGCTATCCAGTATCATATCTTGCTTTGCACAGAGTGGATGTAGGTAGGAAGATGGTTTTTGAATAACCTTGAGGATGTATGGTGCTTCCCAGGTGGCTCAGCGGGTAAAGGAATCCGTCTGCAATGCAGGAAACGCGAGTTCAATCCTGGAGGCAGGAAGATCCCCTGGAGAAGGGCATGGCAACCCACTCCAGTGTTCTTGCCTGGAGAATCCCATGGACAGAGGAGCCATGGGGTTTACAGTCCATAGGATTACAAAGAGTCAGACACGACTGAAACTGCTGAGCTCGCACAGACGAGGCTCTAGTCTGTGTGGATGACCAAGATTTCCATCTTTATATTTCAACTCACATGGTGGCTTCTAGATCCTTTCCTGAAACAAGATAATTGTTCCTAGAAACTTCAGCTGATATTACAGATCAAATGACTAGGAATGCAAGTGTTATTATGCAAATTTTTGTCTTTAAAGTGCAGCCAGAGGCTACTGCTATAAATAGACAGAAAAATCAAGTGAAGAAAATTCATCCTCTGGACATACTATTCGACTACCTTTTGCTTTCTTGTCGGATGTTTCCATTTTCCCTCAAGCAGGGAAGGAAGAGGTTTCATTAATCGGGGACAGATACCTGTAGAGGTTTTATCCTTTTTGGAGGCTGCCTTTGAAAAGTGGCTTTGATGCCTGTATATTTGGGTTTCTATGACTTAAAACTAAAAAAAAAAAATGTTCAGCACCATATGTAACCACTGTTAAGAGTCATAGGGATGCTACTGGGAGGGTGCACAAGAGACACGTGGCAGATCAGGGAAAAAGCCATTTTATTGTTTCAAGCGGCTTGTATCTCCTTAAAAGGAACTTCCGAAAGGTAGACATTTTTGTTGTCATTGTTCAGTCGCTAAGTTGTCTGACTCTTTGCAACCCCACAGACTGCAGCCTGCCAGGCTTCCCTGTCCTTCACCATCTCCTGGAGCTTGCTTAAACTCATGTCCATTGAGTTGGTGATGCTGTCCAACCATCTCACCCTCTTTTGCCCCCTTCTCCTGCCCTCAGTCTTTCCCCACATCAGGGTCTTTTCCAGTGAATTGGTTCTTCACATCAGGTGGCCAAAGTATTGGAATTTCAGCTTCAGCATCTGTCCTTCCAATGAATATTCAGGGTTGGTTTCCTTTAGGATTGACTTGTTTTTAGAACTATAAATATGTAGATAAAATACATAGACATACATACATATTCTGTATATTTACACGTATGAATATTTGGGCAACAATGGAGATGGTTAAAAATATACTATTTCAGTCTCTTTATGCATTTGTGCATGGTATTTAATACATCTGGTCAAACCTGGGCTTTTAAATATGAACTTTGTCTTGGGTTGGCTAAAAAGGTGTTATGAGTTTTCCCATAAGGTGTTACAGGAAAAAACCCGGATACCCTTTTTGGCCAACCCACTATTTTACCAGAGAGTTATCTCTTTGTAATTCTAAGCAAACGAGGTTGGGCACAGCCGAGATGCCTGGTGCAGTCTTACAGGCAGGGCAGGGTCAGCTCGGAGACAAAGTGTTTGTTTAATAATGACAGAGAGCGCCGCAGCATCCGTCTTTGCAGTCGGTTTTTGTTTGTTGTTTTAATGTGCTCCCGCGCCCCTGCCCAGGAGAGGGCTCACTTACACGGAGCTTCAGCGGCGCTGCTGCTCTGCGTGCACTGTCTTGGCCAGGTGCTTCTAATTGCAAGCTTCCGACAAGAAGCTGGAGCCCAGCTGTGCGGGGATCAATTCCTGCCACTGTGGGAAACCGGAGAGGAAGCCTGAACTAGGTCAGAAAACTGCCTCCCTCTTCAAGTCTCTCTGACTCCGGCTGGTGCCCTCATTTCCAGCTTTGCAGCTGCCCTGTCCCTTGATCTCTGTGGTCCCTCGTGGTTCCGGTCACCCTGGTCCTGCAGAAGGGGTAGCACCCACCTGTGGACCCAGCTCCGTGCACGGACTTTGAGGCAGATTGTTGGCTCCAGACCAAGATATGGCAAGCAGTAAATCTCCAGCCAAGAAACAAGTCACTCTGAATCTCATCTCATTGACTTGGCAGCTCGAATTGAGTTTCTTCAGTGTCCCTCAGTTGTCCCTGTGATTGGAGTTCATACCCTGGGCTTATGAATTTTTTGAGTCCCTGGCTGGCTCAGCCTTCTTGGGTTGATCGCATTTCCTGGCTCTGTCCATGGACCTTAGAGACCTTGCCCTTCAGTCTACATTATTCCAGCCCTGTTTCTGCACAGCCAGATACAGGACCTGGGTTTTTACTAATATTGTTTGGTTCTTTGCAATCCTTAGCAACACAATTCGAGACCAGCCTGTTGTCCCTAATGCCTGGAATCTGTTTTTCCAGTCTGATCAGTTGCTCTGCATCTGTTGTGACTCAGCTTGAGCATCGATTCACGAAGGCGTCTCTGGCCTCCCTCTGTGCCCCAAGCCCCCGCTGCCAGGCAGGGCTAGGAGCTCTTTCCCTGTACCCTCCTCATGGCCTATGCCTGTCTCAGATACAGACTTCGACATAATCATTTATTTATACGTTTTTCACTTCTCTGCCACACACTCTGTTCTGTGTATCTCCTGATGCAAGGTACAGGGATGTGATCTTTTTATTTGTTTCTTGGGTGAATGAATAAACTTTCAGGTGTGTGTGTCTGTGTGCTGATTCTCATAACTCACCCTTTGCTTCACTCCTTTTTATTGACCCCGAAGCTTCATCCGGCTGTCACTCACCTTTGCTGGCCATCATCTGAACTCAAGCTATGACCCTTGACTGCCGACATAGAACACATGCGGCTTGCCTAGTGCCCTATGATCCGATTCCCATCTGCCTTGTCTCGCCCATTCTTGCTAGTTGTGGATGATTTCCATAACATACATTGAAGTTTCTACATCTGTTGACAGTGTCTAAACACCTGGCACAGTTGCTTTCTCTGTCTGAGACTGGAAAAAAATCATATCAAGATATTATGATTGTTACAAACTCTGAATCCTTGAAAGAACATGCCAAGATCTTACTCTTTAATCAGAAAATAAAATGTATTGATTGAATGAATCATCTTTATCCCTTTAACAGTGATTATTGAGATAGCAAAATATTTTATGGCAATAGATGCTGAAAATTTAGGACTGTTATTTCAAAGTGAGCAATGGTGTCAGCTAGAACCCAGCTTCTCTCTGGGGTCAGAAGCTGTTTTGGTTCTTGTGAGCCAGGGGACCTCCTCTATCATTGCTTCAGGATCTGGGACCCAAAATGCCAGAGATCTTCCTCTCTGGCTTCCCTGGTGGGTCGGACAGTAAAGAATCTGCCTGCAGTGTGGGAGATCCCAGTTCGATCCCTGGGCCAAGAAGATCCCCTGGAGAAGGAAATGACTACCCAATCCAGTATTCTTGCCTGGGAAATACCTGGGACAGAGTAACCTGGCAGGCTACAGTCCGTGGGGTCACAAAGAGGCAGATACAACTGAGCAGCTAAACTAACACTTTAACACAAGCTCTTTATAGTTGGTCAGAGACAGGACTACTTTTAGAGACAGTATTCAGACATTGTTCCCAGTAATATTCTACTTTGACTATATTCCTTTTGGGGACAAAATCAACTCACACGTTGTCATCAGGAATTTTCCTTGTACCCAGCATTCTGTTGGGATTTTGCCCAAAATCTCTGAAAAGTTGACTTAGATTAAGAGGAAGGGAAAGGATAAGTTTTATATTCATAGGGCAGTGCTGACGAGTTTCCAGAAACCTCTTCAGTCATTAAGCTGTTCAGTCAGTCTCTCTAGTTGTTTCTTCCGAGGTTCAAGGGCAGCAGCATCATTTCTAATTGTTCAGCCCACTGGTCACCTAGGGTCACTTGGTGATACTAGGTTAAATATTGAGATTCTCATTTTAATATGTCCCTGCCTAAACATTGTTTCTCTGCCACAGTCTGAGCTGGTTGTAATAAAATCTATGCATTTTTCCTTTGATGCCTTTCAGGATGTCTGGTCTTACTGTGTCCTCAGCCCGGAATGTTCTCACGGACAGTTCCTTCTCACACTCAGGTCTAGGATGGGTGTCCCCAGGAAAGCTCTCCCTAATGGCCCAGCCAGAGCACTCCCAGCTCCACCCGTCTCACCCCATCACCCCCCAGCCCTGCTTTAGACACATCAGCCATGTCAAGCTGCAAACTTCTTCCCTGACACTCACCATAACGTGAAATCACCTTGTGTTTACTTGTTAAACTGTCTGTCCACACCTCCTCCAAGCATCACTGTTACAGTGTGAGTGCTGAGAAGGGGGAGAGTATTCCTTATGCAGTGTTTCCAGTTTCTGCCAAAGTGTCCAGCTTACTGTCGTCATTCAATACGTATTTATTGAATGAATAAAAGTCATAAAGGTAGTAGGGAAGGAGAAGGAGGGAGAGAGACAAAGGAAAAGGAGGAAGGAAGGAACCATGATTGTTTTGTCAGCATGACCGATGAGTTTGTATTGGGTTGGTCCAAAAGTTCATTCCCGTTTTTCCAGTAACAGGAAAACCCTGAACAAAATAGTTTTGCCCGCCCAGTATGTGGCAGAAGAAGAACCAGGGGAAGTGGTGGCCAGTCTCTTTGCCAGCTTTCAGTGTCTTCTTTTTCAGGAGGAGTTTTCGGCTCTCCCCAGATGCTCGCAACACTGATCTCATTCATACCTGTCCATCATTGCTCAGCTAACACTGCCTGTCTTAGAATTCCCAGTTATCTCTCAGTGCTTCACTTCAAGATTCACCTGTGCACAAGGCCTTTGAAAAGTCAAGAGGGAGGTGAAATTCACCTTTCCTATTGGCTTTCTGTCACAACATGGTTACATATGGAACATTGTTTCCTTTGCAATGAAGTCTGTGCCTTCAGCTTTTCTACCAGTCAGTGATGCCATTCGATGACCTGTAATTAATGGGGCATGCTGATAAATTTAGTAGCAGCTCATTGCTCTTTTTAAAAATTGCTAATATTGTCTGAACAACTAGAGGCTTAATTTTATGGATGTTTTTCAAGTAAGTGATGGCTTTTAAAGTTCTCTTAACAGTAGTATTATAATTAATCTTCATTAGTTTTTTGTCAAGATAAATATCCATTTTTAGGATAGTGATTGTATTGAAGAGAATACTCCAGCTAAACATGAACTGTAATTCAGCACATTCTCTTAATTCAGCCAGCCCCCTCTGCTGTTAAAAAGTATTTCTTTTCATTTTCAATCGTTTTTTTTCCTTAACATCAAAAAGATACTTAAAATTCAGTCATTGTATCAAATGAAGAACAGGTGCGGATGTCAAGTCATTTCATCAGTGAGAATATTTATATATCCAAATGATGTCTCATTTCACAGGAAATCGTATCAAAAGCCCAGGTTTCACCACATTGTTACTGAATTAAAATATGGAAAGAGAAAATTTCCAGTTTAATAATGATCTAATCCTTGTGGGTAGATAAGTAGACAGAAAATAAACATTTTTCAAAGAGCATTTTTTTCCTATTGAAAAGAATAAGAATTGCATGTCGGGGACCCTGGATTCTAGTCTAGCTATGCCACCGATCACTTGGCTCCCCTTAGCCAGTCATCCTCACGTCTGTCCCTATGGTAAGAACATTCCTACCACTTTCCAGGGAACAGGGGTGAGGGTTATGTAGGTTCTCTTCCCCAAAGCTGTCACTTAACTGTGTACAGTTATTTTTTTAATTAAACATTTAAAAAGAATTGTCCTGGGACTTCTTGGATGGCCCAGCAGTTAAGACTCCATGTTTCCACTGCAGAGGACAGGAGTTTGATCCCTGGTCAGGGAACTAAGATCCCACATGGTACATGGCATGGTCAAAAACAAACAAACAAACAAACAAAAATTGTCTTTGAGACATACAGCAAATAGAAAAGGAGAAAATCTGTTCAGTCTCCTTTAAGGCAGGAGTCTGTAGCATTTGAACTGTGACCCCATCTCACACCCCGAGTCCAGATGCTCTAATCGAGGCAGATGCAACCAAGAAGATGGAGCTCCCTCATCCCCCAGCTCCCAGTCTGGAGCCACACTTTAACCCAGGGAAGGACAGGCTGCTGACTTTCTCCCCATTTTACAAAAACTATTTTGCAGGCTGGTGTGACTAAGAGATCCGTGACTCCTTTCTTCCACTTAACCGCCGCTTACAGGCAGAAACGCTCACCTAGGCATAGCAAACCAAGAATACGAGTGCCCGATGACTCTCACCCCAGCTCACTTATAAACTGGTTCCAGATGGGGAGCAGTGAGCCAGAGGGCCATCTCTGTCACCCACCCCTGCTGGTCACTCTGGGAAAAGCAAGCCACTGTGTTCTGCCCAAACACTTTGTGGTGATATGGAGGCTTCCCCAGGGGAAGAGGTATGATTTGGGGATGAGGGCCTCCACAGCTCTGCCAGAAGGAGTTGACTGTACTTGGGAACAGAGCATGGAAAACCCCAGCCCTGAGGACATTGTCAAAAGCAGTGGGGACTTCCCTGGTGATCCAGTGGTTAGAACTGCATGCTTCCACTTCAGGCGGTGCAGGTTCAATCCCTGGTCGAGAAACTTAGGATCCCATATGCTGCATGGTGCAACCCAAAATAAATAAGTAAATAAAAGGAAAAAACAATGGACATCTTGTTAGAAAGCAATTAAGCAGGAGCTCATAGCTCCATGAGACAAGCAGCAACAAGCCAAATAGCAGAGCAGTCAGAAGTTTAACAGAGAGAAACAGTGGAGAGAGCCAAGAAGAGCCCTCCTGAGGTCATGGTGGTCAGAGGGCTGTGCACACATGTTGGGCTGCATTTAGGAGCAATCAGAGCTGGATGTGGACAGACCTAAAACCACCCACAAACCATCCGCAGATCAGTCAATAAAGGGCAAAAGCCTAGTTGTTCACTCAGCCATATCAGACTCTTTGCAACCTAATGGACTGTAGCACACCAGGCTTCCCCGTCCTTCACCATCTCTTGGAGTTTGCTCAGATTCACGTCCGTTGAGTCAGTGATACCATCCAACCATCTCATCATCTGTTGCCCCCTTCTCCTCCTGCCTTCCGTCTTTCCCAGCATCGGGCTCTTTTCTAATGAGTCAGCTCTTCACTTGTCCTCACAGGCACGGGGTTTTACCAAAAATTGGCTGAACACTAGTATACCTTGACCCAGAGGCAAAACTCCTAGGAAGGCAGGCTTATGAACAAATTCACACCTACCCTTGGCAGTCTGTGTACGCCTGAGACTGCACCTTCTCAGCAGTGCTGGGAGAGGAAAAGCCCCAGCTGGTATTCCCTCAGTAAGTGGAGAAGCAGCCACGTAAACCACTTAAACTGTGATCGCAGTGTGCGAGCCACACACACATCCAGTGGTAAAGAGTAAAAATGTAACTGGCTAATAGAGCTTAAGCACAGCCTTTGACCAATAAGTGGTTTATGCTTTCCCAGGAGAAATTCCTAGGTAGCTAGGATAAAACATAAAACAAGTGTCTACACACAGTGGGGGATGTAGATTTCAAGTCAGTAAAGATTCTTTCCTGTCTGAGCCACCAGGGAAGCCCCAAGTATGAAAATAAAGGACCAAGAAAACAAAAACAATATTAGCCCACTGAGGAAAAGGCAGGCGTGAGGGGAGGGCGCAGTGGTGGCGGGGAGATTGCCTATACACAACAGTTTTTACATGATTTATTTTCCTAATTATGGTTTATTAAACTTAATTCTGCACTCAGATTGCCTTCTGTGGATACACTGAGGGGATTAAATGACTTGGAAGTAAACCCCATAGCCCAATATATGCTTTATTTTTCTACACAAGAGACAAATCCTCTAAATATGTTGTGTGTGTATGTGTGTGTATATATATATATACACATATATATACACGTGTGTGTGTCTATGTATATATGCGTATATGTGTGTATACAGAAGGATTTTATCATATATATTATACGTATCTTTGGGCTTTCCAGATGGCGCTAGTGGTAAAGAACATACCTGCCAACTCAGGAGATATGAGAGACGCAGGTTCAGTCCCTGTGTCGGGAAGATCCCTGGAGGAGAGCATGGATAATATGATTCTTCCCTGGAGAATCCCATGGACAGAGAAGCCTGGCGGGCTACAGTCCTTGGGGTCACAAAGAGTCAGACACAACTGAGCATCTGAGCAGAGATATGTATCTTTATATTTATTCAGCATTCCAAGACTTAAATTGTCTCCCAAAAAACAGGCGAGGAAAGGAAAAAAGAATTAATAAAAATTGATGATTTAAGAAGAAAAATAGTCTTGGAATAGTCTGAGTTAGGATTAATGGTAATTAGATTACTTAGCGTTGGACTGGGATCCTCTCTGAACTTGACATGGGCTGGAGTCCTAGAGCAAAGATTCCAGGAGTTTGAGCCTTCTCCAGACATCACAGTAGCGATGGACTGTTTTACCTCCAGTCACCCTGTGACAGGCAGAATTCTGAGAACAACCCCATTGGCCCTCCACCTCGTGTAATCTCCTCTTCGAGTGGGGGTGAAACCTATGAAGATGAGAAGATATCAGCATCCTCAGTAGCAAAAGGGAACTGGTTTCAGCTGGCCCTGTCAGGCCACATGAGGCCTTTCAGAGCATCATAGGTGAGGTCAGAACCTCCAGTGTAGACCACACTCACAGCCATTTCCCCCAAAGTTCACCCAGTATTGTTGTGTATAATGCAGGAAGGCCTCCAGCTCTTAGTCATCTGGTGGGTCTAGGGTTAGCACATCCTTTTCCACAACATAATCATGGTATTGAGTCCAGGTCATGAAACCAGACTCCTCCGATAGGAGCTCAATGGTTCACGACGCAACTCAATCCCACTGGATGGAGCCAAACGTTGCAGAATTCTTCTCAGGTGTCCCTCCAACTTATCCCTGTTATACTGTTTGTACAACACACACAGTTTTGCACGCGCATGCTAGTTGCTTCAGTTGTGTCTGACTGTTTGTGACTCAATGGACTGTAGCCCACCAGGCTCCTCCATCCATGGGATTCTCCAGACAAGAATACTGCAGTGGGTTGCCATTTCCTTCTCCAGGGGATCTTCCCCACCCAGGGATCGAACCCACATCTCTTACGTCTCCTGCACTGGCAGGTGGATTCTTTACAGTTTTGCACAATAAAGCCTATTTTCAAAAGCCTAGTTGTTCTTTCACCGTATGGCACTTCAGTTATGTCAAGGAGAGAGAGGTTTCTCCTGAGTTTTCCCTGGGCTCTTTCTTCCTCTGGAAGTACTCCAGGCCACAGTGTTGCTCAGAGCTGACCTCCAAGCCTCGATGTATCTGACCGGCATGGCCCTTTCTCAGACTTAACATCTCTCTTTAATAAATGGTGCCTAAAATGACCTTAAAATCTTTTGCAATTGCATCATATTAAGGAGCTTATGTTCATAAATCAGGAAATGATCCCCAACCTTGTTTTGCATATAGATGTATAATCAATGGCATTAGTTAATAAATAGAATTTAAAAATGAAACAAATATAAGATGCTGTTGGATTCTCTTTGATTTTGTAATAGTTTTTCAAATCTCTGCTTGTAAAGAAACAAGACAAAGTTGTAGTCAGACCAGATGCTTTAAAAGGGAAATCTAGAAAGAAAATCACACACACTCGCAAAACACACATGGGAACCTAACAAAATGTAAAGGAAATAGAATCCAGTAGCCAAAGTATATTATTATGACTCTCATTTATCTTTTAAAGGTCTTTTTTCGTGTGTACTATTTTAAAAGTCTTTATTGAATTTATTACAATATTACTTCTCTTTTATGTCTTGGCTTTTTTGGAGAATGGGGCATCTTAGCTCCCCAACCAGGGATTGAACCCACACCCTCTGCATTGGAAGGTAAAGTCTTAATCACTGGACTGCCAACTTTAGCTCAGTTCTCGTTTTAGCTGAAAAGCAAGAGAGGCAAAACATTGCTACCTAAATTCATTATTGAGTGAGATTCCCTTTTAAAACAGCTTTATTGAAAAATAACACATCATAAAATTCTCCCACTTAGAATGTGTGCTCCGTAGTTTTTAGTATATTCATTCACAGTGAGCCATCACCACAGTCTAATGTTAGAACATTTCATCCCCCAGAAAGAACGCCCCTCCCCTGAATCCCTTGCTCCATCATGGTGAGGCAGATGGCACTGTCATCCACTCGGAGTCAGAGGACCAAGTAATCTGGGACGGGGAAGGAGAAAGAGAGCAGGAGATGAATAAAGGCACGTCTATATTTTCTGAAGATTGCCCTGGGCTCCCAAGCTTCTCTGAGAAAGCAGACTTCTTCACAACAGTTTTGCCTGGGAAACTGCCTGAGCTTGTGGAAAATTCCTGCTGTGGCTCCATATAACCCTAACGGGAGATTCGGGGGCTTAAATAAAGGCTGTATTGTGTGAATTGCATCCCTCACCACTGCGCCCGCCCCTTTCCTTTCCAAGAGGTTTAGGCTGAAGTAGAAGCTGAGTGCTGCGTTTTGCTTCAGCAAAGGGGCAATTGTCATCCAGTGGTGCTGTTTTCATTAGGAAATTGAGAAACAAACACTTGTACTGGGGTGCTTTTCATAAGGCTATGTGATTTCCTTTCATTTTCTTCCTTTCTTTTGAAGTTCTAGGGACCGGGGTGTTAAAGAAAATCTAGAAAATTTATTTTTAACGGACAAATAGAATGTCCATTAAAGGCCAACAGCTATAACCAAATGTAAGGGTTTTAGCTCCCTGAGAGTTACAAACTCTGAATTGATCTAAGGATGATGGTAGCGCTGGCTTTTTCCCCTGTTTAACCTCATCTCAGCCCCAGGTTGGGTGTATCTGGACATGTTTTTACATCAGAAACATCAAGAACTAAATTAGATATTGTTCTGATATGAGAAGCCCTGGTAAACAGACTTCTACAAAAATGCTGTTTTTCCGTATGCCATTTTTCTAAGGCCAACAAGAGGAAACAGAGTTGTTGGTTATTTTGCCTGCTGAGATAAGCAGCATGTTCCTAGGGGTCGGGGGTTCTGTTGCTCCCTCTGCTGGTTGAGGAGGAGTATTGCTGGCATGCGTGGGCAGTTTCTTCCTCTGCCACAGTTTAAAGAGCTGAATAAAATGCAGTGGTCCATGTTAAAATTTCCAAAAATGAAATTTCTCCCACTCTCTCTTCCTAGTCTCTTCCTTCGCCCTCAGACCGTGGAAAAGTGATCCCCACCGGGCTTGGGGGATCTGACAGCTGAAAAGACAGCCATGTGTCAGGCAATGAGACAGTCGTGTGGTGGGTGTGGAAAGAAATTCCTTTCAGAATAGGAAGTCTTGTGTGTGGAGAGTTCTCAGGGAGGATCCAGGATTGTGCATGACCAATAGTTATGTCAGTTACCTTACAACACTGTAAAAATCTTGGCACTCAGTATGCCTGTTCTGAGTTCAGGACATGAGAAACCTCTTTTTCCTGCATGTATTATCTTCAAACTAGAGATAGTTAGTAAACTGCTTCTGCTTTAAAAAATCATTTTTTTAACTTAAGTGGTTTTATGCTTACTTACTGCTTTTCAGTCCTCCTTTCCCTTAGATACTTGAATGTTGGGATTAAAGAAGCAATGAACACTTTTAGAAGTCGATTGTACTGGAATTATTTTAAATAGTACTGCATTTTCTGTCATCTGTATGTTTTTGTGGGTTAACCCAAAGGTTCAAAGCTGGATCAAAATCACTAGTTGAATTAAATACATTTTGTTCACAGAGTCAATGATAAATGAGTATACTGTGACTTCAGGTGACATTTACTAAGATAATTTAAAGCTTGAGGTTTAGACCAGATTTACAGCTTAATTTCAAATTGTCTTTCTACCTCTGGAATCAGACTTCTTTTATTTTCGATAGTATATTCTTGAGTTTTATTGGTTCTCCTTTCTGGGGAGAAATGGTATCTAAAATTAACTTTCAGAGCTTACCAAACCTCCCTTGCTGTGTCCAGTCAAAGGTGGAGGAAAGCTAAATGTGGTGATGAGGTGAGGCTGTGTGTCTGAGCACCACTTCTGTGCCTCTTCTTTGTTTCACGTACCCATCAGTCACTTGGGACTGATGATCCTTCCTGAACATCCGTCCAGCTAGTCTCAGTTTTAGAACACTGACCACTCTCATTGCTTAATCTCACAATCACACACCATGTGTCCTTGTCTCCCATGCCACTGGAGGGATTTTATGCGGTGATGTTATTTTGTTTTCTGGTGTGTCTCCAGCACCCAGCATGGTGCCGGCTTCGCAGGATGTTTGTGTGTGTGTGTATGTCTGTGTTTCAATAATTGTTCACTGAATAGTAAATTGGCGCCAGCACCCCCAGAATATATGTGTGTGAGTGTTTCAATCATTATTCACTGAATGAGTAAATAGGGTCAAGTTCTAGGCATTTTGATAATCTGTTTTATCATTTCTTTTGCTGGGAGTTAATGCAAAGGAGCCGAAGCCTTTGACTGTATAGATCACAATAAACTGGAAAATTCTGAAAGAGATGGGAATACCAGACCACCTGACCTGCCTCCTGAGAAATCTGTATACAGGTCAGGAAGCAACAGTTAGAATTGGACATGGAACAACAGACTGGTTCCAAATAGGAAAAGGAGTACGTCAAGGCTATATATTGTCACCCTGCTTATTTAACTTATATGCAGAGTACCTCATGAGAAATATTGGGCTGGAAGAAGCACAAGCTGGAATCAAGATTTCTGGGAGAAATATCAATAACCTCAGATATGCAGATGATATCACGTTTATGGCAGAAAGTGAAGAAGAACTAAAGAGCCTCTTGATGGAAGTGAAAGAGGAGAGTGAAAATGTTGGGTTAAAACACAACATTCAGAAAACAAAGATCATGGCATCCGGTCCCATCACTTCATGGCAAATAGATGGAGAAACAGTGGAAACAGTGTCAGATTTTATTTTGGGGGGGTTCCAGAATCACTGCTGATGATGACTGCAGTGATGATTTTAAGACTCTTACTCCTTGGAAGAAAAGTTATGACCAACCTAGACAGCACATTAAAAAGCAGAGACGTTACTTTGCCAACAAAGGTCCATCTATCAAGGCTATGGTTTTTCCAGTAGTCACATATGGATGTGAGAGTTGGACTATAAGGAAAGCTGAGCACCAAAGAATTGATGCTTTTGAACTGTGGTGTTGGAGAAGACTCTTGAGAATCCCTTGGACTGCAAGGAGATCCATTCAGTCCATCCTAAAGGAAATCAGTCCTGAATGTTCATTGGAATGACTAATGTTGAAGCTGAAATTCCAATACTTTGGCCACCTGATGCAAAGAGCTGACTCATTGGAACAGGCCCTGATGCTGGGAAAAACTGAGGGCAGGAGGAAAAGGGGATGACCGGATGAGATGGTTGGATGGCATCACTGACTCAATGGACATGAGTTTGAGTAAACTCCAGGAGTTGGTAATGGACAGGGAGGCCTGGCGTGCTGCAGTCCATGGGGTTGCAAAAAGTCGGACACAGCTGAGCAATTGAACTGAATTGAATGCAAAGGAAGGGAAGATTAGGTAAACCTATAGGATTAAAAGTGTTGTGGAGTAATTATAGGAAAACTTGTACCTTATGGTATTTTATTCAAAACCAAGAAGGAAAATCCTTGGTTGAGTCACCAAACCCAATCTCTTATTATTAACATTCTTGTTTCCTAGTATATATTCTGGAATGAAGAAAAGAGAAAATATGTATAACATATGTAATCAGGAATCTAAAAACAGGATGTTGCCAGAAAATTAGGATATTTGAAGACTGTTTAGTAATGAAGAGCGTACAAGACAGTAATGATTGGAGAAGAAAAATGGGAAAAACTGGAGTTAAACGATAAATCCACTTGGTTCCTTAAAGTGACCAGTAAAATTGGCAAGCTCTTACAAGGTTGATCAAGGATAAACAGGGAAACACTAAAAATAAATGATGCTAGAAATAAGAACAGGGATGTAACTACAGATAAGGTGGTGGCAGATTCAAGAAAGCATAAGAAATTACTTTATACACATTTGGATAGTCTAGATGCAATTATTTTCTAAGATAACATATATTAATCAAAATTGGATAGAGGAATAGAAAATTTCAAGAAAGCAATAATCATAGAAGAAATTAAGGCAATCAAAAATCTGTCCCTAAAATAGGAATGAGATTCAAAAAAACTTTATAGGCAATTCCTACCAAACCTTAAATAGTCTCATTTTTATAATATAAAAATTATTTGATACATTATTTCTTACTCATTCTTAAATAGTGTTGATAACATAGTATATAATATTAACATACTTATGATATATTTATGTAGTATGAAGAATAGATAATTTTTAGATTAGAAATTATGTCTATAAAATAAACAAACATAGTTATAAAACTGTACTCAGATAACAGAAAAAGATTGGAAATATCTTGGCCAATTAGAGAAAGCAAGCAAAACTCTGAAACCAAACTAGATGAAAGGAGATCTTGCAAAAAGGAAAAACTGTAGCCCAATCTCACTTGTAAATATTAATGCAAAACTCCTCAATAAATTGAAACATAACAATTCATGTAAAGAATTAAACATTTTGATGAAGTGTGGTTTATATTGACTGTGTGAAGGTAGGTTAATTTAGAATACCCATGAATGTTATTCTCTATGTTAAAGGGGGAAAAAGTATGGTTGCATGTTGAAGAAAATATATAATAAAACATAGAACCCACTGCTGATTTCCAAAGAATAGCCAATAAACAGTAGAGAGTACTTCCTCTAACTTGCTGTAGCAACCACTGTAATCAGTACTAGGAAATAAACTGCATATCAGTAAAAGTATCTTAGCTGTTCAACAGGATAGAATTCGGTCAGTGCAGTTAATCCCGAAGCATAGTGAGATAAGAGGAGCAAGCTTTCATTATTCAAAATATTATCGTCCATGTAGAAATCAAAGATAAACAGCTAACTAAGTGTTTGAGTTAGAAAAGATTTAGTCACATTGATAAGAATAGAAATCAATAAACAGTTTTCCTATATACCCCCACTTACCGATTACAAAAATTTCTTAAATTCCCTTAACCATAGTAATTAGTATTATAAAATACCTAACCGTACATTTTTTTTCTTTCTTTGTTAACATAAGAGAATAACATTCATGGATATTCTAAATCAAACTACTTCCCCGTAATCAATATAAACCTCAGTTAAGTACTGAATGAGTTCTGGGGATGTGGTGTATGGTGTGGTGACTATAGTTAAGGTACTGTGTTGTACGTTTAAGCTGTGTTGCATTTTAAAAGTGGCCGAGAGACTTCATTTTTAAAGTTCTCACCAGAAAAAAATAAAAGGAATGATGTGAGGTAATGATGTACTAACTACCCTTATTGTCCTTATCATGGTAATCATGTTACAATATATCCGCACGTGAAATCACCACATAGTACCCCTTGTGTGTGTGCGCTGAGTCACTCGGTCGTGTACAACTCTTTGCATCCCCATGGACCGTAGCCCTCCAGGCTCCTCTGTCCATGAAATGTCCCAGGGAAGAATACTGGAGCAGGTTGCCATTTCCTACTCCAGGGTATCTTCCCTACCCAGGGATCAAACCCGAGTCTCTTGTGTCTCCTGCGTTGGCAGGTGGATTCTTTACCACTGAGCCACCTGGGAAACCCATGGTACACCTTAAACTTACACAATATTATGTCAATTATATCTCAAAGCTAGATAGAAAAAAATGCTACTAAATGACTCATAGGTCAAAGAAAATGTCATAATGGAAACGTTAATTAGAACATTCTGAAAGGAGTGAAAATGAAAGCAGTATATATCAAAACTTGTGGGACATATTTAAAACAGTATTTACAGAAAAATCAATGCTTTTCCTAATGCAAAGATTAAGTTACAGGTGAATTTAATTAGTAAGAATATAACTTTTATTTAGCACTTTAAATTTTTATTTATTTTTAATTGAATGATAATTGCTTTAGGTATTGTGTTGACTTCTGCCAAACATCAACACCAACATGAAATCAACCGTAGGTATTCCTATTTAGCACTTTAAAGAGCAGTCTTATTCATACTAATTTGGTCTTTGCTCTGAGGAGACCAAGACAAAATGATTAAATTCAAACCCAGATGTAGTGAAAGGCAGACAGCCTGTCCTTCAAAACCCTGTGGCCTCTGGAATGCCTTCTCAGCTCTCTTTTTCTAAAGTTTGACCCAGCAGCTTCCCCTGGGTCTCCTCCGGCTTCACCTCCCATGTGGTAACACATGCTACCCTGCGGCACTGGCTCCCAGGTCTAAACTTTCCCATCGCTTAGCTAGTCCCCACCAAGGAGAAGCAGAGCTGAGCAGTTGTGTAATCTCCACCTCTCAAATAACTGGAAGGTAATTATTTGTCACAAACAACCTTTTCTTCCAGTTTCTGCCCAGCTTGAGTTTCAAATTATTCAATCACACCAAGGTGATGGCAAAGTCAATAATCACTTTGAGAAGAAGTTCCCACTATGAGCAAAACAGAGATAATTGGGAATTCAAAAAGAGAAGGAAAATAAAAAGACCTTTGAAACATGGAAGGAGGAAGCTGTCAGGTCAGAGAAATTTGCAGAACATAATTTCTGATCGTTTGAGTGGACCAGGTAATTATATTCTGAATTATCTAAGGAGATCCCTTTGTGTTTAAAGTGGGGAAATACATTATGTGTTCTTTTGGGACAGGGACTGAGATCAGACAAGATGAGTTTGCCAGTACAAAGCCCTTTGATTTAAAAGCTGCATAAAAGGAACTCAACATTATAAAGTTGGTAAAACAAAAACTGACAGAAAGTTTTGCTCTCTATTGCCATATGTTATTAAATTGATGTATAAAAATACTACATGACACTCTAGATCTAGACTAAATATTAACTGGTAGTCTAGTTTTAAATGTGAAGGAAGTTTTTCCTGTGATAAAAAGAGGATAAAGGTTTCTTAAGTAGCAAGCTTCTTTTTAAGCTGGTTTTGCTGAATTAACAAAGGAAGCAGATTCTTCAATGAAGATTAAAGCCGCTAATTAACATGTAAGTGAATCGGATGCTGATGCATATAATCACTGCTTGGGGAAAATAATCAAACCCCAAGACTGCCCACATATTTTTTTTCTGACTTGGTGAGTTGTCTGTGCAGTAAATAATTAGCTTCTTGATTTAAAGAGGTTGACGTTTGAAAAGATTCTGCAAAGAATATTTTCCCTCTCCTTTTTCATTTACCCATTTAATTCAACCATTCAGTTGTACCAAGACAGCCTGATCTGCCTCAGTAATTTTCTTCTGGTATATATAGAACAATATAGAATGATCTGTTCTAAATTTGCAATGTGTAAGTATAGAAAACCTTCCTGATTCATGGATTTGTAATCTAGTGTTGAGTATGTTGCGTGCTCTCCATTTACCATCCAGAATGTAACTGATACCTGCTCCTTGCCTTCAGAGTCAACTATAAAATACAGTGTTTGAAAAGAAAGAGAGCAAATCTAATTTTTCACAATAGAGAAGCTGTTAAATAGGTTCTTGTAAAGAGTCCTCTTTCACCATAAGGGATATCCTTAGAATAAATTAAATGAAAAAAGAAAACCACAGGATTCAAATTCAAGCCGTAAATGTTGTGATTCCAGATAGATGATAGATCAGGCAGTCGGTTGACTGATCAATAGATGGACATCAGTAAATGTAAAAATGTGTACCTAGACATCTGTTAATGCCTAAGGAAAAATATGTAACAAAATGTTTTCCCACTTAGCTAACTATAGGTAATTCTTTTTCTTCTTCATATTTTCCATAAGAAACATGCATTACTTTTATTATATCAAAAAAAGATGCATTGTTTTTACAGAAACAGAAAAATGAGCACCTCCTAGAAGTGCTTTGTCCCTAATGTATCCAGAAGTTAAGAAATAATATTATAAAGCAAAATAGAATTAAGTCATTTGGCCAGAAACCTCAATAGCAGAATTTATCAGATCATTACCCTATTAGTGATAAATCTTCACCAACACTTAAGTGTAATATTCCAGACATTTTTACCCTGAACAGTTTCATACTTTCCCCCTCATTTATAGTGGGGATCGTATGTACACTTACTCCTTCTTAGTAGAACTTGATCTGAATTTCTAGCTTCAAGTCTGAAATGTTTGAGGATTCCAGCCTGAAGTAGACCATGGAAGTGAAGTAAGCTACATAATTTGCAGGACTTTTCTGCAGAATGAAAATGTAGAGAGCCCCATGTTAAAACTTTTTTAAGAATTTCAAAGCAGCTACAGCAGAGCCTTAGACCCCCAGGAATGGGGTCCTTGCAGCCATACAAGTCACCCATAAAGCAAAGTCAGCCCCAAAGAGAGTATGTGCTCAGGAGGGAGACAGGTCTCAGTTGGAATCTTAGTTCTGACACCAGCTACCTGCCCCATTTCTCCCCTTCTGCAAAAATGGAAGGCATCTAAAGACATCTTCTATGTCAAAGATCAAGCACAGTGCCTCATGTCAAAGCCAGAGGCTAGTTAAAGTGGTAAAGACAGATTCTGTTCAGTAGTTCACTATTGTATTAGGGACAAGAATCCAGTGTGAGCTAAACTCTCACTCACTTTGTAGCAAGGTCACTTTAAAGGGAGGATGAGGGAGTTGACTGTGGGGTGAGAGTGGGGAGGGGCAAGCTGGACTTTGTAGAGCCAGAGAATTGAAAATTTATAAAAAGTATAGAGGGAAGCGCTGGGCCCCGTGACACCACCTGGCTTGCTACCTAGTGCTTGTTGAAATTAAGCTTTCTTCCCTCGTACAGAGGCAAATAACCATCTAGAAAATGCCTGTTCATATCCTTAATTTATCTCTTACTTTGGATAGCTCCAGTTATCAAAAATAAAGTATTTCATGAAGAGCAACAGCGGTGCAGTGAAATAGGATTTAAAATTAAATCCTGGTTCCTCAAAAGCAGATAGTACAAAGGAAAGCATTACACTGCGTCTAATTTGGGGCATAAAGAAGAACTCTGAGTCAATTATTCCCTTACTTCACATTCTCAGTAAATAGGGACGTGGAGCTTTGAGTAAATGTCATAAAGCGTTTTTAATAGAACAAACCCGAACTTGAAATTTTCTTTAAACTTGGAAATTACCCAGCAAAGAGAAAAGAAATGGCTCCTAGGCAGTTTATAATGCCAATTTTATTGTTGACTTACTTCTGAACATTCTTAACCGAGAAGAATTTGATGAACAAACACTATAATATCCTAAATTAAACTATGACAGAAATTCATAATGATAGGTACATCTGTTGGTTAATAGGTGGTTTGGCCACTGTTTTCTCCAAGAGTGTGTAAGGTTCACTAGAGGAAAACTGTTTAAATCACAGATTCCTGGCCTCACTCTGGGTTGACTGAATCTGAGACTCTGGCATTGAGCCTCAGAAATCTTAATGTTAACAAACTAGTGATTCTTATGCACAGTGAAGTTAGACACACTCAATTAACCTCATATTCACGTAGAAATAAAACAGTGTTTTGTAAGATTTTCAGTGTGTAAAGATCAAAGCCCAGCTTTCTTTCTACTGGTTTTCTTTCCATGGTCAAGAGCTCTACCTCTTTTCCTGTGACTCTACTGTATCTGAGGGATATTTTACCCCCTGGACCAACTACCAGGTCCTGAATCTGGAAAAAAACAAGAAGACTGAAAGTGAACCCCTTGGTTCATATCCATGGACAGCATTCCAGCACACCCCCTCCCACCAGCTCTTTCCTACTTCCTTTCTCTCCACAAGCTGATGGAGGATGGATATGAGTGTATGCCTCGTGGGGCACACAGCTCAATCCTGACCCACCCACCTTCTGTTTGTGTTCAATTTACACGGGAAGTGGATGCTTCTAATCAGCCCCTATCCATGTGTGGGGGTCTTCTGGCAATAATGATGGTCTGTTACTTCTCAAGCCACATTCTCATCACTTAAGCTATATGAACTGGAGAACCTGTCTGTAATACAAAGTTTAGGAATATGATCTGTGACCATAAAAGAGAGAACTGCTAACTGGTCCACTTGGGGACTAAGTCACGGGGCATACACCTGGCCAACTGTGTTACCTAAGAGTTCTCAGGCTTGGGGAAAACTCACATCTAATTCTGTGTTCATCTCTATCTTCACCTTCTTCAGTCAAATCCCCCGTTCATCCAACCAAGAAACAAGACTGAGTAGTAGGTTTCCAGATTAGGTGAAGTTACTTCAAAGTAAAGGAGAGAGACTACTGCCACTTTGTAACATTATGGCTCCCATGTTACCATACACCGTTATATAACCTCTTTGTGCACCTTTTTTTTTTTTTCATCTGCAAGATGGAGATTTTGAGGATTTACTCAGATCCAGTGTCTGAAACAAGAGAAGGCAATGGCACTCCACTCCAGTACTCTTGCCTGGAAAATCCCATGGACAGAGGAGCCTGGTAGGCTGCAGTCCATGGGGTTGCAAAGAGTTGGACACGACTGAGCGACTTCACTTTCCCTTTTCACTTTCATGCATTGGAGAAGGAAATGGCAAGCCACTCCAGTGTTCTTGCCTGGAGAATTCAAGGGACGGGGCAGCCTAGTGGGCTGCCGTCTATGGGGTCACACAGAGTCAGACACGACTGAAGCGACTTAGCAACAGCAGCAGTGTCTGAAACATCCATATTTCACTCCATATTTATGCTTTCAGCTACACTGGAGATTGTCAACCCTGATTGCACAGGAGTCATCACGGGGAACTATGTCCCTCCCTGGAGATCCTGAGTGTCCTTTATGAACAGTTGTCTTAAACTGGGCCAGCTACTCAATGACTTCTTTCAAATGTAAGTGGGTAAAACTTTGGAAATGTGTCCTGCAGTTTTATGAGTCAAATCAGCTGATCTAATGCTGGCCCTGTTTGCCTCTGCTTTTGATTATAGGTGCTTTAGCCTTTTGATATTTCAGTGTCAGTTTATTAGTTGTATGGAATAGCCTTTCTAGAAGCATATATATGATGATATTAAAGATCAGATTCCAATGTAACTCTGTCAAGTCTCCTAAACTTTAAATAACTTACTTCCCTGAGGAATGATCTAGTTTACCTTGAACTTTGAAAACTAAAAAGGAATCTAAGAAAGTATCTGTTGTTTTCAATGAGTGGGAAAACTACTGACACTGAAAACTCTGTGACATTTTTCACAGCAGTCAGAACGTTGCACACAATGTCTAGTCCATATTCTACTGTGATCTTTGGCATTCTTCCTGTTTACATCGATTGTTTAAATTCCTACTAGATAAACTTGTCACTTCTGTGGTTCAGAGCTCTTGAGTACCAAATGCTTACCTTCATAGAACACCTAAATGGAAAAGTGACCTAGTAGGTAGTTTAAATTTACATATGGCTTTGGAGTCTTCCCTGGTGGCTCAGATGGGAAAGCATCTGCCCACAATGTGGGAGACCCCGGTTTGATCCCTGGGTTGGGAAGATCTCCTGGGGAAGGAAATGGCAACCCACTCCAGTACTCTTCCCTGGAGAATCCCATGGACAGAGGAGCCTGGTAGGCTACAGTCCATGGGTTAGCAAAGAGTTGGACATGACTGAGCGACTTCACTTAACTTGAGAAATCTGTATGCAGGTCAGGAAGCAACAGTTAGAACTGGACATGGAACAACAGACTGGTTCCAAATAGGAAAAGGAGTACGTCAAGGCTGTATATTGTCACCCTGCTTATTTAACTTACATGCAGAGTACATCATGAGAAATGCTGGGCTGGAGGAAGCACAAGCTGGATCAAGATTGCCGGGAGAAATATCAATAACCACAGATACGCAGGTGACACCACCGTTATGGTGGAAAGTGAAGAGGAACTAAAAAGCCTCTTGATGAAAGTGAAAGAGGAGAGTGAAAAAGTTGGCTTAAAGATCAACATTCAGAAAATGAAGATCATGGCATCCTGTCCCATCACTTCATGGGAAATAGATGGAGAAACAGTGGCAGACTTTATTTTTTTGGGCTCCAAAATCACTGCAGATGGTGACTGCAGCCATGAAATTAAAAGATGCTTACTCCTTGGAAGGAAAGTTATGACCAACCTAGATAGCACATTCGAAAGCAGAGACATTACTTTGCTGACTAAGGTCTGTCTAGTCAAGGCTATGGTTTTTCCTGTGGTCATGTATGGATGTGAGAGTTGGACTGTGAAGAAGGCTGAGCGCCGAAGAATTGATGCTTTTGAACTGTGATGTTGGAGAAGACTCTTGAGAGTCCCTTGGACTGCTAGGAGATCCAACCAGTCCATTCTGAAGGAGCTCAGCCCTGGGATTTCTTTGGAAGGAATGATGATAAAGCTGAAACTCCAATACTTTGGCCACCTCATGCAAAGAGTTGACTCATTGGAAAAGATTCTGATGCTGGGAGGGATTGAGGGCAGGAGAAGGGGATGACCGAGGATAAGATGGCTTGATGGCATCACTGACTCGATGGACGTGAGTCTGAGTGAACTCCGGGAGTTGGTGATGAACAGGGAGGCCTGGCGTGCTGCGATTCATGGGGTTGTGAAGAGTCGGACATGACTGAGCAACTGAACTGAACTGAACTTGGCACCTTTAAACTCCTAAATAGCTTACTTTTCTTAGCATCATCTTTAAAATTTGGGAAGCTAAATAAATACCAGTGGGAATGTTGATTTCAAACATGACTCTTCTCTACTTAAGAGCTGAAAGCCTTTAATTAATTTCACACATACCAAAAAAAAGTTTGGATATTTAACCTATTTTATCCATTTTCTTAACATTTTTGCATTAATCATGCATTTAGAAGATAATCAAAAGACAAAATCTGATTCTCTAACCTTGCATGACCCTTTGTTGTTCATTCGCTCAGTCATGTCCAACTCTTTGAAACCACATGGAGAGGAGTGCAGCAGGCCTCCCTGCCCTTCACCATCTCCCAGAGCCTGCTGAACTCATGTCCATTGATTCAGTGATGCCATCTAACCATCTCATCTTCTGTTGCCCTCTTCTCTTCCTGCCCTCAATCTTTTCCAATGAGTTGGTTCGTTGCATCAGGTGGCCAAAGTATTGGAGCTTCAGCTTCAGCATAAATCCTTCAAGTGAATCTTCAGGATTGATTTCCTTTAGGAATGACTGGTTTGATTTCCTTGCAGTCAAAGGGACTCTCGAGAGTTTTCTCCAACACCACAGTTCAGAAGCATCGATTCTTTGGTGCTCAGCCTTCTTTATGGTTCAACTCTCACATCCATACATGACTACTGGAAAAACCATAGCTTTGACTATGCAGACCTTTGTTGGCAAAGTAATGTCTCTGCTTTGGATGGCATAGTGTGAAGGTGACCTATTCATAAACTGATTCAGTCAGAATCTACTGGAGACCTGCTCTGAGCAGAATCATTTCCTACCCTTCTGGCTTCTTTCAGTCTGTAGAGGAAACAAACATGCAGCAAATTATATTATATCATAACAAGCAGTGCTAAACACAATGAAGAAAGAAATCAGGTGTGTGGGAGAGAAAAAAAAGGACAATTTAATAAATGTGCAGAGGGCATAATATTTTTATCAAGGCACAGACCTTAGTGATGATGCCTTCAGATACAGTATGCAAACCTTCATTTTCCCAAAACTTAGCTCTTTTGCATTAGGGTTTTTTCTTTTTCTTTCCTGCATTGTGTTAATTCCCCATTTGGGGTCAAGCACATGCATGAAAATTTAGTTTCAGCACTTCGCATAGACCTCAATCCTTGTATTCTTAGAAGAAATAATTCAGCAAAGAGACGGAGGTAATGAAGTGGGTAGAGTGTCTATTAGAAACGAAGTATGTCAGGGAGTGTTTACCAGGAGGATTCCTACATGCTGCTTCTCACAAGTCCTTTGTTTCTTTTTAAGCGGAACAGCACGCTGCTCACAGGAACTGTCATTGTGTGAGACAGGCTTGAATCTCCTTTAGAAAACATTCTCTTTACGACAAAACTGCTTAGTCTCGATCACCTTTCTTGAGATACGGATTGGGTCCCCGTGTCTCTCTCTTTCTCTCTCTCTCCTCAGCTAATTCTTTGGAGCGCAGAGACCCGTCTTGCTCACTCTCCTGCCAGGGCTTCTAAGACTTTCTCGAGAAGGTACTCTGTGCTTTCACCCTCCTCGAGAGGGCACCCGGTGCCTTCGTCAGAGACGCAAGTCCTGTGTCAAGGGCTTTATTGGTTTTCTGCATAAACCAGGGAGTATCAGCCTCTCTCTCTCTCTCTTTCACTTTCTTATAGTTGCCTCCGGACCACCAGGTCCCAGTCCATTAAAGGACCCCAACAGAAGTACATGTGGAAGAAGATGCTGGTGGGCTTGAAGTGAGCTGCATGCTCTTAGGGTGGCTGAATGGCAATCCACTCCAGTACTGTTGCCTGGAGAATCCCATGGACAGAGGAGCCTGGTAGGCTACAGTCTATGGGGTCGCAAAGAGTCGGACACAACTGAGCGACTTCACTTTCTTTCTTTCTTTCTAAGTTGCTTATATGGGGGCCATTTTCTGGGTTCCTTCTGGCCAATCATCTTTCTTGTTGCCCATATTTGATCTGACTCAGGGCCCTCCCTAATGTACACACACACCTTTCAGCCAATTTGGATTTCATTGTAAAGATTTGGGGGAGGTTTGCAAAATGTATTATGGGCTGGCAACCTCTCCCTTTCCTGACCTCCAGGGATCTTTTCTGTGCTTGTGTTGTCTTGGAGGTCTCCTTGATTCCAAGAAAAATGTGGCCTCCTTATCTCTACTCAAGCAGAGGTCTTTATCTTCAAGTGCCAACAGGAGACATTCCAGCTGCTCAGCATGGGGCCCATCTATCTCCTGTCTCAGGTCCAGATCTAACAATAAGCTTCATTCTTAGATTATAGACAATACATTATGTTTTTCAAAAAATCTTTACATTCCTTTTTAGATAATCAGTGTGTCTGATAAGGCATTGCAAACTCATGTTGCATTTAGATCAACTGAACAAAGTTGTGACGCTAAGAAACAGAGCTTGGTTTATTGCTGTTGGAAGGAAATAACATTGAATCTCTTATCGTCTCACTTAACGGAGTTATTAATCCCTGTAGCTCATACCGTAAAGAATCTGCCTGCGGTGCAGGAGAGCTGGGTTTCACCCCTGGGTCAGGAAGATCCTCTGGAGAAGAGAATGGCAAGCCACTCCATTATTCTTGCCTAGAGAATCCCATGGACAGAGGAGCAGTGGGCTATAGTCTGTGGGGTCATAAAGAGTCAGAGATGACTGAGTAGCTAACGCTACACTAATACTTAAGTTTTATATCATTGAATAGCATTCTATGCTTGCTGTCATTTCCCAGGTCAGTCGTGCTAGACAAAAAGTTGTCTTGAATTTTGTTCAGTGAGATCCTTGTCACTCATCATTTACTGTCTATGTTTTGGGAAGAGTGTACCAGCAACTGAAGTAATCAAAGGAAATGGAAGCCCAGTTTCATTTTCCCATCTCAGTGTAGCCATAAAAAAGTATGGATACATTTAAGTAGAGAGTAGTTGATAAAATGTTTTCTAGTGATTTGAGATTCAGGTCATTTTCTATTCCACTTGGTTGAATGATTTTTAGTTTGTTATACTTGTTCAGAAAGGAAGGGAAAAGAATGTATTTTCATTTCTTTCCTAGTTACTTCTTTTCACAATATAAAGAAAGGTTGACCCAGTCATACCTTAGAAGTCTAGGACTAGCAATCATATTAAAATGTTTGATGATTTCTTGCTGTTAGTTCCCAGCACCCAGTGATGTTGAAATATGGAAGCGTATCTGGATAAATCATTGCCACTGGTTTTTTTCTGTTAATGTAGTGAGACTGAGAAAACCATTGAATGTCAAGTGGCTGCCCCCACAAAGTAAGCAAGAGGGACATTTCCATTGGTAAATTTTGGTAGTTCTGAAGTGGAAAAGGTTTAAGTCATTTTACTGTCAAGATGAAGATTTGACCTTCAGGAAGCTTAATGGAGAAAAAGGAGGCACATGTTGAGAGCAGAAAGCAAAGTTTCTTTAGCAGTAGTTTTAATACTCTGATCTGTCCTGTGTGTGTCAGGTGGGAGGATTGATCACCTTATTCAGGAAATGTTTTCTTAAGTGCCCGCCATGCACCTGCATGAGATGCAGTCATTAAAATGTATATGTTTACATTCACAGGACAAGAAAGAATAACACATTTGAGAACAAAATGGTCTTTATCTGAGATTTTTCAGAAAACTATTGTGTTTCTTCAGTTAGGAGTTTATGATATAAGTTAAGCTTGGTAAAGTAGATTAGTTATGATTTGACACTTAATAAAATGTTAAAAAAAATCTCCTTGAATCTTGGAGAGGAGACATTGGCGTGATAATGTAAGTGGCTGAATTATTTTGAAATCTTATATTAATGTCTTTTAATTTTTGGCAATTGATTTGCCTTCCAAAATTAAGGCTAATGTTAAAATGAGTTTCTGAAGGTCATGCTGAAATTATAGAAAATTGACAACAGTGAGATATTAAAATATATTTACTTTCGTGAAACAGATTCTCCTTCTGTTTAGCTGTTTTTATGAAAATTTAAGTGAGAGAAGCTTGCTGAACCCCTCGAACCCCTGAGATACCAAGTAATTAAATAGTATATCTGTCTAGAGTATTAGAAGTGGAAAGAACCTTAGACATAATATATCCATCCAAAAATCTGATCCAAAAAAGTTATTGATACACAGAGAGGTGAATAAACTTAGCATAGTTTGGGAAGTTAGTAGAACTGGATCTGGAATCCACATTTATTTGACATGAAGCTTTCTCATACCTAAAAAAGGGGGGAAAGTGGAAGCAGTGATAGACTCTCTGTTCTTGGGCTTCAAAATCACTGCGGATGGTGACTGCAGCCATGAAATTAAGAAGACACTTACTTCTTGGAAGGAAAGCTATGACAAATCTAGACAGTGTATTAAAAAGCAAAGACATCACTTTGCCAACAAAGGTCAAAGCTATGGTTTTTCCAGTAGTCATGCACAGATGTGAGAGTTGGACCATAAAGAAGGCTGAGCACCAAAGAATTGATGCTTTTGAATTATGGTGCTGTTGAAGACTCTTGAGAGTCCCTTGGACAGCATGGAAATCAAACCAGTCAATCCTAAAGAAAATCAACCCTGAATACTCTTTGGAAGTTCTAATGCTGTAGCCGAAGCTCCAACACTTTAGCCATCTGATGGGAGGAGCCGACTCACTGGAAAAGACCCTGATTCTGGGAAAGACTGAGGGCAGGAGAAGAGGGCAGAGGATGAGGTGGTTGGATGGCATCACTGATTCAATGGATGTGAGTCTGAGCAAACTCCGAGAGATAGTGAAGGACAGGGATGCCTGGCGTGCTGCAGTCATTGGGGTTACAAAGAGTCAGACACAACTTAGCAATTGAACAATAACAATTCTTACACCTCCTGCAGGCATATCTCATTTTTAAAAATTGATGCATAGTTTACGTACAATATTGTGTAAGTTTCAGGTATACAACAGTGATTCACAACTTTTAAAGGTTATACTTCATTTATAGCTACTGCAAAATATTGGCTATATTACCTGTGCTGTACAATATATTATTGTAGCTTATTTGTTTCATATATAGTAGTTTGCACCTCTTAATCTCCTACCCCTCACCTTCCTTTTGCCCACTGATAATCACTAGTTTGTTATCTCTGAGTCTGTCCTTTTTTGTTATATTCACTAGTTTGTTGCATTTTTGATTCCAAATATGTGATATCATATAGTATTTGTTTTTCTCTGTCTGACTTATTTCGCTTAGCATAATGCCCTCCAGGTCCATCCATGTTGTTGCAGATGGGAAGATTTTGTTCTTTTTTATGACCGAGTAGTATTTCATTGTGTATATTATATACCACAGCTGCTTTATTCATTCATAAACACTTAGGTTGCTTCCATATCTTGGCTATTATAAATAATGCTGCTTTGAACATTGGGGTGCATGTCTCTTTTTTAGTTAGCATTTTCTTCAGACATATAGATGAGTGGAATTTCTGATAGTTCTATTTTTAATTTTCCTGAGAAGCTTCCATAATGTTTTCCACAGTAGCTGTGCTAGTTACATTCCCACAAACAATGCACAAGGGTTGCCTTTTCTCCACATCCTTGCCAGCATTTGTTATTTGTGGTCTTTTTGATGATAGCCCTTCTGTCAGGTATGAAATAATATCTCAGTGAAGTTTAGATTTGCGTTTTCCTGATGATTAGCAGTGTTGAGCAGCTTTTCATGTATCTGTTGGCCATTTGAATATCTTCTTTGGAAAAATCTCTGTTCAGATCTTCTGTCTAGTTTTTAATTGGGTTGTTTACTTTATTGATGTCTGAGCTGTTTATATATTCGTATTATTTACACATTTTTTCCTCCTATTTAGTAGGCTGTCTTTTCCTTTTGTTGATGGCTTTGTTTGTGCAAAAGCTTTTAACTTTGATTACGTCCCATTTGTTTGTTTCTGCTTTGGCGTCCTTTGCATATCTCTTGATGAGTAAGTATTTCAGTCTTTATAAGTATTGGTTGTAGGGAAATGGTGAATTTCTCAAATTTTCTTCAAAGTATTCCTATAAACAAGGCCATCAGCTTGCAAGTAAGTCAGAAAGAACTTATTTGTTCTTCAGTGCGTTCACCACTATCTTTTACCTTTTGGTTGAAAACATTTTTATTTCATTCTTTTGTCTCTATTATAGCTCCAGGAAGTCTTACGGGGTTAGTTGTATGTGGTGTTTAAATTATCAGAGTTTAAATTGTGAACTAAGAAAATCTTTGCCATAAATAATCTGACTTTCATTGACCTCTCTAAGGAGCTCCAAAATAGAATGATTGTTAGTGTCTAAATATCGCTTCCTCCCAGTGTCAACAGAGGTTTTTCTCTGTTTTTTTTTTCCTGTTTCTTATTGAGCAACTGATGCTGAAAGAAAATCATTCACAGGCAGTTGCTAGAATTTTTGTCTACTTAGTTTGCTAAGTATGTAAAAAAACCTCTTTGCTTACTTAGTTTCTGGCTAACATTAAAATAAAGGTCACTTTGAGTTATGCATTAAAACACTCATCAGAAATTTTTAGATTTGCTTCTTTCTTTTCTTTTGCCCTTCATTATCCTCAAATAGCACTGCCTGAAGGTGACTTTCCTGAAGTGTGAAGTCGGAGGATTAAAATGAATTCATCTTCTTTCTGGGAAAATGTGCTTTATTAGTGATGACAAGACATTTTAATATCTTCATTCGCTCCTTACCAAAGTGTAAACTCTTAATTTCCATTTTCCCCTCAGATAAACAGCTATGTCTTCTAGGATTTGTGTTGATTTTTACCTTCAAATCTACTTTGCATCAGAAACTGGCATTTGCCAACCCTTTTATTTGTGTAATTTGGTTATGGGTTCAGAGCCGGGATACTTAGACATTTGTGTGTGTGTGTGTGTGTGTGTGTGTGTGTGTGTGCGCGCGCGCGTGCACATGCTTAGTCACTCAGTCATGTCTGACTCTTTGTGACCCTCTAGGCTATAGCCTGCCAGGCTCCTCTGTCCATGGGATTTTTCAGGCAGACATACTGGAGTGAGTTGCCATTTCCTTCTCCAGGGGATCTTCCTGACCCAAGGATCAAACCACATCTCCTGTGTCGCCTGCATTAGGCATCAAGAAGTAACAGCCTAAATATAAAAAATGGCGAGTAGTAATGCAGGCCAGCGCCATCCCATTGGCCCAGTCTTTCCTCTTCCTACAGTTCGTACTCTCCCTGTTCCCCGTCGCATCTTAATCTCCATCATCCGTTTCTCTGCCCCACTTTTACAGATGAAAATTTAGCTTCAGGGAAGTTAAGAAACCTTCCTCCAGGCACACTGTTTGTGTAGGAGCCAGAGTTTGAACCCAAGCAGACTTACTCCAGTGCCCAAGTTCTGACGCCAGCATTACTAATTCTGTGACCACGTGCAACTTATTTAAATTCCCCTGCCTTCATCTCTTCTTGTGTCAACTCAAGGTGTAATAATACTCGCCTCTTACATTGGAGAAGATTAACTGAGTTAATTAACACTTACATGTAATTCCTGGCAGTAAAAATAACTGTAAAGATAATAGTGATGATATCGATGATGACAATGAAGATGAAGACCGTTGATCTCTAAGATAATTGCTACAGTAACTATCTAGGACAGATCATGATTAAGAGAAGCCAGGCTCAATCTATGAAAGAGAAGGGTTCCACCTTGCCAAAAATGAAGTCATATTTCCACTAAAAACGGAGCCTTCTGGGCTCTAAAGAATTGTTCTAAAGAAATCGTCTATGGAAAAACATAGATTTGGAGTCTTGGCTCCACAACACTGAATGTCTGCACGGAAGCGATGTAACCTATTTAATATTCATCATCCATTGTACCAGGGCGTGTAGCACAGCCAGGCACACAGATGTCCTCCGTTCTTACGAGGCAGCTGGAGGAACCACAAGATAATTGAAATTGAGACACACATATGTGAGCACATTCTTTATCCTCTGTATAAAAAAATACTTTTCAGTGGGAGCAAAGGATGTGACCTTAAGTCAGACGTATATGCTCTTCTTGTGGTCCAGCTGTAGGGGCTGCAGTATACTTTAGCAACAATGGGAAGTTTGAATTACTAAGTTGACATTTTCTCTGTAACATGAATGGATATCTGAACAGAGTTAGAGAAATCATCATGACAGCCTGCAAGTCAGAAGGCTCTCATTGTCTCTTGCCCTTCTCCTTCAAGATAGCCCAGACAAGCATCTTTTCCTCATATAGTTTTCTCAGGAAAACTATTTTGCAGTTAGGGATTTTAAAATAGTATAATTGTTACACCTTATGAAATAGGAATCACTAAAATACTAGGGCTATTATTAGAGGTAACTCTACCATAGATAGATAACCATATCCTTTTCCTGAAAGGATGCTGACATGTAATTCTTGAGAGATACCGGAATGAGCAATGTACTAGGTGGTCTGAGAGTTGATTAGCTGGGCTTCACATCATTAAATTATACAGCATTTTAAAGAATAAATGGACAAATGACCAGGAGAAATGTAAACAATTATGACTTATCAGTTTAGCATTTTGATGTGTATATTATCTCCTTGTGAGAAAGTGTTAATATTGAAATTGTCCCCAGGAAAGATTCTCCTAGGGGCCAACAGAAGATTCTTAATAATTTTGCTTTTTCAAGAAATACTGGGTTGGCCAAAATGTTTGTTCAGGTTTTTCCACAACATCTTAGGAAAAACCTGAATGAACTTTTGGGTGAAACCAATATTTAATCAGATTTTTAAATATATAGATAGATATATATTTCAGATATAAAATATGCATATCCATGTGTATATATGTATATATTATGTTTACACTTTAGGTTTAAAATTAATATTTCCCCCTTTCTAAATAGTCTAGGAAAATAAGTCAAATATTGATGTTCACAATTATAGAATTAGATATAATAGTAAAATTTTGGAGCATCTAAAATATCCCCAAATAATCACATGGTCAGTCTCCCACATTAACGTGGGTTAGCTCTGATAAAACACATTCTTCACAAACTATGAGGGGTTCCTGAGGAAGCGTGGTTGAGTAGGGATGAGAAGAAGGGTGACGGCTCTGTAGTAGCACCAGTCTTTTATGCAGGGCTAGTTCTGATGGTTCTCGTGGTCACTAAAGTCTGAGAAATGGTACTTTGATCCTCACTGAAAAAGGAAAACACCACCTCATGGATTTCTGAGGGGACATGTAGTAAACTGTCCCAACATGATTTGACCCTTTTTTTTTTATTATTTTAGATATTTGAAAAACTATGGTTTTCTATGTGTTTATGATTATTATATCTTCTTCGTGGAATAAACCTTGTTATCTATATGGAAATATCTCTTTCATTCAGAATGAAGGAAAAAAGGAAGGAAGGAAGGAAACACATTTAATTCTCCTATAGATCATGTAGTGTAAATATTAATCCCAAAAGTACATTAAAATTCAGAAAATCTAAGTAACTTGCTTAAGGCCATGCAGTTAAAATGCTAACGTAAGTCTGTCTGACTCCAGAACTCACGTGTTTGCCCCTACCTAGCACTTCCTCCACATTCTGCTCTGCTGGTATCAAGACAGATAACACGTCACTTCACGTCACTTCATTTCTCATGTCCACCTTGCTAACCTGTACGGACAGAAGTTGGTTTGAATGGTTTACAAAGTCCTTCCCAGCTCTCAGGTCTAGATATTAGACATGTTTGCTGCCGTTTCACCAACATCCAGCAGATGGCAGCACAGATCAAAGACCAGCTCATCTAAATCAATCCGCCTTATCACTGATATTTCAAACATCTGAAAATCAGATTAAAGTTATAGCTTCAGATTGTAAACACACATAAAAATATATAACATCTCTATTATACATACACTATAGATATGAAAATGAAAGTGAAAGTTGCTCAGTCGTGTCCTGCTCTTTGCGACCCCATGGACTTTACAGAATTCTCCAGGCCAGAATACTGGAGTGGGTAGCCTTTCCCTTCTCCAGCGGATCTTCCCAGCCCAAGGATCAAACCCAGGTCTCCCACACTGCAGGCAGATTCTTGACCAGCTGAGCCCACAAGGGAAGCCCTAGCATACTGGAGTGGGTAACCTATCCCTTCTCCAGAGGGTCTTCCCGACCCAGGAATCAAACCAGAGTCTCCTGCATTGCAGGTGGATTCTTTACCAACTGAGCTATCACTACAAATATAAACATATGCAACATTAATGTATATAATTTAAACTTTATACCAAAATGCAAAGTATGTAATTCACTCATTCATTATTTACTCAACAGATATTAAGTGAAACAAAATTCTAAAGCTAGAGACCCAGCAGTAGACAGACAACTAATTTTGCCCTTACTGAGCCTGTGTTACTTTGAGGAGGCAACAGATGATTGAGTAAAAAGAGAGTATAATTAAATATGGTATGTCAGTAATAAATGCAAGATATTGAAAAATCAGAAGAGGAATGTTTATGTGGGGATGGAGGGTGTGCTTATATCTTATTTACAAAAAGATACATTAATGTATGCATTGTGTGTGTTGCTGTTGTTCAGTTGCTAAGTCGTGTCCTACTCTTTGTGACCCCGTGGACTGCAGCACAACAGGTTTCCTGTCCTTTAGTATCTCTCAGAGTTTGCTCAGATTTATGTGCATTCAACTGGTGATCCTATCCAACAATCTCATTTTCTGCTGCCCTCTTCTCCTTTTGCCCTCAGTCTTTCCCAGCATCAGGGTCTTCTCCAATAAGTCAGCTCTTCGCATTAGGTGGCCAAAGTATTGGAGTTTCAGCTTCAGCATCAGTCCTTACAATGAATATTCAGGGTTGGTTTCCTTTAGGATGAACTAGTCCCTTGCTGTCCAAAGGACTCTCAAGAGTCTTCTCCAATACCGCAATCCAAAAGCATCAATTCTTTGGTGCTCATCCTTCTTTATGGTCCAACTCTGAAATGCATACATGACTACTGGGAAAACCATAGCTTTAACTATATGGATTTTTGTCAGCAACATAATGTCTCTGCTTTTTAATATGCTATCTTGGTTTGTCATAGCTTTCCTTCCAAGGAGCAAATGTCTTTTGATTTCATGGTTGCAGTCACCATCTGCAGTGATTTTGGAGCCCAAGAAGAGAAAATTGGTGACTGCTTCCACTTTTCCCCCATCTCTTTGCCATGAAGTGATGGGACTGGGTGCTATGATCTTAGTTTTTTTAATGTTGAGTTTGTGTGTGTGTGTGTGTGTGTGTGTGTAATGTAAAAGCTGATTGAAAAGTGCAAGATACACAAGATACTATCCCTTTATTTTTATTTTTTTGATACTATCCCTTTAAACCTGGTGAAGATCAGTTAGTGAGAAAACAAAGGCAGAACCTATGACTAGATTGTGGTGTAGAGAATCTCTATAGAATATCAGTCCTATGGAATATTAGATCTAGAGCAATGGACTTTGGAATGCCAATGCTAGATCTTAAAAGACTGGATAGGTATTAGATCTGTAAGGGTGTTCCAGGTGGGTGAAATGAGAGGCGGTTTACATAAGAAAAGGTTTGTATCTGAAAACAGACACAAAATCCACTCTGTCCTCATCTTATATATTCAGATAAGTAGGGGAGACTCCTCCTCTGCAGGATTGCCTTGGCTCAGTTTCTGTGCAGACAACAGAAGGATTCTGTTGCAGCCCCAGATAACAACCGGTTTGGTTTCAGTGATGAATTATCATTTCTTAACCTCTATAAAGTTTGCTTACTGGTGCACCAGTTGTTAGCTCCCTTTGGAATCGTACTGTCCAAGAAAGACTAGTGCTGATACTGAAATTGACAAATCGTCAGCACCAAGTGTGGTAGCCTTAAAAACATACCACTCATGCTTTTTGAATCCAAGTTGGTATTGCTCACTGCAGGACGGGCCAGTCAATCAAGAGGCGAGTTGTTGGGGCAAGAAATAGGGACCGAGAAGATGGAAGACTCGTGTTCCAAAGAACCATCTTACCCGAGTTAGAATTCTGTGCTCTCAGTCTCAATCATGTCTGATCCTTTTTGACCCCATGTACTACAGCCCACCAGGCTCCTCTGTCCATGGGCTTTCCCGGGCAAGAATACTGGAGTGGGTTGTCATTTCCTCCTCCAGCAGATCTTTCTGACCCAGGGATTGAATCTATGTCTCCTGTGTTGGCTGGTGGATGCTTTACCACTGAGCCAACTGGGAAGCCCAGTAAACATTTAATGAAGATAAACCAACACATTAGAGTCTGAGGTACATTTCTGTTTGTCACTTTTCCAGAACAGGTCACACACAGTCCTATCCTGTGAGCATTAACCTGTTTAAAAACGTAGACAGTAAGACCTCAAACTGCCATTACTAAGGTTTTAGAAATAGTTTCTATTGAATTACTAATAAAATGGATAGAATTTCATATTAGGAATACTGGGCCTTGTTTTAGTGTCAGCCCTAAACTTTACCAAAGCTATATTAACTTATGGGAACCCGAGTTTCTTTTCTATAAAATGAGGCTAAAAATAATGCTTACCCTACCTGTACCTCACAAATATGCTCTGAAGGTAAAATAAGATCTGTAAATAAAAGGATTTGCATATTGTAAAATTCCATGGAAATCCAATGTGGTTCTTATGTAAATATGCCTGTGATATTAATGCCTGCTCTCCTGACTTAGAAATGCTATTTTCCCCTGAAGTTCTCTACAAGAGAACTGAAAATACTAGCCTATTTGGCCTCAGTAAGGTATGGCTGTGCTCACAAGACAACAAAGAATATGTGGAAACTTGGCATTGAACCCACCTCCTTAGGAAGATGCATGGAGAACTGATTGTCCTGTTGTATCACAATTGTTCATTTAATTATCTGTCTCTCCTGCTAGAGCAGGGATATGTCTGTCTTAGGAACTATTGTATCTCCAGTTCTAAACATAGGGTCTGGCATAAAGTAACCTCTTAATTGTAAGAATGAAAAAAAAGTGAATGAAGAGCTGGATAGGTGGGTGGGTGGGTGGGTGGGTGGATGGATAATCCTAGAAGCAATTATCACTGCAGTCAGGAGGAAAAGTCAAAACCTAGTCCAAACCCATGATTACAGTAGTGCATGCATGGTCACGCAGTTGTTTCCGAGTCTCTGCAACCCCACGGATAGTAGCCTGCCAGGCTCCTCTGTCCATGCGGTTTCCCAGGCAAGAATACTGGAGTAGGTAGCCATTTCCTTCTCCAGGGCATCTTCCCAACCAGGGATCAAACCAGCGTCTCCTGCATTGCAGGTGGATTGTTCACCGACTGAGCCACCAGCATAGCCCTTATGATTACAATGGGGTATCCTAAAAGAGAATACAAGGCTGGCACTCAATAATTTGACCTACCTTACCAACCACATCTGGGGAGTCTGTTCTTGGGTAACATGCCATAAGATGACAAGCACCAGGCAGTCAGATCATAGATTAGCAGAAATCAAACTCAGAAATGGGTCTAAGGTAGATATCTCAGCTCCCAGAATGGATATGGAGTGCTTATCAATTTAAAAAAAAAAAGGGAAAATGAAATTTCATAAGTGGACTAAGGCAAAAACCTCAGACTTAGGAATTAAAGCCCAGGAGGAGGATCAGGATTGGGCCAAGCAAGAGCATCATTTTAAGAACAGGGAAATGATGGGAGGCTGGACCAGGAGAATCGTTTCAGGAGCACAGATGTGACAACCAGCATGAGTGTGTTGGCCAAATAGGAGGACACCCACAGTGACCCAGCCAAGGCTGACTTTGGAATTGGGGCAGAACAGAGTTGGCAAGAGGGCAACACAAGTGAGAAGAGTGCCACACAGCTCATGGAGCCCAGGTGGCGGCTGCCATCTGTGTGTCCCCATCATCTGTCCCCACGGGTGTCAAGTTTTTCACTCTGTTATGAGATTCAAGGTCACATGCAGACTAATGGCTTGCAAAGGGTAAAGATATTTTACAAAACTATGCAGACACATAGTTCCCAGGTTACGTGGTGCACCTAAAAAGCAGCGTGTGATTCTAGAGACCGAAATGTCAGCTCCTTTTCAATCCCACAGCAGCATTTTCCTGCTGCTTATACCTTGGCAACAGATTCTCAGATTTTCCATAATTCTTGGCACTTACAGTCAAAGTTGACCCCGGGCTCTTGCCTGATTTGGTGTAGGCTTGACCTGACAGAGACCACAAATTAGGTCATAATTTCCAGTTTCTTTCAGTGCCTCTACACTCTAGGATCTGTTTGACTGTTAAAGGAAAAAAAGAATAAAATTATTAATATTCCTCTTAAATCTAGTTTAGATGATCACACTGAATGGGTGAGTGGGCATGGCTTGAGTGACAGGACTCACGATGAAAGCAACTTGGAACAAAAAAAGATTTGGCAAACCCCACGCTTCATGCTTTGTCATGCTGTGAAAAACTCCACGTGACTTAGAATCAATATGGTACAAGATAAGTATAAAAGGCCAGATTTGAATCTATTACTGGAAAATGTCAAGAATGGGCTTTGATGGCTTAGATCAGTGTCTCAGTTCTTCCTCCTGAATCTGAGCAATTGTCTGTCTTCAAAAACTAACACATTTCTGAAAATGGCTGATGAGAGTCTGTACATACTCTGTGGTATGATACAATACACAGGTTTTAAGTTTTACATTTTTGCTAATAATCTATCAGATGAATTTGCGTGAACTCTGGGAGGCAGCGGAGGACAGGGGAGCCTGGCGTGCTGCAGTCCATGGGGGGTCACAAAGAGTCGGACACAACTAGGCAACTGAACACCAGCAACAACAATGTGAATAAGCATGAGAGTTGGAAAGGACAGGCTCCTGATTCAAATAGAAGCTTTTTTCTTTTTGTGTCATCTGCTCTTAGTTGTGGCATGTGGGATCTTCTGTGGCCAGCGCACAGACTCTCTAGTTGTGGCCTGCAGGCTCAGTAGTTGCAGCTTAGCTGTGACATGTGGGATTTAGTTCTGCCACCAGGGATGGAAGCCATGTCCCCTGCATTGCAAGGCAGATTCTTAACCACTGGATTGCCTGATGTTGTTATTGCTGTTCAGTTGCTAAGTTGTGTCCGACTGTTAGTGTCCCTATGGACTGAAGCATACCAGACTCCCCTGTCCTCCACTGTCTCCTAGAGTTTGCTCAAATTCATGTCCATTCAGTGGGTGATGCTATCTAACCATCTCATCCTGTGCTGCCCTCTTCTCCTTTTGTTTTCAACCTTTCCCAGCCAGCAGGGTCTTTTCCAATGAGCTCTTTGCATCAGGTGGCTAAAGTATTGGAGCTTCAGCTTCAGGATCAGTCTTCCCAGTGAGTATTCAGATCAACTGGTTTGATCTCCTTGCAGTCCAAGGGGCTCTCAAGAGTCTTCTCCAGCACAATTTGAAAGCATCAATTCTTTGGTGCTTTGTCTTCTTTATGGTGCAGCTCTCCCATCCATACATGACTACTGGGAAAACCATAACTTTGGCTATACAGACCTTTGTTGTCAAAGGGATGTCTCTGCTTTTTAATATCCTGCCTAGGTTTGTCATAGCTTTCCTTCTAAAGAGCAAGCGTCTTTTAATTTCATGGCTACAGTCACTGTCTGCAGTGATTTTGGAGCCCAAGAAGAGAAATTTGTGACTGCTTCCAGTTTTTCCCCATCTATTTCCTCATCTATTTCCCCATCTATTTCCCCATCTATTTCCTCTATTTGAAGTGATGGGACTGGATGCCATGATCTTCATTTTTTGAATGTTGAGCTTTAAGCCAGCTTTTTCATTCTCTTTTACCCTCATCAAGAGGCTCTGTAGTTCCTCTTCACTTTTTGCTATTAGAGTGGTATCATCTGCATACCTGAGGTTGTTGATATTTCTTCCAGCCATCTTGATTCCAGCCTGTGATTCATCCAGCCTGGCATTTTGCATGATGTACTCTGCTTATAAGTTAAATAAGCAGAGTGACAATATACAGCCTTGACATACTCCTTTTCCTATTTGGAACCAGTCTGTTGTTCCATATCCAGTTCTAACTGCTGCTTCTTGACCTGCATACAGGTGTTTCAGGAGACAGGTAAGATGATCTGGTACTCCCATCTCTTTAAGAATTTTCCACAGTTTGTTGTGATCCACAGTCAAAAGCTTTAGCACAGACAATGAAGCAGATGTTTTTCTGGAATTCTCTAGCTTTCTCCATGATCCAGTGAATGTTGGCAATGTAATCTCTGATTCCTCTGCCTTTTCTAAACCCAGCTTGTCCATCTGGAAGTTCTCGGTTCATGTACTGCTGAAACCTGGCTTGAAGGATTTTGAGCATAACCTTGCTAGCAAGTGAAATGAGCACAGTTATATGATGGTTTGAACAGTCTTTCACAGTGCCCTTCTTTGGGATTGGAATGAAAACCAACCTTTTCCAGTCCCGTTGGCATTGCTGAGTTTTCCAAGTTTACTGGCATATTGCATGCAGCACCTTAACAATATCATCTTTTAGGATTTTAAATAGCTCAGCTGGAATTCTGTCACCTCCACTAGCTTTGTTCGTAATGCTCCTTTAGGCCCACTTGACTTCACATTTCAAAATGTCTGGCTCTAGGTGAGTGACCATACCATCGTGGTTATCCAGATCATTGAGACCTTTTTTGTATAGTTCTTCTGTGTATTCTTGCCACTTCTAATTAATCTGCTTCTGTTAGGTCCTTACTATCTCTTCCTTTATTGAGGCCATCCTTGCATGAAATGTTCCCTTGGTATCTCCAGTTTTCTTGAAGAAATCTCTAGTCTTTCCCATTCTATTGTTTTCCTCTGCTTCTTTGCCTTTTTCACTTAAGAAGTCTTTCTTATCCCTCCTTGCTCTTCTCTAGACACTGCATTCAGTGGAATATCTTTCCCTTTCTCCCTTGCCTTTCGCATCTCTTCTTTCCTTGGCTATTTGTAACACTTTCTCAGACAACCACTTTGCCTTCTTGCACTTCTTTTTCTTTGGGATGGTTCTGAAGTCTCCAAGTAGAAGCTTTTGTTCCTCCTCAGACCTAGGCAGTATAATGGGAGAAGCCATTTGATGGCTGAAAAGCCGGGAACTCAGTTCTTGATTTGGATGCAAGTCATTGACCCAGGTTTTCTCCTCAGGGTAGTATATGTTACGTGAAAGTGAACGTTTCTCAGTTGTGTCTGACTCTTTGTGACCCCATGGACTATACAGTCCATGGAATTCTCCAGGCCAGAATACTGGAGTGGGTAGCCTTTCTCTTCTCCAGGGGATCTTCCCAATCCAGGGATCGAACCCAGGTCTCCCGCATTGCGGGTGGTTTCTTTACCAGCTGAGCCACAAGGGAAGCCCAAGAATACTGGAGTAGGTAGCCTATCCCTTCTCCAGGGGATCTTCCCGACCCAGGAATCGAACCAGGGTCTCCTGCATTGCAGGCGGATTCTTTACCAACTGAGCTATGAGGGAAGCCCCATGTCTTGAGATATCTGATACAAATGGAGTAAAAATGTTAGCGAACGGAAGTCTGTGTGCTTGACACACAGTGAGGCAAGACAACACTGATATGTCCGCTTATATTAGTTAAATGGTAGAAGGGAAATGCCGGAGAAGGCAATGGCACCCCACTCCAGTACTCTTGCCTGGAAAATCCCATGGATGGAGGAGCCTGGTAGGCCGCAGTCCATGGAGTCGCTAAGAGTCAGACACGACTGAGCGACTTCACTTTCACTTTTCACTTTTCACTTTCATGCATTGGAGAAGGAAATGGCAACTCACTCCACTGTTCTTGCCTGGAGAATCCCAGGGACGGGGGAGCCTGGTGGGCTTCCGTCTACGGGGTCGCACAGAGTCGGACACGACTGAAGCGACTTAGCAGCAGCAGCAGCAGCAGCAGAAGGGAAATGCAGTAATAAAAATTATGACCACAAAAATGTTTTTACACATTATGTAGTCTTTGCTACAATTTGATCTCTGCTTCTTAGGAATTCAAAGTGTGGATCATTCTAGATATTGAAAGCCCATGGCCAGTAATTATTGAAAGAGTACAAAGAATTATGAGTTCCTTTTTTCCATTTATTTTGGATGCATCTGAAAGTTTTATATATATATATGTATATGTGTATGTTTTCAAATGGAGGTGGGAGATGATTAGAAGAGGGATCCATGGAATGTAATTAAGAGGCTAAGACCTTGTGATAAGGAGAGACTAAGGGACCTGAGTGAGTGGAACAATTAAGTTAGTAAGAGATAAGAGTAACCAGCCTTGGATTAGTCTTGCCCACGAGAACAGACCCATCCCTTAGAAGGGATAAGCATGCAACGTGGACTTGGGAAATCCACCTGGGTCCGTCACCATAACTTGTCTTGTTATTCTCTTCCTGTGGATATAGTTATTTCATGTACATGTATGTTTGCTGCATGTGTGTTCTTTGTGGGGAAGGGAGGTGGTTCAGTTCAGTTCCGTCGCTCAGTCATGTCCTCTTTGAGACCCCATGGACTGCAGCATGCCAGGCTTCCCTGTACTTCACCAACTCCTGGAGCTTGCTCAAACTCATGTCCATTGAGTTGGTGATGCCATCCAACCATCTCATCCTTTGTCATCCCCTTCTCGTCCTGTCTTCAGTCTTTCATAGCATCAGGGTTTTTTCCAATGAGTAAGTTCTTGACATCAGGTGGCCAAAGTATTGGAATTTCAGCTTCAGCATCAGTCTTTCCAATGAATGTTCAGGACTGATTTCCTTTAGGGTCGATTGGTTGGATTTCCTTGCTGTCCAAGGGACTGTAAAGAGTCTTCTCCAACACCACATTTCAAAAGCATCAATTCTTCAGCACTCAGCATTCTTTATAATCCAATTCTCACATCCATACATGACTACTGGAAAAACCATAGCTTTGACTAGACAAACCTTTGTTGGCAAAGTGATGTCTCTGCCTTTTAATATGCGATCTAGGTTGGTCACAACTTTTCTTCTAAGGAGCGAGCATCTTTTAATTTCATGGCTGCAGTCACCATTTGCAATGACTTTGGAGCCCAAAAAGATAAGTCTCTCACTGTTTCCATTGTTTCCCCATCGATTTCCCATGAAGTGATGGGACCAGATGCCATGATCTTAGTTTTCTGAATGTTGAGTTTTAAACCAACTTTTTCACTCTCCTCTTTTACTTTCATCAAAAGGCTCTTTAGTTCTTCTTCGCTTTCTGCCATAAGGGTGGTATCATCTGTGTATCTGAGGTTATTGATATTTATCCCAGCACTCTTGATTCCAGCTTGTGCTTCATCCAGCCTGGCATTTCACATGATGTACTCTTGATATAAGTTAAATAAGCAGGGTGACAATATATAGCATTGATGTACTCCTTTCCCAACTTGGAACCAGTCTGTTGGTCCATGTCCAGTTCTAACTGTTGCTTCTTTACCTACACACAGATTTCTCAATGTTCCCTTGGTATCTCTAATTTTCTTGAAGAGAGCTCTAGTCTTTCACATTCTATTGTTTTCTTCTATTTCTTTGTATTGATCATTGAGAAAGGCTTTCTTATCTCTCCTTGCTATTCTTTGTTTTTTTTTTCATTATTGTTCTAATAGTATCTTTATTTTTTTAATAGGATTTTTATTTTTTTACTTTACAATACTGTATTGGGAACTCTACATTCAGATGAGTATATCTTTCCTTTTCTCTTTTGCCTTTCACGTGTCTTCTTTTCTCAGCTATTTGTAAGGCCTTCTCAGACAACCATTCTGCCTTTTTGCATTTCTTTTTCTTGAGGATGGTGTTGATCACTGCCTCCTGTACAGTGTCACAAACCTCTGTCCATGGTTCTTCAAGTACTCTATCAGATCTAATCCCTTGAATCTATTGTCATTTCCACTGTATAATCGTAAGGGATTCTGATTTAGGTCATACCTGAATGATCTCTAGCGGTTTTTCCCTACTTTCTTCAATTTAAGTCTGAATTTTGCAATAAGGAGTTCATGATCTGAGCTACAGTCAGCTGTTGGTCTTGTTCTTGCTGACTGTATAGAGCTCCTCCATGTTTGACTGAAAGAATATAATCAATCTGATTTTGGTATTCACCGTCTGGTGATGTCCATGTGTAGAGTTTTCTCTTGTGTTGTTGGAAGAGGGTGTTTGCTATGATAAGTGCACGCTCTTGGCAAAATTCTGTTAGCCTTTGCCCTGCTTCATTTTGTACTCCAAGGCCAAATTTGCCAGTTACTCTAGATATCTCTTGACTTCGTACTTTTGCATTCCAGACCCCTACAATGAAAAAGAGATTGTTTGGGGGTATTAGTTCTAGAAGGTCTTGTAGGTCTTTGAAGAACCATTTAACTTCAGCTTCTTCAGCATTACTGGTTGGGGCATAGACTTGGATTACTGTGATATTGAATGGTTTGCCTTGGAAATGAACAGAGATCATTCTGTTGTTTTTGAGATTACACCCAAGTACTGCATTCCAGCTTCTTTTGTTGACTATGAGGGCTATCCCATTTCTTCTAGAGGATTCTTGCCCACAGTAGTAGATACAGTGATGGTCATCTGAGTTAAATTTGCTCATTCCGTTCCATTTTAGTTCACTGATTCCTAAAATGTCAATGTTCACTCTTGCTTTCTGCTGTTTGACCACTTTCAATTTACCTTGACTCATGGACCTAATGTTCCAGGTTCCTGTACAATATTGTTCTTCACAGCATCGAACTTTACTTCCATCACCAGTCACATCAACACCTGGATGTTGTTTTTGCTTTGGCTCTGTCTCTTCATTCTTTCTGGAATTATTTCTCCACTCTTCTCGAGTAGCATATTGGCTACGTACCAATCTGGGGAGTTCATCTTTTGGTGTCCTATCTTTTTGCCTTTTCATACTGTTCATGGGGTTCTCAAGGCAAGAATACTGAAGTGGTTTGCCATACCCTTCTCCAGTGGATCACATTTTGTCAGAACTCTTCACTCTGTAGGGAGGTGGTTCATATTCAGTATTTCCTGGATCCTCCCTCCCAGTGGGCAGATTCAACAAGTCCCTCGTGCTCATGCAGATTCCCAGAACTCCTTCCTGGAGACATGCTTCAGTTTACCCAAGGTCAGGACTGGAGATTTTCTTGTTGATTCTCCACAGTGGCCCATCTGAGGAAATGTCTATTTAATTACATGCTGATTACATGCCATCAAATGGGGGTGTGAAGAGAGTCTTCATGGCTTTTTACTATGGGAAGTCATACCCCTTTTCTGTGAGGCCCTGAACAGCATTCAGACAGAGTCTATTCATTCTGGGATGGTCCAACCATGAATGGCCCCCAAACCAGGCGTTAGTGACTAACCACTGTAAGAAAGAGAAACCAGATTTTAATAGACCCTGGAAAAGAAATATCACTTGTCCTTTGTACTTTGCCCTTGCCTCCTATAAGAAATGTGTCCTTTGATTTAAAATTTTTTGAAAGAATTCTGGTTTGCCAGAGTTGAACTTGGCGTTTCTTCTCATTTTTTATTTGCTTATCCCAGTTTTCCATCCTGTCGCCGATGGTGCCCATTTACTGTATTCAGTACATAGTACAGAAGATATCCTCTGCATTACTTAGCTCACAGTTAGTGCTAATTGTCAGTGCTTTTAAAGTGTATGGTTTTGATTTAGCAGTCTTCATTATTCACTGTTAAGACACTGTTCAAAACTAGTATTGATTTCTCCACACACACACTCAGTTTTCAGTTACTAACAATTGAGATAAATCAGAGTCTCACCATCAAGTGTCTGACTCAGCTGTTTCTTTCTCTCAGTTTTCCTGAGATGTAGTAGGCCTGTTGCTCTGGTATATCCTTGAAAGATACACAAAAAGGGAAAAACAGATTGCTCGGTGGATATTATAAATCAGGGTATTGGTCCATAAAGCCTCGTGTGCTTGGCTGCTCTAACTTATTAGATAAAGTCGGGGACGTTGACATGTAAAAAACACAATGTGTCTGTCTTTCCAAGACCATCTACAGAGTTGAAAGACAGAAAATACGAGCTCGATTACATCGAAACTAGTCATCCTTTTGAAATCTTCCACATAGAGAATGCTTTCTGCCTGGAGATTTTATGATGGAGCTAAATATAAGTCATGGTCTGTTGGAGGGTTTTAATAAAAATAAGTGTGAGTTTCATCAGACTATAGAAGGGGATCTGCTCAGGAACCATGGAATTAGATACTATTATGACTCACACATCCCTGCTTTGATAAATTTCTGTTTTAATGTCAGTCAGTTGGTGATTAATTTCAGACTTGTCATTTTCTGTATTTGCATAAGGTCCAGCCATGAGCGACTATGCAAATGCTTTCCTTTAATTAAGTCTCACTGTATTGCCTATAGTGGTAAAGAAATGATATTGTAGTAAATATTTCCAGTAGAAATTAAATATGTGCAAATATTACTATAGTAATGAAAAAAAATCACATGAGCAGCTCTACTTATCCCTCTGCTTCCAAAGAAAAAGATCAAAAGAAAAAGCAAAGTCTACATTTTTGTTGGGTAGAGATATAAACATATTTTTAGTGGTTGGAGTGTAAAATATTATATTTTGTGTCAACTTCAGATGTTACAAATGAATCTTTTAGAAAGAGGAAAATCACCCTCTCTTCTACTGTTAACTATTAATCATATATGAGCTTTGAATATTTTAGGATATTTATTTTAGCCAATAAGGACTGTCTTTGGGGAAAATTGAGATGGTTTAGTTCACATACTAGTAAAAATTAAAAGCCATTTTCTGCACTGATGCTTTGCACTGTATTCTTTAAATAGATTAACTAATAATCATAGGGGTGTCAGAATCTGTATTGGCGTTCTGTAGCTGAACAAATTAACTCAAACTTAGTGGCTTAGAATAGCATTCAAGTATCTTCGAATTCGGTCAGTCAGAAGTCCAGGCAGTTTGGCTGATTTCTCTGCTTAGGGTACCGCAGGGTTGAAATCAAGGTGTCAGCTGGTCTGGACTCTTACCTGGATTCACTGGGGAAGAATTTGCTTCCAGACTCATTTGGGTTATTGACATAGTTTAGTTCCCTGCAGCTAACGGGACTGAGGCTTCTGCTTCCTTGCTAGCTGTTGGCCAGGGGTTTTCTCAGCCTCTGGAGGATAACTGTATTCCTTGGTTCTGGCCTCCTCCGTCTTCAAAAATAACAATGGCATGTTGACTCCCTCTGTGCTTCTGGTCTCTCTGACTTCCTTTCTGCCTTTGAAAGGGTTCATGTGATTAGATCAAGTCAAGATGATAATGTTCATGGTCTAAGGTCACCCTACTTGAGACTAACTACAGCTGCCTAATTTTTTTTTTTTTTCTTTTTAAACGGGCTCAGTAGTAAAGAATCCTCCTGCCATGCAGTAGATGAGGGTTCAGTCCCTGGGTTGAGAAGATTCCCCTGGAGAAGAAAATGGCAACTCACTCCATTATCTGGAAAAGCCCATGGGCAGAGGAACTTAGTAGGCTACAGTTCATGGGGCGATAAAAGAGTCAGACATGACTTAACAACTCAACAACAACAGTTATTTTTACAGCAGCACCTAGATTGTTGGTTGATTGAATAACCACGGGGCCATCTTTAGATCTGCCTACCACAAAACTCTTGTAATACAGCTTTCTGAATGCTGTCTTCAGCTTGGTGAAAAATAAACTGCCTAAAAATTCCAGTCTTGCAGACACAAACTTCATCACTTCAGCAAATATCATGCAGTACATTATTTAAGAGTAATTTGGAAAGTTTGATGTTTTTTATTAAACCACAAACGTGAAATAAGTTACACTTTATGGGGAATGAAGAAAAGAATATTACTTATGTTAACTAGGACTTTAAAGGCACTTGATTTTTGTAACTTTTCCAAGTGACTCAAATGATATTATAATAATACATTATGAAATTCATCAACCCCAAAACTGTCCACTCTAGTATTATGCGAAGAATGGCAAATCTGGTTTTAAAAGTTTAGCACATCAATCTTTGGAACATTTATTTCCTCTATTGTTCTCCTTTAAAGGGACACATGGTTGTTAAAAATGTTGGTCTCATCAAAACATTTATGTAACACAATGGAATGAAAGAAAAGATTATTTTCTATAAAAATCAGCATATTGCTTGTGCCATTCAGCACCTCTACCCAAGGTCATAGTGAGAGCAACCTGGGATTTCCAGCATTTTCTTTTAAAAGAGATTCACAAAATAAGATTTTCTTCAAACCTTTATTGCTAACCTCTTTGTATCTTGCATTAATATGGTAAGAAATTTACTGTTTAATTCCCAAACAGAGATGCAGAGCAATTGGTCTGAAATCCTTTGTAGATGGTGCCTGCTGCTGCTGCTGCTAAGTCACTTCAGTCGTGTCTGACTCTGTGCGACCCCATAGACGACAGCCCACCAGGCTCCCCCATCCCTGGGATTCTCCAGGCAAGAACACTGGAGTGGGGGTACCATTGCCTTCTCCAGTGTATGAAAGTGAAAAGTGAAAGTGAAGTCGCTCAGTCATATCTGACTCTTCATAGCCGACTCTTAGCGACCCCATGGACTACAGCCTACCAGGCTCCTCCGTCCATAGGATTTTCCAGGCAAGAGTACTGGAGTGGGGTGCCATTGCCTTCTCCAAGATGGTGCCTGGTGGAGGAAAACAATCTTTCCCTGAGTAGAATCTCTCAACAGTGAGCCTGGTGGACCCACCATTGCTCCATGTTTCTCAGTCTTGTAACAATTGGACCCTTGTAACAGTAGCCTAAGCGGGATATTTCCACTTGCCTTGCTTCTCTGTGAAAGGTGTCCCAGGGACTAATACACACAGAGGGTTAGGAACTAAACTGGCTAGTGGAAAATGTGTAGTTTGAACCCAGAGAGTCTGAACTGTTGATCACTATGTTATAGCTGTTCTGAACAGCATATTAGTTTAAATGTCTTCAGAAAACAGCATTATTTTAAATGCTTATTTGCCCCCATTGGGAGTCCTTGAATACAAAGCTCTTCTCCAGGTCAATCGAAAGGAGCTTACATTAAGGAAGGCATTTTTCTAAATTTTATTATGTCCTCAATCCGTAAATTTATGGCACTAACTCAAAAGTTATATATCTTCAATAATTACAACTAATATTTGCAACATTATACAAAGAGATTTTGCATGTAATCCTCTTAATACTATGAGGGTTGAAATATTAAATGCATGTAAAATAGTGTGCACATTAAAAATATTGCTTCTTATTGTTTTATCACTGCTTCTTTTGCATAGTATTTAACCATCTCAATAAATAAATAAATTGGTGTTATTACCGTTTTACATTCTAAGGCTCATACTCTAGGAAGTTACAAGACTCACTCGTGTTTACAGTATCTGATAATGAGCCTCAATAATGGGAAGGAAGGTGAAGTTGCTCAGTCATGTCCGACTCTTTGCAACCCCGTGGACTGTAGCCTACCAGGCTCCTCCGTCCACGGGATTCTCCAGGCAAGAATCCTGGAGTGGGTTGCCATTTCCTTCTCCAGAGGATCTTCCCGACCCAGGGATCAAACCCAGGTCTCCCACATTAGAGGCAGACGCTTTAGCCTCTGAGCCACCAGGGAAGCCCCATGGGAAGGAAAAGGAGGGATAAAATAACAAAAGGAAAAACCATCTATAAAGCACTTTGAAAATATTTTCTATGTTGAGTCTTGTTATTTAATCAATGTTAGTTACTGTTTATGGACTGTCTAGACCCTTAACTGCTCTTTCTCTCTATTTTCAGACACAATTTATTGTCTATTTTACAGCTTATTAAAGAGAGAAAACGAAAAGTTTAAATAAGCCTACTTTATAAAACAAATTTGAAATGGAGGGAGATAAAAATTAGAACTGTCTGCAGGCTTTTTCATTCTTGTTCTTCTGTTACTGCTCTTTTCAGGGATCTGCTATTGGCTGCGAATGGTTCATAAGTACTATAGAACAAAGGCCCACACATAAGCCTTTAAGGGTGTGTGTTTATGTGAATCTGTATGAAAATAAATTACTAAAAATTTTCAACACTGGCTGAAAGAATGGCTCAAAACCATTTGAGTATCCAGAAGTCCAAGTGATAAACTAGTACATATCTGGAACCAAATATATGTTAATATATTTGGAACCCAAGTAGGGCAACCTGGTATCAAACCATAACCAGACTGTACTCCAAAGGGAGGGTGGTGCGCGGCCATCGAGTATTCAGGAACTCAAAGATGCTGGAACAGGGACTTCCCTGGTGGGCCAGTGGTTAAGACTCCGTGTTTCCAATGGAGGGGGATTGGGTTCACTTCCTGGTCGGGGAACTAAGATCCCACATGCTATGTGATGCAGCTGGAAAAAAAAAAAGAATGATGCTGGGACAGCCAAATAAAAATCAGATTATATTATCAGACAGAAAGTAGCAAGTCCTTGATAATGACTCGAGATCCAAGAAGCACACTATGGTTTCCCAGCTTCAGCACCATGTGTGAGGTGTGTTCATCAAGGCATGAGGCAACAACAAGAATCAACTGAATGCATCATAAGTTAGAGTTAATCCATGTTTGAACCATTATTTAATATTGGTTGAAATGTATTACCAAGTCTCTTTCTCTGATATAGGATCAATTTGCTTCTTTGTAATTCTGATATCCACAATGAGAAATCACTCTTTAGATCTTTGCGGAATTATGCCTGCATTGCCTAATCATGTATCCAGAGTTATCCGAATGAGCAAATTTATCACTGAAAGACCATCAAAAGAAATTTAGGGATATGGTTAACCATGTCTTTCCCTCTTCAGTTCTGTTGCTCAGTTGTGTCTGACTCTCTGCGACCGCATGAACCACAGCATGCCAGGTTCCCTGTCCATCACCAACTCCCGGAGTCCACCCAAACCCATGTCCACCATGTCGGTGATGCCATCCAACCATCTCATCCTCTGTCATCCCCTTCTCCTCCGGCCCTCAATCCTTCCCACCATCAGGGTCTTTTCAAATGAGTCAGCTTTCCACATCAGGTGCCAAAGTATTGGAGTTTCAACTTCAACATCAGTCCCTCCAATGAACACCCAGGACTGATCTCCTTTAGGATGGACTGATTGGATCTCCTTGCAGTTCAAGGGATTCTCAAGAGTCTTCTCCAACACCACAGTTCAAAAGCATCAGTTCTTCAGTGTTCAGCTTTCTTTATACTCCAACTCTCACATCCATACATGAGTACTGGAAAAACCATAGCCTTGACTAGACAGACCTTTGTTGTCAAAGTAATGTCTCTGCTTTGTAATGTGCTGTCTAGCTTGGTCATAACTTTCCTTCCAAGGAGCAAGCATCTTTTAATTTCATGGCTGCAGTCACCATCTGAAGTGATTTTGGAGCCCAGAAAAATAAAGTCAGCCACTGTTTCCACTGTTTCCCTATCTATTTGCCATGAAGTGATGGGACCGGATGCCATGATCTTCGTTTTCTGAATGTTGAGCTTTAAGCCACTTTTTCACTCTCCACTTTCATCAAGAGGCTCTTTAGTTCCTCTTCACTTTCTGCCATAAGGGTGGTGTCATCTGCATATCTGAGGTTATTGATATTTCTCCCGGCAATCTTGATTCCAGCTTGTGCTTCTTCCAGCCCAGCATTTCTCATGATGTACTCTGCATGTAAGTTAAATAAGCAGGGTGACAGTATACAGTCTTGATGTACTCCTTTTCCTATTTGGAACCAGTCTGTTGTTCCATGTCCAGTTCTAACTGTTGCTTCCTGATCTGCATCCAGGTTTCTCAAGAGGCAGGTCAGGTGGTCTGGTATTCCCATCTCTTTCAGAATTTTCCACAGTTTATTGTGATCCACACAGTCAAAGACTTTGGTATAGTCAATAAAGCAGAAATAGATGTTTTTTGGGGACTCTCTTGCTTTTTCCATGATCCAGCGGATGTTGGCAATTTGATCTCTGGTTCCTCTGCCTTGTCTAAAACCAGCTTGAACATGTGGAAGTTTAAATGTGTAAATTCACTCTGTGTTCTCTGCATTAAAAAGCTGTATCCAGGGACCCATTCTGTCTATCCTGGTGGTCCAGTGGTTAAGATTTCACCTTCCAGTGCACATGGTGAGGGTTCAATCACTTTGCCTTTGAGTATTTCAGTGCCAGCCAACGATCACTTCTCACAAATTGATAGGCAAAGAGAATTATTTGTTACCCTGTCCAACATGGAATCTCCTAGTCTGAAGTAATGGAAATTGGGTTCACAATTTACAGAATTCTCAAAGGAATTCTATCATGCCAAAACAGTTTCATGCTATTTTGCATTAACAAAGAAAATGTTACTAGAATTTGAAGGATAGAATATACTGAAGAGGAAACAAATGCTGTTTTTCTTTTACTGAATACTTCTGTTTAGCTTTCTTTATTTTGGTGCTGAATTCTATTCTGAGAAATTTCGACTTTCACTTTGTCACAAACTGAAAAAAAATTCAGATTATAGTGGATTGAATGGTACCCAGCTGAGGCTTAAAATGTGTAATCCGTACCAAGAGATCAAGAAAGCTAAACACAAGCTTTGTGTCAATGTGACCAGCTTTCTTTGCTCTTGAAATAGTACCTAGAACAAAGATGCACAGTGATACAAATACTCATGTGTGTTTTGGTAAAGAATCTACAAGGTGACATCCCTGTTCTTTTTCAAGGGGCCTCAGGAGAGAGATGCTTATGTGTGTGTTTATTCGCTCGGTCGTGTCCAACTCTTCTCGACTCTCTGGACTGTGGCCCTCCAGGCTCCCCTGTCCATGTTCCCAGGCAAGAATACTGGAGCAGGCTGCCATTCCGCTTCTCCAGGGGATCTTCCTGACCCAGGGATCGAACCCCAGGCTCCTGTGTCTCCTGCACTGGCAGGCAGATTCTTTACCTGCTGAGCCATGAGAGAGACACTGGTAGGGAAATGAGGAATATTCTGCTCAAGTAAACTGAGCTGTGAAGTCTGGGAGTGGGGCCACCACAGTCGGTGCTAACTCAAATTTCTTCGTGCAGTACCCTGCCCAGCTGCTACATTTCCAAATGCACTGCTTTTCCAGCAAGACTCGTTTTTAAGTTCTCCTCACACCTGCCATGGCTTTTAACACAGCTGCTTTTAAAAGACGCCGAAATTGGGGACCAGCTGTGCTCTTTCTAGCGTTCCGTCATGCTCGGGACTGGGTTTGTACAATCCTGTCTAATCGGCTTAAGAAAAGTCTTTCAAAGCTGTCATAGAGAACTACTAGTTTTAAAGGTCTATGGCCTATTTTTCCATACCTGGAAAATAAATGACTAAACCCTAATCTTTCCCAAAGGATGTGTGAGTGATACCTTTGGGCTTTCCCAGCAGCGTCTGTCCCAGAAATGGACTTGAGCTGTGAATGTTGAATCCGTTGCCACTGAAATTGGATGGACAGTGTGCTTAAGGATTTTCACAACAGAACTACAATCTGTGTTTTAGAATCAGATTAGCCAGTGGGATATGATTGATTTGGAAAGAGGTGATCTCTTGGTAATGAAGACAAAACCCTTAGCCTGAAACCGTTAGCAACTGGTACACTGTCAAGTGAGTAGGTGGCTTGGAGGCAGCACAAAAGCTTTATAAAGGGTGTGTAAGTGGCAATTTCCTGTTGTTCTCAGCTCAGCTGACTTATTTCAGGAAGATTCCTATGACCAAGACCTGGTGAGGTAGAACATTTATTATCTCCTCTCATCTAAAATAGTGTTTTCTGTGGAGCAGATGATCAATTTTTATGTCTTTCTAGCCCTGGAAATTTAATTCATTTTTTTCATCTGTGGCATAAAATATGAAACACCCTTAGAACAAAGCACCTGACTTACATTCTTTCACTAACTGCTTTTCAGTATCTTGAACACGGACTCAGATACCTTTATAACCTGTAATTTAATAGATATTCTTTCCTCCATAGCTGTAAAGAAAGAAAATCTCATCTGATAGAGTAACACAGCCAAGTAGAAACTTGTACAGAGAACAGAAACAGTCTTGTTCCAATTACATTTTGAAAACTATAGGTACAATGTTGACGGTTATATGGGATATTTCAGCACACTCAAAGCAAGTAAGGTAAGCATAATATGGAGATAAATAGGAAATAATGGTGTAGAAATACTGTCAGTGGACATGAGTCTGAGCAAACCCTGGGAGATGGTGAAGGACAGGGAAGCCTGGCGTGCTGCAGTCCATGGGGACACAAAGAGTCAGACACAGCTTAGCAATTGAACAGCAAGAAGAAATACTGTAAATGGAAGTTGGAGTTAAACTGGTTTCTAAGAGTCAACATACTTCAAAATCTTAGGAGAGAATATTAAATGACCCTGTAGCTAGATACTAAAAAAATAATAGGTTCATGTTACTCATGTACATATTCCTATGATCATGCCAAAAATGCCTTGAGTAGAGATAAATAGACTCTTTATAAAAAAATGGACTCTAGAGTTACTAGAGACATGTACTGTTCCTTCTTGTGTATTTCATCTCAAATATATTAAGGCTATTTCTATCTGATGACTTATGCTTCTAATGCTTCTTCAAGCCACTGTTCTTTATTTAAGTGCTAATTAAGATTGTTCAGATTTTTAGATATCCCTGTGAATACCTCCTGGAGGAGGAAATGACAACCCACTCCAGTATTCTTGCCTGGAGAATCCCATGGACAGAGGAGCCTGACTGGCTACAGTCCATGGGATCACAGAAAGTCAGACACAACTAAAACAACTTCAGTTCAGTTCAGTTCAGTTGCTCAGTCGTGTCCGACTCTTTGCGACCCCATGAATCGCAGCACGCCAGGCCTCCTTGTCCATCACCAACTCCTGGAGTTCACTCAGACTCACGTCCATCGAGTCAGTGATGCCATACAGCCATCTCATCCTCTGTCGTCCCCTTCTCCTGCCCCCAATCCCTCCCAGCATCAGTCTTTTCCAATCAGTCAACTCTTGGCATGAGGTGGCCAAAGTACTAGAGTTTCAACTTCAGCATCATTCCCTTCAAAGAAATCCCAGGGCTGATCTCTCAAGAGTCTTCTCCAACACCACAGTTCAAAAGCATCAATTCTTCAGTGCTCAGCCTTCTTCACAGTCCAACTCTCACATCCATACATGACCACAGGAAAAACCACAGCCTTGACTAGACGGACCTTTGTTAGCAAAGTAATGTCTCTGCTTTTGAATATGCTATCTAGGTTGGTCATAACTTTTCTTCCAAGGAGTAAGCATCTTTTAATTTCATGGCTGCAGTCACCATCTGCAGTGATTTTGGAGTCCCCCAAAATAGTCAGCCACTGTTTCCACTGTTTCCCCATCTATTTCCCATGAAGTGATGGGACCGGATGCCATGATCTTCATTTTCTGAATGTTGAGCTTTAAGCCAACTTTTTCACTCTCCTCTTTCACTTTCATCAAGAGGCTTTTTAGTTCCTCTTCACTTTCTGCCATAAGAGTGGTGTCATCTGCATATCTGAGGTTATTTATATTTCTCCCAGCAATCTTGATTCCAGCTTGTGTTTCTTCCTGTCCAGCATTTCTCATGATGTACTCTGCATATAAGTTAAATAAGCAGGGTGACAATATACAGCCTTAATGTACTCCTTTTCCTATTTGGAACCAGTCTGTTGTTCCATGTCCAGTTCTAACTGTTTCATGCAAAGATGGGCTCGATAAAGGACAGAAATGGTATGGACGTAACAGAAGCAGAAGATATTAAGAAGAGATGGCAAGAATACACAGAAGAACTATACAGAAAAGATCTTCACAACCAAGATAATCATGATGGTGTGATCACTCATCTAGAGCCAGACATCCTGGAATGTGAAGTCAAGTGGGCTTTAGAAAGCATCACTACAAACAAAGCTAGTGGAGGTGATGGAATTCCAGTTGAGCTGTTTCAAATCCTGAAAGGTGATGCTGTGAAAGTGCTGCACTCAATATGCCAGCAAATTTGGAAAACTCAGCAGTGGCCACAGGACTGGAAAAGGTCAGTTTTCATTCCAATCCCTAAGAAAGGCAATGCCAAAGAATGCTCAAACTACCGCATAATTGCACTCATCTCACATGCTAGTAAAGTAATGCTCAAAATTCTCCAAGCCAGGCTTCAACAATACGTGAATCGTGAACTTCCAGATGTTCAAGCTGGTTTTAGAAAAGACAGAGGAACCAGAGATCAAATAGCCAACATCTGCTGGATCATCAAAAAAGCAAGAGAGTTCCAGAAAAACATCTATTTCTGCTTTATTGACTATGCCAAAGCCTTTGACTGTGTGGATCACAACAAACTGTGGAAAGCAACTTAGCACATGAATAATAAAAATAACTTTGCCTTTGCATCCACTTGAAGAAATGTATGTTATCAATCAGCAAGGATGCTTGTGCCCCATAGTGGACAGTGGTCCCTTGCCTCTAGCTGGTGGTTAAAATGAAGGATTGATGGACTCGCTTTAGTGGTTCACCCAAGATTTCAGAAAGCACAGGAAATACTTGTCTTTGTGTGAAATTTCTTGATTTTTTTCAACTGTTGGAAGGCAAATCAAGGAAATGAAGTTTCCCTCAGTCTAGATAAATCCCTTGTTTTGTTCAATGAAGTGCCAAGGTTCAGAAAAATAATTGCAAGAACTGCCCTTTGTTGCATGGGTATTTAGGGTCAGAGCCCAGATCTGAATGGAATCTCCAGATTCCCACGTTGAGCTTTTTCACACTTGATTATCAAGTTCAGGGAGGTTGTTTAGAAGTTTAGAAGCTAAAGGCTTTCAAGTTACATTATTCAAGGAGCTAAAGTACACTATGTTGTTGCTTAGTTGCTAAGTTGTGTCCGACTCTTTAGCAACCCCATGGACTGTAGCCTGCCAGGCTCCTCTGTCCATGGGATTCTCCAGGCAAGAATACTGGAATAGGTAGCCATTTCCTTCTCCAGGGGGTCTTCCCCACCCAGGGATCAAACCTGAGCCTCCTGCATTGGCAGGCAGATTCTTTACCACAGAGTCACCAGGGAAGCCCCCAAAAAGTAAACTGTTATTTCTTTTAAAATACCTCAAGTACTTAAATTTTCCTGAATCTGAAACTATCTCATTTATTTTCACCAAATCAGTGAATAATGAGTAATATATATTGAAAATTATTTTCATGCTTAGCAATTTAAAAATTACTTTGACAGAACATTAACAGGAAGCAAAGTATTTGAAAGTCTAAACACTGGGAATGGGAATTTGCATTCTTCCTAATAATGATCTTTTTAAAAATAAAAGCAAACTCATTGTTTAAAATTACAGAATTGTTTGGGATAAATATATTGTAATTTGAAAAAATCAAGAACTATGTTTCTTCTTTTGTAATAATTTTCTTACCTTAATAATCCCTGTTCCAAAAAATTCTTAATTCAAAAAATACCCAGCAGTATACCATCTGATGACCATTCAGGATGTTGTGTGTATGTATTTAAAATATCTTAATACCTGTAGGTGTCCATTTAATCTCTTACACCCAAGAACTGTCTACATTATTCAGTTTTGCTTATAAAGAGGTTTTTATGTGCCATTATGTTCAGATAATTCAACTGGTAACTTTTTACACTTTGATCATAATAATCTCTTGACTTGTGATTATGATTTTGCTACTGAACAGCACAGGACTACAGCTTTTTTTTTTTTTTTTTTTCGACAACAGTAGAATTAGAGTTTAAGGTGGAGAAAAGCAGGGAGAGAAAGAGGTGGTTTCTAGCGTTTGAAAGTTTTTACTGTGCCTGAGTGGCTAGATCTATTACAATTGTAGTCTGTCTGTTCTCGATGTAACAAGTCCTGTGCGAGGCATAAAGGCTACAGAAGTAGACACGTCCTCTCTGTCCACAGTACAGTAACACACGTGAGTGGAGATTCACTCAGAAACTGGAAGAAGTGATGTTTTCTTGGAATAAGAACTGTTTGTCCAGAAAGGTGACCAACTTTTCTGTAAGGTATTTAACCTCTCAGTGAGCAAGATTCTAAAACCCAAGCTGGAGATCTTTCAGAATCACATGAATAGATAACTGTATTTTTGTGGATAGTTTAAAGGTTCAGTCTTGCTTACAATAAAGGCAGTAAGGCCAGATAACTTAAAGTGATGACATGGTTTTTGTATTTTTAACATGATCAAAAATATGTTAACTGAAAATAATACAGTAACAAAGTCTATATAAAAACTTGCTAAACTTCAACAGTTATCTGAGAAGTTCAAAATAAGATAGCACATTTCACTCAAATTATTATAAAAACACTTAATTTGATAAAAATATTTTGGTATAAGTATAGAAAATGCATGAGCTTTCCGTTGCTGGCAGCAGTGTAAATTTAGTGAGCCATTTTTGGGCATGGCAATTCGGCAGTGTTTCAGTTTTTAAATTTATGATAAAACAATTTTGTTTCTCAATATCTGATCTGGAATACAAGATGGTCATCACTGCATTTCTCTTAATAGCAAGTCATATGAACACCCTAAGTGTCTTATCAGCAGGGAAAAATTCAATAGCTTATGGCAACTATTTTATGGAATCCTCTGCAACCACTAAAAATGTCAGTAATCCATATTTCCTTAACTAGAAAGACCTCAAAGACAGTGATCTTTTGTGTCAAACCACCTGCATGATTTCCAGCGTCATTGTTGGTAGATGAGTTAGCTTAATCTGAAATGTCTGAATGTTTCACAATGTCATTTATTATAAAAATAAATATGAAATTTAACATAATCAGCAGAACAGAAATTAGGAAAGGGCTAAACACTATTGAGGCTTCCCTGGTGGCTCAGATGGGAAAGAGTCTGCCTGCAGTTTAGAAGACCTGGGTTCGTTCCCCGGGTCGGGAAGAACCCCTGGAGAACGAAATGGCAACTCGCTCCAGAATTCTTGTTGGGAGAATTCCATGGACAGAGAGGCCTGGCAGGCTACAGCCATAGAGTGGAAAGAGAGTCTGAGTGGCTAACACTTTTCACTAAGAACTATTATTTAGTACTTTCCAATCTAATAGAAATATGGACTAATTATTAAGGACTATTAAAAAGCTACAGTTGGAAAAATGTGTTTATCTGGTCCAATATTTTATAGAGCACAAGAACACTCATTATCTCTTTCTGTTGTTAATTTCATTTATATTTATTCAACACCATCTGGGTCCCAGCCACTATGGGTACAAAGGTGACCATGATGATTGATGTGATCAAGAAGCTTATGGGGCGGGGCAGGGTGGGAGGGAGACAAGGGAAGGAGGGAGGAAGGCTCTTACAACCTATTAAGAACAATCCCAGGGAAAATTTATAATGCTCTCATTGTTGTGCATACAGAGTATGTTAGCAGTACGTGGATTCCAGAACCTTCCTTGTAGCTCCTAACTCTGTTTTATAATATCTAAGTCTTTGACTTCCAAGTGGCTCATCTCCCAACAGTGTGACATGATCACCTGTGCCTGGAACTGACTCAGCCCTGGTATAGAAGGTCTCTATGGATAGGTTTTTATTTGGCTCCTTTTTTCAGAGGAAAGTTTCCTCTTTGCCTCCCAACTCCAACAATTAAATTTAAGACTAATCTTTCTCAGAAACCCCCCTGCAAGGATAAAGCAACCTAGACCCAACTACCACTCAACTTCTCTTTTTTTTCCCCCCTTGATTTCGTCTATGTTTTCTTATAATTGCAACTTTACTGGAGAAACACCAAGGTAGCTCTGTGCTTACTGTGTTCTCCAAAACAGTGGTCCTTCTCTGGGTATTCACAGGTAGACTAGGAAGGAAATGGCATTTGGTCAAATGATTGAGGGGGAAGATAACATGAAGCTGAATCTTTTATTTTACAACAGAGATTTTCAGAGCCTTTAAATAACAGTTGTATCATGAATCTCCAGTAGGGGTAAAAATCCTATTTAATGTCACGTCCCTTTTTCAAAATTGAAGTATAGTTGATTTACAGTGTTGTATTAGTTCCTGCTGTACAGCAGAGTGATTCAATTATATATACATATTCTTTTTCACCTTCTCTTCCATTCTGGCTTATCACAGGATATTGAATATAGTTTCCTGTGCTGTTTGGTAGGACCTTGTTGTTTATCCATTCTCTATATAGTAGTTGGCAGCTACTAACCCCAGACTCCGAATCCATCCCTCTCCCAACCTCCTCCCTCTTGGCAGCCACCAGTGTGTTCTCTATGCATTTGAGTCTTCTGTTTTGTAGATAAGTTCATTTGTCTCATGTCCCTTTTGTGTGTGGTTAGTACAGTATGGAAAATTCTGAAGACACAGTTTGGAAAATCCCTTTCAAATGTCAGTGCAAAAATGTCAGTAACTTCCTTCCATATGAACCAATTTTTCCCTAGTTACCTTAGGAACTGCTATCACTTATGCTCCATAATCAGTATGTTTCTATTATTCTATTAGTTATAATATAGAGTATATTATAATATAATCTATTCTATATATAATCTACTCTATATTTAATATCTATATTATATAGAAAGCATAATATAGAGTATCAAAGCTGGGGAAATGGGGGAAAGAAATCATTTTGCTTCTCACTCATCATGTTACCCTCAAGTGTGTCCACATACATGTTTTTACATGGCTGCAGGCACCACGTGTGGTTTCAAACATGTAAAGAATTTACTGTTATTTTCTAAGTTGCTCTTTATAGTTACTGTTTTAGTTGAAGCAGCATTTTCCAGTCAATAATTTACTAATTTCCTTATTGCTGTTGAGTTCCTTGTAATCATCCCCTACAATGAAACCACAAAGAACAGCTTAACATTTATGATATTTTTCATCATTTTCAATCAGATTTTTCAAAGACTCATCCTCCTTTGAAACTCACTGCTGCAAAGCTCTTTTATGTCCCATATTGAAGATCAATGTTTAAACTACCTAGCAACCCATAGGGTTTTTACAAATAGTTATTTGACAAACACTGTTGTTGATTTCCTATCAACTAACTTTAAAGTGGCCACATGAACTCTCTACAAACAAGAAAGACCGTTTTGGGGGCAGACAGACCAAAACATTGTGTACCTACTGGGTACGCGTACAGAGGATTTTCCTAAGTAGGTCATCGTTTTATTTCTGTTGACGGCACAGGCGTCATTGCTTTCAATAGTTTGGTAGAAATATATTTGTAAATGCAGCATATGTTTTATTGTCTGAAAGCAAATTTTATGCTAAAAATCAACCAGCTGAAATTCAGCTTCACTTTTCTTTAACTGGAGGACTTTGCTTAACAAATAATTTGGGTTTTTGAACAAATAATTTCTTAACTTTCTTCACCAATGAGAGATAGTAACTCAGGAAGTCCTATATCACAAACATTATAACACCAGACTTATTCATACCAAATTTCTGTGACGTTTTAATCATTTAGATGAGTGATTTACTCAATAATTATTCACTGAACTGAATTAGGCACTGTCCTAGCACTAGAATAGAGTTAAAAATAAAACATACAAAAACCTTTTCTTCACGGAGTTGTCATTCCTAGTGGCTAAAGGAAATAACGTAAAATAAGGGAGATTGCATAGATAGAAATTTAGAATGTGACAAATGCTATGGACAAAAAACAAATCTGGGAACAGTGAAAATAGTGCCAGAGAACAGAGAGAGGACTGCAGATTTCAATAGTCATCAGGGAGGACCTTACTGAAGAGGTGAGAATTGTAACGAACCCCGAAGGAGATGAGAGAGTAAGGTGTATTATCTAAGGGTGGAATATGACAGGCAAGGGAAAAGGCACAGAGCAAAGATCTAGTATAATTGGGGTTTACTGTGTACAAGAAAAAGCCCTGAAATTTGGAATCAGGAAACCCAGGTTACAGGGTGAGCTCCTGTAATATCTACGTGACTGTTAATTAGCAAGTCACTCAGCATTTGTGAAGTTCAAGTATAAAATATGGGGATGGGCTTGGGGGATGAAATCAATTCTGGGTTTTTTCCCTACTCTAAAATTCTGCTGTTATTTGCTCATGAATAACTAGTCATTCAGAGGAGATGAGAGGGCCTTTATCAGCACATCAAATTCACAAGGCCGGGAAACACAGGATGCATTTAAGGAAGCTCATCACAAATGCCTCCAGTGAAAGGATTCAGCGCTTCAAGGTTAAACATCAATAATCTGGAAACCATGATTACGCCAAATACCTCATTCCCTGAAACAGATCAGTATGCTCATACAGGAGTGATGAGGATAAAGCGATGAAAGGGAAACAGACTTCACCTGCTGGTACCACTGTCAGACTCATGAAAGCTCCTGTTTAGTGTGATGTGATGTATCATTTCAGCCCATGGTGTAGGGTATTGTGCGGTCCAAGGTCTGCTGCCAGTTGAAGTGTACAAGCCAATTAGGACACTGGTCCCCCATGGAAAATATCCAGGCAGTGCCATTCTCAACATGTTCATTTTATGGATCATCACATGCTTTTATTTTTCTTTAAAACTGCACTTTGCTTATATTTTCCTTTGTTGTGCAGAAGCTTTTAATTTTAATTAGATCCCATTTGTTTATTTTTGCTTTTATTTCCAGTACTCTGGGAGGTGGATCATAGAGGATCCTGCTGTGATTTATGTCAGAGAGTGTTTTGCCTATGTTCTCCTCTAGGAGACCAATACAGTACACTAACACATATGTATAGAATTTAGAAAAATGGTAATGATGACCCTGTATGCAAGACAGCAAAAGAGACACAGATGTGTAGAGCGGACTTTTGGACTATGAGGGAGAGGGAGAGGGTGGGATGATTTGGGAGAATGGCATTGAAACATGTATACTATCATGTAAGAAATGAATCGCCAGTCTGTTTGATGCAGGATGCTTGGGGCTGGTGCACAGGGATGATCCGGAGGGATGATGTGGGGTGGGAGGTGGGAGGGGGGTTCATGTTTGGGAGCTCATGTACACCTGTGGCGGATTCATGTCAATGTATGCCAAAACCAGTACAGTATTGTAAAGTAACATAAAGTAAAAAGAAAAATTAAAAAATAAAAATAAAAAAATAATAAATGCATTTAAAAACAAAAAAAAATAAAATAAAACTACACTTTGTGTAGAGCCACAAAAGTGGGACTTGCCCAGTGGCTCAGATGATAAAGAATCTGCCTGCAATGCAGGAGACCTGGGTTCAATCCCTGGGTTGGGAAGATTCCCTGGAGAAGGAAATGGCTACCCACTCCAGTATTCTTGCCTGGAGAATCCCACGGACAGAGGAGCCTGGTGGGCTATAGTCCATGGGATTGCAAAGAGTCAGATGTGACTGAGCAACTAACACACACACACTAAAAGTAATGGATAGCTAGGTAATAAATACCACACAGAGAGATGGTCCCTGTAGATTTACATGCTTTGGGTGACCTTTGGTGATTAAAAATTCATGTGCCTGAGACCGCCTTTGCACTAACAGCACCTCATCAGGGAAAGGACAAGTGGAATTTTTAGAATGTTCCCATCAGCTTCGCATTTATTTCTAGATTTTTCTATTTGGGTCGACTTTACAGCTGTTTCTAGGAAAGAAACACACTTGATTCTTCTCCAGCTTGGAATGCTTTTTTTTTTTTTTCCTTCTTTCTTATTGAAGTAGATGAGACTGAAACTGATTGGCTTACCAAGGGCCACTTAGGGAGGACATTGCCATCATGCACTATTTAAGCAAAACCATCATGAAGGCCCCACAAAGAATGGTTTTAAATTTCAGCTCTTAGTGAAGTAAGTCAGATTCAAGGTCACTTATTCCTCAAGCTCTGCCCAGAGCTGTTGAGCTGGAGAGTCTTGACTCGAATTGGCATAGACAGAGGTATGTTTGATCTTCTTTTTTGCTACAGCTTTATTTGAAATTGATCTCAAATAAATGAACATTTTGTATAGCAAGTGGTTCTGTATGAACAAGAATTATAGAACTTGCCTCCCCCTATGGAGACAGGAGGGAATGTGAGAGAATGAATGCTTTTTTGAATACTTACTATGCTCCAGATTCTGTACTATATAGTAAAATACGCATTTCATTTAAGCTTAGTACAGTAGATTGCTATTCCTGTTTTTTAAACAGGGAAACTGAGATTCAGGCAAATCTTACAGTCATTACATAGTGAAAAAAAAAACTTCCAAAATCTCCATATTTTTACCCCAAAAAAGCATAATGACTCCCATTAGCTAGCCACTGATGATTGCACAGATCCAGGGTTCACTTGACAGTGAATCTCAGAGATGGGGGCTCCAGGAAGCAGGTGTTGTCTATTCCCAGGGGCATGGCCAAGACAGCAGCTGATTCATGCATTATCACTGGGGCTGAACCTCCACCCCTGGAATTTATTATCTTAGCAACGACGGTTACTTCTTATCTTTGGAAAGTACCAGAACCATCTATCTGACTCAGAGGACCTGATCCCAACCGATGCATTTATTTTGTGAGATATTCCAGGACTAAGACCAGGGCACAGGTTTTTGTATCTCCTTTCTGGTAGGTGGTTTGTCTGAGGAGTTTCTCTTGCAGCCCAGAGTCACTGTGGGAGCAAAGGATCAGAAGCAGGGCCTGGGGTGCTGCTAAACAGATGCGTGCTGTGCGTACTCCGTCACTCAGTCGTGTCCGGCTCTTTGCGACTGCCGTGGACTGTATAGCCCACCAGGCTCCTCTGTCCATAGAATTTCCCAGGCAAGAATACCAGAGTGGGTTTTCATTCCTTATTCTAAGTGGGGATCTTCCCAACCCAGGGATCGAACCTCGTCTCTTGCATCCCCTGCGTTGGCAGGCAGATTCTTTACCACTGCGCCGCCAGCAGATAACTGTCTAGCTAATGAAGTGTTCAGATGATCTTCTGGTGATTCTTCTAGGTTCTAAAACCAGAGATGACTGTGTAGAATCAGAGCCCTGCCTTCTAGAAGGTGGTGTAGACGCAGAAGTTTCTGTTCTTTCAACAGTTCTCTTCTGGTGCTCTCTTCCATCCTCTGGTAACACCCAACCCCCATGTATTTATGACCCAGTGTATTTGGAGGTTTCAGTATTTCACCCTGAGAAATGCAAAAAGCATTCTAAACTAGAGAAGAAAACTTTGGCCTCAATATTTTCTGGAGGCAACACTTTTTACTCCGTTTTTCTTGTGGCTGTGTGATGGTGTGTGAGACCAGGTATCTCACACTGCAAGAGGGAGGGACATTTGTGTGACTCTGTTTGTCAAAAAACCACTAACACCTGGAATGGTTTACAATGGCTTCGAAGCCTTTTCCTAGCACTTAAACTAAATTCAGCTTAGCCCAACTAGTGTGTATGCATGTTTGATGGGTGCAGCGGGTGGTGGCGGTGCAGAGATCAAGGGGAATCAACTTAAGAACCACCTTTGTCTTTTATAAATGGAAGCACCGCTGTAGCCACAAGAACCTGACAGCCACGTGTTTACATGATGTTGTTGATGCTAAAAGTCTGGGAAGAAGAGGTGCTGTTTTAACCTTGAGTTGCTATTCTGACCTTTGGACTCATCTCCCACCATGAGGAAGCAGATTCAGAGTCACTCATCTTGAGGCATCTGTGTTGGGCTATTTTCAAGATAAGACCACTTGTCTCATAGCAAGAGATTATTTCAAAGCAAAGTAACTGTTTTCTGTAACTACTTCTGATAGATCTGCCTGGCAATGTAAAATGTCAATTTGAGGAATTCCTTGAGGGTCATGGAAAGAATCCAAGGAATGTCCTGTGTCTGTGGTTAGATTAACATTTTTTTTGTTGTTGTTTACATTTGTTATCACAGCAAATAGGACTTAGGTACGAAACGTTAATCTTAGAAAGTAGAGAGGTACTCAGAAAACTTTTCATTTGATGTTTGTGGTCTACTGAAAACGGCAGCATCACAGTCCAAAAGTAAAGTGAAAGGGGTCATTGGAATCAAGGGAACCAAGTCTTGGGTCAGTTGTGTGATCAGGGGCCACTGGCTTTCCCTAATGCCCTGAAGGACTGTCACCACATTAGTGGAATGGCTGTGACAACGATACCTCCTTGAGTTGTCACAGGCATCAGATGCAACATGTGCAGGAAATGCTCAGGCATGTGGAGGGTGCACGTGCCTGACCTTGGACAGGGATTGTCTCAGAGGCTGGCCATCTGGCTCTCGGACACAACAGCTGAGATCGAGCCCCATCACTCTTCCAGGTCAAGTCCATGGGGAACTGTCATGGCTTTCAACAAGCTTAGCAGCCATAGATGACATGTAATCTCAGTTATATTTCCCCTTCCAGTGAGTGTATTTGCATTGCTGTATTTTCTTGGGACCCATTTTTATTCCAATATTGTTATTCATATTTTTAAAAACATCTCTTATCACCTAACTGAAAAGATGTTTTGTAGGAGTCAAAAGTTTATTTTTTTCCCCGAGATAATCTGTTTATCTAAGGTTCATATTTTTGTGTCTTTTTTATTTAAGTATAGTTAATTTACAATGTGGTGTTAGTGTCAAGCATACAGCAAAATGATTCATTTATAGCTATATGTATTCTTTTTCAAATTCTTTTCCATTATAGGTTATTACAAAATATTTAGTATAGTTCCCTGTACTGACAGTAGGTCCTTGTTGTTTACCTGTTTTACGTATAGTAGTGTTCATATGGTCATCTAAAACTCCTAATTTATCTCCCCCCCCCCACTATCCCCTTTGGTAACCATAAGTTTGTTTTCATTATATGTAAGTCTGTTTCTGTTTTGTAAATAAGGTCATTTATATCATCTTTTAGATTCCAAATATAAGGGATATCACATGGTATTCATCTTTCTCTGACTTCCTCCAATCAGTATGATCATCTCTAGGTCCATCCATGCTGCTGCAAATGGCATGATGTCATTCTTTCTATGTCTGAGTAACATTCCACTGTATATACGGACCGCATCTCCTTCATCCATTCATCTGTTAATGGACATTTAGGTTGTCTCTGTGTCTTCCCTTTTGCTGACAGTGCAGCGGTAAACATTGGGGTGCATGTGTCTTTTTGAATTAGGGTTTTCTCTGGATACATGCCCAATAGTAGGATTGCAGGATCATATGGTAATTCCGTTTTTAGTTTTTTAAGGAACCTCCATACTGTTCACCATAGTGGCTGCATTGAAGTCCATATATATTTTTTTTTATTTCAAACTTTTGGAGTTGAGAAAAACAAAATTAAGAACATGTGCAAAACAACCATAAAAGCACCAGCTCTGTGTGACAGCTTTTGTGGGAGCTGGGCTTCACTTAACAGGGTTTGGAGGAGTAGTCATTCTCTCCTGGAAGAACAAAGGCATTAAAAACATGTGGCGGTCACAGCAGGTGAGGGTGGGTACTACATCTAATTCATTTGAGGGTTCCCCCCAACTGGTGACTCAGACAGTAAAGACTTCACCTGCAGTCCAGGAGACCTGGGTTCAATCCCTGGACTGGGAAGATTCCCTGGAGGAGGGCATGGCAACCCACTCCAGTATTCTTGCCTGGAGAGTCCCACGGACAGAGGAGCCTGGCGGGCTACAGTCCGTGGGGTCACAAAGAGTCAGACATGACTGAGCAACTAAGGACACACCCTGGCAGGGGACCTGGCTTTCAACAGATACCCAAGTCTATAGAATGAATGAATTCCTGTTTTAAAAGCCATGGGCAAAACCTTAGGGCAAATAAGGAAACAAGAGATAGGGTTTTTCTATTAAGTAAACAGGAATAGCTGTATCAGTTGGACTCCATCCTGAAAATGCGATTGAGACTCATCATGACAGTCACTGCAAAGAGAGACCAGTGTTGGTGTATTTGTGCCCGGATTTATATTATGGGCCAAGTTTTCAAAATAGGGATTCAGATTATTTTTCTTCCTTTAGACGAAAGCTGGATTAAAAGCATGGCTTACCCAAGCACTGGCATCATTTATAGCTGCAAGAAAGGGATGGTTCTACTTTAACACTTTATCACTCTCTCACTAGGAAGTGAAGGTTAGTGACAACAGGAGAAAAGGAAAAACATCTACAAAATCATTCATGAAGTCACAGTGACTGTTGACTATTATCTTCTATTCATGGCTTAAAAAAATTGTATACCTTAGTAGTGCCTGTCAGTAAATGAAAGGTTAGATTTTTCGTTATTGTTTTTGAATTATTCTGATTTTTTTCCAGTGCTGATGCATACGTCAGATATATATCTGGGCAGTTCCTCCCTCTAACATAGCTCAAGAAATATTTCTGTACCTCTGCTTCATCATCTTATTGATAACCCTGTTTAGGGATACTTTAACAGGAAACCATGAGAAGGTCTAATCTTGATATAAAGGGTATGTAATTTGCTGTTGGTAGAGTTTCAGGCTTCAAGGGATACTCACATGTGTCACCTGTTGCAGATTCCATACACAGGCATAGGCTTGATCTTAACATATTGGTTAGTTCTGCAAGATAGAGGTATTCTTTAATAACTCTTACTGTTTGAGCAAAAAATCCTGGAAAAGATCCAATAATCCCTTAAACTAAGCTGATATAAACTAGTTTGTTTTGTTGTTCAGTTGCTCAGTCGTGTCCAACTCTTTGTGACCCCATGGACTGCAGCACGCCAGACTTCCCTGTCCTTCACTATCTCCCGGGGTTTTCTCAAACTCATGTCCATTGAGTCGGTGATGCCATCCAGCCATCTTGTCATGTCATCCCCTTCTCATCCCCCCTTCAGTCTTTCCCAGCATCCTGATCTTTTCTAATGAGTCAGCTCTTCACATCAGGTGGCCCAAGTATTGGAGCTTCAGCATCAGTCCTTCCAATGAATATTCAGAGTTGATTTCCTTTAGGATTGACTGGTTTGATCTCCTTGTTGTCCAAGGGACTCTCAAAAGTCTTCTCCAACACCACAGTTCAAAAGCATCAATTCTTCAGTGCTCAGCCTTTTTTAAGGTCCAACTGTCACATCTATATGACTACTGGAAAAACCATAGCTTTGACTGTATGGATCTTTGTTGGCAAAGTAATGTCTCTGTTTTTTAATATGCTGTCTAGGTTGGTCATAAGTTTTCTTCCAGGGAGCAAGCCGTCTTTTAATTTCATGGCTGCAGTCGCCATCGGCAGTGATTTTGGAGCCCAAGAAGATAAAGTCTCACTGTTTCCATTGTTTCCCCATCTATTTGCTATGAAGTGATGGGACTGGATGCCATGATCTTAGTTTCTTGAATGTTGAGTTTTTAAGCCACCTTTTTCACACTACTCTTTTCATCCTTCATAAAGAGGCTCTTTATTTCCTCTTCCCTTTCTGCCATAAGGTTGGTGTCATCTGCATATCTGAGGTTACTGATACTTCTCTCCCGGCAAACTAATTCTTAGGATGGCCAAAGAGTTACATTTGTATTATGTAGACAAACTATTCTTCCCCACATACATTGAACTGCAGAGTCAAACAAGCTAGTCTGGAAAATACATATTTATCTAATAAATACTAAAAGCATTTTAAGAAAAGACTGGCTCTTTGGCATAAAAAATCAATTATCTTAAATATACTTAATATTTAAGTGGTCATTTTTAAAATACTTGAGTCGGTTTCCTTGCTATATCAGGATTCTTTCAGTGTAACTAGAGATGGCAGATCATTGGGGATCTGTACAAAAATGATTTCATCTTAACAGGAACAAATCAGTGAGTCACAGTAAAAACTTTATAGTTAACACATTGAATTTATGCTTTTTTGTTACAATATCATGATAGTTTAAAGCTGTTTGATAATTTATCTTTAAAAGTCTTTAATCAGATAAATCTTGGACAGCAGAAATGCTTATGGGCTAAGAAAGCCTAGTTTGAAGACAATTGAAAGAAGGTGAAGCTTCTTTGAAAACACCATAGAAGTCAAGGAATAAAACTGATTCATTGCAAGCATCTAATTTATATATCTTTTTTTAATGCGGATGTTGAGTAAAGGACATCATCTAATGCAGAAGCATAATGTCGGGAAAGTGTCTTTATGATTAAATTGCTGGCTGCAAGGTGAGTGGGTCTAAACACTCAGAGGAAAAGGTGCTAGACCATTAGACTGAGCAGCATAGATTGTGCTCAGAAATGACCTTCACAAAAAGCTTTAGATGATGGTTACGTTAGTTGAAAGGGCTCCAAGCAGGAAGAGTTGTTAATTCTGAAAGGCATCAATCAGTGATGCTTTTCATTTCTCTCTGCTGCTTCCCGTAAAACTAATTATTTCTTTTCTAAAGATACGATGTTTTTAAAATCAAATTCTTATGTAGTGGAATAATGTTGTTTTACAGTGAAAGGGGGGTGCCTTTACTTGTTAAAACTTGATTCCCTAAATCAGAGCCCCTTTGGGGACTTTTCTTTCTACCTTCTCCCCAGGCTTAATAAATGCAGAATCTGAATAATTTAATGATCCAATCAAGTGACAAAGTACAAAGCGGATATCTGAGCTGGAGCTTCTCCTGGTTCTGAGTGAATTGTGTATTTTCCTTGTAGCCTCTTTGACATCCCTTCTGATGAAGTTTAAAACCAATGCTTATTATTCTTCCCTCATAATATCTGCACATTCAATAAGTATGAAATGTCCTCTAATGCAAAGTATGAGTCAATTATCTCTTAAATACACTGTTTTAAAAAAAAAAAAAAAACTTTCAGTTGCAGTGGATGCTGTAATTTGCCATCCAGGTAACCGTTAAGGACCAAAGTATTTATTGCGCCCCTGCTGGGAGTGTTGGCAGCTGATGGCTCTCAACCACATCCTTTGTGGGCATTGCCTTTGGTTAAATGGAGCTGCCTCACTCAAGGTTATGCTTCCCCGCACCCAGGGCAGCCCACATCCAAGAACCATTGCTCTGTCTAATGGTCCATCTCAGGGTCTGTCTTCAGGGAACCCAAGCTAACCCGTAAACCCTAGAACATCCTGTCTCCACCATTCTTCACACTTCCCTCTACTGTTTCCATCATCTCTGTTCATAGTCAGAGCAGCACTGTAATTTTGGTACCAAAATTCGTGAATGCTAAGTTGCTTCAGTCATGTCTGACTCTTTGCCACCCACATGGACTGTAGCCTGACAAGCTCCTCTGTCCATGGGATTCTCCAGGCAAGAATACTGGAGTGGGCTGCCATTCATCCCCTCCTCCAAGGGATTTTCCTGACTGAGGGGTTGAACCTGGTCTCTTTAAGTCTCTTGCATTGGCAGGCAGGTTCTTTACCCCTAGCGCCACCTGGGAAGCTCAAATGGCTATTGCTTATCAGATGCTAACCATCAAAACAAGATATTCTGAGATTTTCCCTCTAAACTTTGTAATATAACTGGTGTCAACTGAGGGATGCTCAGTGTCCAGATTATGCTTAAATGGAGTGATAAGACTGGTACTTGGTGTTAGTCTGTTTTTAAAAGCCAACTGAATCGTTAACTCATCTGGGAGAATGTTCTCAGTTGACTCCTATTGACCTAATTTCTTGTGTAGCACATTATGCTTCAAGTAGACTTCATAGATTGTTCTGCCCGTCAGGAGAGCAAATGGTACGAACTAGTGAAATTAGGTCCCATTTATTGATTTTTGTTTTAATTTCTATTGCTCTAGGAGACAAATCCAAAAGATATTACTGCTTTTAATGCCAAAGAATGTTCTTCCTATGTTTTCCTCTAGGAGCTTTATAGTACCCATTCTTACATTTAGGCCTTTAGTCCATTTTGAGTTTGTATTTGTGTATGGTGTTAAGAAGTGTTCTAATTTTTTCCTTGTACATGTAACTGTCCAGTTTTCCCAGCATGACTTATTGAAGAGTCTGTCTTCTCCATTATATATTCTTGCCTCATTTGTGACAGATTAATTGACCATAGGTAAGTGGATTTCTTTCTAGGCTTTCTATCCTGTTCCATTGAGCTATATTTCTGTTTTTGTTTTGGCAGTTCCATACAGTCTTGATGACTATCGTGTGGTAGTAGATTCTGAAGTAAGGAAGCCTGATTCCTCCATTTTTCTTTCTCAAGCCTTTGACTATTTTGGCCTTTTGTGAAACTTACATGATATACTAAATCAACTATACTTCAATAAAAATTTGTTTTGTTTTTTAAAATTTATTTTTAATATAAATTTATTTATTTTAATTGGAGGTTAATTACTTTACAATATGTATTGGTTTTGCCACACATCAACATGAATCTGCCACAGGTATACACATGTTCCCCATTCTGAACCCCCCTCCCTCCCCGTACCATCCCTCTGGGTCGTCCCAGTGTGCCAGCGTCAAGCACCCTGTATCATGCATCGAACCTGGACTGGCGATTCGTTTCATGTATGATATTATACATGTTTCAATGCCATTCTCCCAAATCATCCCACCCTCTCCCTCTCCCACAGAGTCCAAAAGCCTGTTCTATACATCTATGTCTCTTTTGCTGTCTCACATACAGGGTTATTGTTACCATCATTCTAAATTCCATATATATGCGTTAGTATACTGTATTGGTGTTTTTCTTTCTGACTTACTTCATTCTGTATAATAGGCTCCAATTTCATCCACCTCATTAGAACGGATTCAAATGTATTCTTTTTAATGGCTGAGTAATACTCCATTGTGTACTTCAATAAAAATTTTTAAATTACAGTAAGTATACATACTACATTATTACATTATAAAATAAAAATTCATAGGATCAGGCCTCAGCCTTTGCGCCTATTTCCTTAAAGTCAGGCCACAGCCGGAGAGAGCAGGGGCCTCATCATGGAAGAGGCATCGTGTTAGCAGGGCCCCTGTTCACTGGACTCACACCTGTTACCTGGGGCTCCTGAGCCAGCTCACAGTGTTTTCTGCACGTACTTGAGGAACATGAACACGACAAACACCTTTTCTGTGGTGGAAAGACTTTCTTCTGTTTTCTATTAGTCATTGTTTTCATCCCTGAGCTTCAAGGAAACCAGAGTATCAAGTCCTACAGTGTTCCTGTTTTCTTTCTCGCTATTCAGTTCTCTTTATCATTTATGAAGCACCAAATCCTCCAAGAGGACCCTGACTTGCACGCTTGGGACACCTCAGGGAACAGAACAGACACTGTCCCTACCCTGAGTTCCTATCTTTGTGCGCTTTCTTTATCCCACCACCCGCGAGGGGCAGGGAGGGAGGGGCTAGGAAAGGAAGCAGCAGTTTTATGGAACACATCCGCAGAGTTTCTGCACACACAGACCTTTTAATTATTCTGTTCTATTCTCAGATCATGTGGCTTGCTTATTTGCTTAGATTATATGATTGCTTTTTAAATAAATTTTATTTTATCAAAGTATAATTAATTTACAGTGTGTTAATTTTGCAATGTGCTGTACAGCAAAGTAATTCAGTTATATGTATTCTTTTCATGTTCATGTTCTTTTCCATTATGGTTTATCACAGGATATTAAATATAATTCCTGTGCTATACAGTAGGATCTTGTTGTTTATCTATTTTGTATGTAATAGGTTGCATCTGCTAACCTCAAACTGTCAATCTTTCCCTCCCCGACCCTCGCTCCACCTTGGCAACTACAAGTCTGCTGTCTATGCCTGTGAGTCTGTTTCTGTTTCATAGATCAGTTCATTTGGGTCATATTGTAGATTCCACATATGAGTGACATCCTGTGCTATTTGTCTTTCTCTGACGTACTTCACTTAGTATGAAGATCCCTAGGTTCATCCATGTTGCTGCAAATGGCATTATTTTGTTCATTTTTGTGGCTGAATTCTGTTCCATTATATATACGCAAGATATATGGTCACTTTTGACTACTGAAATGTGGTTTTTGGTGTGCATAAGACTGAATGTTATCACCTTCCTCTGCGTCACTTGTAAATATTGCTGGAGGAATGAGGCGCTGGTGAAGGGAGGGAATATTTATTTAGCATTTAGTATACTATGGGCTTCCCAGGTGGGACTAGTGGTAAGAATGCACCTGCCAATGCAGGAGATGAAACAGACACAGGTTCAACCCCCTGGAGAAGGAGATAGCAACCCACTCCAGTATTCTTGCCTGGACAGTCCCATGGACAGAGGAGCCTGGTGGGCTACAGTCCATGGGATCACAAAGAGTTAGATACAACTGAGATAATGTCTATTCTGTTATGTACTTTATGTAGGATATGGCGTTTAATCTGCACTGTGAGTTTGAGTTCGATGCTATCTTTATCCCTATTTTATGTAAACAAACCTGAACCTTAGAGACAGGCTATAGAACCTTCTGGAGAAGACACTGGTATCAGTCTGAGCCAGGACTGAACCCAGGGCCCCCTGCCTCCTCCCTGCTGTGCTGACTCTGCAGGTAGAAACAGCCCACTCTGGTCTCTTAGACTTGGCATTGGACCCAGAGCTGGAGAAACCATTTTCCAAGTCCAGTAAGCACTTTTTTTTTTCACATTTCAAAACAAATGCGCTTTAAAATGAATTTGAGTAATAGAGCCTCGTGGGTGCGAGAGGACATGCTGCCAAAATGGGTGTGACATTGGAGGCATCCTTCATGATGGTGGCCAGAAATATGTAAATCTGTTAAGAGTATGTATTCCAGCTTTAGAAGAGTATGTTTTAAAGAGGTTTGAAGCCATACTCTTCAATCCTAAAGTTGTAAATTTAATGAATTGTCTGAGGCCAAATGAGGGGAGTTTGTGTCTCATGGAAGACTTAAAGTACTGACATGTAAAATATTGTTGTTCGTTTCTATATATCCTGCTTTGTTTGGAGTGGCCGTGTAAGGATAGTTATCAGTGGATCAGTAAATAAAAATTAGCGTCAATGTAGACTGAATGTAAGATCCTGAATACTTATATTAAAGCTGACATTCTTAACAACTTACTCACTGGAGACATAATAATGTGTCTTTTGTTACTGCAATATTATTGACTGGAGTGTTTCAGTATTCACTTACATAACAAATCACTGGTCATAGGCATTAGTTTCTGCAAAAATCCCCTGGTCAGTAATGTGTTAAAAGCTAAATCAAAAGAGAACACTGTGTATTAGCTTGTAGGGAATCTGTCCACCTTAATCGCCAGAACAAGGATGTCAGAAACACAGCCCAGCACCTGGGTGGTACTGTCCTTCCCCACACACAGTAGGAACCAGGTCATTCAGCTCTTTTGTGCAAAGGCAAGATGGGGTTCACTTTCATTCGAAACAGTGCTCTTGGCTGGCGCTACTGATGGCTTAGAATTGGCAAAAATGGGAGCCTCTTTGTCATCATGGACTGGATTCTCTGGGGTCAATATGTGTTTTAGAGAGTGCTCAAGCCCCCGGTGCTACACACCATTTGATGTGTATTTCTCTAAGTATGTTTTTCTAGGCAGAGACTTCAGAGCTTTCAGTCCATGAAAGGGTCACAGTCAGGAATGCATTGATCTCATGTCCTTTAAACCCGCTTCAATGTTTCTGTCAAGGGCTTTCAATAAAAGGTGAGCAGCGCACAGTTCAAAAGCCCACTTCTCTGGCAAGGGCCAGAATTCCGTGCTGCTGATTAAAGCAGGGCCACATGCTCTGATGATCAAAGCCAGCTTAGGTCAGCAAACTGAGGGCCCCACCAGGCTGGCTCGGACACCTGCCTAGCAGGGAAAGGCGAGGGAGAACCTCTGCAGAGCCCACCAGATGATGCTTCTTGAGGGTCTTCTCTGTGCCAGAAAATGAGGACCTGGTGTTGAATTGGGTCCTGTCCAGATTAGGCTTATTCTCATGAGCACATAGTAATTAATTACTATTTTTGTTATGGTGGCTCTGATGGTAAAGAATCTGTAATGAAGGGGACCCAGGTTCTATCCCTGGGTAGGGAAGATCCCCTGGAGAATTCCATGGACAGAGGAGCCTGGCAGGCTACAGTCCATGTGGTCGCAAAAGAGTTGGATATGACTAAACAAGTTGGATAAGACTGAGTGACTAACATTTTTATTTTTGCTATTTGCTGTCAAGGACAGAAGGGTGGAAATTGTCCATAAAATGAGTATCTCCCAGAATAAACTTGTCCCCAGAATTATCACCATACATAGAACAGTATACAGTATTTATTTGCAGCGTCTTTCGTAGATCTAGAATCATCAGTTTAGGAATAAAGAAATATGTGTTGTTTTATTAACATTTAAATTCATCTTGCCAGTTCAGGACTATAGAAATGTATTGTTTGTAACTTTGGCCATTAAATAGTTTTTTATGGTGTTTAATTCAGAGACTAGGTTACTCAGGCAATAGCTATGACAAGATATGTTCAATTTATGTTTCAATATTTAATGTTCACCAGTAAACAAAGCCGTGGAAATTGAGCACTTATTAAGGAATTTACTATTTCTTAACTTTAGAAGCATCCTGTAGAAGTGGGGTGGAAATATGCAGTGGCTTCCATCTGGTGGCTTTTGTTTCTCCTTGAAGTTGGGGGAAGCTGCCCAGGAGAAGGAGCAATGTCAGAGGTTTGAGGAGAACGTACTAGAAATAAACACTGTCATTTGTTTTGCTAAAAGCAAATAAATCTGTCAGCTATCTAACTTAACCTTCAGTTTTAAAATGAACAGATAACCAAAATGTACTACTGATTTGAAAAGCAGTATGTAGCATATGAATTTAGGGTCAGATTATCTCGATTTGGGTCCAGCGAACTCAGTAGGTATGTGATGTTGGGCAAGTAACACTCTGCCAGTTTCCTCATTTGCATGATGGGGAAATAACAGGACCCACTTTGACAAGTGTTGTAAATATGACTGCTATAGGTAAGAGCTTACCTCTATGTCAGTAGTACCTGATACACAGAAAGCAAGTGTTAGCAAGTTAGTTAAGGAGAAGCAACAGCACCAGAGACAAGCTAAAATGAAAGACCTTCCAAATAAAGGATTCTGATGGTAAAAGAATTTGAAGAAAGCACTTTTTCAAATTAAATAAAAACTTTTAGAAATTAGAATTTTAAATTACTAATACAGAATGCTGAGAAGCTATTGCCATCAAGAAATTGGAGCAGTTTTTTACCAAGATGCATGCATGCTAAGTCCCGTTAGTTGTGTCCGACTCTTTACAACTCCAGGGTCTGTAGCTCACCAGGCCCCTCTGTCCATGGCGATTCTCCAGGCAAGAAGACTGGAGTGGGTTGCCGTTTCCCCCTCCAGGGGATCTTCCTGACCCAGGGGTCAAACTAATGTCTCTTAGGTGTCCTGCACTGAAACATGGGTTGTTTACCACTAGTGCTACGTGGGAAGACTACTTAACAGGATAGTCAAGGACAACTTAGAGAATGAAAAATAAAAGGACAAAGTTATGAAACATAGACGACCAGGAGCTCCACAGCCAGACTGCATCTCCATCCTCCCTTGCAGTTTGGTGTGGTCGAAAGCAGGAGTTATGCCCCTGAAACCTGAGAAGTAATGTGTCGCTCGCAAGCCCAGTCCTCTGCATGGTGACCAGGGTCCTGCTTGTCTTTGGCCCTAGCAGAGGGGAGACTGGCACGTGGGCACAGTGGCCTTGGAGGCTGCAGATCTACTGAAGTGTTGGTTTTCTGTAGACAGTATAATCAGCAGATGTATATTTCCAAAACTCTACTCCTTTGGCAGGTGGAGGAGATCTAAGGGGCGGGTGGGATGGACCAGGGGTAAAGGCTGACACTTAGGGAACTGCCCAGGTGAGAGGGATAAGCCTGATGGCGGCAGGGAGAGAGGGGAGAGACCAGTGAAATATTGGCAGGCAGCAGCAGTTTGAGGTGCCAAGGTCGACATCACAACGCTGGGGGTGTTGTCTCTCATAGCCTCATTAGCAACCTCTCCACCATCACGTTCTATAGTCTGTTTCAAACTATTTTCAGGCTGTTTCCTGTCTGGAATATATAACCTACCCAGCCTGGACAATCTAGAAAGTTCCTGAACTGCCTTTTCCCCTGCATTGCCTCTTCTCTGAAGGCTTTGCTCACCTCCAGATGAGCCTGCCTGCTTATCGTTTGCCCCATCTCTCTTGATGTCCTCTTCTCCCTTGTAGCGCATGTGAAATGTGGTCATTGTGCTCACTGAGCATCTTCATCCTCCCAACATTCTCCATCGAGTGGTAAAGATTTTTTCATCTTTACGATGAGAGGTGATCACTAGCTGTTTGGACTAATTAATAAGAACAAGGACACTGGAAAGGTATGAACCTTGAACTAGAGCCAGCCCCACTTCCATTCTTATAAAATCTACACAATTGTATGATTCCGGTTTAGTTACTTCAAAGTTAGCAGTTTTCTTATAAGGAAACTCTGCTTAGCAGCATGTAAACACACTTGCACTGAGGGAAGAGAAAAAAGAAATTAAACTTTCCTTTCTAACAGCCAGTTTTCTAGAATTGTACATACATAGCATACTCAAAGTAAACTTATCATTCACACACTGAAATGGTTGATGCTGAGACCCTGATGCTGGGAAAGATTGAGGGCAAGAGGGGAAGGGGACGACAGAGGGCGAGATGGTTGGATGGCATCACCAACTCAATGGACATGAGTTTGAGCAAAGTCTGAGAGATGGTGAAGGACAGGGAAGCCTGGTATACTGCAGTCCATGGGGTCACAAAGAGTCGGACACGACTGAGCGATTGAGTAACAACAACCTTTAACTCTTAGGACACACATAGCTTTTTGTGAGTTGTTTACCTGATATAGTCTTCTCTTTCTCATAGTATCAGAACCCCAGTTTTATTTGAAATAGCAATGTGAGTGGCTGAAAGACCACATTTCCCAGCCTGCAGTGGACCAGTATGTGGTCATGTAAATTAGTTCTGGCTAATGAGATGGTAGGGAAAAGGGAGCATGGACGACTGCTTGTAGTAGCGACTCGTCATAAAGAACTGACTCACCTGGAAGCTTTAGCCCTTTAGACTCCCTCCTTCTGACCCTGTGCCTGACGGCTGGCACCCTAGCAGCTGTCTTGGGACAAGAGGTGACCTTAAATTTGGAGAGTAGTTCTCGAAAGGAAGAGCATTAAGATAGTAAGTATCTGGGTCTGGACTACCAAAGAACCAAATACAAACATAGGATGGGTTTTCCACCATAGACAACCAAACCTAATACCATCTAGCAGGATTTAATTTTTGGTAATTAACAAAAGTGCCCTAATGATTCTTAAATTTATTATGATTTCCATGTAGCTGTGTGTATGCTCAGGAGGTTACAAATTTTTGTCTCAGTGGAAAAATTAGAGAAACAGTATGTGACGCTGAAGTGGGTCCTGTAATGTCCAGAAGGGCCTGCAGGTAGAGCTTGTTATGGAAAACAGCACAGTCCTACTTTTTGTTGAGTCCACAACACGTTACTAACCACTCTACTATCACAGCTCCGTGTTGATTACAAATACACTCAAATTCGAGGATGTGGGGCAGATCATTTTTTGTCTTTTCTGCATCTTTAGTCTTTGAGACAGTCAGATACAGCAGCCCCACAATCCTTTTGTCCCCTGGCATGCTTCTCTGCTTTTCCATTGCCCTGTTCTTTCCCCATAACCCAGCCCATCCCACTGCTACCTCTTGTGACCTGGTGAAGGGACTCATTCACCCAATGGTTCCTGGAAGAGCGGGGATGGATAGTGTCATTCTCCACACCCCCTGCTGTATTGAAATGTATTTAATAGGTTGAAGGTGTACAGCATCATGATTTGATACATGTGTATACTGTAAGATGATAAGGATTGGTTAACACATACATCACCTCGCATAGTTACTGTGTGGGTGGTTAGAACATTTGATTTACTCTTTTGACCACTGTTGAGTATATGATACAGTATTATTACCTCTCGTCACTGTGCTGTGCATTACATCCCCAGAACTTACTCATTTTATAAGTAAAAGTTTGTTCTCTTTGACCAACATCCGCCAGTTTCCCACCCCTGGCAACCACCATTCAATCTCTGTTTCTATGAGTTTAACTTTTCTTTTTTAAGATTCTACACAAAGAGAAAGAAAGTGTTATATAGTATTGGACACTCAGTTATGTCCAATGCTACATAATCGCACTTATTTCACTTAGCATACTGTTCTCAAGGTCCATCCATGTTGTTAATAAAGGTAGAGTTTCCTTTTCTATGGCTGAATGGTAGTCCATTATGTATATACATTTATGCCACATTGTCTTTATCCATTCATCTGTTTACAGACACTTAGGTGGTCTCTGTGTCTTGGCTACTGTAAATAATGCTGCCATGTACATGGCGGGTGCAGAAACTGCTTCACGAGATGATTTCATTTCCTTCAGATGGATCCCCAGAAGCGGGGCCGCCAGATCAAGTACTAGTTCCATTCTTAATTATTCAAGGGACCACTGTACTGTTTTCCTAATGGCTGAGCCAGTTTACTTCCCACCAAGAGAGACAGTCATTCTTTAAGCACACTTAAACCATAACTTTCACGTGTTATTTTTCTAAGTTAACGTTTTCTATTTGCAAAAGAGACTTTACTGCTGGCTCAGTGGTAAAGAATCTGCCTGCAGTGCAGGATATGTGGGTTCCCTCCCTGGGTCGGGAAGATCCCCTGGAGAAGGAACTGGCAACCCACTCCAGTATGCTTGCCTGGGAAATTCCATGGGCAGAGGAGCCTGGCGGGCTACAGTCCATGGGGTCACAGAAGAGCCAGACACAACTTGGTGATTCAACAACAACAACAACACTTCACCAGAGTAAGGAGAGGGATGGGAAAATGTCACAAAGGGAAGAGCGAACCCCATTCTGCCATGGGCGCGTGATCGTCTCTTCTGCCCTAACCCCAGACTTGTGCCTGGCACTCTTTATTTCTACAATTTTGTCATTAATTTGTCCAATGAGTGAATATGTAATGACTAGGCAGATATTTGGTGCTGACATGGTGGATGTCCCAGCATCAGCTGAAATACAGAAATAATGATGGATCGCAATGAATGTTTGGTTAATACTGGTCACAGAGGATTACTAATGCCAGACAGTAAAGCAAAACCCCAGTCAGCTGCATCTGCTCATTCAGGGAAAGGAGCAGAAGTCAGGAGGAGTTTGAAGCAAAAGTCAAAAGGAAATTGGTGGCTATCACTCCCTTCCTATTTCCTATACCAGGCCTTCATCAGTATTTGTTCTTCTGCCTTTGAATAACCATGTTTCCCTTTCATGCACTGGTTCAAAAGTCAGAAAAGTTAAATATAACCCCCCAAAGCAGTATACTGAGCACTTGTGCTACTTGAATAAGAAGCAATGGTAATTGTATAGAAATAGAGATCATTATTTTTCCCTATAATTGGTTTTGGTTTGTCTGCCTTTCACAACATGAGAATAAAACACCTTCTGCATTGTTCTGTGAAATTTTGAAAACCATTTTTCATGCCCAGCATTTTCTTTTTGGGACAGAGGTAATAAGTCTTCAGAAGCTATTTCTATCCAACAGCTGTAACTGTTCTTGAAAACCTTGGCTCTTAAAAAACTTGTAGCATGATGAAAACCTCTCCATCTTTCTGCATAGAGTCTTTGCAAATACCTTCTAATGATAGGGCTCTAATTCATAATAAGAAAACATATAACAATCTAATGATGTAAATGTGATGAGTTAACAATTTATAAATCTAATATGAAGGTTAAAAGGCAGAAATGGTAAGTACTTAGTCGCTCAGTTGTGTCCAATTCTTTGTGACCCTATGGACTGTAGCCCACCAGGCTCCTCTGTCCGTGGGATTCTCCATGCAAGAACACTGGAGTATGTCGCCATTTCCTTCTCCAGGAGTTCTTCCCAACCCAAGGATCAAACCTGGGTCTCTTGCATTGCAGGCAGATTAGTCACCATTTGAACCACCAGGGAAAGCCAGAAGAGATAAAACTAACTGTAATTACAATGGTTTATGGATACACAAGATTTTTTAAACATATATGGTGACATCAGAAACACAAAAAATGGGGGAGGAGCAAGGCAAAAACATAAAGGTTTAGAATGCATTCAAATTTAAGCTGTCAACAACCTAAAACAGACTGTTAGTTGTTTTATATAAGCCTTGTGGTAAACACTAAGCAAAAACCTAGAGTAGATACACAAACTATAAAAGCATCTATGCATACCACTACAGATAATCACCAAATCATAAAAGAGCAAGACAAGAACAAAGGGATTACAGAAAACCAGAAAAAAAAATTAATGGCAATAAGTAAATAGCTATCAATAATTACTTTAAATGGACTGAATGCTCCAATCAAGAGGCAGAGTGGCTGAATGGATTAAAAAAAAACAAGGTACATCTATATGCTGTCTAAAAGAGACTCAATTCAGATGTAAGAGCACATTCAGAGCACACATGAAGAGATGGAAAAACATAATCCGTGCAAATGAAAACCAAAAGGAAACTAGAGTAGCTGTCCTTTAATCAGACAAAATTGATTCTAAGACTAAGACTGTACAAAGAAACAAAGTCATTGAAAAGGGGTCAGTCTACCAAGAGCATATAACACTAGTAAATATTTATGTACCCCAAATAGGAATGCTTCATTATATAAAGCAAATATTAACAGACATAAAAGGAGAAAAAGTCAGCAATATGCAGGAGACCTGGGTTCAATCCCTGGGTTGGGAAGATCCCCTGGAAAAGGAAATGGCAATCCACTCCAGTGTTCTAGCCTAGAGAATTCCATGGACTGTATGGTCCATGGGGTCACAAAGAGTCAGACACGACTGAGTGACTTTCACTTCATGATCAGAGTAGGGATGTTAATCAATGGATAGATCGTCCAAACAGAATCAGTAAGGATATAAGAGCCTTAAATGAAACTAGTTAAGGCTGGTGTTAGGAACATCAGTGAACTTAACAAATCTTATTCAGTTTGTTTTCTAAGCCTGTGAGTCTGTTTCATAAATAAGTTCACTTGCATCATTTTATTAGATTCCATATGTAAGTGATATCACATGATATTTGTCTTGGTCTGACTTAGTTCTCTCAGTATAATAATCTCCAGGTCCATCCATTTTGCTGCAAATGGCATTATTCCATTCTTTTTAATGAGTAGTATTTCCATTTCCCTGGTGGCTCAGATGGTAAAACGTCTGTCTACAATGTGGGAGACCTGGGTTCGATCCCTGGGTCGGGAAGATCCCCTGGAGAAGGAAATGGCAACCCACGCCAGTTCCATTGCCTGGAAAATCCCATGGATGGAGGAGCCTGGTAGGCTACAGTCCATGGGGTCGCAAAGAGTTGGACACAACTGAGCGACTTCACTCATTTCCTTGTATATATGAACCATATTACCTTTATCCATTCATCTACTGATATACTTTTAGGTTTAGCTGCCCAGTTACTCTATAGTAACTGATGGTTACCAAAGAAGAAAGGTGAAGAGAGACAAATTAGATAACCAAGAAGGACCTACGTCATAGCACCGGAAACTCTTCTCATTTAGAGTATTACAAAATACTGAGTAAAGAATTTAAAAAAGCATCAGTCAGTTTAGTTCAGTCGCTCAGTCCTGTCCGACTCTTTGCGACCCCATGAATCGCAGCACGCCAGGCCTCCCTGTCCATCACCAGCTCCCGGAGTTCACTCAGACTCACATCCATCAAGTCAGTGATGCCATCAGCCATCTCATCCTCGGTCGTCCCCTTCTCCTCCTGCCCCCAATCCCTCCCAGCATCAGAGTCTTTTCCAATGAGTCAACTCTTCACATGAGGTGGCCAAAGTACTGGAGTTTCAGCTTCAGCATCATTTCTTCCAAAGAAATCCCAGGGCTGATCTCCTTCAGAATGGACTGGTTGGATCTCCTTGCAGTCCAAGGGACTCTCAAGAGTCTTCTCCAACACTACAGTTCAAAAGCATCAATTCTTCGGCACTCAGCCTGCTTCACAGTCCAACTCTCACATCCATACATGACTACTGGAAAAACCATAGCCTTGACTAGACGGACCTTAGTTGGCAAAGTAATGTCTCTGCTTTTGAATATACTGTCTAGGTTGGTCATAACTTTTCTTCCAAGGAGTAAGCATCTTTTAATTTCATGGCTGCAGTCACCATCTGCAATGATTTTGGAGCCCAAAAAAATAAAGTCTGACACTGTTTCCCCATCTATTTGCCATGAAGTGATGGGACCAGATGCCATGATCTTCATTTTCTGAATGTTGAGCTTTAGGCCGACTTTTTCACTGTCTACTTTCACTTTCATCAAGAGGCTTTTTTTAGTTCCTCTTCACTTTCTGCCATATGCATGTATAACTGAATCACTTTGCTGCACACCTAAAACTAATACAACATTGCTAATCAACTATAGAAAATAAAAATTAAAAAGAAAAAGAAACCGCTGAAGACTTAAATACTGAGGAGTGAGCAGGATGGACGCTGGGTCATGCATTTGTCCCTCTACTTTTCCAGGTTCGATAGTTGGGTCTATGAAAGAAACTAACAACACAGACTAATGGGGGGAAAGTATATAAATGCACTAATTTTTAATTTACATCCATGGGGGTGTCACAGGCCAAAAAAAAAAAAAAAAGTGAATACCCAAAAGAGATTTGAGAAAGAAATGCCTGAGGGCAAGGTTAATGCACAGGCAGAAATCACCACTGTCTTCTACTTATCCAAGCTCAGACACTAACATTTTCACTGTAAAAATGTGCCCCAGTACTTCCACCTTGATCTCTGCATGATTTTACGTAGCGCTGAAAATGGTGACAGCTGAAACTCTTTCACAAACTGGCAGTTCTATAGTGTGTAACCAAAATTAATAAATCAGAAACACTTTCATTTTAGTGACTCCCGTTTTCCTTTTCATTGGCATTTTCACAGTATGCATCAGTGAATATCCTGGTAATCTAATTGACGTATAGTTCAGAACACAGAGCGCTAACATTGGCCGAGGTTAGGATTGGAGAATGTTCACGTTACCTTCTGTGAAGAACAGGCTAAGAAGGCTTGAAGGGAAATGGGGGTTACTGAGGTGGAAGAGGAAGCCCTCATAGCTCTTTAGTATTAGCCTACCTGCTCCATCCATAATACTCAGGAAACAAGACAGAAAGATTAAAAAAAATATTAATACTGTAAAGAGGAAAACATAGTTTCAATCACCTCAAGTCCTAAGATCTTTCTTTAATGGTGGAAGAAACAGCATCTGAAATAGGAAACGTAAGCAGAACTAGAAAGCTGCTTCTCTTTCTGAAGTCAACGTGACAAGTCTTGCTTAAGGAAAACAGGTCTATGTACTTGAACTACATATAAGAGTTATCTAATTATGATAGAACCTTAAGCTGCTGCTGCTGCTGCTAAGTCACTTCAATCATGTCCGACTCTGTGCGACCCCATAGACAGCAGCCCACCAGGCTCCCCCGTCCCTGGGATTCTCCAGGCAAGAACACTGGAGTGGGTTGCCATTTCCTTCTCCAATGCATGAAAGCGAAAAGTGAAAGTGAAGTCACTCAGTCGTGTCCGACCCTCAGCCTTAAGCTAATCCGCTGGAATTTCTGAGGTTTCCTCAGAATTCATCCTGAATATTTGATGCTATTAAACTCTTCAGTCATCCACTAGGAGTCCAGTCAGGCTGTCAGTTATCTGAACTTCTCCACTTTCAGACCCCATGGACTGTAGCCCGCCAGACTCCTCTCTCCATGGGATTCTCCAAGGCAAGAGGACTGGAGTGGGTAACCGTTCCCTTCTTCAGGGGGTCTTCCCAACCCAGAGATCAAATCCAAGTCTCCTGCATCGCAGGCAGATTGTTGACCATCTGAGCCACCAGGGAAGCCCATCACACACATATTTAAGTTCCATATCAAGACACTAACAGAACTGCCTCAGAACAAAGAAGCACAAACCCTTCTAAATACAAAAAGATATGCAAAAGCGACAGAACAAGAAAATGCTATAGACCAGGAGAGCAGTCTTTGGTGTCCCCGACCCCAGACAATGGCAAACCGCTGTTTTGTAAAATATAAAATCACATGCTGGGACTTTATGGCAGATTGCCTAAGCATTTCTAAATGTTTTCTTTCACTTCCAGTACACATATCATGGCTTAGTTCGTGGACCAGCACAGGTATAAACCACACAGTGAAGGAATAGGAATGTAAAGCAGTAAGATTCAGTCAGTTTAATTGCTCAGTTGGGTTTAACTCTTTGCGACCCCGTGGGCTGCAGCACACCAGGCTTCCCTGTCCATCACCAACTCCTGGAGCTTACTCAAACTCATCTCCACTGAGTCGGTGATGCCATCCAACCATCTCCTCCTCTGTCGTTCCCTTCGACTCCCACCTTCAATCATTCCCAGCATCAGGGTCTTTTCCAGTGAGTCAGTTCTTCACATCAGGTGGCCAAAGTATTGAAGTTTCAGCTTCAGCATCAGTCCTTCCGATGAATATTCAGGACGGATCTCCTTGCAGTCCAAGGGACTCTCAAGAGTCTTCAACACCACAGTTCAAAAGCATCAGTTCTTCAGCACTCAGCTTTCTTTATAGTCCAACTCTCACATCCATACATGAGTACTGGAAAAACAAAAGCTTTCACTACGCAGACCTTTGTTGGCAAGGTAATGTCTCTGCTTTTTAATATGCTGTCTAGGTTGGTCATAACTTTCCTTCCAAGGAGTAAGCGTCTTTTAATTTCATGGCTGCAGTCACCATCTGCAGTGATTTTGGAGCCTAAAAAATAAAGTCAGCCACTCTTTCCCCATCTATTCGCCATGAAGTGATGGAATATTTCTCCTGGCAATCTTTATTCCAGCTTGTGCTTCATCCAGTCCAGCAGTAAGATTAGGGGTATATAGAAATATACATAAAATGAATGACAAACAGATTCTGTTTATTAAATAAGGAAACCATTATACTCATGCCCTGATGCCACAAAGCCCTGTGTAAGCAAAGCAAAACCTCAGCCTGTAAATGCTTCCAACGTTACAAAGTTGGTACCTAAGTAGAACCCATCCCAAAGAGCCAACTGGCTTTAAGCTACAGCCGATCGGTAATATCCTTATTTTTTTATTTGCTTCCACCTTTTCTCTGTAACTTTCTCTCCAAGCAGCTTCCAATTTGGCACTATCTTTTTGAATCAATTTTTGCTCAAATAAAATCAAAATTTTAAAATATGTCACAATTTATTTTTTAATAGGTCCAACACTTTACCCTATTAATAAATGTAAAATGGCTCTAATTCATGAATTTTTTAGAAAGGATTTTCAGGTTACTTAAAACAGAATTCAACAGTCTGTGTTAATATTATATATTTTTTATATATGTATACTTTCCCCACTTGGAATAGTATATGTAATTTTTTCAAGAAGACAATCTGAAAATTATGCTAACACTTACATAATAAAGAGAAAGGGGATAAAATATATATATAACATAAGAACATGTAGAATTAATACGTATATAAGCAAATATTAGCATTGATAAAAGGATAGATCAGAGCATTTAAAAATAAAATAGTAACCAAAAGGTAGAGGAAGGAGATAGCACATGGGGATAAGAATAGAAACTATATTTGTTTTATAAATTTGACTTTAGAGTCTTATAAAAATTTATATAAGTATAAAGCAATCTCTACATCAAAATGTGACAGTTGCACCTTTTGTCCAGCAGGTGGCATAACACCACCAGGCAGACTCTTCTAGTGTCTGAAAGAAATGACTGAGACAGTCATTTGACTGTTGTCCTACATGGAAGGGTACTTACCATAAGGACAAAAACAACTGCAAAGGAGCATCAACTTGTGTTTTCATTTTCTTGATAATTTTTTATTATTTATTCTGATGCCATGTGTATGTATTATTGTATAATTGAAAATATGAATATTTGATATAAGGAAAAGACACGGCAAAAAAAATTCTGTTGAATTTGAATAAATAGTATTTTATGATATACATTATTTTATTAAACTAAATGATCCTTAGCTTTGTCCTCTGGAAAGGCTTAGAAACAAGGGCTAAATCCTGCATACTGAGATCATAGTCTCCACATACCATTTTCTACACAGCTGATTACAGCTCTGTGACAGGAAATGTACAAGATAATCCCAGAATAGCAAAGGCAGCTTTGATGATATTAAGTTAAAAAGGCTCCCAGCAGCTGGTGATGAGAAAACTTGAACAATAGTAAAGCCAATAACTGCAATAAGCTGAAACATATCAAGGGTGTTAAAGTTCATGTATTCCTAGTAATACCATGAAAATAAAATATATGGACCATCCTTGAAAATGTGGAGAAACCAAAATAATTACAAACTAGCAAAGGGGCGAGATCAGGGAAGATGGGGATGAATGGGATGGAAGTTAGGGGTTAGCATATGCACAGTGTTAAATATAGGATGGATAAACAACAAGGTCCTAGGGTATAGCACAGGGAATTATATTCAATATCCTGTGACAAACCATAATAGAAAAGAATATGAAAAAGAGTGTGTGTGTGTGTGCATATTACTAAATCTTTTTTGGTACAGAAATGAACAACACTATAAATTACTTAAGTTAAAAAAAAAGGCGGGGGGAGATCACATATTCTGCTTTCTCTATACAAACTATTCCAAGTAACCAAGTAGGTAATGAGATGTTTCTTTTTATAGAAGTATTTCATCTAACAAGTGTTAGTTGCTCAGTCATGTCTGACTCTTTGCGACCCCGTGGACTGTAGCCTGCCAGGCTCCTCTGTCCATGGAATTCTCCGGGCAAGAATACTGGAGTGGGTAGCCTTTCCCTTCTCCAGGGGATCATCCCAAGCCAGGGATCGAACCCAGGTCTCCTGAATTGCAGGCAGATCCTTTACAGTCTGAGCCACCAGGGAAGCCCCTCATCCAATAAACAAAGAGAGAATTTTAAACTTTCATCACCACCATCCTACAACCTTTAATCAGTCATCAGATTCAGACTGTGGTGGTCACTGACTGCCCATGTCACGCGAAAGCCACGGGGCGTGTGCTTCCGGTTGGAAGTATACGTCACCACCTGCGGGATATTTTTTGCCAAAAACTGAACCTTAATCTAGTGACATCCCTACGCAATACTCACTCCATGGAAGTATCAAGCATTCTCAATGTGGCCAGGCCAGGTGGAAATGTGCTTTAAATGTAAAAGACATACCTGAGGGTAAAAACTTAGTATGAAAAAAAGCATGTAAAATATCTTAATAATATTTAATACTGACTACATGCTGAAATAGTATTTGTATATATTGAATATTAAAATGATATCCTTAAAATGAATTAAAACTAATTCTTTTCCTTTTTAAAATGTCTTATTATAAAATTTGAGGGTATCTATGGTAAAAAAAAATGTGTGTAAAAGGTCAAATAAAATTATGGTTAATATTATGTTGCTGTTTGGACAGCCCGGCTCCAGTTTTCACTACAACTTTCAGGAAATACCTGGGACAGAGGAACAGATTACATGGCACCAGAAAAATGGAAATAACAAAATCCAGGATTTTTGGAATCACTGCAATTCTAATCCATTTTAACTAGTCAAGGCTAACAAAAATGTATATGCCTGATCATTGTAATTCATGTAGAGGTAATCATGAATATTGATAGCTATGAAATCAAGATTTAATTTCTCAATTATATTCTCACTGTTGCTAATAAAAATAAATGTATAACAATTAAAAACTGTCTTTGCATGGCCAAAAGTAATTTATTTTATTACCAGTGGTCTGTGAACCACACTGTGCAAAACACTGATATGTATTTGTTCCTCCTGAAAAACTTTTGAACAGAAAACCTTATTATCTCAGCTTTACAGCTATATACAGGCATAATTATTATCTCTATACTATTAGAAAGCCTTGGTTTAAATTTTACTATGTCCTTAAGGCTCCAAATAGCATTCATATAGCTCATGAGAATGAACTTAATTTAAAATAATTTTGATTAAAATGTAACAAAGCCAAATTAGACATGTGGAATGTTTTAATTCTGTCCATCCTCTCTACCACTGTTGTCCCCCAAATTAAACATCAAATGATTAAATTTACTATAAAAAGGCAGCATAGGTATTAATTTATGTATATTCATATTTCAATTTTAACATGACATTTTTTACATACTTGACATAATAGGTAACCCTAAAATTAGGTAATTTGTCATTCAGTTTATTAAATCAGAAATTATTTAATGGTATCTAAACTTTTACTTTGATTGTTTCTCCTTTATGAAAAAAGTATACATGTTTAGCATGCTTTAATCTTTGATCAGGAGAGAGAACATATGTCTAACCAACTCGCAGATACCTTAAATAGCGGAATTTTTTTTTCCTTTACTCATGCTGCACCAAAGCGAGAGGCCACTAGGGGGTAGTGTGTGGTTAGGGCAAAGATCTCTGGGGGATTGGCAAAGCTCTCTCAGCTCCGCTTAAGGTACATACGACTAACGTGATAAGTAGCAACAGAAGCGTGTGTTTGGTTCATCTTCCTTCTGTGAAGTTATATGGACCATATGCAAATTGATGACTACTTCTTGGAAGAGACACTTTGCTGAAAGCGTGAACCCTTTAGCTTCATGACAGTCTTCTGGTGACGTCCTCAATTCAGTTAAAATCAGTTGAATTCCAAGCAGCAAAAGCATAGTAAGTAATTAGCCTTAGCATTTCTCAGCCTTTTGGCTAAATTTAAAAGTACCATATGTAAAATAGATGGCCAGTGGGAGTTTGATGTATGACGCAGGGAGCCCAAAGCCAGCGTTCTATGACAAGCTAGAGGGGTGGGGTGGGAAGGGAGGGGGCGGGGGGCCCTCGAAAAGGGAGGGGACATATGTATACTAATGCTGATTCATGCTGATGTATGGCAAAAACCATCACAATATTGTAATATAATTAATTAAAAACACACAATAATAGTAATTACCATTCTGTCTCTCACTACCTACAAAAAGCATAGGGTCAAAACTTAAAAATTGAAAACTATGGAAATCTTTTTATAATTTCTAAAATTATATTTTTGTCCTTTTAGAGGACATAAAGTTCTTGTAAGCAGTTACTTGATAGTATATTGTGCAAAGAGTCCTGGACATAATCTATAGGTCCTTACTCTGTGATAATGAGATAGTCGTTGACATGGCAGACGCAGAACAAGCAGACCGCCGAGTCCCAGCGCCTTTTGCTATGATTCTGAAGCAGGGCCCTGTGGGTCTCCTGGGCACAAGGCCTTTCTGTGTCCCCCATTTCTTTGATTTGGGAAACAGCTTTCATTCAGCCTCCATGACCTTCCCTGAGTTCCGATGGGCAGATTCAAGCAGTTGTTAATTAGGGAAGGGAGGTGATGCGAGACCAGGGAGAAACACACAGTCAAGAGCAGCCTTAGGGCAAGATCCTGTTTCTCCATCTTCAGATACCCGCAACAAGATCTTTGAGCTATTCTGCAGATACTGAAACCCTCTCCAGGTCTGATAAGGTAACAATTAATGATGGTAGGCTGCCCACAATCATGTCGATGCCAGAATAGTTGGACCTGCAGGTTGATGATGCTGACTCCCATTTATCTCAACCACCAACCCATCAAAAGAATGTCCGTGAGCTGACCACGCCCTCTTCGAACAATTACTATAAAACTCCTCACTAACCCCTCCAGAGCAGGACACACAGTTTTGAGAGCATTAGCCTGCTGTTGGCCCCCTTTGCCTAGCAAAGCAATAAAACTGTTCTTTTCTTCTTCACCCAAACCTGTCTCCAAGGTTTGATTTGGCACCAGTGTACAGAGAAGCTGAGATTTCGGCATCAAACTTTCTAATATTCAAGTAACAAATCGGTTATTTTTCTTTTTCAATTAGGAGAGAAATGGCAACCCCCTCCAGTATTCTTGCCTGGTGAGTCCCATGAACAGAGAAGCCTGGTGGGGAGTCCACGGGAACACAGAGTCAGACACAACTTAGCGACTAAACAACAACTTTATAAGCTATACTTTGAATTAATAAATTATTCTAGAGAGTTCATCTTAGTTTTGAACAATTCTGGAAGTTTCTTTTGGAATATATATAATTTCATAACAGGTGGTTCAGGTGATTATAAAAGTGCATGATTAATTAATCCTAGTTTATTTTTATTCATTTCTTCAGATCTTTTTTGGTCTTGAAATTGTGCCTAGAATTCCTGTAACCTATTTGTCCTGGGATTTTTTTATAAACAATAAATGCTCACCTCCATATGGTGGCCATCATCTGGCTTTTGGCAACTAGAAATTGCAACTTGCCAGGGTTTCTTCAGATTGGAGGTATTTTTAGTCTCACCATATTGGTCAGTATCCCATTGCACAGAGACCTCCCTTCAAAGGGGGAGAATTTAAAGCAGCCGCTGTTTACAGGGAAGTGGACAGTATTAAGAAAAAGCAACCTGAGAGGTTAAATTACCCAGAAATCGACCCAGTGGGAAGTGGTCCCACCCTAGGTGTGAATGGATGGAAGAGTGGAAGAAAGACTATTTCCAGAGGCTGCGAGCACTGGAGCTGCACAAGAGCTGCCATTCTAGAGGGACCACTCCTGAACACAGCTGCTGGGAGGATCCACACCAGAGAGACCCACCATCTGTCTGTCCTCCCACCCACTGCTCTCCACCAGTGGCCTCACTTGACCTTCTAGAGCTCCACAAGGAAGGGTGGACCACTCAATGGACTGGCTCAATACGACTCACTGCTGAAGCTTGCCTGTGTGGTCTCTCCTTTAGCTTTTTTTTAGTGCCCTATTTTTTTTTAATACTTATTCATTTTTAATTGATTGATATTTGCTTTACAATATTGGTTTGACCTCCCTTAGCTTTTTACTTCACTCCCCACATTCTTGCAAACCAAAGCAGAAATGTTATTTTAACGAAATGCTTCCTTACTCACACCAGGCTTGTAGATGGAATCTGTATCCCCTACCGCATGTATCTTGTTCTTTGTGTGAGCCAAAAGGAAGCACTGCCTGTGCTAGAAAAGCCTAGAACTGTTTCTTTTCAATATCTCAGCATGACAGGCGTTTAAGTGGATTCGATGAAGTCGCTGCTCCCTGAGTTTGGAGAGCTCAGTGATCCACTGAGAAAGAAGACTGGATTCTTTCCCTCCTGTATGTTTAAGGAGTTGCCAGGAAAGTCCCAGCTCAACTCAGCATCCCCAGCCTGGACCACAAGAATCTCACCTACCTGTTTGGCTAATCTACATCATTACCTTTCCTTATTATAATCTATTTGAAACTCCTATAGGGACAAAATCCAAATGCAAAAACCATGTTGTCACTTTCATAAAATGTGACTCTCATTGTGTCCCCCCCACCTCCGCTTGCCTCACCCCACCTCCCCTTCCTGATCTTTACTGAAAGGATGAAAGAAAAGGAAACCTTGATGATTTCATTCTAATTACACTATCATTAAATGACTGATGATTTTGTCACAGAAGCACAGGCAAAACTGTGAGAAAGCAACTGATTAAAGCCGATGACTTTCTTTCAAAGTGCATATCCTCAAATTGAATCCGTGAACAAAAATGTATTCTGTTATTTTTTTCCTCCCCCGAGAGTCCTCTGCATTATGCAGAGGAAGCCTGGTCTTATTTTTTCCCAAACCCCTTTTCTTTCTGTTTCTCTTGCACTGTTCATTCCTATCTTAATTCCCCCTTACATCACTGCTACGCGGAATGGGTCTCCGGTGTGTGGGCTTTGCCCAAGCAAGCTTTGTCTTGTCGTCTACTTGCTTCTGAGAATAAATCATTGGCAGAAAGGCAAACAAATGGAGTGGGTCTGTACATTTCTGCCAGGGGTGAGCCCTTCCTATAGGCAACCCAATCACAAAACAGACTTGACTATCTTCTAATGGTTCTGAGCAGAATTAACAACTAGATTCTGCTACCTCCGTTGGAGTGGCTTTAATATTGCTGGATTCTCCTGTGATTCAGTGGTGTGTACATTCTCTCACAACGTTCACAAATAGATCTTAAGGGTCTTCAAGGGACCACTGTTAGATAAATAATCTTGAGAGTTATTACAAAGATTTTAATTGTTTTTTAAATGTTGTACATTTACCAATGCCAGTATTTATAGTTCAGTTTATTTGTACAGGTTGTATAAGTTACTAACAATAAGACCTAACTAAAATAGGTAGCTTTTAGGTGAATTTTTTGGGGGAAAAAAAAGGAAGATAAAAAGCTAATAGATCTGTGTCTATTCAAAAATATAGATCTTATGATTTCAAGTTCAAAGGAACAAGTTGGGCTACCAGACTTCCCCAATTCACAAAAGAGCTGCTGGGCTAGGGGTATTCCAAACAAGACTTTTTTTTAATGCTTTCAGTCATTAAAAATAGAGGTAATAAATCTAAGAAGGTTAAACCAACTAGGTAGGAAGTTTTAATGAACATTTTTTAGGCATTTAGAGAGAAATTGCAGAGTAAGAGGATTTTTCTGCATGCGCTGTCTTATTAGGCTAGATTTATCCTGTTTACTGTGGAACCGTGTGATTGGATGAGCCATCAGGGGGCGAGGAGCATTCTGTGATATAGAAGTCCAAGGTCAAGTTTCTCTTTGTCATTTTTAGAAATAATCACAAGTTCATTTTTCCATGGACTTCCATATAGAAAGTATGTCAAGGCAGGACAAATACTGTGATTTATGTTCCATTAAATAGTCATTGTAGGGCTATTGTTATTTAGTCCCTAAGTCGTGCCTGAAGTGCAACCCCATTTACTATAGCCCATCAGACTCCTCTGTCCATGGGATTTCCCAGGCAAGAATACTGGAGCAGGTTCCCATTTCCTTTTCCAGGGGATTTTCCTGACCCAGGGAATAAACCTGAGTCTCCTGCATTGGCAGGCGAATTCTTTACCACTGAGTCACCAGGGAAGCCCTGTATAAATTACAACCTTTGAATGAATTATGACCTCAGCTGTATTTAAGGAAGTTATAAAAGTGAAAATAAATGTTATCTGAATGTACTCTTTTTAAACTTTAATAGTTATAATGATAATTAAAACACTAGCTCCTAGTGCTGATCTATCGATTGAGTCCAAATACGTAAAGCACTTGGAACAAGACTTGGCTGAGTAGGCCCATTATAAGTACTTAGTATCGAGTTTTTAAAATAATTCTGGCCAAGATTGAATGTTAGAATTTTAAAATAGGATGAAAGACTAGCAGTCAAGTCAGTGGTTTACAGCTTCTTTTTAAGCAGCAAAAGTTTTTAATAAATCCTTTCTGCAAACAGAAAATGTCAAGTGGAGCCCAGTGAGTAGATTAAGAGGGTCCTGTGCTTGAAATGGGGCTCATAGTCCTAGCATCAGGCAGATCCCTTGGGTAACTCTGGAACCCAGTATGAGAATTAAGCAAAGGTATCTCACCATCTCACAGATGAGGAAAACAAACCCTAGGGAGGGAAATGCGCTTATTCCCAAAGCCAACACCTTTCAGATTGCATCCTAGAAAGTAACTAATACCAGTTCTACTTGAAAACAAATGCCTTTTTCAGGTGACCCTCAAAATGGTTAATCATAGCCAACCAAACCCTCTGTCTAGCTGCGGCCTCTCATAATCAGGTCTACTCACTAGCTACTACATTACAAAGCATTTTTTGTGAGAGACGGATGTCACCATGGAAGGAATGAGGAACCAGGGGCCTCAGGCCTTCAGTACCAAAGTGATGGAGCAATTTAGTGTCAAAGTGATTTCCTGTTGGTGGGAATGTAAATTGATGCAGCCACTACGGAAAACAGTGTGGAGCTACTTCAGGAAACTTAAATAGAGTTGCCATGTGACCCAGCAATCCCGCTCCTGGGCATATACGAGATAAAACTATAATCTCAAAAGATACATGCGCCCCTATGTTCATAGCATTTACAATAGCCAAGACCGGGAAACCACCTAAGTGTCCATCAAAAGATGAACATATAAAGATATGGTGCATGTGTGCAATGGAATATTGCTGCTAAGGCACTTTAGTCGTGTCCGACTCTGTGCAACCCCATAGACGGCAGCTCACCAGGCTCCCCCGTCCCTGGGATTCTCCAGGCAAGAACACTGGAGTGGGTTGCCATTGCCTTCTCCAATGCATGAAAGTGAAAGTGAAGTCACTCGGTTGTGTCTGACTCTTAGCAACCCCATAGACTGCAGCCCACCAGGCTCCTGGCATCCATGGGATTTTCCAGACAAGAGTACTGGAATATTACTTGGGCATAAAAAAAAAGAATAATGCCATTTGCAGCAACATAGATGAACCTAGAGATTATCAATCTAAGTGAAGTCAAAAAGAGAAAGACAAATATTATACGATAATACTTAGATATGGAATCTAAAATAACATACAAATCAACATATCTACAAAATAAAAACGAGAAAAATCAGAGATCAGACTTACGGTTGCCAAGGAGGTAAAGGAGAGAAGGAACAGGAGTTTGAGATTAGCAGAATCTAATTATTATAAATAGGATGGATAAACAACAAGGTCCTACTGTATAGCACAGGAAACTATAGTCAATATTCTATGACCATCATGGAAAAGAATGTAACACACACACATATATATAACTGAGTCGCAGAAGTAACACAACATTGTAAATCAACTATACTTCACTTTTTTAGGTATATACAAAAAAAAAAAAAAAACAAAACCCTGGTGATTTCAACAATGTATCGTTATACTGAATACACACCAGATAAATGTCAGCTCTGGATATCTAGGATGCCCTCTGCTGGGAAAAAAAAAAATCCACATCGGACAGGAATCCTGTTAAGAATAGCTATTCCAGAATAGAAACGAGAGCAAACTATAGAACAATGTCTATTTCCTTTCGTTTGATCTTTCTAGATAATAAAGTTCTACTCTCCTCTGGCCTCTTCCCGAACATTTAGGCATATTTTCTTTCAAAAGAAGGAACTACTAGTGAGGATAACCATTTTTCAAGGTCAACAGTATAAATCACCTCTCTTAGATGAGAGAAAGTAATGTGAACCAAATATTCATTTCCATAAGTGAATTTGTCTGTGATAAAGAACTATTGTAAAGTTAAAATTCTTAAACCCAGGTCACTGCAGAAAGTTGAACGGTTGTTGTCTGGGATAGAAAGTGCAAGTGACTGCTTTGTATTCATCATTCACAGTAAGTTGAACTATCCAAATAGCTCAGAGCTGCTAACTGTAGAAGTGGATGCATCTTTATAGAATTTCCAAAAATAGTTGTCCTTCCCTTGTACTTAACGGAAATAAATGACTTTACTGGTGGTTCTTGACACAGACTAGTTACCTACATAACAGGCAGGTGATGGTGACAGGAGGTAAAAAGAAGACCTGCAAGGAGCCTCAGACGGGAAAAATGGAAGGCTGGACTGAACGGGAGGAAGATGCTGGGGGAGAGACAGGAACGGGAGACTTTGTGAGAGGGACCAGCAAAGCGGGTACAAATGGCTGCTTAACTTGAGCTCAGATGGCTTCCTGTGGCTTCAAGAAGTTTAGACTCTCCCATACCAAAGGCAGGCTGGGCCCTCTTTTATATTCCAGAAATATTATCTGTGCCTCACTTTTCTGGCTCCTGAGGGAAGGAGGGAGGCACGGGAGAAAATTCATTTAGGTGTGTGACTTCAAGGGAAGAGCATTTGGCTAATGAGTAAGCAGCTGTTTGGTTAAGCAAATGACTCATCCTGGAATATTTATGGAGCACAACTATTTTTCAAGCCTGTAAAAATGTAAAGGAAAAAAATGGCTCCCTAAGACCCCACAGCAGATGTTTCTGCATTTATAAACGAAGTATACTGAACGGTAAGCTCTTCTTCCAGATTCATCTGCAAAAACACACAGGACTTCCTAAGAGGTGCTCCATTTATTTCCAGAGAACAGAGAACATTTACTGATTACTTATTTTATGCCAAGCATTGTTTTATGCAAAATAAAAAGCCTAAGACAAAGGCCCAAGCCTTTAAGGAGTAAAGTATGATAAGAAAGCTATATACCCCCCAAAACATAACTAATAGTGAAACATCAACAACCTCAGATATGCAGATGATACCACCCTGGTGTCAGAAAGTGAAGAGGAACTAAAGAGCCTCTTGATGAAGGTGAGAGATGAGAATGAAAAAGCTGGCTTAAAACTCAGCATTCAAAAAACAAAGATCCAGTCCCATCACTTAATGGCAAATAGATGGGGAAATAATGGAAACAGTGGCAGATTTTATATTCTTGGGCTCCAAAATCACTGTGGATGGTGACTGCAGCCATGAAATTAAAAGACACTCGCTCCTTGGAAGAAAAGCTATGACAAACCTAGACAGCATATTAAAAAACAGAGATATCGCTTTGCTAACCAAAGTCTGTATAGCCAAAGCTGTGGTTTTTCAGTAGTCATGTGCCAGGGTCTAGCCCCGGTGGATCCAGGGTGATTCGAAGGTGGGGACAGAATCGGTGTCCTAGGAAAAATCTTAATTACAGATATAGAGAGAGATGAGAAACAGATAGTGTAGTAGGAAAATTAGTGGAGAAAAAGAGGCTGAATAACTTGGTTTACGTGGAATAGCATCCATGCTCCAGATGGGAATTCAGCCAGAAAAACAGGGAGCAAGAAAGAAACGACATGGGGGAATCAGTCTTTCCAGAAACTGATCCAATTTCTTTATTTTTCAGGTTCGTTTATATACCTTTTTGTTATACATAGGGATGAATACAGAGTCACGTGGGGGTCAGCAGACCTGACCCTTGTCACAATCAGGTGCTTCATATAAAATTATACAAAGGTCTTATGGGTTTGACATCATCTTCTGGCCATGAGACCTGCTGACATTTTATGGCCCTTTCTGATACCAGTCAGTTAACCAGAAAACTTATTTTTCCAGGGGTGATTTTTTCTTAAATCAGGCGCCACCCTCCAAATAAAGTTGCATTCCTATAGGGTGAGGGTGTAGTGAGTTACACCTAGGAAAGGAATTTACTTAGCCTAAGGTTTAACATGATTAATCTTAAAGGTTAATACTTATTTTTCCTATACGCTAGTTATATTCATTATAAGGGCAAGGAATATGGGGATTTAGCAGCAAATATTGGCTCAACAAATGTAAACCCTTGACTAATGTTCCCCTTAAGATCTATTTAGTCTTAAGATAGTGATAAAGTTACATTTTTACATAGCAAGGAAATAGTGATTTATAACAAAGTACAGTGATCTATAACAAAAGAGAAAATTCATTAACTCAAAAAGTCTAGTATTGCCGACATCAAAAACTACTATATTTCCTTTTCTATATTCCAAATACATTGATTAATATATTCCCAGGTGCCTAAGGATATGGAGGCCTGGCAGCAATCACTGACTCAACAATGAGAAAAGCCCTATGCAAATACTTCAAACTCTCTGTGCTGTTTATGGTTGAGAGGTTGTCACACAAGCTAGTCTGTCAGCAGAGATGTTTGACCTGAGACACCCTTGTCACACCCAGGGCAGGGAATTAGCAGTAATTATTGGCAGGACAAATGAAAAAACCCTTCACCAATATAATTTCTAATCAACCCACTATACTATACTAATAATTTTCTAACTTCTCAAAAGAGTCTGTATTTAGAAAGTTTTAAAGCATCTCGTGCCTCTCAAGGTTGGGAGGCTGTAAATAATCACATGTGGCCTAATGAACCTGATCAGGGAGGCTAGAGGACTTCCAGAGGAATTTCTAAGTTGAAACACCCTTGTCATGCCCAGGAATTTTTATTAACTGGAGCTGCAAGTTAACTCCTTCTCCGAGAGAAATTGTTATGGGGGAGAGCCCCCCGTAAAGTCAGAGGTGTAGGTGAGAGCATGAAACAGGCTCTGGTTTTGGGGTTGGATGCTCGGGAACAGGGGGTTTCCTGAGGCTTGATCATGCCTTTGCGTATGCCAAGCCTCCTTCCTCGTGACCTTTGCCATGGGCGGAGTTCCTCACGCTGGTCCCCGTCAGTCATGTGTGGATATAAGAATTGGACCATGAAGAAGCTAAGTGCTGAAGGTGATGCTTTTAAACTGTGTTGCCAGAGAAGACTCTTGAGAGTCTCTTGGACAGCAAGGAGATCAAACCGTCAATCCTAAAGGAAATCACTCCTGAATATCAACGGAAGCACTGATGCTGAAGCACCAATACTTTGGCCACCTGATGTGACGAGTCAACTTACTGGAAAAGACTCTGATGCTGGGAAAGATGGAGAGCAGGAGGAGAAGGGAGCAACAGAGGATGAGTTGGATGGATGGCAACACCAATTCAATGGACATGAGTTTTGAGCGTACTCCGAGAGATACTGAAAGACAGGGGAGCCTGGCATGCCGCGGTCCATGGGGTTGCAAAGAGTCAGACACGACATAGAAACTGAACAACAACAGTAATGAAAAGTGATCTTTCTAATGACAACATGAGTGTCAAGGGCTGTAATTGGCATAACTTACTTGCTTATCTGTGTGTGTGTTCAGTCACTTTATTCATGTCCGACTCTGCAGTCCCATGGACTGTAGCATGCCACGCTCCTCTCACGGAGTTTTTCAAGCAAGAATACTGGAGTGGGTTGCCATTTCCTCCTCCAGGGGATCTTCCTGATCCAGGGATTGAACCCGTGTCTCCTGAGTTGCAAGAAGATTCTTTACCTCTGAGCCACCAGGGAAGCCCTATTTGCTTAATAATTATATATTAGTCATATGTAATTATTATATAAAACTATTGTGTTATATATTGATTAATATGTATTATTAATGTGGACTCTATATTAAGATATATTACTATAGTGTTGTTGTTAACATTGATATACTATAATTACTATATAATCATTAATAACTAAAGACATATTAACATGTCTTTTGTTACCCAAATGTTATTGACTGGAGTGTTTCAATATTCACTTATATAACAAATTGCTGGCTACAAGCTTCAGTTTCTGCAAAATATCCCCTGGTCCATCGTAGTTAGTCGTTAATATAGGATATCCTCGCTGTCTATTGAGACCTTACTACGATCCGGTCCTTGTACATTTAAGGCCTCCTGTTAGAAAACTGTGTATTCCAAAGACAGTTGAAAACAAGACTAAAAGAAATAGCATCCCAACGTTGAGAGGAGACAGAGGGGAGTGTGACGGTGACCTGAGATGAGAGGTAGCTGTCAGGGAGGATCACCACAGTGGCCCAGAGGAACTTGCTAATCAAAAGAGAAAGGGAAATAGGATGCTACAGAAGCTCAAGGCAGCAGTTCATCCCGCTGGTGTCTTTGAATAAGGGCTCATGCAGGAATTAGATCTGAAATTGCCTCTGAAGAATGGGAAGAGGCAGCCCGTGGACAGGATTTCTGAGCAGGGAAGTGGCTTAAGCAAAAAGAGTGAGGCAGACACAGGATGGTCGCAACTCGTGGTCTAACCAGTCACACTCCTCTGATCAGTAAATAAGCCCTTGCAGTTAGAATGAAGGACACACTTGGGGAATAATTAAGACGGGCGTGGTCAGGAGTCAAAGGCTGCAGGGCAGGAAAATGGGTCCAAGGCTGAAATGGGTTAGCAGCAGGAATATTCCGGGCTGAGTGCGACATTCACGGCCACACTGCAGGGCTGGTAGCAGGCATCTGTTTAGGAGTTTGTTGCAGCCACGAAATTAAAAGACACTTGCTCCTTGGAAGAAAAACTATGACCAACCTAGATAGCATATTAAAAAGCAGAGACATTACTTTGCTGAAAAAGGTCCATCTAGTCAAGGCTATGGTTTTTCCAGTGGTCATGTATGGATGTGAGAGTTGAACTATAAAGAAAGCTGAGCGCCTGAGAATTGATGCTTTTGAACTGTGGTGTTGGGGAAGACTCTTGAGAGTCCCTTGGACTGCAAGGAGATCCAACCAGTCAATCCTAAAGGAAATCAGTTCTGAATATTCACTGGAAGGACTGATGCTGAAACTCCAATACTTTGGCCACCTGATGCAAAGAACTGACTTATTAGAAAAGACCCTGATGCTGGGCAAGATTGAAGGCGGGAGAAGGGGAAGACAGAAGATGGCGATGGTTGGATGGCATCACCGATTCAATGGACATGAATTTGAGCAAGCTCTGGGAGTTGGTGATAGACAGGGAAGCCTGGCGTGCTGCAGTCCATGGGGTCGCAAAGAGTCAGACATGACTGAGCAACTGAACTGAACTGATGTAGAGTACCTAGGGGAAAACTAGACAGGACCTATCCAGAAGAGAGAAAGCCAAAGAAAGGGAAAGGGAGCAATAGCAGAGGAAGGTGAGAACTACTGGATTGTGAGAAGCAACCACAGGGAAAAACTAAAGATGAGTCTGAAGCTGGGATGACCAGGTGAAAGTGGTCAGAGGAAACCTGTCTCATTGGACAGGAAGTTATTTTAGACACAGCACTGAGCTTCAGGTGCTGGCTGAGCTCATGCTAGTGATGGACAGAAGAAACAAACCTCACCAGCTTCTAAAACACGGTGAACTTACAGCTACTACAGAGAACAGTATGGAGGCTCCTTAAAGAAAAAAATAGAGCTACCATATTACGTACACAGCAAGCAATCCCACTCCTGGGCACATATCTGGAGGAAACCATAATTCAAAAAGATATATGCACCTCAATGTTCACTACAGCACTATTTATAATAGACAAGACATGGAGGCACCCTGAATGTCCATCAACAGAGGAACAGATAAAGAAGATATGGTACATAGTATACAATGGCATATTACTCAGCCATAAAAAAGAATGAAACACAGCCCCTTGCAGCTACATGGATGGACTTAGAGATTACCATACTAAGTGAAATAAGTCAGAGAAAAACAAATAGATGACTCATACATGAAATCTAGTTTTTAAAAAAAGAAACAAATGACCTTATTTACAAAACAGACTTACAGATAATGAAAACAAACTTAGGTTTATTAAAGGGGAAACATGGGGTGGGGTCCATAACTCAGGAGCTTGGGATGAACACACACACACTACTATAAGACAGATAACCAACAAGGACCTACTGTATCGCACAGGAAGCTCTATTCAATAGTCTGAATATTGAGAAAGAATCTACAAAAGAATGAATATATATGTACACATATATATATTTATGTAACTGAATCATCTTGCTGTAACACAGCATTGTAAATCAAGTATACTCTAATGCAATTAAAATAGTTTTTAAATAATTAATCTAATTTGGGGAACTGCAGCCAGGATCTATCTAAGTCAAGGCCTGCAACTTCTATTTCAACAATCAGGAAAAGGGGACATTCAGGGTGACTGATTGGTGAGATCTTGGGGAATGCTGAGAAAAAAGTGTCCAGACTAGAGTGGGGAACAGGCAGAGGTCACCTGCACTTCTTAGGAGGCATACTTGTTTGTCAGGACAAGTATATACTTGTTTGTCAGGATTGATGTAACGGAGGACCATAACCTGGGTGGATCGATGGACAGGAATTTGGAGGTAGATCAGGGTGCCGGCTACTCCTGGAGCCTTCCTCCTTGGCCTGTCTTCTCCCTGTGTCCTCACAGGGTTACTGCTCTGTGCGTTTCTGGTCCTAACCTCCTCTTATAAGGACATCGGTCAGACGGGATTTGGGGCCCCCTAGGGCCTCAATTTAAACTTAATAATGTAAAGTCTTTGTTTCCAAATACAGCCATATTCTGAGATACTAGGACTTAGAACTTCACATAGGAAATCTGAAGGGACACAATTCAACCCATAACAGAAGGTGAGAAAACTCTTAAATGGGAAAAGGATGAGCATTATAGCATTACCAGAAGCAAAGGACCAGGGAATTGCACACTACTGTCTTCATTTGTAGGTTGTGAGTGTAGTATTACTTGCTGGGTCGTTTCCGACTTCTTGGAACCCTATAGACTGTAACCTGCCAGGCTCCTCTGTACATGGGATTCTCCAGGCAAGAATACTGGAGTGGGTTGCCATTCCCTTCTCCAGGGGATCTTCCCAACCCAGGGACTGAACCCAGGTCTCCTGCATTGCAGTTTACTAGTGAAAGTAATGGAACAGCTACTGGAACCAAGCAAGTGAGAGATCCTTTGCGGGTCTGAACCACCTCATCTGCCAACAGCAGGGATTGAGATAGAAAAATGAGTTTTATTTTGAAAATATTGAGCTTAGGATTCTGTTAGAACATACAAGGGTCCTTGTCCTTCTGGACTGCTGTGAGATTAAATGAGTACCTAGTATAAAGTTGGTTCAAGAAATGGCAGCTGTTAAGATTATGATCATTAATTCAAGGTAGCTTTTGCCTTTTCCTGCTGAATATCCCCTAAATGCTTGCAGATGCAAGATTAATGAGTAAGAAACAGACATGCTTTTAACTTTGCTCTGAAATTTCAAACAAGGCAAAATGAATCTAAGTAACAAATTTTCTTTTCTATTTTTTGTGGGTATGAACACTTAACATGAGATCTACTCAACACATTTTTAACTGTACAATATAATACTGTTAACTATAGACATGATAATATACAGCAGATCTCTTGAGTTTGATCACCTAGTATAATTGAAACTTTATACTCATTGATCAGAAACTCCCCATTTTTCCTGCACCCTGGCCCCAGCAACCACCATTCTAATTTCTGTTTCTGTGAGTTTGACTATTTTAGAGACCTCATGTCAGTAGAATCATGCTACGTTTATTCTTCTGTAACTGGCTTGTTTTATTTAACTTGATACCTCCCAGGTTCATCCATAGTATCACATAGAGTAGGATTTCCTTCTTAAAAGACAGATATCTATCTGCATTCCTTTGATTTCTCTTAACATTCTCTATAAGTAAATTTTATAGGAACCTATGTTTCTGGTTCTCAGTCTTAAATATTCATTGGAAGGACTGGTGCTGAAGCTGAAACTCCAATACTTTGGTCACCTGATGCAAAGAACTGAGTCATTGGAAAAGACCCTGATGCTGGGAGAGATTGAAGGCGGGAGGAGAAGGGGATGACAGAGGATGAGATGGCTGGATGGCATCACAAACTCAATAGATATGAGTTTGAGTAAGTTCCAGGAGTTGGTGATGGACAGGGAAGCCTGGCGTGCTGCAGTCCATGGGGCCACAAAGAGTTGGACACGACTGAGCGACTCAACTGATATCTCTGGTATGTGATTGTAACACTTTAGATACAAACATGAGTGATTTCATTTTACTCTTCAAAGTTATCATATGAAAAGTTAATCATTGTAGGAAACTACCCTTTAAAAAATTTTTAACGTATCTCTTAAAATATAAGCAACGGAGGCTTGTTTTATCCTTTTTCCACCATATTCTCAAACCGAATTAATAAGTAACTATTTTTTATACTGTATGTTACATGTGCATTTTTTCTGATTAGAGGATGATTGTTTTGCAGTATTGTGTTGGTTTCTGCCATACATCAACACGAACCAGCCACAGGTATACATAAGTGCCCTCGCTCTTGAACTGTCCTCCCATCTCCCTCCCCATCCCACTCCTCTAGGTTATCACAGAGCACTGGGTTGAGCTCCCCGTGTCACACAGCAAATTCCCACTTGCTATCTATTTTACATATGGTAATGTATATATTTCCATGCTGTTAATCACCTGAACTCTGTAAGGCTAGATTGCTGTAGAATATGCAAGTATAAAATCAGCTGTTTTTCAGACAGCTGGGGAGAAAAGGCATAATGGTAAAGAGATACAAATGTCTGAAGGGCCTACTGTGTGACAGGCACATAAGTAGTAGGAACTACTATAGACTGTCATTGAAACCTCACCATATGCCCGAGAGGTGCCTGACCCATTGATGTTCAGAGAAGGTAAACTGCCAGCCCTGCATCACAGGTCTGCCCTCTCTGGATATTGTATTGATATTTGTTGTTGTTCGTTTTTCAGTCACTCAGTCATATCCAACTCTTTGCAACCCCATGGACTGAAGCAAGCCAGGCTTCCCTGTCGTTCACCATCTCCCAGTTTGAGCACTATCTTGCTGAAACTCATATCCATTAAGTCACTGATGCCATCCAACCATCTCATCCTCTGTCGCCCCCTTCTCCTCCTGCCTTCAGTCTTTCCCAGCATCAGGGTCTTTTCCAATGAGCCAGCTCTTCGCACCAGGTGGCCAAAGTATTAAGTATTGGTATTTCCTATATTACACTTCCCATCATGAAAAGTTAAACAGTAGCCAACAACATACTAGTAATAAACAGTCAAGAGAATTGAAAGAGAGTTGTCACATGGTAACAGTGATGAAAACTGTGTTTTAGGAGATGAGAGGAGACAAGGATGATTGAATTGAGATGATCAAGGAAGGCTCTCCTGGTAGTCCAGTGGTGAAGAATCCACCTTGCAATTCAAGGGATATCAGTTCAGTCCCTAGTCCAGGAAGATTCCCACATGCCACAGAGCGCCTGAGCTGGTGCTCCACGACTGGTGAGCCTGCTCTCTAGAGCCCGTGCTCCCCAAGAAGAGAAGCCACTGCAGTGAGAAGCTCACGCATTGCAACGAAGAGTAGCCCCCACTTGCCACAACTAGAGAAAGCCCGCACACAGCAACGAAGACCGAACCCAGCCAAAAAAATAAAGACCGAGAAAATTCATACAGAATCCTGTGTATCTATGTGGTCCAGTACCCCACAATTCTCCATTACCCAGTCCAATCCACCACAGGACAACCAGACAAAATTGATAATACTCAACCAATTCTTTATTTCAGTTTCAAGCATGTGATTCCAACCCATGCAGAATTGAAGGGTACTGGAAATTTGCAATGAATTTTCTTACCTTGCCAACTCTTCTCTGAGCTCTTTCCAGGTCCTCGCTCTTGGCTATTGGAACTTCTGGAGCAGGAGGAGCTACCGCTTTGCAATGAGCACAGAACAGCCCCTAGGAACTCTTCTTTCCTTTCCTTCTGCTTTGGTCCCTAAATCCTTTCATTACCTTTTAACACCACACCAAAGTCCTGCTTCCACTTTTATATGGCTGTCACCTCAGATATATCTGAGTTACATTGTGTCTGCCTCCTTGCTGAATTTGAGTCATATCACTAAAGTGACAGAGGAGAAGGTGGGGAGGAAAACCAAGGCGTCTCCAAATCTGATTATGATCCAAGTCTTTTTAAAAGGTGTTCCGATTAAATAAATACATTTTTTTTCCATAGAGAAAAATACTCTGCATTCTGCCTGTCCAGAAATATGGGCCTTTTGTAGGCAGGCATTTTTCAGTTTTAATTCTCTTGTATTTTGAAGTTCTGATATTTCCAGAACTCTTTATTTGAACATCCTTTAAAAATAGGAATCTATATAAAAATGAACTAAGATCTGAGGGGGGTTCATGTTTGGGAATGCATGTAAGAATTAAAGATTTTAAAATTTTTAAAATAAAAAACTAAAAAAAAATAATAATTTCAACTAGAAAAAAAAAAAACAAAAACCTTTGAATATGGGTGGCAGTGAGCATATGGGTGTATTATCTGGACCCTAGAGGAAGAACAATGCAGTGAAAGTTGAATGATTTTTTATTCTTTTAGGAGAGGAATAAGAAAGATACGTGGTGGTTACACCTGCACATCTAATGCAAAACTTAATTATTTCTGCTAGAAATTGGGAAAACATCCTTCCTTTTACAAACACAATTTAAGTCACACAAAATTGCTGTTGGCAAGGATGGAAATTCTACCTCATTCTGGAAAGATTATTAGTAAGCACATAAGTATTTCCTGCTTAGCAAGCACTGCTCTAAAACCTGATATCTCAAATTTGGCAAAGTCTTTCTTACCTACTTGATGTTTGTGGTAAAAGCTGGGTTACTGTTCCCAGGTCCTCCTACCCCCGGTTAGCCGAGACCCACTGAGGCAGTGTGGGCCACTTCTGAGTAGCCCAGGTTGCGTCAGATCAGGTTCTTCTCCTTTCTTGCCATTTCTGCCTCTCACTATATCATCACGATCAATGCAGCGACTTCACTCAGACAAGTGAGTTATTCTTGTGCTTTCCACATACTCTTCATTTAATTCTGCTACCTCACTGCCAGTCAAAATCTGTCCTATATGTGGCAGAAAATTCCAAATGGAGCAAGAGACTACAAAATCCAGCCGTAAGCAAACTAGATTTAAAAAGAATGAAATGGTCTTTTAAAAGTTTTAGAATGAGAAGAACTTTTAAGCTTTGGAACAATAAAGGAAACCATAAAAGAATCAATACAATTGATAGTATTGTATATAATAATATAACATGTTAATATTTAGATATGGCTTTAAATGTAAACCATTAAAAAAGCTATCTAAAAATATCATAGATGTGTCAAGAGAGAAAAGGTAACTGCTAAATCAGAGATATGACTATAATTTAATGTCACTAGTAATTTTTTGAAATGCAAGTTTAAATTATGAAATGCAAGATTTTTTCTATTGATGTTAAATTAATGTATTTTAATCTTTCATCAAAGATTAGGTCATGATGATAAGAGTGCTTTTATATTTTATTGTGTTACTTAATCTCTTGAGAAGCAATTTTGAGCATACATTAAATGCTAAGAATGGACTCATGCCTAGCCTTTGACTCAAAGATTCTATAACAAGAAATTATCTTAAGAAAACAACATGAAAGTGGAGTCGCTCAGTCGTGTCCGACTCTTTGCGACCCCATGGACTGTAGCCCATCAGGTTCCTCCGTCCATGGGATTCTCCAGGCGAGAATACTGGAGTGGGTTGTCATTTCCTTCTCCAGGGGAATCTGCCTGACCCAGGGATCGAACCCAGGTCTCCTGCATCGCAGGCAAACGCTTTAACCTCTGAGCCACCAGTATCTTCAATAAATAGTGCTGGTGAAACTGGACAGCAACATGCAAAAGAATGAAACTGGACCACTGTCTAACGTCATACACAAAATCAGCAAAGTGGGTTAAGGACTTGAACCATAAAACCTGAACTCAAAGCCATAAAACATCTGGGGTGGGGGGAATATATATATATATATATATATATATGATAAGTTCTTTTGACATCACTCTTGGCAATGATTTTTTTGAATCTGATACCAAAAACAAATATAAAATAAAAAATAATAGAGTGGAACTGCATTAAACTAAACAGCTTCTGTACAGCAAAGGAAATCTTCAACAAAATGAAAAGACAACCCATGGAAAGGGAGAAAATGTTTGCATTTCATTTATTTGAAGTATAAAATAATATCAAAACTATATAAAGAACTCATACTACTCAATAGCAAAAAAAATCCAATTAAAAAATGGGAAGAAGATCTAAATAAACATTTTTCTCAAGAAGACACAGATGGCCAATAGGTACATGAAAAGATGCTCAATTTTACTAATCAGGGAAATGCAAATCAAAAGCACAATGAGATACTGCTTCACACCTATTTGACTATTATAAAAAAAGAAAAAATTTATAAGTGCTAAGTAGCATGTGGAGAAAAGGGTTTGCCTGTGTGCTGTTGGTGAGAATGAAGATTGGTGTATCCATTAATAAGAACAACATGGAGGTGTCTCAAAAAATTAAAAACAGAAATACCATGTAATCAAGCAATCAATATCTGAGTATATATCCAAAGCAAACAAAATTACTGTGTCAAAAAGGTATCTGTATTCCTGTGTTCACTGGAGCATTATTTATAATAGCCAGACATGAAAGAAACCTAGTGCTTATTAACAGATGAATAAAGAAAACGTGGTATGCATATATATATACGCAGACACACCTGAACATTATTCTTCCATACAAAAGAAGAAAATTCTGCTATTTGCAGCATTTATACTCGTAACAGTTTTAGTGTCAGAAAGAAAAATTAGGAAAGCATTCCATTTACAGCGCATCAGAAAGAATGAAATACCTAGGAATAAACTTAACTGAGGTGAAAGACTGCAAAAAATTATAAGGCATGGATGAAAGAAACTGAAGATAAAAATAAATGGAAAGGTAGACTGTACTCATGGATTGGAAGAATTAATATTGTAAAAATGTCCATGTTACCACAAGCAATCTACAGATTCAAAGCAACTTCCATCAAAATTCCAATGGCATTTTTCACAGAAATAGAACAAACAATTTTAGAATTTGTACAGAACCAAAGATCCCAAGTAACCAAGGCAATCTTGAGATGCAAGAGCAAAGCTGGATACATCATGTTCCCAGTTATCAAACAATATTACAAAGCTACAGTAATCAAAACAGTACAATATTCAGTCTCCCAAGACAATAGAAATAAAAACAAAAATAAACAAATGGCACCTAATTAAACTTACAAGCTTTTGCAAGCAAAGAGAACTATAAAAAAAAAAATTGAAACGACAACCTGTGGAATTGGAGAAAATATTTGCAAATAATGCAACAGACAAGGGCTTAATCTCCAAAAACACACAAAACTGTTCATAAAACTCAACAAACAAGCAAACAACCCAGTCAAACAAAGGTTAGAGGACCTTAATAGACATTTCTCAAAAAAGGACATACACATGCTAGTGTATATGTGCCTGCTCAGTCATGTCTGATTCTTTGCAACTCCATGGACTGTAGCCCACCAGGCTCCCCTGTCCATGGACTTCTCCAAGCAAGAACACTGGAGTGGGTTGCCATTACCTCCTCTAGGGGCTCTTCCCAACCCAAGATTGAACCCACATCTCGTATGTCTCCTGTATTGGCAAGCAGATTCTTCACCACTTCACCACCTGGGAAACCCCAGCCAGCCAGTAGACACATGAAAAGATGCTCAACACTACTAATTATTAAAGAAATGCAAATCAAAACTCCAATGAGTTATCACCTCACACTGATCAGAATGTCCATGATTAAAAAGTCTACAAATAACAAGCTCTGGAGAGGCTATAGAGACAAGGGAATGCTGCTGCACTGCTGGTGAGAATGTAAGTTGGTGCAGCCACTGTGGAAAACAGTGTGGAGATACCTCAGAAAACTAAAAATAGAAGTATCATATGCTCTATCAATCCCGTCCTTGAACATATACTGTATAAAACTATAACTCAAAAAGGTACATGCACCCCTGTGTTCATAGCAGCACTATTCATAATAGCCAGGTCATGGAGGCAACCTGAGTGTCCATAGACAGATGAATGGATAAGGAAGATGCGGTGCATATATACAATGGTGTATTACTCGGCCATAAAAAGAATGAAATAATGCCATTTGCAGCAACATGGATGCAACCAGAGATGATTATACTAAATGAAGTCAGAAATAAAAAGACAAATACCATATGATATCACTTACATATGGAATCTAAAATATGGCACAAATGAACCCGTGTATAAATCAGAAACAGGCTCAGACCTAGACAACAGACTTGTGGTTGCCAAAGGGGAGGCGGATGATGCTTATTGCGTCTATTCTCCCCATTTTCTACAGTGCATTTTCATTGCAATAAAATATACATAAATAGACATTCTATTAGGTGTCCAGTTCAACAGCCTTAAGTACATTCACATCGTTTTGTACCAGACCTCCAGGACTTTGTCATCTTGCAAAACAGAAAGTCCATACTCATTTCACACTAACTCCCCATTCTGTAGCACTTGCCATTCTGCTCTGGGTGTGACTTCTTGAGTCACCTCATACAAGTACAGTCAGATACCGTTTGTCACTTTATGACCAGCTTATTTTACTTAGCATAATGCCCTCAAGTTCATCCATGTTGTAGAATGTGATGGGAGGTTGTTTTTTTTTTTTTAGGGCCATATTCCATTGTATATATTTTATCACTTTTATATTTTTTATTTATAGATTTTAAAATCCTACCCTGCCATATGAATCTCATACTGACCTCTTCTCTGTTCAGGCCTAAAACCCCTTTTCTACAGGAGACCTTTTGACCCTGAATTTCTTCAGTGTTATGCACTCATTTACTGGCTTCATAGTAAGTTCCTTATGTCTCACTTTTAAATGAAAGCAAGAGCTGTAGGACAGTTAGTCCCACAAAGAAGAACAGCATTCAGTGGCCTTGCTGGGAGAGACAAACCCCTGATACATCCTGGGAGAGTCTGGCTTTTTCTTCTGCTCCTATACTGGGGTCTTTTTTGGCTGAAAGATACTGAAATCCAAAGCTCCCCTTAGAAAGTTAAAAAGTTCTTCAGAAAATATTTAAAAGTCCTAAGTTGAAAGATCCTAATACATTATATCCTCTCTTCTCCCGTGGACTCCTGGGCCTTCTTTGTAACTTTACAGCTTAGATTCAGCTTGTCAGTTTTCAGAAAGAACAAAATTATCTAAAATAGAGCAGGGCGGGGGGAGAGGGGGAGGGAATGGCAGTTTGGCAGGCAATTTGGCCAAAACCCAGAATTGAATATTCATTGGAAGGACTGATGCTGAAGCTGAAGCTTCAATACTTTGGCCACCTGATGGGAAGAGCAGACTCATTGGAAAAGACTGCGATGCTGGGAAAGATTGAGGGCAGGAGGAGAAAGGGGTGACAGAGGGTGAGATGGTTGGATGGCATCATCGACTCGATGGACATGAGTTTGAGCAAACTCTGGGAAGTAGTGGAGGGCAGGGAAACCTGGCATGCTGCAGTCCATGGGGTCGCAAAGAGTCGGACATGACTGAAAAATAACAACAACTCTAGCAGCAGAAGCACGTGCCATAAAACCAGAAGCATGTTCCCCAGGGGATGCTCACTCAGAAGGCCAAAGGCCAAGAAGGAAGCCAATAGTTCCGGACACCTAAGCCAGGGCCACATAAACTCTTGCACCGTCACTCCCTCTTCCAAAAGAAGTATCAGTTCCCAACAGGCTATCTGGTCCCCACTAAAACGGGCAGAAGATAACAGGGTTCTTCCTGCGGTGGTGGGGCGGGGAGTGGTATCTTGTTATTGACTCTAGAAAAATCTTATAGTCTCTTTAAAAACAAATTTGTTGACTATTGTTTGCAAAGGGCAATCTAATAGTTAATTTGATGTCAGCTTGGCTAGGTGATGGTGTCTAGGTATTTAGCCAAACCTCAGCCTTAACAATGCTGCAAATGCATTTTTTAGATGAGATTAACATCTGAATCAGTAGATATTGAGTAAAGCAGATTATGCTCCATGGTGTGGGTGGGCCTCATCTAATCAGTTGAAGTACTTAAGCGGGAAAAAAAAGATGGCAGTCCCCAGAAGACTAGGGATTCTGTCCCCAGAATGCTTTCAAACTTGAGCTGTAATAGTCCCTGAGACTCCAGCCTGATGGCCTATTCTGCAGGTTTGGGAGTTGTCAGCCCCTACAATCACAGGAACCAATTCACTGGAAAACTCTGAATAATGCAGGCAAGAAAAACCAGATAATTCTCTATTTGCTATGCCTAGTATCTTTTGCTGAAAGTTGTTTTTTTCTAATTAGAGGCAGCTGAAAGGCTGGATCCAGTATTATGTTTCTCTGTATGCCTTATAGCATCTTGAAAAGTGTTTTATAGATAGTAAATATTCAATAAATATTTGATCACTTAATTTGAATTAAGAGAGTCAGATGATGATAACTTAATACTGTCAAAATGAAGTCTTCCTGGGCAGGGATTTGTTGAGATTTTTTAAAAATTAAAACTATTAAACACAGCAAACCCGCAGCAAAAGACTTGGCTTTCTTCAGTTCATGCTTTTCCTGTTTTCCTTTCAGAGCACCAGAACTCATTAATGTGGAGGCCCAGAGTCTGGTTCCTCCTCTGGGTCAGTGCTACAGAGACTGACATCTAGGTGGGAAAGAGAGACCTCAAGGTTACGCTCTAGCTACTGAAAGAAGCAGGTGGGGACGGGAGTTCTTTGAGACAGACTAGGAGTGCAGAGGTGGGGCAGTTGTGGAATCAGAGGCCAACACAGCTGTCTCAATGCTTGATTGGTCCTTAGGCCTGTATTCCAGCATTCCTGGCTTCAGGAAATAAATGTTCCACAGCAGGACTAGAAACTCGGCTGGAAGCAGACCCATAGGCCCCAGGGTGCAGGCTTCTCTGGGATCTACAGAGCTTATGCTCTCTTCTTAAATCCCACTTCATATTAAAGTGAATTTTAGTTACACTGGGGAAAAAAAAAACTTCCTTTTGCTTATCTTTAATGTTAATAGTAATACTAAGGTACCTGCAGTGTAACTTAATATCCTTGGTTCTAATCATAGTTTTGATTTGCGTTTCTCTAATAATTAGCAGTATTGAGCATTTTTTCCTGTGCCTGTTGGCCACCTGTATTTCTTCTTTGGAGAAATGTCTCTTTAGATCTTCTGCCCATATATTTTTTGGTTGGGTTGTTTGTTGTGTTGATATTGAGCTATATGAGTAGGAGAAGGGGACAACAGAGGATGAGATGGCTGGATGGCATCACCGACTCGATGGACGTGAGTTTGAGTGAACTCCAGGAGTTGGTGATGGACAGGGAGGCCTGGCATGCTGCAATTCATGGGGTCGCAAAGAGTCAGACACAACTGAGCGAATGAACTGAACTGAGCTGTCTGTGTATTTTAATTGGAAATTAATCCCTTGTCAATCATATGGTTTGCAAATATTTTCTTCCAGTCTGTAGGTTCTAGATTTTGTTAACCTAGGGTTAACTAACTATGACTATTTTGCACCCTCATAAGAGGTCAAGATGTTTACTTCTATCTTTATTTTCACTTAAAAATAAAATCTCTCCTCCAATTAAAAATAAATTTTTATAAAGTAAATTTTAAAAATTCTCTAAAAGGTACATCACTTTTTTTAAAAAACCAGTTAGTCCAGCATTTCTACCTCACCTCCCATATGTTTGCAGTACACATTTGCTATGGTTTGTAGCAATGACATTTGTTGTAACACAGCATTTAACAGCTGTACCTGAGTACAAAGTGCGTTCAGTACCAAGGGGCTCTTTCTTTGGAGAACTTTTTATTGTTATTGGAGCCAGTAAGATCAAGCTATGTACTAACAAGAAAACTAGAATGAAATCTCCTTTTTAGTTACGCTGTTTTCCTAGACCCCAGGGTTTGTGCAAACAAATCATCTTATATGTTCTCTAGGAGACTCAAAATGAAATCTGTGATCAGTTAATGAAATCACATTTTTATATGAAATAAGGGAGGGGTAAATTGCTTGAGTACAGTGGGATTCAGCTCATCTTAAATTCAGCAATTTCACTTTTGTGATATATTTGCTTCATCCTGCTCTGAAAAACAAAGTTCTGTTATTCTACCTACAATAACAAACATTATTCAAACTTGCCAATATTATTAAGCACTGATTAAACGCCCACATGCTAACACAACAAACCTGCTGGCTTCTCTGCATGTGCCTCCGTGTTAACACAGACAAGATATTAAGAGGGCCATTATTTTTTGGCCATACCGTGTGGCATGTGCGTGCATACATGCATGCTAAGTCGCTTCAGTCATGTCTGACTCTTTGTGACCGCATGGACTGTAGCCTGCCAGGCTCCTCTGTCCATGGGATTCTCCAGGCAAGTCATTACTGGATCCTAATTCCCCTACCAGGGATCGAACCTGTGCCCACTGCTGTGGAAGTGCAGAGTCTAACCACTGGACCTCAGGGAATTCCCAACAAGAGGGCCTTTTACCAAAGATATTTAATCCTAGAATCTTGCTTTACATAGTATATATACATTAGAGGCCCTTTAGATGAGATACATTAAAACATTAAATAAACATCAGTTCTGAATACAGCCTCCTTAGTGGCAAGCTGACAGACACAGGAGAGTTGGCAGAAGGAAGCTGGCACTCTTATTAAGTAAGGGCAATAATTTTGATTTTTCATGGTTTTGTGGATATTCACAGCTCAAGTAAGAACCTGGAGGGCTGTATCTGTGAAATTTTTAAGAACAAACTGAAATTGAAAATTTTCTATACTTAGACTATGGTTCTCCTTTTCTGTGAAAAGAAGTCTCTTTACTTGATTCCAGGTATCTTTTATAAATTAAGTCCAGGGCTACTCTCTTCTTTCTATACGTATTTTCGGAGAGCATGCACCCTTCTCTTATATTATTTTCCTAACGGAGTGTGTCAGTGGTGTAACATGTGGAGTAGAATGTGCAGGATATTTTGCAAAAACCAGTGGTTGCTGTATAATGTGCTGTGTTTAGTCGCTCTATCGTGTCCAGCTCTTTGTGACCCCATGGAATGTAGCCTGCCAGGCCCCTCTGTCCATGGGGGTTCTCCAGACAAGAATACTGGAGTGGGTTACCATGCCCTCCCCTCAGGGGATCTTCCCAACCCAGGGATTGAACCCAGGTCTCCCACATTGCAGGCAGATCCTTTACTGTCCAAGCCACCAGGGAAGCCAAGAATACTGGAGCAGGGATCCTGTCCCTTCTCCAGGGGATCTTCCCAACCCGTGAATCAAACCAGGGTCTCCTGCATTGCAGGAGGATTCTTTACTAGCTGAGCTACCAGGGAAGCCCTGCTATATAGTAAGAGACCTCACTGTGATTTTCTGCCATTTAATCTTCAAGAAGAAATGACTGAAGACTAATTTAAAGAAGTATTGGATGTATTAAATGACCAACTGATAATTAGTGAGATTTCTAATAGAGCTCCATAATATCAGATTTCCCTGGTGGCTCAGATGGTAAAGAGTATGCCTGCAATGCAGGAGACCTGGGTTCAATCCCTGTGTAGGGAAGATCCATAATATTAGGGTACTCTAAAGTTTGGTATATGCAAATTCAAGTATTTTGACCTGGAGAGATAAACTCCCTTAATCTTCAGTATTTTTCCTCATAACTTTCTCAGAGCAACAAAATCCAGTCATTGTTTTCTTTGAATATTATTAGGGAAAATAATTTTCTCTTTCATAATAGACCCTTGTCTTCTCATGCTGTTCATTCATTAGTTACCTCTTTCTCCTTTTTTGTCCCATCAGCCTGTTAACACCTACAACAGATATCTTTTACAAGAAAAGTGGAGGAAGAAAGCTCTTCCTCAAAAAATCAGTTGTTTATCACCAGTTGTTTGTTGTTCTGATTATTCTCTCCAGAAAATTGGGCAGGAAGAAGGAGAAACTTAAAACCTCCTTTCTAGGACTTCCCTTGTGGTCCAGTGATTAAGACTGCGGCTTCCAATGCAGGGGGTGAGGGTTCGATTCGTGCTCAGCAAGCTAAAATCTCACGTGTCTTGTGGCCAAAAAAAGCCCATAACATAAAACAGAAGCAATATTGTAACAAATAGAATAAAACTTGAAAAATGATCCACATCAAAAAAAAATCAATAAAAATTTTAAAAATTAAAACCTTCTTTCCTTGACATCACTTATTAGATGTTCCAGTAGAGGTTTGATCCAGTATGATGATTTAATAGTGCAAGAAAAGGTATTTCCTTTAAATTTCAATTATCTCTACTTTTTCTGGATATTTGCACAAATAACTGAATAGCAGTTCTAAATCATTCTGCAGACATTACTGTGCTCTTTCTAAAACTGAATAAGACTATTATTTGTCTTTCGAAGTCCAGGAATATAAATGTGAAGGTGCTTACTATTTAAAATGTCCGTGATGGTTTTCTCTAGGTAAAGAGATAATACATGATATACATTTTTTTAACTTTCTGTATTTTCAGGTTTTAAGATGTGCATTCAGCCATTGTATTCATCAAATGTTAGTCAACTGACTGCCAAGAAACAAATGACAGGCCGGCTGAAGGGACTATAAAGAAAACAAGATGGACACGTACTAGAAATTTTGCTGCACAAAATAAAAGATAGAGATCAATAGCTTGAAAGTGGCATGAGATTGAGGCAAGATTTAGCTTTTCCTTTTAAGATGAAAGAGCCTCTTAACCATGATTAAATGCTGATGGAAAGATACTGATGGAGAGTGAAGGGTTTAAGAGACAAGAGAAGAAGAGGCGGAGATGAGGACCCAGTGAACTTATGCTTATGTTAGAGCAATTACAGCTCCCTCCTCTAAGCATCATCAAAGGAGCAAAGATGTGATGGAGTTAGGTACCATGTTCAGGGTAAGTGTTAGGACTATTTTCCAGGAAGTTATTTTATCAGTGACGAGTAAGAGGTTAGGATGATTTGTTAGGAATGATTAACAAGTAGGCAGAAAGAATGTTCAAAACAGCTCCTGGGAGAACACGGGGGAGCGGTGACAAGGAGAACGTGGGCCTCCACTTGGCATCCGGTGTCCGGCGCAGCCGAGAGTTATACATTTATACTGGGACCAATCTGTACAGCTGGGTGATTTTCTCAGAAGTGCTCGACAGTCTAACTTACATAATGGAAATAAATAAACCCCCAATTTTTAAATAGCTTCACGTCGTCTGAAGCCAGAAGTAGACTCAAAAATGCCTTAAGCCAAAATAACCAAGGACAGGTTTCAGAAAATGGAACAGAGTGACACCACCATTACCTCTATGGAGTCATCATTCCTCGGTAACCAAGCAGGACCGAGTCCAGGACCCCAGTGGATACCAAAATCCACGGATGCTCAAGGCCCTTGTATCACATGGCATGGTATTTGCATAGAACCTACACACATCCTCTCAGACAGTAAAGAATCTGCCTGCAATGCAGGAGGCCAGGGTTCAATCCCTGGGTCAGGAAGATTCCCTGGAGAAGGGAGTGGCTACCCACTCCAGTGTTCTCGCCTGAGAATTCTGTAGACAGAGGAAGCCCGGCGGGCTACAGTCCATGGGGTCACAAAGAGTCAGACATGACTGAGTGACTAAGACTGTCACTTTATACACATCCTCTTGTATACTTTAAATCATCTCTAGATTACTTATAATACCTAATATAACATAAATTCTATGAAGATAGTTGCCAGCACGTGGCAAATTCAAGTTTTGCTTTTGGAACTTTCTGGATTTCTTTAAGAATATTTTTGATCTGCGGTTGGCTGAATCCAGCAATGCAGAACCCCAGACATGGAGGGCTGGCTTTATTTGATGTCTTCTCCCTAGATACTGTCAGTCTCACATGGAGCTTAGACGAATGAACCTTCCAGGTGACAGCCTGCCTCCCTCTTACCAGTGGTTCTCTAGGATCATCTGCCACACGGACTGCTAATTCAGTTTCTAACTCAATAGATCTGGGGTGGGGGCTGCAATTTACATGTCTAATAAGTTCTGGGGTGCTGCTGAGGCTGATGTTGGACACCACATGTTGAGAACCACTGTTCTAAATCAGATATGTGTAGTGGTTAAAGCTGCCAGAGCTCCTATGTTCAGGATCTACTTTTCATTCACTGCTGATTCTCTGCTTACCTACCACAGTGCTTGGCATGTCAGTGACACCAGTAACTGCTCTGAGGAAGAGAAGCAAACCAGCATCATGAGAATGCCCTCCGTGAATGTGGCTGGCACACTGCTCTGTGAATGCAGAGGCACTTTCACATACGCAAAGTATTAACTCATTGATACATCTCTGACAGAGGAATAAAATGCCAAGTTACTGACATACCCTAAGTTCCTAAACTAATAGCATTTATTTCAGAATCTGACCTTAGTGCCATGTATAGATAATAGAAGTCAAAACCAACTACAAGTGTGAGTGAGCACTAGTTATTCAGTCATGTCCGATTCTTGGAGACCCCATGGACTGTAGTCTGCCAGGCTCATCTGTCCGTGAAGTTCTCCAGGCGAGAATACTGGAATGGATTGCCATTCCCTTCTCCAGGGGATCTTCCTGACCCAGGGATTGAATCCTGCTTTGCAGGCAGATTCTTTATCATCTGAGCCACCAGAGAAGCCCCAACTTCAAATGGAGATCTTTCCAACTAGAAAATTTCACAAAATATAGTATTTGCTCCGTTACCCCTGTATGCAAGGCATCACATTTAGTACTGGAGTAGGAGATGGCAACCCACTCCACTGTTCTTGCCTGAGAAATTCCACGGACAGAGGAGCCTGGTGAACTACAATCCATGGGGTCACAAAGAGTCAGACATGATTGAACTCATATTTAGTACTATAGTCCCCACTTATGGAAAAGTCTTTAAAAAAACTGGTGCCTAGCTAGCGACAGAGCTAGGACCACAGTCTCTTAATTCTCTTGAAGTCACCACTGACCTACGTCTTGCCAGGTCCCCTGGTCAGTCTTCTCCACGTCTCAGTCAGCAGTTTGAACGAGCTAACCAGTCCTTTTTTAAGCCACTCTCTGCCCTAGGCTTTGCTGCTTGGTTTCCCTTCCGCTGCTTCCAGAAACTGTTGCTGTCTTGTCCACTCCTGGACCTTGGAACATCAGAAGGCACCAGGCAGTTCTCGTCCTGACCGTCCCACCCAGTCCTGGGGCTGAGGGCAATGCTAGAATGCCAAGGCCACCCTGCTCTGCCTCTGAGGCCCACACTTCCCTCACTCATCCAGCTGCCAGCCTGGCATCTCCACTTGAATACCCAGTGAGCATCTCAAACGTCAGAGATTCAAACCAGAATCCTCATCTGCTTTAAACCTACTGGTCCTCAGTCTCAGTCCTTTCAGTAGCTATCACCCCTGTGTATCAGTTATTCAGGCCAAAATTTAGGCACCATCTTGGATTTGGTTTCCACAAACCCCTTTGGTCAACTTTTGCTCCCACAGTCTTTCTGGACCAAATCCTTGGTACCGTCTCCCCTTTGGCAGTCACAGCGGAAACCACCTCCTCTCTTCCTTTAATCCATTTCAAGAGCTCTGTAACTTCCCACTCACCTCCACTGGTCCATGCTCCACTAAGCAACTGGAGTGATTTTGTCTTAATGTGAATCAGACTCTAACAATCCTCTGATTGTAACCTGCCAAAGGCTCCCCCACCACACACAAATACAATAAAATCCAAGTCTCTTAAAACGACTATAGGACACTACTTCCCTCCCCTCCCCTCCTACCACTACCCTACCCAGACAGCTAATGGAATCTCAGCCACTCTGCCCTTCCTTCTCCTTCTTGAACATAACAAGCTTCTCCTACCTCTGGGCTTTCGCCTTTTACATCTGCTTTTCCCTCTGCCTGTGGTGTCTCCTTCCAACCCCTTTTCCTACCTATTTGCCAGAGTGGTTCTCCACCACCCCATCACTCTCTATCCCATTTTTATTTCCTTCCAAGCACTTACTTAAAATTATTTAAATCATTGTTTATTTAAATATGGACCTGTATCTGGGAACTGAAATGTCAGCCCCAAGCAGGCAGGGATTTTGTCTTTTTCATCCCAGGTCATTTAGAACATTATTTAGAAGATTGTAAACCACAAAAGCATGTTGAATTCATGAACTTTAAGTCTGGTTTTCTTCTACAACACCATCCTGATGCCTCTTAATGTATCAATATTATTTCATAATTTGATCATAGTCAACCCTAATATCTGCAAATGAGTTGTTCCCGACTCCACACAAACTCCTTCTGACTTGTATTTTTCAAATGTTACAAACAAGATCAGGTTTTTCATTCAGGTCCTCAGGAATATTCTAGATAGACTTCAACTTGAGAATTAATTGAAGTTCCCACACTGACTATGCCCTCCCTCAAAAATATTTGATGGTGATTATATGTTTTTTGGTGTCGTTCAGCATTTTGTGCTCTGAATTTAGGCCACAGAAAAGAAAGATACCATGCCTCAAGTTGTGTACAGAATTGTGGGGGGTTTTGTTCTATGTTTCAGTTCTGTTACTACAGCATTAAAAACAACAGGAATCTCCCTTTGTCTGGGTACTTGGGGTTTGAAATCTAAAGCAGAACTTGAGCTCTGTTTTAGATTTGGGAATTAACCTAAATTTGGCTACATTTCCCACCACAGACAGTTAATTCTCTTAGTAGAATCTTTTTTTTTTTTTGTTTAATTGGGATATAGTTGCTTTACAACTGTGTGGTAGTTGCTGCTGTACAATGAAGTGAATCAGCTATGCATATACATACAATCCCTCCCTCTTGAGCCTCCCTCCCACTCATCACACACCCATCTAGGTCATCACAGAGCACCAAGCAAATATTGTATATTAACACAAATATGTGGAATCCAGAAAAATGGTACAGATGAACCCGTTTGCAGAGACACCGAGAGAGAGTGGACATGTGACCACAGGTGGGTAAGGAGAGGGTGAGATGAATCGGGAGACTAGGATTGACATGTATACACACCACCGTGGGCTGCTAGTGGGAAGCTGCTGTATAGCACAGGGACCTCTCAGCTCTTATAAGCCTGCAGGGATAGAAGATTCATTCATCCCAATTAGACTATACGAGTTAAGACTCCCTCATTTTCATACCAAACCCCCTTTGTCCACAGGTTTGCACTTTCTTCCTCTATTTACATGCCACCTCTTAAAAACCCTTGCCTGATAAAAGCTTCCACTGGTTAAAGCAAACCTCATGCTCTAGTAATTCTTGAAACACTAAGTGTATTCCTGAAACACTAAGTGTATTGAAAGCTACGAGGCTTCCCTGGTAACTCAGCTGGTAAAGAATCTGCCTGCAATGCAGGAGACCCTGGTTCAATTCCTGGGTCAGGAAGATCCCCTGGAGAAGGGATAGGCTACGCACTCCAGTATTCTTGGTTAGAGAATTCCATGGACAGAGGAGCCTGGTGGGCTACAGTCCATGGGGTCGCAAAGAGTCGGACACAACTGAGCAACTTACACTTAGTTACACGAGTGTCCCCCTGAGAGCCTGCCTTGTACCTCTGCTCTGCTAGGTCTCAAGAGTATATACACTGGTCATGGTTCCTTTTGCTAAAAATCCCTTTTCCCTCAAGACTCTTGCTCATCAGCCTATCCTTCCCTGGTAGTTTTCCCAAAGTACTAGCATTGAGGTGTGGGCCCCTGGGGGATTCACATACCACACTGAGGACCCCCGTGTCTACCCCCAGGCCCCGTGCTCCTAGAGTTGCTCATGTTGTCATCTGCCTGTGGGAACGTGTGGATGCCCAGGGACACCTCATACACCACAGATCCAAAGCCAAGCTCATTATCTTCCTAACTTAACTGCCAGGTCTACTCTTGACTCCTTTCTTCCTGTACGATATCCCTGTTCACACGATGGACAGGTCTATGGCCGACCGTGGAAAACACTGAATTGTTTCCTTAGCTTCTACCCATAATAGACTGATTCCTGAATGACATAGATTCTACTAAAGATATGACACCTCTGGCCCACACCACCACTTTTTCCTAAAGTAATTTATCTCACTCTTTAGTGGTTTTTGACAAGATTTGAGGATGGACGGGTATTCACATACATACATATATGAGAGTCGTATCTTGACTTCCTCCTCCTAACTGTATCTAAGGAGTGACTCCTGTGGCAATGGAGGTAGCCTTGTTGGGTGGAAATAGGAGCCACACACAGACACATGCAATTTTACATTGTCTAGTATCCACATTGTAAGAGTGAAAAGAAACCAGTGGCATTAATTTTACAACTACATTCAATTTAAGCCAATGCATCTAAAATATTAAAATTTCAAACTATTAATTATGTTTAAAATTTTAATAGATAGTTCACAGTCCTTTTTCTTTGTTCAAAGTCTTCATAACTCAAGTGCTCGATGGCCTCATGTGGCCAGTGGCTATTATATTCGATGCCATTATTATAGGCGGTGAACTGGAACGGGGCAAACACTTACAGGAAAGGTTATATTAATACCTATAGCGTCAGTGAGTGATAAGGCCATATGTTAAGATACTGGCAATGAAATCAAAGAACCAATCCATAATCACACTGGAAAATATGAAGGGAGCAATCAGGAAAGAACTTATAAAGCTGACAGAATCAAACTGAGGATAAGACCACAGCCCAAATTAGGGTTGGTCAAAGGGAAAATCTTGCAATAGAAGGCAAATAATTCCTGGAGATTGAATGCACGGAATCACGATTATAGTCAAACATCCTGTATTATATACCTGAATTGCTCGAGACCAGATCTTAAATGTTCTCACACAAGAAGAGAAATGATCATTATCTGATGTGATAGAGGCGTGAGCGAACACTAGGGTGGCAGTTATCTGAATATATAAGTGGGTCAAATCAAACACATTGTACACCTTAAATTTACACAATGCTACATGTCAATCATATCTCAAGTCAAAACAAAACAAAACATCATAGCCTAAAATACACACAGGAGAATGGACCTTCAAAAATATAGTTTTTAAAAAATCCCAAGAGCTAGAGACACACTGTTCCAGGCACTGGACAGGACAGGTGAGTCAGTGATTAAGACAGAGCCTTGGGAAGGGGAAGGCAGGCAGCACATCTCATCTTCACGCATCAGAGCATCTCTGAGCCCAGGCAGCTGGACCCTCTCCTCCAAGCTAAATGGCTCAAGAACTGTTGTCTCAACTAAGTGAAAGCTTTTCTGCTCGTCTCTTTTTAAGAGAAACAGACTGGAACCTGGGGGAATTAAATGGGGCCAGTGAGGCTGGTGTTGTCCACAGGACAGGGCACTGAGGATGTATGTGGAGGTGTGGACTGTAACAGGAGGGGCCCCCAGGCTTTGCTGCAGGTAAAGACCGATCCCTCTCACCCACCTTGCCCTCCCCACAATGATGGGAGGCAGACTGCTGAGATCAGAACTCACATTAATGGAGAAAGTTACTAGGATTTCTTATTTCAGCTCAGGAAACTCAATCTTCAATCCTGTCCTTGAATGTAAGTGTGAACAGAAAACCGAGAATCATCAAACTTTGAAAGAAAACCCTTCAAAGAGAAACATCGAATGCAACAAATTGAAGAACTCACTCCAAGGAAACAGCGTCAATAGAAAACAAAGACAACTTGAAACTAAACATGAAAACAAGATAATCCTCCTCCTCAAATCTTCAATGTTTAACAAAATGAGAATTCCTGGGAATTAACTATATGTCAAAAAACACACAGTTTAAAGATTGGAGAGCAGAAATGAATGTTCTGGAAGGGATCTCTAAAATATCATGTAAGCAAATGTCGGGATGGGTAGAAGGGGATGAGTCAGGACACGTAGGAATAGGAAATAGAGCCGAATCTTAGACATGTGTCTAATAGAAGTTTTAGAAGAGCAGACACTGGAGCAAAGAAAATGCTGAATGACCCTAAAGAAAACTTCCCTGTACTGAAGGACACAGCATGGTTCAGCTCCAGAATATTCAGATATAAATAAAGATGCATATATAAAATCTTCAAGGCAGAGGGAGGGGTGGACACAGATTAATTACAAGGGAGTGAGGAGCAGGTGGGCCAGACTTGTCATCAGTCACGCAGTGTCAGCACGCTTGGGGCTGGCCTTCCAAGCGTGAGAGTTAATGAATAATGTGCCCCATTCATACTCAAATTTAATGTGGGAAAACAGAATGTACTGAGTAAACTTTACCAAATGAGGTCCTTTCTTAAAAAATAACTAGATTTATTTTGGCAAATTAATCCAAGGAGGAGATAGGGATAAGAGCATTAGAAATAATACTATAGGGAAAGTCTTACCGTGAAGGTTTAAATGCCTACTTGTACATGACACAATAAAAAATAAAGGCTCAAAATTAAAATTCCCAGATCTTTTCATAAAACCAATATGCTAGGGTATTATCTTGATTCCAAGGAGGATCAAAGTATTAGGTGTCAGGTGTCCCTATCACCAGGAAAGCCTTTACTGTTTGTGACTCGGACTCTAAGGATCTGCCCAATCATATCATCGATCCTCATCCGGTTCTGACACCCAAGCAGCGGGGACCACTGGCCCCGCGTCCTGCTTTAGAAGGTCCACTGTGGCCTTGCTCTGGCTATGCCCCCCACAGCAGCATGAGAATCCATGCTTCCCATCACCCCACCTGTAAACCACACTCCATGTACCTGGGAAGCTACAATTCCCAGCCAGGCCGCCCTGAACCAACCTCCATGCCTGCCTAGCTCTTCCCCAGTTCGCGCCCTACCCCCCATCCCTGGCTGACCAAGCACCAGTGCCCACAGCCCTCCAAGGAAGGCTGGCCAGGGGATGCAGCTCACAGGGAGTGGGGGCTTTCAGCAGAGCCTGGACTCACATGCAGGTGCCCACGCACATCCCACTCACAGCATGAGATGCATCCAGGTGTGGGGAGAGAGATGAGCAAGGACCCTCGTTTGTGTCCCTGTTCTAAGCTCCCAGAGTGTTAGGGACTGGGCTCCCCTCAACTTCAGCAGAGCAAAAAAGGCAGGGAAGGGAGAGACAGTTCAGTAGAGGAAGCAGTGGGGTTGAGAGCGGTGTTCGAGAAAACACCAGCCTATTTGGCTGTTGGAGAGGGAAGAGATGAAAGCACTCAGAGGAGTCGGGAGGTCTCCCGCATGAGGTTAAAAAGTGGCCTGAACACAGGCATGCTCGTCACTGCGCACGGCGCAGGAGGGACGCCCACATGGTTTCCTCCACTGGCTGCATGACCCCCTCCTCCTTCCCATCTCTTTCTCTGTGGTCCGTGCACAGCTTGGCCTCTTTGGCCGTTGCCCTCAGGCCCAGAATGATGATGCTAGTCCTGAGGAATGTTCTTAGACAATGATGTCCAGAAGCCAGAAGAGCCAGCCTGTCTTGGGGTCCCTTCTATAGAGTCTGAAAGGTTCCTAAATGCTCCCTGACCCCGCTGGTCTCATCTGCCAGAACTCACCACTGGCCAGAGAAAGTGTCTTTCCCCTTGGCCAGCAATGACACCAGCTGGCCCTGAGACACAGGCCACCAGGACACTGAACCAAATCAAGGCTCTGTTGGCCAGGAGAAGAGGGTGTGGCTCCTGGGGGAGAAGGCCAGAGGACCAAGGACTAACACAGCGGGGGATCTGCAAGTGGGATCCCCAGACCCACAGCATCACCTGGAAACTGATTAGAAATACAAATTCTCCCACGTCACCCCATACCTCTGAAATCTACATCTGTGGGAGTGGGCCCAGCAATATGGTAACTGGGGTTCCCAAGCAATGAAATTTCTTCCATGTTTGCACTCAGGTTTGAGAATTATGGCCTGTGCCCCCCACCCCCCCTCACTATCAGGATGACTCTGCAAAGCAGAAGGGAGAGGGGAACGAGCATGTATCTGTGAAAGCCATCCAGGCAGGAAGGAGAGAGTTGTTGGCAGCATCTAAGGCAGTGAAGAGGCCTGGGTTTTACTTAGAGAGAGCTTAGGAAGACAGGAAATTGATCAACTAAACCAGCGATACTGCAAGTGAAGGGCTTAAGCCTGTGCAGCTTAAAGGCAGAGAATAAAAATCCAATGGAAAACTGAAGACACAGGAAATGAAGTAATCCTCAGGCAAGGACTTTCCTGGGGACAAGAAGGGAGAGAAATTAATGCCATGTGTTTCAACACATGAACTGCTTGACAAGTACGACTGTTGAGCGTTTGGGATGCAGCTCATCTGAACTGAAATCTTCCATCGACATAAAACGCCCTCTGTACCCAAGCCTCAGATAAAAAGAGAAAATAGATGATAACCCCTCAGTAATTTTATACTGATTACTTGTCAAAAGAATAATGCTTTTTGATAGATGGTTTTAAATGTAGTCTCAAAATTAATTGCCTTTCTTTTTCTTAATGAGGCTAGTGAAATTTTCACTTGCATTTGTGGCTCACATATTGTTTCTGATGGAGAAGTCTGGTCTAGAGTGAAAGAAAGTCTAATACGTTTGAAAAAAAAAAGTGTAGAAATGTCAGGTCAACATAAGGATCTAAGGAAAATACCACATGCAGTTGTTTAAAGATTCTCCTTGTGTTAAATTATGTCTTACAATATTGAGACAAAAAAATGTTTCTGCCCCTCAAAAAGAAAAAAACAAACCCTAAGGAGATTATAAAGATACAGAAGTTAACCGATAAAAGACGGGCTACTTATTTAAATCTGTCAAGGAAGAGATGAGTTCACTGAATGAGGATCTAATTTGTTGATGAAATTTCTTCCATGTTTGCAAGAAGTCTCCAGCTAGTAGGTTGAGCTAAACTACTGGTGGATAAAGGAAAGAAAAAGACCAACCATCATCCCTGGCTTTTTTGGGTTCATGCTCAAGCAGAAAGATCAAAGTGTAAGAATGAGATGTCCAGCAGTCTTCTGTGTGATGTTATAGGTGAGTCTATCTCAGAAATGCCTCAAATGTCTATGAGGACTTGGGAGTCCTTAGGGACCTAGGAGGGTCTGGTTCTAGTGACTAAGGCAAATGGGAGGACAGTGCTCACTGGGGGCTTTTTTAAAAGGCAGCTTACTGCCTTCTGCATAGGTGTCACTCAGAAACTTCCTCTCAATGCTTGGAGGGCACATAGGACAGAGAAAAGATGCTGCAGAAATAGGCTATTCATAACTCCATATTCTCAAATTTCACAGAACCTTCAAAAGCTTTTATCCTCAATAGGATTAAAATTCAGCAACATGGATGGATCTAGAGAGTGTCCTGCTAAGTGAAGTAAGTCAGACAAAGACAAATATCACATATCATGATATCACTTAAATATCATATGATATCACTACAAAAAAGATACACATGAACTTATTTACAAAACAAAAGTAGACTCACAAACATGGAAAACAAAAAACAAAACAAAAAAAACAGTTACCAAAGGAGGCAGCCGAGGGTGAAGGGATAAATCGGGAATTTGAGATGAACAAATACACACTACTATACATAAAATGGGCTTCCCAGGTGGTGCTAGTGGGAAAGAACCTACCTGCCAATGTAGGAGATGTGGCTAAGAGACACAGGTTCGATTCCTGGGTCGGGAAGATCCCCTGGAGAAGGGAATGGCTACCCACTCCAGTATTCTTGCTGGAGAATCTCATGGACCATGCACAGAGGAGCCTGGCGAGCTACAGTCCATAGGGTCACAAAGAGTCAGACGCAACTGAAGTAACTTCGCACGCATGACGTATATAAAATAGGTGAGCAACTAGGACCTACTGTATAGCACAGGGAACTATATTCAGTATCTTGTGAAAGCCTATGATGGAAAGGAATCTGAAAAAAAGATGTTTATATAGATATGTATAGATAGGTAATGAATCACTTTGCTGTACATGTGCCAAATTGTAAATCAACTATTCAAAAAAAAAAAGGATTAAACTGTTATAAACTTTCTGTTTCTCAAATTGTGAACTGTTTATCTCCTTTCTCTCAATCTTCGTGTGTTTTCTTGGCCAATCCTAAGTACTTGACTTGGCTAAGAAACTACTTCTTGCTCATTCTGTAGTATGTTTTTTCTTCTGCCATATTGTATTTTCTCTTATTTTCTTTTAATAATAGCTTTGAGTTTCCACTACAACGCCAGACTGTAGTTCTCCTCTTTGGTACTCTGTCCTGAGAGCTCCATCTGCCTTGGTCTCCTTGGACTTGTCTGGAGACAAGTTAAGACAACTGACTACAGTGTTCTTGCCTGGAAAATCCCATGGACAAAGGAGCCTGGTGGGTTATAGTCCATGAGGTTGCAAAGAGTCAGACATGACTAAGTGACTAACACACACACATGCACACTCACGCATGCACGCACACACACACAAGCAATTTATAGACCCTCTGAGAATTTCCTAATCTCGTATTTATCTTAAAAAGTTCCTTCACATGTTCCTCAAAGACAATTCTGAGACTTTCCATTTACTTAAACACAATGCTGTGGAACTAGAGAGATAAGTCAAATAACTTTTTGCTTTAAAATCATTAAGTGTGACTGGAATTTTCTAGTGTGAAATAGTTTTATTTTACTTATTAAAATATTGTTCAACTTGCATTGAAGTACATTCACTGTTTGATCTTTCACTCATCCTATTAATCATCTTCCAGTGTGTCAGTTAAAATAAAATCTGTTCACACCACTTAACATCAAATAACCATGTTTTGACAGTTTGGTATCAGAGGCTTCTGAACAGGGACTGTGCCCTGCGGGGCCCTGAGTGGCATCATATAAACATGATTGTAATTTATGATGAGAAAGGAAATGTTTTTAAGATAATATCTTTTCTAGGAAGAGAGCTTAATTCTAAAATATGTTTGATCTTTCAGTTCTCTTCAGTTTTTATCTTTTCAACATTTGACCATTTCCTTCTTTACAGTAAAATACCCACACATTCGCAAATGGTAAACCACTGCCTATAACCTTCATACACTGAGAAAAATATATATATTTACCTGATGTTGAGGGCAAGAGATGAAGTGTCTTCTCAAAATAATAATGTTGAAAGAGTTTTCTTTCTTCAGTACAGTCTGACAGAGATAGAGATAAAAAGGCCCGAGCAAAAAGTCTTGAATGAAAGAATTTCATCTAAGCCATGGAGTCCAGTCCCTTCAGCCATTTCTTTCCATCTAACTAGAGCCTAGTTCTAGACGCTGGGGGCTGTGCCTGGTCTGACTCAGCAGTGGAAGCAGCAGGCCAGCCATGGTTCCATGGTGTAATGATGAGCACTTTTGACTGTGAATCCAGCAATCCAAGTTCAAGACTCAGAGAGCCTAGTTAGATGCATCACCAACGCAATGGACATGAGTTTGAGCAAACTCTAGGAGATGACAGGGGACAGGGAAGCCTGGCATGCTGCAGTCCATAGGGTCACAAAGAGCTGGACATGACTCAGTGACTAAACAACCACAACAAGAGCCTCAGTTCAGTTCAGGTGGGTCCAGCTGCTTGTGACTCCATGGACTGCAGCACTCCAGGCTTCACTGTCCATCACCAACTCCTGGACTTTACTCAAACTCATGTCTCATCCTGTGTCACCCCCTTCTCCTCCCACCTTCAATCTTTCCCAGCATCAGGGCAAGCTATGAAGGGAAGGCTCAGAGCGTCCATGCCCCCTCCAAGCATGTGTTTTCCAGCCCAGAAGCTCTCCAAACCCTGTCTTTGGGGGGTTATGTGGGTGCTTTGTTACATAGGCACAGTTGATTAAAATACTGTCCACTGGTGACTGAACTCAGCCTCTAGCCGTCTCCCCTCCCCAGAGGTCAAGGAGGTGGGAGTGAAGGTTCCAGCTCTACAAGGTCATGGTTGGTTTTCCTGCCAACCAGCCCCCATCCTCAGTTGTGGTCCAAAAGGCACCTTATTAACATAACAAAAGACCCTTTGATAGCTCTCTTACGGAATTCCAAGAGCTTTGAAAGCTCTGTGCCAGAAAAAGGGATGAAATATACATTTCAAATATACTTTTCATTTCTCTAAAAGCTTTGTGTATGTGTGTGTGTGTGTGTGTGTGTGTTATACTGATTGAAATATCAAACATTATCATCATTTAAGCCTCAGTACCTCAATGGTTAAAATATTTCCATTTGGAAAATTTAAAGTAGAACCCTGGTGAGAAGAGTCCATTTCTAGGTAGGTTGATAAAAAGCCCAGGATCCCCGAGGAGGAGAGGGGTCTGGAGTTCTCAAGGAGGAGAAAAGGACAAACCCTTTTTTTCGACATTGCTTTGTCTTAGTCAATATAACAAAGTATCCTGCTTAAGAACATGTTTCTCCTTCTTGAGAACCTCACTAATCTTAAAATGTGTATTATGGGAGTCAATCTGGTAGAGCTTTCTATTGTTAGTTCTAATCCTGTTATCTTAAAAGGTATATTGTGGGAGTGGGTCTCCTAAGACCTTTTAGAACCTTGAGACATTCTTTTGATTTACTGCAATAACCAATTGAAAAAGTATATAGCTCTCTTGATGAGGCAGTTCCATCCCCCTTCTGATGTCTATGTCAGAAGCTTTTCCTGTCCCTTTTTCACATTAATAAAACTTGGCTACACAAAAGCTCTTGAGTGATCAAGCCTGGTCCCTGATCACGAATCCAACATCATTAACTGTAAGGTATCACTGGGACCATACCACTGCAGGAGCTAAGGAAGTCTAAAGGATTGTTTACTCAAAAATCTGAGCTAAAGCAGTTTCTGAAGACTTAATTTTTTAAAGAATTAGCTTATTTTCTATGCTGTATATTTGGTTTATAACAATGGACCTAAAGAGCACCTTCGGTCTCCTAAGAGCTGAACATAGAGCCTAACCTTGGTAGAAATTCAGTTCCCTGGTGGCTTAGTGGTAAAGAATCTGCCTGCCAATGCAGAGACCTATGAGATGAGGGTTCTATCCCAGGGTTGGAAAGATCCCCCAGAGAAGGAAATGGCAACCCACTCCAGTACTCTTGTCCTGAGAATCCCATGGACAGAGGAGCCTAGTGGGCTACAGTCTGTGGGGTCACAAAGGCTCAGACACGACTTAGCAACTAAACAACAACAAAATGCATAGATGAATTATTCCATCATTAAGTAGGCAAAGAACCCCAGACATCAATAGAGGAACATGTCACAATCTGTCTTGAATGGTTCAGAGAGATTCAGGTGCTTATTTACTTATCATAAACTCTCTCTTGCCTGTAATTTTATTTCATTGCTTGTGATTCTGTGGCAATGAAGATAAATTGCTCTGCATCCTCCAACATTGTTTGTACACTTAAAGATAATATTATTCACCTGATAACCATCTTTCTTTATGTAAGGCAGTCTCACTGAAGTTTGATAAATGAATATATGTTTATTTAAGTGATCACCATTAATTTAGCCTCTTCTCTGTGAACATTTGCCATGGTTCTGTTTCTAATCTCAGCACACTCTTTTGCATCACCTCTCGCCCAGCTCAGTCAGTTGAAGCACAAGGCTCGTGGGATCAAGGCTGCAGGTTGAAGGTCAGCCAGGTCACTCTGGGAAAACCAACGCCTTGCAATGGTCAGAAGCCACCCAGGCATTTCTGTTTAGGTAACTGGTTAATGAGTATCACAAGGGGAACTAGTCAGCAGTGTGATGTTAACTCAAAACAGCCTTTGCACCAAAGGAAAACCTGGTCCAAGGCTGTAGGTAGGCTTGATCACATTAACAGAAAACCATGATTTGCTTCCCTAGTGGCTCAGATGGTAAAGCATCTGCCTGCAGTGCGGGAGACCCAGGTTAGATCCCTGGGTTGGGAAGATCCCCTGGAGAAGGAAATGGCAACCCACACCAGTACTCTTACCTGGAAAATTCCATGGACTGAGGAACTCGTAGGCTACAGTCCATGGGGTCGCAAAGAGCTGGACATGACTGAGCAACTTCACTTTCACTTTCTCAAGAGCCAGGTGGCACTTGTGATAAAGAACCCACTACCAGTGCAGGAGAGGAAAGAGCTGAGGGTTCCATCCCTGGGTCAGGAAGATCCCCTGGAGGAGGGCATGGTTACCCACTCCAGTATTCTTGCCTGGAGAATTCCACGGACAGAGGAGCCTGGTGGGCTACAGTCCATGGTGTTGCAAAGACTCAGGCACGACTTAGCACACATGTTAAAGAGCCAGGGTGTTTAAAGAAAAGTTCGTTGATATTTTTTCATCTAGGATTTAAAAACTAAAAGCAGTAAAAATCATCCCTGAAAGGGGAAATACTTTTTTCCCTCCCAAGTGCTGATCTGAATTGAAAGTTAGTTGACTTTGTGGTCAAATGCTCCACAGATGGGGCATCTTGAAAACCAGCTAATTACTAGCAAGACTGTATCACTATTATGCCATTGGGAACTGTCTCCCTCTACGATAGCAATTTCTACCATCCTGCATTTCCCATAAAATATCTTGATAATTGTGATAACGTGAGTCTTCAAGAAAAGTAACATTCAGTTAGTCAACTTTTCTCCTTTGAAAACCAAAGAGATTTGGGAATTACAAAAGATTTTAGTGGATGGATTTAAAATTAAGGTCAGAGCGCTTCCGTGGTGGCACTGTGGATATACGAATCCACCTGACAATGCAGGAGACACGGGTTCGATCCCTGATCTAGGAAGATCCCACATCCCACTGAGCCTGTGCACCTAAAGCCCAGGAGCTGCAACTACTGAAGGCCGGATGCCCTAGAGCCAGGGCTCCACAATGAGAAACCACCAAATGAGCCCACAGCAACTAGAGGAGCCTCTGCTTGCCACAAGTAAAGAAATTCCTGCACAAAGCAATGAAGACCCAGCACAGCCAAACACAAGTAAATTAAACATTTTTTAAAGTCAGAGAGTTAGATCAAACAGTAAATCAGTAAACAGAAGAAAAATGAAGATAAAGAACCAGCGTACCAGTTTCAACATACTTTGACAGCTACTTTCCAAAAGTTTCCTAATATATTCATCAAAAGATACACTTCACAGAAAAATTTTAAAGTCAACCATTTGAGAATTCTATCAACTAAAGTGTATCAGATGTCTGTTTCTACTATATTACAGTGATGTCCTCCTTCAGAAATATTATGTATGTATCCTATGTGTGCATTTGACACTTTTGAGTGCTGAAATTAAAAACTACTGTGACAGAACCACTGTTCATCACATTCTAATTCACTTATTTTGTTCTAGAGTATTAATACTTGAATGAGCTTAAGACAAATGACATTAGGCCTGAAGCACGGGGCATACGTGTAGAAACAAGACCACCTTTCTTCAGTCATTGCCTACGGTCTGCTGACCTAAAACTACTTGATTTTTTTCTGGGTTTTTGTGTGTGTGTGTGAATTAAGTTTTATTGGGGACAAAATAAGGACTGCAGCCTGGGTGACAGCACCCTTTTTTTTTTTTAATATGAAGGACAGATAAAGTAACTTCTTACTTGAGTGACTAGCCTTGATGTGCTGTTGCTTAAGGAACAGTTTCTCGCTTTTTCTTCCCTGTCCCCACGTTTGGACTCCCCTCCATTCTGTCCGTTCCTTGAGTGTGGAACTGTCATCACGTAATAATTCACCTTGATATATCTGTGCTTTTCTTTTAAAATGCTGACCTATCGAAACCCTCCATTTTATTACAATACTATAATTAGAAAAACACCATGAACAAACAGCCCCTTTTGAGGACGGGTAGGGATGACATCATTGGCCGGGTGAATTTGCCTCAGACTAGGACAAATGCAAGCAGAGGTCAGAAGAATCACTTTAAGCGGAAGTTGGGGCCAGTTCCTTTGCTGTCCCTAGTTCCTAAGTTTGGGAATTTCTGTGCCTCTCTATTCTCATTTACTCCTTCAGTTGGCTTGCATTAACTACTGATGCTCACCCACAAAGAAAATAAAAACAAACAGTAGCAGAAATGGTTCCTACCTTCACAGGGCTTTCTATGCAGTGGGAGAGAAAGAGATCCTTTGAACAATTCAGCCAGCTGAAGTGGACTTAAGCGTGATATGCAGCTGAAGGTAGGCAGGGTCTCTGTGACTTGACTGTAACAGAAAGTATTTGGTTCCATGAGGAGGTGCCAACTGACCCCCTGTTTGAAGGATGAGAGGAGTTAACTAGGCAGGCAAAGAATATCATTGAATGATGAAATATTGACTTCTGCCTCTTTTTTGGAGTTCCTGTCCTGTTAGGTTTATTAACTAGTCCTGTAAGATTATGAGGGCTGCTCAAGCAATTGTATGCTGAGTCATAGGCACAGAGCCCTGATCAGCTTGTTCTTGCACATGGAGATATTTAATTGGTAGCTTGAAAAAATCTTTGCATAGCGTGAACTTCTCACTCTGACTTTGGATCTCTGATATTGTTTTAAACCTGCATCCCTTCTAATGTTTCTGCTAGCATATATTAATACCATCTGTGTGTTAGGAGTTAAATAAATGATTTTGTTTTCCTTAAAAAAAAAACGCACACAAAATATCATGTGGACTACAAAATGTGTAGACAGGTGCTCCTCCGTAAGATACATTTTTTTCCAATGTGATTTATGCTACTATTTAGTTTAATTATTACTAACACCTCACCCATCCTTTAAATGATCTTCTTAGGAAATAACAGATTTCTTTTTGAGAACAAAGAATAAAGTAGTATTTTTGCCAAAGGTTTTATCTATGTGATATTCAGTGCAAACAATTACATATTACATTGGGTCAACCACATGCAGTCAGTTCAGCATGACATGACTCAGATGATGTTGTTGTATAAAGGAAATCAACCCTGAATATTCATTGGAAGGACTGATTCTGAAGCTCCAATACTTTGACCCTCTCATGTGAAGAGCTGACTTGTTGGAAAAGACCCTGGTGCTAGGAAAGGCTGAAGGTAAAAGGAGAAGGGGGCAGCAGAGGATGAGATGGTTGGATGGCATCACCAACTCAGTGGGCATGAATTTGAGCAAACTCCAGGAGATAGTGAAGGGCAGGGAAGGCTGGCATGCTGCCATCCATGTGGTCACAAAGAATCAAACACAACTTAGTGGCTAAAGAACAACAATGTAGGGAAAAAAGCATTGTTTAATAAAGAAAGAATATTCTGAGCACAGACAAGATGATGGAGCCCTAACAGCCAGAGTCCTGTGAGGAGAGCAGAACCCATGCCACGTGGTTCAGTAGAGGTCGGTTAATATAGGGAACTGGTGAGATGGCGGCAAGAGCTGAAAAACACCATAGCGTCAGGAAACCTACACCCTGGAGCTGGGGCAGCTGCCGCTGCTAAGGCGCTTCAGTCTTGTCCGACTCTGTGCAACCCCATAGACGGCAGCCCACCAGGCTCGCCCGTACACAAAAGAAAGATGTGTAACCAGAACCCAAAGCCAGAGCTGCGTCGCTTCTAAAATAACCGAGGCCACAGCAGCAGAGACAGGGAGAAATACCCTGACTTCGCCCTTCAGTGTCTTACCAAGTTTCCCACCAACCCGACCTAACTCAAAACCAGCTGCAGGGAAGGCTGGGCATGGAGTTCGCCACTGGCCTCGTGATGCAGAGCAGGGAAGGACAGACGACTGGCTCAGAGCTAGGAGATGATGCTGATGGCCCCCTGCCTAAGGATTCCAGGCACTAGGACCGTGGGTGCTTCTTTTTCTTAACCTTTCCTCTGAAACCGTCTTTTCTCAGAGCCACTTTTATCTGTTCCTTACCGAATGTGTTATTTTTTCCTTCTATACTTTCACCAATGTAGGCGTCAGTGCTTGGCTAGTCCCATGTTTAAAAAAAAAAACAAAACACCAAACCAACCAACTAGATTTACTCATCTGCAGTGCTTGAAAAGCCAGGCTAGAGACTTAGTCAGGCAATATAGAAGTGCAAAGTACAAAGAAGGAATTCTCTGAGGCTAGCAGCAGCGGGGGACTGGGCAGCTAGCCTGTGTGTGTGCGTGTATGTACACGTAGTCACTCAGTCGTGTCTGACTCTTGCAACCCCATGGACTGTAGGCCCCCAGGCTCTTCTGACCATGGGATTTCCCAGGCAAGAATACTGGAACGGGTTGCCATGTCCTACTCCAGGGGACCTTGTGGACCCAGGGATCAAGCCTTTGTCCCCTGCATCTCCTACACTGGCAGGCAGAATTTCTACCACTGCGCCACCTAGGAAGCCCAACTAGGCTGTGCGCTCAGTCACTCAGCCGTGTCTGACTCTTTGCAACCCCGTGGACTGTAGCCCACCAGGCTCCTCTGTCCATGGGGATTCTCCAGGCAAGAATACTGGAGTGGGTTGCTATGCCCTCCTCCCACCCAAAGTGTATAGACTGGAATGTAGTGGTTATGATGGGGAAAATGGTGGGTTTAGGGACTGGGGAGGTGGGGGGTGGGTGTGGAGCATGGCGGCCCAACCCTCCCACCCTCAACCCTGCCTTCTCTATTGTTGAGATCCATTTGAGAAATCGAACACAGAGCTTTATCCCATTCGTCATGTAAGGCTGCCCCCTAACAATATCAAGAACTTAGTGGAAAATCTTATAAATAACATCCTCAAATTAAGGCAGGAAGTTCCAAAAGCATCATGTCAGGTTTTAAATGAAATGAGACAAATGTGATTAATTGTTTCATTGAATCAAAACTTGGTGTTAATTTTAGCAGTGACTCAGATAATTTCTGGCATCCTCTATTAGCAGCAAGTCAAAACCTTTAATTATGAGTCACTTTAGTCCACAGAGAAAATGATAGGACTTTTCCAAAAAGGTTTTCGTCGGTTAGAGGCCAAAATTAATTTTAATACTTGATAATTTTCTTGAGAGGAACTACTCTTTTAAGATTTAGTGTTGTTGTTATGTTTGTTTCAGAGTTGGAAAATTCCCGGAAAAAAAATCTTCTTACCGATATGATAATGTAAACAATCTGATGAAGTCATAAAATATAATTATAGTTGGTCAAATCTGTCTTGAATTGGCTTGGGAGACAGTTTCTTAATGTTTGACTTTATAGGGGAGCTGTAGATTGTTTAATTTTTGTTTTAGGTTGGAGTCTAGTTGATTTACAACGTTGTTCCAGGTGTATAACAAGGTAATTCGGTTATACATATGTCCATTGTTTTTCATATTCTTTTCCCATATAGGTTATTACAGAATCTTGAGTCGAGTTTCCTATGCCTTACAAATGTTTATTTTTCATTGACACCTGTTGCTATGGAAACCATACCATTGACACATAAGTCAAGGCCCTGGAGTGATCTGGTTTAATCAACAATATGAAGCACAGAGAACAAACGCACCAAACCGTAGCCTTCTTGCCTCATAGCTCCCTCCCATATTGTCAAGTTGAGCAAAACCACAGCTGCCCTGCAGTGGAGAATAAGGAGGCTTTCATGGGAGAAACGCATCATTTTTGATCCTTTTAAAATTGTCTGCGATACTGAAAGATTTAAGAAATGAACGGGGAATAAGGTAATCTAAGCTACAAAACCCCTAATCAGACAAATGGTGATAGTCAGTTCACCTGTGCCAGCTTTCCGCCAGCATCAAAACCATCCCTGGGCATCCTCAAGGTCAGAGTTTGGGGATGCACTTTCCTAGACGAGGGAGCCAAGGGCATCATCCCCAGTCTTGGCTTCTCTAATCATTTTCATCCACAGTGATTCTCAGTGTGTCGTCTAAAGTGATCTTGGGCATCTGTTCCTGGAACTGTACATTAATACTTTCATTATATTGGAAGGAAACCTCATTACTTGAAACTATGGCTTTACAGAAAATATGAACTCTCGAAATCCCATAAGAAGATGCTCTTACGTTTCTTTCATATGAAAGGTACTCAGCAAGTATATTTAAGAATTCTTGGTGGTGGTTCTTTTGTCTTTGAAAAAAAATTTACTTTGACCTTCACTTTTACCTTTTATATATCCACTTAAAAGTTAGAACCAACCGAACTGCTCGTGGTACTTCCAAGCCGTACATCCTGCCCCCAACTACACTATCTTTTAAATATTATTATATGTTCCCAAACTATGAGGCAGGGAGAGTGGTATACGTCTGCTGCTTCAGGATGCTTCTGTCTTATCAGGTGGTTCATACTTTGGCTGGCAAGTCCTACATTCTTTCTCAATCATATTATTAGATACAGTGGTAAAGAACCTGCCTGCCAATGCACGATATTTAAGAGATGTGGATTCGACCACTGGGTAGGGAAGATCCCCTGGAGAAGGAAATGGCATCCTGCTCCAGTATCCTTGCCTGGGAAATCCCATAGAGAGAGGTGCCTGGAGGGCTGCAGTCCATGGGATTGCAGAAGAGTGGGACACGACTGAAGTGATTTAGCACAGCACACAACACGGATATATTCTAACAGATAATGTTACTGAGCTCACATACCAGGCACTGTGGAAGATTTTACATGGGTCGACGTTAACTCCCTTGATCTTCATGTCAGTCTGATGATGTAAATATTCTTACTATTCCCATCTTAGGGAAACAGAAGCACAGAGAGGTTAGTCAAGGGTAGGTGAGATTCAGACGCGGGCTCTCTGGCCTCAGAGTCTGGCTCTGAGACTCTTACCTCAGATGTAAAGAAGGGTTTTTGAAAAGAAAACAAATGTGATAAAAGGCTACCCCATTGTTTGTTAAAAGCAACCAAACTCAGTTGTTAGGGAGTCACTTTCACTGTTTCCTTTGAAATACTGTAGACAGGTTCCAATGCCTCTGTGCCTCTGCAGAAGGCTGGACGGGTCCCTCTGTCCACCCCAAAGGCACAGGCAGAAGCACACCAGGGACCCTCTCGATGAAAATGTCATTCTTACAGATGGCCCACACGGAAAGATGCTCAACATTACCGTTAGAGAAATGCACATCAAAGCTACAGTGAGGTACCACCTCACACCAGTCAGAATGACCATTAAAAAGTCTTCAAATAATAAGTTCTCTGATGATACCAAAATCAAAATAGTGTCTCATCATTAAGTGAACCCAAGCCTGGCACTATCAAATCAGACTTTTCAATACCCAAGTAAAATTTCTTTTTCCTTTTCTCCTTCCTTCCTCCTAAAATACGTATTTCTCAATTTAACCTCTTTGATTCTTGGAAAATGACAGAAGAGCAGATTCAGAAGTTGAGCAAGACTATAGGACTCAGTAAAATTAAGGTAGAAGATTGATCCCAGAAAACTAAATAACCAGAAAAGAGATGTGAAATAGGAAGCTGAATGGAGAACAGAAAAGACAATGGGAACCAATTTTCTTTGAAAGTGAACGGTAAAGAAAGCTGAAAATGAAACCACTTCGTTTTTATTTTTAATAGCTGCATCAAGAGATGGTTTTTGTAGGGAAAAGAAAAACACCTTTAAATGTTACTAGTGAGTTGACTCATTGGAAAAGACTCTGATGCTGGGAGGGATTGGGGGCAGGAGGAGAAGGGGACGACAGAGGATGAGATGGCTGAATGGCATCACTGACTCGATGGACGTGAGTTTGAGTGAACTCTGGGAGTCGGTGATGGACGGAGAGGCCGGGGTGCTGCGATTCATGGGGTCACAAAGAGTCGGACACGACTGAGCGACTGAACTGAACTAGAGTCCCGATTCTCATCCTTTAGACTGAATCTTCCTCACCAGATGCCCCATTTCCCAAATTCTATCCAAACTACCACCTCCCATATCTAGTCCCTAGAGGGTGTATTAGGAGCAGAAAAAAATTAATTTTCTTCATGGTTTGGACAAACCAAAGAATCTTTCATAAGAATTTTTTAAACAAATTATTTCAATTTAAGAAACATTTAGGATAGATTATGTGTTAGGATTAGCTCAAATGGTAGAATGCTCGCTTGGCATGTGAGAAGTAGTGAGGTCAGTGACCACATCCTCCATTAGGCTTTGGGCTTCCCTGGTGGCTCAGATGGTAAAGAATCTGCCTGCAATGCAGGAGACCAGGGTTCAGTCCCTGGATCAAGAATATCCCCTGGAGAAGGAAATGGCAACTCACTCTAGTATTCTTGCCTAGAGAATTCCATGGACAGAGTTGCTGTTCAGGCTACAGTCCATGGGGTCACAGAAGAGTCAGATATGACTTTGTGGCTAACACTTTCATGGGTTAGGTACTATACAAAACAAATTTCTGCCCTTGAGGGGGAAAACAAGCCCAGAATGGATAAAGGTTTCTGGTTGTGACTCTGGCTGCAGACTGGCCCATGGAGGGGCACCTACAGCCCATCACATTTTGTTCCCTTCCTCCTGTTCAGGATGGATGTGAGGCCAGTTTACAAAGGGACAAAGACAAGCTGTCTCTAAGGCAAACGCAGTTGTTACAGATTTGTATCTAATAGATGTGCCCATCCTTGTAAGAACTCGCTTCCAAATCGGAATGTGATTTCCCCAGGTCGTCTCTTCTGTCTTGGGGCCTGCCGGACCTCTGCTCCTCTGCAGCCTTGCCCTCCCAGTGAGGAGGTCATCTCAAGGAGAGATGGAGAGCTCAGACCACAGTCAGATGCCTGCCTCCTGACACCAGCACTTTTAGCTCTGAGGCCTCGGGCAAGTGATGTAACCTCTCTTTTGGCCTCAGTTTCATCATTCAGGAAAGATAACATCACTGAGGATCGTTGTTAAGACCGTGTGTACAAATAGCTGGGCACTGGGCCTGGCATGTAGTGAAGGCTCTCAGTAAGATTTGCTTCTCTTAGTGTTAATCAGATGGGTGACCCTGAGTGACCCTTCTCTTACATAAAGAAGGTATTTCTCTTTCTCCCTGAATCCCAAGAATCTTCCAGCTTCTGATCTTACAGTTTTCCCCTCTGCCTTTTCTGGAATTCTCTGTCTCCATATTCTGGGAATGAACCTTTTATCTCTGCCTTTTTTTTTTTTTCCCCCTCCGTCTGGCCTGTTCTGTTTGTCATACAGTTGTTAAGACCCCTTCCTTCTCCGCTCAGCTTTGGCCACCCCAAGGCTCTTGCCAGCATCTCAGGTGAGGCTGAGTGGCGCCATGAGAGAAACAACACATCCCTGAGTTCACGCCAGAGGCCAGGACACGTTTCTCTCCTGTCTGAACTGGTTTCCACGTCAATTTTGAGCCTGGTATCCTGAACCATAAAGCTTCCCAGATGGCTCAGTGGTAAAGAATCCACCTGCTAATGTAGGAGACTGTGGTTCAATCCCTGGGTGGGGAAGATCTCCTGGAGAAGGAAATGGCAACCCACTCCAGTATTCTTGCCTGGGAAATCCCACGGACAGAGGAGCCTGGCAGGGCTTCAGTCCATATGGTGGCAAAGAGTCAGTCACGACTGAGCGTCTATCTGAACAACAGGCAACAGTCCCTGCACTGTGTTCCTCATCTGGCAAGTGAGAACCCTAGAGCACGGGCCAGTTGTGAATTCCATCAAAGATAAGTGTGTTTGCCCCAAGTGGCAAGTCCCATTCACTCTCTGGTCTTCTGACTTACTAGAACTTAATCATTATATTTGGAGAGGGGAATGGCAACCCACTCCAGCCAAAAAGGTTGTTCAGGTAGCAAGTATGTTGTTCAATCAAGTTCTTAGCAAAAATGAAGAAGATATCATCTAGTTTTACTTACAACCAAACTTTTTGGCCAACCCAATATTTTTTGTGTTTACTGCATGTTTAAAGTATCGTGGCAACTAGCAGACATTGCCTCCAACAAGGGAAGAAAATGCTCCGCAGCTTCATCTTGACTTTCTCCTCCACGATGCGCTAAAGTATTCACTTGCTCCTGCCAAGCTCCTTAACAGACTAAAGGATCTTTTACATGCCATTCTCTGTGCCCCCTCTCGCCTCCCTTCTGTGGGAAGTTTAAGTCCTTACTAAAAGTCAGGAAATACAAACTATCTCAGTCATCTCAGATCCTCTGTTTGTTATGAGGACTGCACATCTGTCTTTTAAGACTCTGTAAAGAGAACAAATAGAAGAGGTTTCCAAGCAAGCTGATGCCTTTTCAGAAGTCTGGATGATGAGGAAAAGGGTATACTCTTAGGGCTAATCGGTCTGTTTGAAGACACACCTAGGCCTGATTGCAGTGCCAGCGCTTGGTGGTGTTGCTCAGCAGCTCAGTCGTCTCAGACGCTGTGCGACCCCATGGACTGCAGCACACCAGGTTGCTGTCCTTCACCATCTCCTGGAGCCTGCTCAAACTTGTGCCCATCGAGTCGGTGATGCCATCCAACCATCCGTCCTCTGTCACCCCCTTCTCCTCCTGACTGCAGTCTTTCCCAGCGTCCTAAGACTTGAGTTTATCTGAACTAGGCAGTTGCCTGTCTAAAGTCCCAAGCCAGAAAATGCTCTTACTCCCCAGCACCCCTTAGTAAGGCAGTGCTGGGAGAGAGGTCAAAGTACTGACTTAAATGGGGTCCACTGAATCTATTGCAGTGTTGCAAATTACCCCCAAACTTAGCAACAACAATAGCCGTTTACTATCCACACAGTTTCTGTCAGCCAGGAATTCTGGGAGTATTTACAGTTGACTGTCAAACAACACTTGGGGGTGGCGGGGATGGGGATTAGTGGCACAAACCTTCTGCCCCCAGTTGAAAATCCACTGTAACTTAGTCAGCCCTCTGCATCCCAGGTCTTCCATATCCGTGCTTCCACATCCTCAGATCCAACCGTCCTCAGATTGTGCAGCACTGTCATATGTACTATTGAAATAAACCCATTTAGAAGTGGATGCACAGAACTTAAACCTGTGTTGGTTGAGAGTCAACTGTATTTGCATCTTCTGGCTCCGGCTCTCATTGAGGTGGTGCTGATGACGTGACCAGGGGTCTAGGTCTCCCTTACACTTCACAGCGGCTGAAGGATTTGATTCTGAGATGCTTCATTTGAGTCCTGGGTGAGTGAACCAAGGTGACTCTGGTTGTGGCAGGAGGCCTCAGGCCCCAGCCATGTGGACCTCTCCACGGAGCTGCCTCCCCCAGAGCAAGTGACTGAGAGCAGGGCACCAGCCAATTGGCATGGATGTCCCAGTCTCAGAGTCCAGAGAACAGGTGGTGGTTTAGTCGCTCAGTCGTGTCTGACTCTTGCAACCCCACGGACTGCAGCCCACCAGGCTCCTCTGTCCATGGGATTCTCCAGGCAAGAATACTGGAGAGGGTTGCCGTTTCCTTCTCCAGAGGAATCTTCCTAACCCATGCTTCAAACCCAGGCCTCCTGCATCACAGGCAGATTTCCTTACTGACTGAGCCAGGAGGGAAGCCCCAGATAACAGGGCACAAGCCGAAACAACATGGATGACCCAGCCTTAAAGTCCCAATGGTCAAGGATTTTCTGTAACATCCTCACTGGTTCACTGGTCAAACCCCATTTCATGTGAGAAAGAACTAAACAAGTGAATCTCAGGAACCAGTGGTGGTTAAGGACCATCTTGGAGACTAGAGACCACAACAGGAAAAAGATTTTTATAAACTACATGCGTTTATTGACGAATTGCTCACTACAACTTGAGAGTGTTATTTTTGTTGAGCCTCAGGGGTCAAGACCCTCCACTCTCGAGTTCAGCATGTTTCTTGATTCACAGCATGTTACCACCACTGGGTTGGCACAGACTCTTATTATTATTCCGTGTTTTTTTAAATGGAGAATTTCCATTTATCGCCCCTCTAGTAAGCCTTAATGTCTATCCTTGGATATACATGTATGTACATATATATGCCTGTAAGCTATATGAGGTTTGAAAGCTATTTTTTAAATGATACAGATGATCTTACTTGCAAAACAGAATAAAGACACAGATGTAATGAACAATATGTGGATAGCAAGGAGGAAGTGGGGAGTGGTGGAAGGAACTGGGAGTTTGGGATTTACACGATTGGTACGGTGTATGAAATAGATTCCTAATGCGTAGCATAGGGAACTCTCATAATGCTCTGTGGTGATCTGAATGGGAAGGACCTCCAAAAGGGAGGGGATATGTGCACATGTGGTCTTCCCAGGTGGCTCTGTGGTAAAGAATTCACCTGCAATGCAAGAGACCCAGGTTCAATCCTTGGGTCAGGAAGATTCCCTGGAGAAGGAAATGGCAACCCACTTCGGTATTCTTGGCTGGGAAATCCTATGGACAGAGGAGCCTGGCGGGCTACAGTCCACGGCGTTGAAAAGTCAGACATGATTTAGTGACTAAACAGCAAATATGTATATATGTATGACATTCATTTTTCTGTACAGTAGAAACACAACATTATATAGCAAGTATACGCCAATAAAATTTTTTTAAATATACATAAATGGGATTGTGCCATAGGTGTTTGTCTTTCTGAAGTGTACGCTTCGTACCACATTTTAGATATCTATTCCTATCCCTATTTTTAGGTCAAATTCATTGCTGCACAATTCTCAGTCATATACAGAGGTCACATTTTACCTGTCTCCTCCCTTCTTGTTGGTTACCTTGTCCTCCAGTCCCCTCTCCCTCGGGCCACACAGACCTGAACACAGTGTACACCAGATCGTGGCCACAGACCACCACCTCTGTCTTCACTGAGCTCCAGTCCATCACCTCCTGCCTGGATCACCCTGCCACCTGCAATTCCCAAGCTATCTGCTATAGTGTAGTCTCACCCAGCAGCCAGCAATGATGCTTTTAAAGAGTGAGTCATCTCATGTCACCCACTTGCTCCAAGCCCCGAAGGGCCTCCCATCCATCTCTGTGACATCTGACTGCCCGCCCCGGGGCCGCAGGGCCTAGCGTGGTCTGGACCCTGCTCTCCTGCTGAACTCTCCCTACAGCCTTCTTGCTTCCAACATTCCAGTTGCATAGATCTCCCTTCTTTGATTCTTCATTCTAGCACATTAATTGAGCAACCACTATCTGCCCCGCATCCTTCTAGGTACCTGGAGTACAGCAGTGGACAAGATAGGCCTTCATTCCGATTTCAGATACTCACCAAGCACCCAGGCTCCTGGCCTGGCCCCTGCTGTTCCCTCCCCACCTACAATGCTTCTCCCACATTTCTGTATGATCGCCCCTTTTCAGCATGTGGGTCTCAGCCCAGGCTCTTCCCCAGAGAGGCTCTCTCTGACCTCATCATTTTCTCTCCCCACAGGCTGCCTTATTTTCCCTCAAATCCCCATCATAACTGACATTATAGGTTCAGCTCTTCAGTATCAGCTCCCTGGCCAGACTGAAAGACACAGGAGGACAGGGCATTTTTTATTGTTTCCAGTGACTGGGTCCACAACCACAAAGTGCTGACCATTTTATATTTGTGTTTGTGTTCTGACGACTGTGTTACTGCCAGGAGCTCAGATGACACAGCGCTCAGCACACTGGCCTCAGCCACACCAGCTCATCTGCTGCTTCCTATCCACTCTGAGCTTGGAAACTAGACAACCACATCTCATAATAGCAGCCAGTGACTGCCCAGCGCTTTCATCCTCATGACAATCCTATCGGTTGCAGTCTATTTTTATCCCCACTGTTCGGTTTAGGAAACTGAGGTTCGAAGAATATAAATACCGCATTCCTGGTGACTCAGCTAATAAACGTCAGAGCCAAATTAGAATCGGCACAGCCTGGCTCCAAAGCCCTCATGCTTAACCACAGTCATCCAAGCCTATCCCTTTCTAGAAGTGCATATACAGAAAGAAAAATTGACTCAGTGTGTTGGAGAGGGCCACCTATCAGGAAGGGGCATCAACTTTGATATATGCCCATTTTAGTTACTTCTGATTCAGCACTGCATCTCAGGGAGATCACAGTATCATATGTGTGTGTGCCCAGTCATGTCCGAGTCTTTCTGACCCCATGGACTTAGCCCACCAGGCTCCTCTGTCCATCGGATTCTCCAAGCAAAACTACTAGAATGGGTTGCTGTTCCCTTCTCCAGGGGATCTTCCTGACCTAGGGACTGAGCCCACATCTCCTGTGTCTCCTGCCTTGACCAGCGGATTCTTTACCACTACCTCACCTGGGAAGCCCTGCAAAACATCCCAGGGCTATTCAAAACCGATAACTAACAAGGACCCACCGTGTAGCACAGGGAACTATACTCAATATTTTGTAAAAACCTATAAGGGAAAACAATCTGTAAGCAAGTTACAATTATCATTATATTAATATCACTATTAGGTCAAACTAGTTTGTATCTTTTTAAAAAAAAATTGGAGTAAAATGAAGGAAATAGATGTGAAGAAACCATTTTTTAATATAATTAGCAATCAGTCCTTAGATGTTTGAACCTGGAGAAAGTGAAGAACAAGGTCAATGTCCACTTCAAAGAATAATTCACAGATTTAGAGACTGGGCGAGCCTCAAGTGCTTTAAAGTTTCCTCCTTGGCATAACGAGAAGAAAATTCTGCCATGGAATCAGTGACAACGCATATCAATATTGTTTGTAAATTAAGCTATAACTATTAAGAAAAACTAGCAAATAAGAAATAAAGAGTTTATAATGGATCTTTTTCTACTTTAAAAAAGAATCTGAAAAAAATTGATATGTATGGAGGATGGCATGGCAACCTACTCCGGCATTCTTGCCTCGAGAATCCCCATGGACAGAGTAACCTGGTGGGCTACAGTGCATGGGGTCGCAAAGAGTTGGACACGACTGAGCCACAGCACAGCACTGTGTATGTATAACTGAACCACTTTGCTGTACACCTGAAGGTAATATAACATTGTAATCGACGATTGTTGTTTAGTCACTAAGTTGTGTCCAACTCTTTTGGGACCCCAGGACTGTAGCCTGCCAGATTCTTCTGTCTTCAGTTTGAAAAAAAAAAGAAAAGAAACACAAAGTATCAGGGGCTAAATTCTAAATGTGTAAGCTATATTCCCTAAGCAGCAGAGTTGCAATAAATGCAGGAGAGTAACTTGAAAGCATGTGTAAAGTCACATGATCTAGAGCATCCCCTCCACCTCCTCCATGCTTCCAAAGCTGACTTCTCCTGGGGGTACCCATGTTCAGCCTCCATTCACAGCTCATTCTTTCCCCGTTCATAAGCCCTCCATGTGCTCCCTCTATGAGTCTCCTGCAAATTGACTTTTAAAAAGAGTTGGGGCAGGTAGCTTATGTGTCAGAGCTGACTTGAAACACCCACACAAGCTGACCATATCTCTCTCCATCAACATCCATCAGCTTTCAACATGAGGATCAGAACTTCTCAGTGGTGGGTCTTCACTCCTGATTCTTTGCCCTTGGAGAAGCTGACAGTTTTCATGTTACCCCATATAGGTCTCCAAGCTGAATAGTTCTGTGATTATTGGAGGGGTGGAAACTTTCTAGAATGTTCAATAGTATTGTGTCCATTCATTCACTCATTCATACATATTTAGCTTCTTACTGTAGACCAGAAATCCTGCAAATGTGATCAGACAGACCCCTGGGCCTTCACTCAAGCCGTTCACTGTCTAATAGACAAGAGTATACCCAAATGATTGTGATACTGTATGGCTAGGGAAATCATGGAAGAATGTGTTTGGAATTATGGAAGCACTTGGTGAGGGTGGGGGAATACCTATTTAGGAACAAAGGGGGAATCTCTTCCTTTTCAGATGTGAGACCTATTATGGGGAGCTGGGCATGTGAAAAGTCCAAGATACGGGAAAGGGAAAGACTCATCTCCATCTGGGAATGACATGATCTGTAGGGAGAACCTAGAATTGATACGTCTCTAGAGTGGCGAAGGGTGGGAGGCACAGAACAAGGAGGAAACAGGAGTAGAGCTGAGAGAGGCAGGGCCATGCCAGCCTCCGTGATGGTGAAGGTTCGGGAATTAATTCATGTCAGCATGAGATCACAGCTTCAACAGACCGACGTGTGTGTGGAGACTGGACTGGCAAGGGGAGAGTGGGGGGCACCCAGTGAGTCTGAGGGGTTCAGACTGTATCCCCATAGCAAGGTAGGACTCTTAAGATGGTGGCTTGACCTCTAGAGGATGACCCCAAGATGGCTGCAAGGAGAGAACTGTGTATTATGGGCTGTTTTTTATTAGAAGTAATGAGTGAAGTCAAAAATTGGGGGTATGGGATTTATATGAACACAACATTTTCTTTTCCTTGGTAAAAGATGGCTTCTCCAACCCCAAAGGCAAAGTGGAACAAGCTTGGACTTTGGAAGGAGAGCAGGTTCAAATCTATATTCTAGCACTAGCTGTATGACCCAAGACAAGTTACCAAACCTCTCTGATCATCACAGCCCTCACCTGCAGTGTTTTACTATCTACACACAGCTCTGATCCACTGTTGGGACTCAGACCCCAGGAACTATGAGCCATTTACAGTGCTGTTCTCATCATCATCATTGCTTGGCAAAGAAGAGGTAGACAGAACAGCAGATGGACCAGTCAGCCTTTCCTGTTGGTGCTGAAACTGGGACAGATCGTGTCATCAGCCCATCTTTGGGCATAGCTCACAGTACACCTGAAACTCCTGTGTGCAGGTGAAAGTGTTAGTCACTGAGTCGTGTCCAACTCTTTGCGACCCCATGGACTACAGCCTGCCAGCCTCCTCTCTCCGTGGAATTCTCCAAGCAAGAATAATGGAGTGGTTAGCCATTCCCTCCTGCAGGAGATCTTCCCAACCCAGGGATCAAACCCAAATCTCCTGTGTCTTCTGCATTGGAGGTGGATTCTTTTCTCAGTGAGCCACCTGGGAAACCCTCATTTAACATAATACTCTTTAGATCCATTCAGTTTGTTGCAAATGACAAACTTTCATTTTTTAAATAGCTGAGTAATATTCCATTCCGTGTGTGTGTGTGTGTGTGTGTAACGCCCCCCCCCACACACACACACACACAGGCCACATCCTCTTCATCCCTTCACCTACAGATGGAAATTTTGGTCACTTGTATATCTTGGCTATTGTAAATAATGCTGCATAGATCTTTCAAATTAGTGTTTTTGTTTTCATGGGATAAATACCCAGAAGTGGAATTGCTAGACGGTATGGTAGTTCTATTTTTAATTTTTTTAAGAACCTCTATACATTTTATAGTGGCTACACCAATTTACATTCCCACCAACAAGGTAGCTGACTTCCCTGGTGGCTCAGACGATAAAGCGTCTGCCTACAGTGCGCGAGACCCAGGTTCCATCCCTGGGTTAGGAAGATCCTCTGGCGAAGGAAATGGCAACCCACTGCAGTACTCTTGCCTGAAAAATCCCATGGACGGAGGAGCATGGTAGGCTACAATCCATGGGATCGCTAAGTGGGACACGACTGAGCGACTTCACTTTCACTATCTTTTCAACAAGGTATGAGGCTAGATCCACTGGACATTTAAACACTTCTTGAAAAGCCTTGTCCTTGTCTGTGACCCCCAGGGGCCTCCTCTTTCCTGGAGCCTCCTGGCTTATTTACTGTTTATAGACCTTGAAAGCATTCCCTTCAGGCCCAGCACCCTTAGGGAAATTCATTTAACTGCAGCCTCCTCTTCCGGTGTCATGTGTATGGTCAGTAATCAAGATAAATGAAGAAACCACACTGGAAGTACCTGTACTTTGTCAGTACATTTTCTCAGTAAACGCAGTTTTGTTTTTAGTGACTAGGCAGTCACTAAATAAAAGTAACACTTAGTTAGCAGATCTACCCAAAGAAACTGTCTTTCCACAGTGCTCCCTGCCTGGGGCAGCTCAAAGATCTGTAGTTGAGAGTTAAAGAGCTAGCTCACCTGACTGCTTTTAAAGACTCAGACTGACAACAGCAGGCTGTTGTCTTGAGACCAGAGTGTCTATGGCAGACTATTGTGGGATATTGCACAGAAAGATACATCTCTTTTGAAGACTGTCAATTCAAGGAGAGTCTCTTGGACTGCAAGGAGAATCAAACCAGTCAATCCTAAAGGAAATCAACTCGGAACATTCACTGGAAAGATTGATGGTGAAACTCCAATACTTTGACCATCCAATGCAGAAAGCCAACTCATTGGAAAAGACCCTGATGCTGGGAAAGATTTAGGGCAGGAGGAGAAGGGGGTGGCAAAGGCTGCGATGGTTGGATGGCATCACCAAATCAATGGACATGAATTTGAGTAAACTCCAGGAGATAGTGAAGGGCAGGGGAGCCTACATGCTACAGTCCATGGGGTGGAAAAGAGTCAGACACAACTTAGCGACCGAGTATCATCATCAATTTAAGGAGCCTGCCAGCTTTTCTAGACAGTTGTGGCCACAGGGAGGCACTATCCCAGATCCTGTTCTGTTAGCCCAAGGCCCTCCCCATGTCCCTCAATGCTGTCTGAACAGATCAGGTCCCAAACCAGTTAGGGTGTAAGTGGGGAGTGTCCACACCAAGAGGGGACTGGACACAAGGTGAGCAGGCTGTGGTCAAGGCTGTTGGCCGATAACCGGGAGGGCCAGGCTTTCAGAAAGAGAACAAGCAGTCAGAAGCAGCAGCCCCCTGCCCAGGGCTGTGCTTCCTGCTCCTTTTTGCTGCTTTCCCTGTTCCTGTATATAAACTTAGAGAGGAAGATCAACCACGGACAGTGGAGGAGACCCAGTCATGGAGCTGAAATTCTGAATCAATCAAGCCTGCTTTCTAAATTGACCATGAAATTACCAAAAAAGGTATGAACAAGACTCCTTCAGGTTCTTAGCAGACATGGGGTCTAGAGAACAAATAGAGTTCAGATACAGAACAGAGAACGTTCTGTCTCTGACCCCAGAATTTTGACTGTAGGTTCTGACCCAAAGCATATGCTTACTTGGTCATTGATTCATGTCTGTCTGCCTCACCAGCCCGGAGAAGGCAATGGCACCCCACTCCAGTACTCTTGCCTGGAAAATCCCATGGACGGAAGAGCCTGGTGGGTTGCAGTCCATGGGGTCACTAAGAGTTGGACACGACTGAGCGACTTCACTTTCACTTTTCACTTTCATGCATTGGAGAAGGAAATGGCAACCCACTCCAGTGTTCTTGCCTGGAGAATCCCAGGGACAGTGGAGCCTGATGGGTTGCCATCTATGGGGTCGCACAGAGTCAAACACGACTGAAGCGACTTAGCAGTAGCAGCAGCAGCCTCACCAGACAGGAAGCTACAAGAAGGGAGAGGCCATCTGTTTTTTCCTCGCATTTTATACAGATCTCAAAACTACTACCAGATTACTGTCTGGTCCTGCCCCTTGCCTCCAGTCCCCAAGGAAGGCAGGTGCCCAGAGAAGAAACCAATGACATCTGGTTCCCAGGCCCAGATCCAAGGTGGTGGGGGTGAGAGGCAGAGCAGAACAGCTTGGAGTGCTCCTTGCCCAAGTCCATCAGTCTAAAGCTCTGGAGCCAAAATCAACAGAAAGACCACTATTGCCCTATTCCGTCCCCAGCTCCCAAGCCTGAAGCTTGCATCTCATGTCTCCATGCAGGGGAAGTGAGGACGACCAGGCAGAAGCTGGTCAGAGGCTGAAGGGAGCACAGGTGAGGGTGTATTTGCCACCAAGCAGACGAGGGGAGTGGGGAACACTCCAAAGGGCTGCTCCCCTTCAGGTGGCACAGCCTCTGCACCCATAAGGATGCTATATTCCTCGGGCCTTCTCAGGGAAGAGAAGGGGCAGATAGTACAGAAAACGGTGGAGACGGTACTTGGCCCTACTCAGAAGCTACCTTGAAAGTGAAAGTATTAGTCGTTCAGCTGTATCCTACTCTTTTCTGACCCCATGGACTGGGGCCCTCGATGCTCCTCTGCCCATGGGATTCTCCAGGCAAGAATGCTGAAATGGGTTGCCATTTCCTTCTCCGGGGGATCTTTCCGACCCAGGGATCGAACCCAGGTCTCCTGCATTGCAAGCAGATTCTTTACTGTCTGAGCCACCGGGAGAAGCTACCTTAGGACCATTTTAGACCGGCTTCCACGTAACAATGACAACAGGGTAAACAGTGCCCAGGCGCACGAGAGGGATGTGTCTGTTTCAGGATGTTTTGAGAGCCAGTGGGTCCCTGGTGTTCTTCCTTGGTCGTGACACTGGCTGGTTTCCTACAGGTGCTTGGATTGATGTTCATGAGCTCTCCAGGCTGTTCTGACCCCATGTTCTAGTGCCACTGGACAGTGGTATCATTGTCACCTCATCACACCTACTCTCACGGTTCTTCCTCTTAGGAATTGGTGCAGAGAGGGAGCACGGGGAACAGAGGGATCTCCACTGAGTCCTGGGGACCACACTCTGAGGTTACCACCCAGAGTCCCAGGCCAGAGCATCTGGGGTAGCGACCCTGTGGACACCCCAGCAGGGTGGGGCCTTTCTGATGAAGAATGGGCTCAGAGCTGCATAGTCTCAAGGGCAGCCTACACAAACTCTCAGCCTCTGTCCCCCACTCATGATGCTAAATGCTAAAAATGAACTAATGTAGACTTCTAAAACAGACCACTCCAAAAGCTGCCTTGAGAAATAGGAGCAATGGCTTCATTAGGAAAGTATTTTAACATGCAAACCGCCTGGGAAAATATCTGCTGTGTATTCGGCAGTGGTAGGCTCAGCCCAGCACCAGACACAGTAACTGCGTGATAAGTTGTAACTGTCACTGTCATTAAAACAGAGCTTTCTACAAGTTGATAGAAAAAGAAGAAAGTGCCCACAGAAGACAGTTCACAAAAGGCAAGGTTCAGACAGCCCACAAAGTGCATAAAATCTCTACCTCATTAAAAATCAAATAATAAAACAACTCTTCCCGATACACTGAATTTATAAAATTTGCTTTTCTGTTTGTTGTATTTTAAGATAATGCCCAGTTCATTGCAGTTCAACACTCATAAGCTTTCCAAAAAGTGACCTGCCAATTCATCTTACAAGATTACAGACTTTGGAAATCTTTGTATGTACTTTGATACAGTAATTCTACATGTTGGGAATTCATTCTAAGAACATGGACAAATACTTATCTATACAATGTTCCTCATACATTTATTAATGTAAAAAGCTAGGACTTATCTAAATATTTAACAAAAGATGTTTAGCTAAAGAGATCACCATTCAATGTAAAGATATTCAGAGGCACAAAAGATGTTGCCGACTGTCTTTGTTACCATGCAAAGATGGTCAGGGTAGCCAATACCGTAAGTTCCCTACATACGAATGAGTTCCATTCCAAGAGAATATTTGTAAATCCAATTTGTTTGGGAGTCCAACAAAGTTAGCCTAGGTACCCAGCTAATACAATCAGCTATATAGTACTGTATTGTAACATGTTGCAATACTTTTCACAGAAATAATACATTAAAAAAAAACACACACACACAAACATTTTTACCCTTACAGTACGGTAACTTGATGAGATAGTTAGATAGCATCACTGATCCAATGGACATGAACTTGCACAAACTGGGAGACAGTGACAGACAGAGGAGCCTGGCTTGCTGTAGTCCATGGGGTTGCCAAGACTTGGACATGACTTAGCGACTGAACAGCAACAACAGTAACTTGAGAAATACAGTAGTACAGTACAGCAGCCGGCATACCAGGGGCTGGCATTGAGTGAACAGGCAAGGAGAGTTACTGACTGGAGGAGGGGCAGGAGGTGGGAGATGGTGGAGCTGAAGGATCATCAGCAATAGGAGACAGAGCTCAAGCTGCCGGTTCACTCATGCCTGACGCTGACGGCACAGGTTGTGGTTCCTTGCTGAATTCAATTCTATTTGCCCTCTTGAGAAAAAGGTGCAGTGATGTCCAGGTAGTTCTGTGCCGGCTATATCACCGCTGCTTTTACGCTTGCTTCTGGACATCCTGGGCTTGAAATGAAGATACTGCACTACCCTACTCAAAAGTAGCACTGTACAATAAAGTACAGAAAAGCACAACCACTTGTGGAGGATGCAGGCACGTGACGATGTACACCAGACATGTGAGTTAACTTACGTGATCGGACATACAAATGCATGTTCACATAGTCGAAAGTTTGCAACTCAGTTTCATAGGTAAAGAAGGTACTGTATTGGGAAAGGGAGCTTCCAAAACCTAAATTAAGGTGAGAAAAATGCAAGGTGTGCTAACAGTGGCTGCCTATGTGTGGTGGAATTATAAATGTATTGTTCTGCTTCACAGCATTTTCTAATTTTTCTGTAGTGCATAAACATTGCTTCTATGTTGAGAAAAGCAATAAACAGTCTTGACTTTTATGACTTCAGGGCATAGTCCAAGAGTTAAATGCATGTCTAATCTAGGATCTCTTATCATCTCACTAATATTTATAGAGACCTTATATATGTCAGACTCTGCTGGTGCTGGAAAGACAAGCTTATTGTTAGCTGTTAACTATAGGCTAGTACTTGTTTTACTATTAACACGATTATCAGCATCGGTACTAGTCTACAGATCAGTATTAGTAGGGGAGTGAGTGTAGAAATAATAAATAAACAAGTCACTGGAGGATGGTATTGATATGTTCCAGCACAGGGAATTATAGGAGGGATCGCTAACCAAGACTTCAGGAGCCGAAGAAAAGAGGGCTTCCTGAAGGAAGGCGTAATTACAGTTTAAGCCAAGGGGGCTCCCAAGGAAAAGGAAGGGGCCGTGTTGCTAGCAGAAGGAACAGCTCCAGCAGAGAAATTCACTAAGAGTTGACCGCAAAGACCCTGAGGCTGTAGGCTGGGGTTAGGTGGGGAGGAAGCAGGAGGGGACAGTCAGAAGCAGGAAGCCTTGTAAGCTGTGCTGAGGACCCCGAACTTGACTCAGAGCTCCTGGATGAGATTTGCTCTGTGCTAATGTTCCTTGCTGTGTGGGGAAGAGGCCCAGGGTAAGCAGGACTGGAGTTGAGCTGATCCCCTTCCATGATTTGGTGGGTCACGTGCTCTGTTTCTCAGCTTCCAGTATTTGATCCTTGACAGATGTATGTTTCTGTCAAGTCAAAATGCTGCTGTGTGCGTGTGTGCACGCGTGCTCGATCATGTCTAACTCTCTGTGACTCCATGGACTGTAGCCCACCAGGCTTCCCTGTCCATGGGATTTCCCAGGCAAGAATACTGGAGTAGCTTGTCATTTCCTACTCTAGGGAATCTTCCTGACCCAGGGATCAAACCCGAGTCTCCTCCATTGGCAGGTGGATTCTCTATCACTGAGCCACCTGGGAAGCCCTCTGATACTGCTGCTAGTCTTCAGCTATCCTCCTAACTTCCTGAAGATCCAGGGTTTTGGCTAAATTTAGGTATTCCCCCAACCCTTCTTCCATTCAGTATGATCACCCTCAAACTCTTTCTGGGGAGAAATCTTGTTGCTACTCAGCCTCTGTAAAGTCTTCTGATTCATTAGAAGCTGCATGATCTATGCACCTCCTGGTCTATATCCTGTCTCCTGGGCTCACGGGTTTGTTTCTTCTGCAGTTTTAAAAGAACTTGCCACCCCAGGCCCTGGCTGAGGCCTTCCTTACCCACTGAACACCTGCCCTTCACAGAAAACTTTGACAAACACAGTAAGGCAGCTTTGCTAGAAGGAGACAACAAAACCCATAGGAGAGAATTTAAAGTTCAGTAGGAGATATAAATCTAGTCCACATTATGGCTGCTTCTGCGAAAATACACATATCATAGAGTTAGACAATGTTTTAGTGGATTTATCTGCCCCCAGGGAGCGATCAATGGACTCATTTCTCAGCATACACCAGAGCCCAGACAGTTCTGGAGGGGGCCTCCAAGTGGCGTGCAGTGGGGTCCCTCTTGGCCTCTGAATGTTGCCACTGGATGAGAAGCGGTTAGTAGAGCATGAGAGCTTGCACTTAAGCAGAAAACCACAGAGGTAGCCTCGACTTAGATGAATCACACACCTTCACCCTTCAGGGCCTCCTCTCTTCCCACACAGACGCAGTGACCCAAAGCCATCGCTGGGACTGTCAGGACAGTGGGATTTGCTTTGCCAACTTATTCAGATTCACCTGCAAACCCATGGGGAGAATATACTTCAGATTTCAAGGTCTGGGCTTAGATTAGGTAAGCAACCTTATTTTAAAGTTTCTTCCATCTAAAATGAAAACACTGAACATAGACCTACCATATGACCCTGTAAACCCACTCCTGGGCATATATCTGGAGAAAACTAGAATTCAAAAAGATACATGCGCCCCAGAGTTCACTGCAGCACCACTGCCAATAGCCAAGACATACGAGCAACCTAAATGTCCATCAACAGATGAATGAGTAAAAAAGCTTCGGTACATATGTACACCGTGGAATACTAATCGACCATAGAGAAAGAATGAAATACTGCCATTTAGAGCAACATAGGTGGACCTGGAGATTATCATACTAAGTGAAGTGAGCCACGCAGAGAAAGACAGCATAATATATGTGGAATCTAAAAAAAACCATGATGCAAATGAACTTATTTGCAAAACAGAAATAGACTCACAGACATAGAAAACAAACTTACGGTTACCAAAGGGTAAAGGGGAGGATGGGAAGGATAAATGAGAAGTTTGGAATTAACATATACACACTAGTATAAATAAAATGATAACCAGTAAAGACCTACTATGTATCACAGTGAACTATACTCATTACTTTGTAATAACCTAAATGGGAAAAGAATCTGAAAAAGAAGAATATGCATAACTGAATCCCTTTGCTGTGCACCTGAAACTAACACAACATTGTAAATCAACTATACTTCAATAGGAAACAAAGAACACAAAGTGGGCGGATAAAAAAGGATTCCTTCTGTAATTATATTCATGTTTATCTCAAAAATAGCATATTAATGTGTAAAATGAATTATTAAATATTTATGGTAACAATTTTTTAACATTTTTAAATGAATCATCCAAAAGGGCAAGAAAAGACACCTGTATATGGAAACCATAGGGCAGAAGTGGGGCAGAGTTGGGGGAGGGGGTGAGGGCCCACACTCTGGTACCAGACCCTTGTATTTGGCCCTGTTTCCAAGATTTACCAGCTTTCTTATGTTGAACAAATTATTTAACCTTTCCATCTCTTCATCTTAAAAGTGGGAAGGATCACTGTATCTGCTTCACACTATTATTGTCAAGTGTCAATGAGCTAATGTATCTAAAGGACTTGGAACCATGCCTGGCACATAGTAAGGTCAATATACAAGCCAGTTATGATCATCATCACAGTTATTATTAATGTATCTATTTTTTTCTATGGGGCTTCCCATAGAAGGTGACTTAGGAGGTAAAGAATCCCCCCTGGAATGCGGGAGGCCCAGGTTCAATCCCTGAGTTGGGAAGATCTCCTGGAGAAGGAAATGGCAACCCACTCCAGTATTCTTGCCTGGGAAATCCCATGGACAGAGAAGCCTGGTGGGCTACAGTCCATGGGGTTACAAAGAGTCAATACAACTGAGCAACTAACACTTTCACTTTTACTTCTATATTCATTTTTGTCAAAAGTAATAAATTAGAGCACTTAATTCCAACCTCCTTTCCTGCCTCTTTAAGAATATTTTTAAGGAGCACAGTGGACCTTTAGCCTATGACTGATGTGAGCAACACGCCTCTGTGTTCAAATGTTCCACCAAGAAGAAATGCTCAAGCTCAACAACTGCCCAAGGGGATGTCAAGAGGTCTCATTCCAAAAACTGGATACCTAGCTTCTTAGTAATGAAAAACTGCGTTACGTCCTTATAATCAGTTAACCTCAACAAACTTTTTGGGAACCAGATGCTGTGCTGGGAACAAATAGATGGTACAGACAGATGCTGTGAAGAAGCAGGGAAAGTAGTGATGTGGATGGGGAGGGAAGGAAGGAGGAAGGTCCATAAATGCCATGCAGAGGACCATGAGCTGCTCAGTGAGGATGTAAAGAGACACTGTGAATGATGGGAAGGCCATGGAGGAGTGGAAAATCCTTAAGCAGGTCTATCTTCAAGTTTGTCTTCTGTATGTCACTGGTTTATAAGTCAGATCGTCTCAGCTTTGTGAAAATATTCCCATGGGGAGAAACTTTTTTTGGGGGCTGGGAGAAACTTTTTTATTGATGTACAAGTACAAACCTACATGATTCTAATGTTACATTTTTAAAATGTATACATACAGCTTAATGACCTAGTATGCCTTCCTTAAATTCACCTGCTGGTATCCCTATCAATTTACTCCAGTGGACTTCATATTAAAAGACAAGACATTAATAGCTTCATTTATCTGGTCTTGTGGGATTTTACCTTGCCCCTTTGGCTGCAGAGGAACTCTGCTTAACCCACTGTGGTGACCTGAATGGGAAGGAAATCCAAAAGGGAGGAGTTATGTCTATGTATGGGCCGATTCATTTTGCTGTGCAGTAGAAACATAACATTGTAAAGCAACTATACTCCAATAAAAATTTTTTTAAAAAGAAACAAGAAAAGTAAATTAAGACACTCCAACATACTATCATATGAACTCCATAAAGGAAATACAGAAAGTCAATTTTCAAATATGAAAAAAATAAAAGATAATGAATATAAAAGGACAATTCAGTCTTATCTTACTTATTCCATAGGAATGTTTCTTTCAGCATCATAACACTAAATCATATGCATAGCTGAAGCCTAACATTTAAAACTTCTCTCATGATGTAATAAACATCTGCTTAGGCTAAGGCAATTGCAACTGACTGCTATCCTCATATGTCACAATGGCACATTTCTGATTCTTAGACCAATGCAACAGCTGTTTATCATGCTTAGTAAGGATGCATCATTCATTCAACAAATATTTATTTTTTCAGGCATTGATGCTGATTAGTATAATTATATATGCTCATTTGAATATGTAATGTACCATAATTTAGATTTCTTTCAATAAAGGCATTTATACAAGAATAATATGCCCTTCAATCAAGACATTGAATTTCCAAAAATGTTAAGATGTAAACATACTGTTATTCATCCACTCTCACGGCCTGGTTTTAGCACCTATTAGTTATTCTTGCCTGAATCAGTTATTAACCAGCCTATGTTATCTTCTAGGCTTCCCTGGTGGCTCAGACGGTAAAGTGTCTGCCTGCAGACAGGGAGACCCAGGTTCGATCCCTCGGTTGGGAAGATCCCCTGGAGAAGGAAATGGCAACCCACTCCAGTACTCTTGCCTGGAAAATTCCGTGGACTGAGGAGCCTGATAAACTACAGTCCATGGGGTCGCAAAGAGTTGGACACGACTGAACAACTTCACTTCTTCTTATGTTATCTTCTAATGATAGAATCATCATTTCTAGGTTCACTGATTGATATTCTACTGTTAAAAAAAATTTATTTAGTATAGACTATATATTCTTATTTTATTCAATTCTATTTACATTGCTGCTGAAATTTTCTGAATCTTTTGCCCCATATTTGGTCAGAGGGAGTACCTTCAGGCCAACCCTTATGTCATTTTCATATTTCCCAGCATTTCTTGAGGTTTTCCTTACTTCATGACATAACAAGAAGTTCCAGGGTCATGTTATATTTTCCAGGCCCCAGTATTGGATTTTATAGAGAAGCCATTTCCCCAAGGAACTCTGCTTCCCTTTAGTCAAGAATGGTAGTTAGAACCCAAGACCTGGGTGACAAATGTACTCACAGCTACGACAGTGTCCCTGCTCCCAGCTCCTCTCACCAGAACTAGGAAATACATGCATGTGTGTGCTCATGCACATGCACGCACTCACACATATCTTTATCTACACCTATTAAAAATCATTTGCTTAGACCAGTGGTTCTCCACCGTGGAGATTTTGTCCCCAACGGAAATTTGGTGATGTCTACAGACATATTAAAAATCAGAGACATTACTTTGTCAACAGAGGTCTGTCTAGTCAAGGCTATGGTTTTTCCAGTAGTCATGGATGGATGTGAGAGTTGGACTATAAAGAAAGCTGAACGCCAGAGAATTGATGCTTTTGAACTGTGGTGTTGGAGACGACTCTTGAGAGTCCCTTGGACTGCAAGGAGATCCAACCAGTCCATCCTAAAGGAAATCAGTCCTGGTTGTTCATTGGAAGGACTGATGTTGAAGCTGAAACTCCAATATTTTGGCCACCTGATGTGAAGAGCTGACTCCTTTGAAAAGACCCTGATGTTGGGAAAGATTGAAGGTGGGAGGAGAAGGGGATGACAGAGGATGAGATGGTTGGATGGCATCACTGACTCAATGGACATGAGTTTGGTTAAACTCTGGGAGTTGGTGATGGATAGGGAGGCCTGGCGTGCTGCGGTTCATGGGGTCTCAAAGAGTTGGACATGACTGAGTGACTGAACTGAACTGAACAGATAATTCTGGTGGTTAGTGCTCGGGGGTTGGGGGACAGAGCTGGTTACCTCTCCCATTTACTAAGTAGAAACCAGAGATGCTAAATATCCTACAAAGTACAGGACAGCCCCCACGATGAAGGATTATCAGATCCAAAATGTCAGTAGTGCTGAAGTTGAGAAGTCCTGACTATAAGGTTATCTTGAATCTCAATCCAGCACCAGTGGTGGTTCCTACATTTCCTGTAACAGTGAGAAACAGAACCACCTCCAGCCACAGTGTGCTTACTTATGGGATTAATCCTCAAATACACAGAAAGTATATTTCTGACATATTGCCCCATCTCTCTGCAGAAAAACAAACCTATGTATGTACTAAAATAGGATTTGTCTAGATGGGATTTTATTTTGGGTTTTGTTTTTTTTTTTTTTTTCCTTTCTTTTTTGGTCTTGGGGCATCCCTGGTGGTGCAGACAGTGAAGAGTCTGCCTGCAATGCAAGAGGCCCTGGGTTCCATCCCTGGGTCAGGAAGATCCCCTGAAGAAAGAAACAGCTACCCACTCCAGTATTCTTGCCTGAAGAATTCCATGGACAAAGGAGCCTGGTGGGCTACAGTTCCTGGGGTTGCAAAGAATCAGACATGACTGAGCAACTGAGCAGAAACAGCCTGAAGAGAGTCAAAGTACTGTATTCACAACTTGCTTTGGTTGTTTTTTCCTGAATCTACTTAATGCAGGAGGAACAACCCGAGCTTTATTGGTTTGTTCTTCTCTACACTTGTAGCTTTGAAAATAAACTATATTTTACTTAGGTCTATACGTCCTGGCATATGAAAGTCTTTAAATGCATTTGCTCTATTGGCCTGTGTGATTTTCTGGCTCAATTTCTTATACCAAAAGAGGTTATTTTCAGAATATTTTTTTTTTTACTACACATTAGCCTTAAAAGAGCAGGTTAAAATTTGAGTTATGACAACACAGGGATGCCAGGGCTGTGACAGGAGGGACCAGGGCCTGAAAGTGATTTGCTCAGGGTTAAAAAAACAGTGCTCAGCCTTCATATCTAAGTTAGAGATAGATGGGTCCATCTCAGCATAGATGCACGACTGTTAGCAGCTGCAATAGAGGTAGTGCAAACTAAAATTTCTGCATTTGGAGATGACACATTTTTTGGAATCTTAAAAAAAAAAGTCCCATGAGTCTGTTACTAAATGGAAATAAAACAAAAACAGGTTTATGTAAAGTAACGCTACCAGGCCACTTTATTTAAGGATGATACAGTGTGCTCCCATTTACAAGTCGAGAGCAGATTTTTAGATGATATTATAGAATGTAATCAAAAGGCAATCAAAATAAAACCAAAACCAGTCACAAGGTGTCTGTTTCCAAATCTAGATGTCTCCATAGAGTATTCTTCTGAGGTCTAGAACCTCAAGTCCAACTCTTTGCTGGGTATCTACTTCCTCCTATGGCCCCATAGTCACCTACCCTTATCAAGTCCAAAGTAGATTTTATTACAGGTAACTCTGCTTACTGCTTGCAGATGAGCTGCTTTGATGCTGACCAGTGACCTGGAACTGCTCATCTCTGTAGCAGGGCTCAGAAACTAGGTAAGGAAGTAGTCACCTCAAATCTATTTAATTTACTAGCATGTCCTTATGCCCCTTAAGAAAGGCGTCCTTGAGCTGTTCTATTTATCCAGACATTTACATATTACTTTACAGTTTACAACGTGGTCTGATCAACATTTTTATTCAATCGTCTTGATAGTCCTCCCCTACTATCCCCCTGCCTTTTTTAAAAGCAAGAAATTTAATAACATTCTTAAATGCACATTCATAGATATGGATGGGGCCAAGCTTCAAACCTGTATCTCTGACTCAAAAGTGTATTCTTTCTACCAGGTCCTGTTTTCTCAATTGTGTAGGAATTGCAGATACTAAGTAAGTTTCTCGCTGGAGATGTTTTCATTCTACACAGAGAAACATGTGCACACACATATTGATACTTTTTCCCTCAAGCTCTTATGTTACTTTGAAGTAGTCTTCCCATAATAATATGTAATAATATAATAATTGGGGAAACTGTGGCTGAGAATATTGAATGATCTTGCCCAGTATTACCCATATTGCAAATGGCAAGACTGCAGATGTCCGAGTTCCTAATTTTCTTTACATTTGTGGATCATAAAAGAATGCTTCCCTGAAAAATGCTTTCTACTCCTGTTGAGCTACAGAATCAACCCAAATTGCATCAGTGCATTAGGAAATTAAATAATCCCTTTTTCTACATAGTGATTGCAAGTGTAGCAGAACTACAGTTTGATAAACGTGCAAGTTGAATTTTTAATGGCTAGGACTGTCGTTGCAAAGGCAAAAGATAAATCATCCTTTCTAGCAGTTATCAGCACTGAAAGTTTCACTTTTGCCAGCAAACAGAAAACTGGCATAAAATTACTTGTGTGAATCAGAATGTAGCACTTGACTGTTCAGGAAAACTATTGGGGAGGGGAAGCAATTGACAAGAAGTGATCTTGTCCTTGAAAGAAGACATGACTATTGATTGCTATCTGGTCAACAAGACCTTGTACATCAGTAGACATTGCTTCATGGATACCTTGCCATGTATCCTTGGGTGAGATGGAGCAGGATGGGAGAGCAAGCTGTGCTCTGGCTCCAAGTCCAGTGCAATCCAACACAACACAGACATTCACCTCATAGCTATCAGGGACAAACTGAAGGCAGTAGGCAACACTCAATACACTCTGCAAAAGAAATGAGGCACAGACTGGTCATACCAGCTGGGACCAGAGGGAAGGCAGGAGATTAGAAGTGATGCACTACAATCTTAGTGAACTCAGTGGCATGCTGGCTTAGAACCAACCCATCAGAGGCATGGTGAGAACCACCACCACAGTAGATCAACCCCATCCTACTAGTTCTGCCTCCAAGCATTTGTCAAGTCTTTCTTAAACGTTCAAAGTGACTGATATGAAAAAGAAGCTTTCTTTTCCCAGGCTCATAACATCTGCAGAAAATCATCAGGCAATGATTCTCCCCTCCCAGGCACCTTTGTCTAACCACATGGCCTCTATTTCACAGTGTGTCTTACACCAGCTCTTCGTTATTGGTGTCATTTTCTTCCTTTACTGGTTCAGAGCAGAGGTTTGAAATTCAGGTGGATCTTTGTTCAGATCTTTGCCACTTTCTAGCTCTGTGGCCTTGAGCAAGAGCCCTGAATTCTTCGAGCTTCTGTGTACTCATCGTTAAATGAAACTGATACCGCTGCAACATCCTATAAGGATTGAGATTATACAGGTCAAGCAATTTTCAGCACATGCCTGGCATAAGACAGTGGCCACTACAATTGTATTGCCCTACACCTCGTACATTTCAGCAGGTTCATATTTGACAGCTTGATTCAAGAATCCTACTTGATGGATCCAGTTTTCCACGGCCACCATGTTAATTTGGTAAGCCAGAATGATGACTGTGGTACTCTCATGTGCAAAGACCATCATTAGCTCCTTCTTGTCAGCCCAGCAAATTAAAAAACAAAGTCTTCCAAAGTCTAGTCTTGACCTGACTTTCCTGCCTTATCTCCCAGTTATGGCCATCGGGGGTCTTTGTGGTCTTCTCCTGATGCATGATGGTGAGCTGCCCTTGCAAGTGAGGACCTGGCAACATCAGTGAATGGTGCCAAGGTCCTTTAACTCCCAGGAAACTTCCCACAAAGCTAAGAACCGGAGATATGGGGATTACAAGTCTTCCCCAAGTGTCTACCAAGGAGATTAAATTTACTCAAGATGCCTGTGAAACAGAGTGCCTGAGAAGGGGGAAAACCCTTCACCAAGCTTTCTGGTGGATCAGCTGTGTCCACGTTCAGGAATCTCTGACACAGCAGGTGTGTTATCTTGGCCAAGCTCTCACGGGCTGTGCATGTCTTAGATTATCCGAACGTTCCCCTCATCCCTTTGCAGAGCTTCACTGGGCCTGTGTTTCACTCTTGGGAACCTGTAGGCACCTGCACCGGAGAGCTGGAACACCCATTGCTGCTGGTCAGAGCGGGTCCTCTCCTGAGCTCTGCTGCTTCTGCAACCCAGCCTCTCCATTTTCTTTCCATCTGCCCCTCCCTTCCCAGTCCTCCATCACCGGATCCCCGCTTCAGGGTTCCATCACTGCTCCTTCTATTTCAATCATCACCCGCAGTTCTCCTCTTTCCACATTCCATGACTGCCATTGCCCCCCATCCCCCACTCAGGAGACAGTCTCCAGAGCAACACATAATGCTGTAGAAATCACACTTTCAGCAGAGAAAACGTGTGCAGAAAGGCTCCAGAAACAAGATTTAATGGCCTAACAGGCTGCACCTCTAGTTCTTGAATCAAAATTTCTGAGCTTCAGTCCCCTGAATGTCACCTGATTGCTTCTCCCCCCTTTAATGCCCCTGTTAGACTCAGTTGTTAGTTGGCTGTTTGTCACTTTCCACCAACTCTCAGTGGCTAAAGAGAGCCTGGAAAACATCAAACAGGGTGTTTCTTGTTTCAAAGAAATGGGAGTCTCAGAAAGGTGAAGCGACTGCTTTGGCGTAGGTGCATTAAAAGTGAGAAACGTTCTGCATGGCTATGTCTTCCGTAGTCAGCATGTTTATGCCAAACCTTTGTCAGGAGCGCTTCGTTTTCATAGTAACAGGCACGATATTTTAGCAACAACAAGGCACACAGCCAGTGCACGAGTTGGGTAATAACAGGTAGAGCGTGTTTCAGAGCTCAGCTTGAATAGAGATGATTGTAAGGAACAAGGACAACACAGACGCACCCCCAGCATCTCCATCCTTCAGAATGTTAACATCCCAGCACTTCCTTCTCTACCAGACCCTCTCCCCCCTTTCCGACACAAGGAAACCTGGAGAAATCTTCCCTTTCTTTTTTCTTTAACGCAGATTAACAGAGAGGGTAGGGAAAGTGAGCTCCTTGAACCAGACTCACTTTTTTTTTTTTTAACCTCCTTCCTAAAATCCATGCTACCATCACCACAGCACATCCTCAGTCTGAGGGAAGATGTGTTTTTTGTTCCTTGTGATCTTACTATCTGACATTTTCCCTTTTCCTCCCGGACTTTCCCATATATAGTTTTCAGAATGTAATCTTAGTATGATTATTATTTACTCTAGCAGAATATTCACTCTATATCTTACAGAATGCTGCATTAAGAACCACGCAAAATGGGATGATTTGAGAGAACAGCATTGAAACATGCGCATTACCATATGTAAAATAGATGACCAGTGCCAGTTCCATGCATGAAGCACGGCACCCAAAGCCAGTGCTCTGGGACAACCCAGAGGGATGGGGTTGGGAGGGAGGTGAGAGCCCAGCGGGGGCTGGGAGGGACACGTGTACCTGTGTCTGGTTCATGTTGATGTATACCAAAAAGCCATCACAATATTGTAATTAATTATCCAATTAAAATAAATTAATTGAAAACAATTATTTAAAAAATATTGGGATTTCACTTAAGTTTTCATTTTGGTAATTTTTTTCATTTTGCTGATTTTAAATAAAAACTTGGAAACTAAAAAAAAAAAAAAAAAAAAACCCACCCAAAATATGCTCAGTTCAGTTCAGTGGCTCAGTCGTGTCCGACTCTTTCTGACCCCATGAATCGCAGCACGCCAGGCCTCCCTGTCCATCACCAACTCCTGGAGTTCACTCAGACTCACGTCCATCGAGTCAGTGATGCCATCCAGCCACCTCATCCTCTGTCGTCCCCTTCTCCTCCTGCCCCCAATCCCTCCCAGCATCAGAGTCTTTTCCAATGAGTCAACTCTTTGCATGAGGTGGCCAAAGTACTGGAGTTTCAGCTTTAGCATCATTCCTTCCAAAGAACACCCAGGGCTGATCTCCTTCAGAATGGACTGGTTGGATCTCCTTGCAGTCCAAGGGACTCTCAAGAGTCTCCTCCAACACCACAGTTCAAAAGCATCAATTCTTCGGCGCTCAGCCTTCTTCACAGTCCAACTCTCACATCCATACATGACCACAGGAAAAACCATAGCCTTGACTAGACGGACCTTAGTCAGCAAAGTAATGTCTCTGCTTTTGAATGTGCTATCTAGGTTGGTCAAAATATGTTCAATGATTGTCAAAGCCCAAATCTTCTCTTATGCTATTTACTTAGTAACAAATGATGGGTGAATGGGTCAGACTCTTAAGGTTGGCCATATGTCTAATGACTTGACAGTCTCCACATTTATCAATACTAGCATCACTCGTTTCTGACTCATTGGAAAAGACTCTGGTACTGGAAAGGATTGAAGGCAAAAGGAGAAGAGGGCAGCATAGGATGAGATGTTTAGACGGCATCACTGACTCAATGGACAAGACTTTGAGCAAATTCCAGGAGATAGTGAAGGCAGGGAAGCCTGGGGTGCTGTAGTCCGTGGGGTCACAAAGAGTCGGACACAACAGAGCGACTGAACAAGTGTCACTTGCTACTCTATTACATGATGTAAAATATATGTAAAATATATTTGAGGACTTAAAGATAACAAAACTGATGGAGAAAAATACTAAGCTCCTTGGGGCTTCCCTGGTGGCTCAGTGGTAAAGTATCCACCCACCAATGCAAGAGAGAGTTTGACCCCTGGTCCTGAAAGATCCTGCATGCTGCAGAGCAGCTAAGCCCATGCACCGTAACTGTTGGGCCTATGCTCTAGAGCCCGGGAGGCACGACTAGAGACGCTGGAGCCCACCGTCCACAACAAGAGAGCCACCTCAGTGAGAAGTCCGCACACCGCAACAAGGAGTAGCTCCCGTTCTCCGAAACTACCGAAAGCCCACACAAAGCAACGAAGACCTAGTCAAAGATAAATAGGTATTTTAAGAAAAAGAAACCACAGTCATCACTCTCACACTGACTTCCAGCGTCGGCCCTTAGATTAGGTGGGGAGGCAGTGAAGCCTAATGGCTACAGACCCCAGAGCCAGCTTTCCTTCACTGGCCTCCTGGCCCCCACCATACCCCCGACTGTAGTACTGGGGGTAAGTTATCCTGTTTCTTTGTGCCACACTTGTCTCATTTGCAAATGGGAGACTTTAATAGTACATGCACTGTAGAATTCTTAATAGGATTTGATGGAATATATAAAGAACAGGGCACCTGAAACAGATGTTTTAGTCTTTGGGTGTATCCTGCTCAATAAGTAAACTGCTGGCAGACAGGCTGGAGGAATAACTCAAGAGTTTCATAGTGGTAAGTCAGGACAAGCTTTGAAAAGAAACCGTCATGATAACCTTGGGCCATTCATTTCCTTACATAGGGGAGTCATATTAACTATGGCTTGTATTGTTTCATCTTATACATGTTGGTCCAAGTTAGAAGGAAGGGTGAGATTTTCAGGGTGACAAAAGAGGATGCTAGAAAAGTCAGAATTTCAGGTTTTTATTAAAATTAATTCCCACTGTCATTGTCCTACTTCCTGGTTAGGAGCACAGGTTGAAATGGAAGAGAGTGGTATCCGGGTCTCAGTTTCATGGGTGAAGGTCTAACACGGTGCAAGTTCTTAGAGGTTGAAGGGAAGAGTTTCTGAGCAGCAGTTATTCTTACAATGATGATGATGATATTCTATAGCATATGAATGAACAAGCTCAGGACACACTAGACAGTGGTAAGGATTCTCTACCCCCAGATCTATATCGATTAACCTCTGAGACCTTGGGGTATATCTGGGGGAATAAGCAAGCTGTTTCTGCTGAGTGGCTTCTCCTGATCCTCATTCTTTCCAAAAGCAGCACACCTCTCGCTATGGAAATGATCATCTCCCAAGCCTGGGTGCCGAGTAGGGATGCATATGCAGGCCTGCCCACTCTCGACAGATGGCAGTGAGCCCGAACCTTCCATATGCTGCTCTGTTCTCCGGGAAGGCACGGGCACGCTTGCAGATTTGGCTGGTGCAGCCATGCCCGTGGGTGTCTCTCTAGCAGCATCCCTGTCCTCGGGCTATTTAGCACCACGCGGGTCTCCAGCAAGTTGGACATATTCCATTGCTAGTCAGGCTCTCAGATGTTGGGCTGTAAGTCCTGTAAGTCTACAGAGGTGTCTGGGGTTTCCAATCAGCTCAGTTGAACAGGGGTGATACTGTTTGGCATAACATCATTTCTACAGGCTGTTGGGCATCTGGCTAGCTGGAGAGAGCAGAGAATCTTTAGTTTTCAGTGACTTTTATTCTCATCAAAGGTCTCAGACTTGTCAGAGTTCACTCATCTTTAAGGCAGTAACATTCTTCCAATGGAATTTGTGCATTCTATATCCAAGTGCAACTGGTATTTCAGAAATAACCTGTTTGGGGCTGCGTACACTGTTCTCCTTATCTTTTCCCCCCTTGTGATCATTTTTTAAAATCAAAAGCTTAATTGATTTGAAACTCTCCAAGTTTACAAAAGGATTCCCAGGAACTGATCAATTACATCTTTTGTTTGAGATTTGGTTCTACAATGCCCTTGTTAGTGACAACTAGCAGTTTCCATCTTTCCTTTCCTTTCCAGCTTGTTCTGTTTTTTGCGGGGTGGAGTATAATTACCTTACAATGCTGTGAGAGTCTCTGCTGTACAACAACGTGAACCACCATATGTACACTTATATCCCCTCCCTCTTGATCCTCCCTCTCATCCCACCCCTCCAGATCTTCCCAGAGCACCAAGCTGAGCTCCCTGTGTTATACAGCAGCTTTCCACTAGTTACCTATTTTACATATGGTGGTGTATTTCTCCCAATCTGTCCCACCCTCCCCTTCCTGCCCTGTATCCATGTGCCTTTTCTACATCTTCGTCTCTATTCCTGCCCTGCAAATAGTTTCATCTGCACATCTTTCCAGATTCCACATATATGCATTAATATACAGTATTTGTTTTTACTCTGTATGACAGATTCTAGGTCCATCCACATCTCTACAAATGATTTTATTTTGTTCCGTTTTATGGCTGAGTAATAGTCCATTGTATATATGTACCATATCTCTATCCATTCATCTGCCAGTTCCTTTTTAATCTTAACCACCACCTGAGGTCTTAATGGGGCTTTACTCCTTCCCTGAGCTCTGGCGCATCGAGTTGACACCTTTCTACTGGGTCACCTACCACCTTAAACCTCCGTAAGGTTCACTTCCAAGACCTCTGACTGTGGCTCATTCCACATGCTCTATGTATTCTCAGTTCCTCTTGTGCGTAATTGTCACAGCCGAGCTTATTAAACTCGGCTCACAATAAAACTGTTAAAATTCGTTTTAAAGGAAGCCATGGTGACCACTGGAAGTGCTTTTAATTAAGGCTGAATTGGTACATTGCTATGAAAGTAAAACAGAATCGTTTTCCAACCCAAACTAGCTATGGGGTTCCCGTTTGTCACTGATGTGAGTACTACTCTCTTGGTTTCTGCTTGGGGGGAAAAAATGCCATCTTTATTGTAATGTTTTGAAGTCAGCGAGACATATGGCAGTGAATTGAGGAGGGAACATGATTTCAGACACTGATTATTCATGAATAGACTCACTGAAGAGGGGAATTTAGTTTAAGGAGCAAGAATAATGAGAACCTGAAGTCTCAGAGATTTTTATTCTTTCTGTTGAGATTTTGACCTCTTTTGAAATTTTGGTCCAAGTCCAAAAGGGTCTATGTTTCAGTTCTGCCACAGAAATCGTTCTCTGTTCTCAGATCAGGATAGATAAACAGGAAAGAGAATTATATTCCTCTTAAGGAAAATGCAGGAATTCACTATTTTTATATCCCACTGAGTAACAAATAGCAGCTGTGTTTGACAGGAATATTATTTCACCTTATAGTGCCAGAACAATTCCCCCCAAATAGTTCAAGGTCTCTCTTCCTACCGATGAATCCTTCCAGAACCTTACAGAGAACTAGAGGCCACTGACCCACAGAGCTGAAACAAGCCTGACATCATTGAGTCCAGGAATTGTTTTTAATTTAGCCATGAAACTTTTTCCAAACAAAAATTTACACAGGGGCCTGACAAAGAGACACAAGTTGATGTTCTGGTTGAAGCAGAAGATACAGACTTTACCCAACTTGGTTTCTCCCAACTTTCCAAGTCAGCAAGGGGCCTTTCTCAATCCCGGTTCTAGCCCCGCCTCCAACTCTTCTAGAAGCAAGGAGACAGGGGCACAGAAAGGGGACTCACCTTGGCTTAGCCAGGCTCACCTGCCTCCCACAACACAACCCGTTCAACCTCTGTCCCCTCCCTGGCTCCTCCCCAGGGCAATTATGTGATGCTGTGTATTTACTTTATGTGTTAATGTATTTAAATAGGTTTATGTGTATGTATAGCTGAATCACTTTGCTATACGCTTGAAAGTAACAACACTGTAAATCAACTATGAGTGCTCAGTTGTGTCAGACTCTGGGACCCCCATGGACTGTAGCTCCCAGGCTCCTCTGTCCATGGGATTTCCCAGACAAGAATACTGGGGTGGGTTGCTATTTCCATCTCCAGGGGATCTTCCCGAGCCAGGGATTAAACCCACATCTCCTGCATTAGCAGGTGGATTCTTTACCACTGAGCCACCTGGGAAATCAACTATACTCCAATATAAAAACAAAATTAAAAGATGAATACCCCCCCACTCAGTTGTAAGACCCTGGAAGGAAAAAGGTTGTCATATTCCTTCACACTTCCCCCCCGACCCCCCACAACACACACACTGTACTTTATATGAAGCAGGCGCTTGGGCTATGAACAGTGACTCGTATGAACTAAACTTGCCCCACCCCCACCCCTAGAATGATGGCCCACATTAGGCAAAGCACTGAAGTTGTTAAGCATACAAGAAATTTGATTTGGGTTTGTTGAAGTTTAGAAATTCAGGTTAATCTGTAATCTATTTTCCAAATCAAAGCAGGCCTAAGAATAACCCTTAGTTGCTTAGAGTGTTAAATATGAGAGATCAGGGGCTTCAGAACATCAGCCAGTGTTGGAACCACCTGAAACGCTTGTTTAAACAGCTTCAGTCACTGGGCCTGTGGTCTGAGAATCTGCATTTTAAACAAGGTCCCAGGTGATATGGATGCTGCAGGTCCAGGGACCTACTTTGAGAACAAGCCATCATTGACCTTACATGGAGATGCTAATTTGGCATTAAGTTTTCAGCCCCTGGCACTGGCTGAGCATGGAACAGCTAGTAGACATTATCAATTAACCTCTCCTTTTGTAGCTGGGCTGCCAGAAAGGCCAGGGAAGAGCTATGATTCAGTAAAAGGAATCGGGATTTATTTCAATTCTGGCTAAATATGTCACAGAGGAGCCACCACTCAGCTCATTAGGAAACTGTCTTAGAGTGCCACGTTGTAGGATTGAAAACTGATGTCATTTCCTGGCCAGGTGGCTCAGTGGGCTGTCACCTGTCCAGATACCTCACCATGAGCAGTCCTCTAATTACTAGACCTCTTGAGAGTGAGCAACTTCCTAATTACTGAGAGTTCAGATCCAGCTACTGACAGTATGGGGAAGACATTTCTCCTAATAACCACAGAAGATGAAGGGACATTCAGAAATAATGCCATTTGCAGCAACATGGATGGACCTAAAGATTAGCATACTAAGCAAGTCAGAAAAGACAAATACCACATGATATCACTTACGTGTGGAAATCTAAACTACAAATGAACCTATCTGTGAAACAGGAAAGACTCAGACACAGAGAACAGACTTGGTTGTTGGTGATTGCCAAGGGCAGAAGGGGCTTGGGGAAGGGAAGGATTGGGAGTTTGGGATTAGCAGATGCAAACTATTACACATGGGATAGTTGTAATACAAGGTCCTATTGTATATAGCACAGGGGAATATATTCAATATCCTGTGATAAACCATAATGGAAAAGAATATGAAAAAGTATGTATATGATTGCTGTACAGCAGACATTAACACGTTATGAATCAACTATGTGTGCGTGTGTGTTAGTCGCTGAGTCATGTGCAACTCTTTGTGACCCCGTGGACTCTGTCCATGGGATTCTCCAGGCAAGATTACTGGAGTGGGTTGCCATTTCCTCCTCCAGGGGATCTTCCTGACCCAGGGATCAGACTCGGGTCTCCCACATTAGAGGCAGACTCTTTACCGTCTGAGCCACCAGGGAACCCCGTGAATCAACTATACGTCAATAAAAGTTTAGAAAATATCAAGTAAAATGAAAGGAAATTCAGTCACATGATGAGGGAGGAAAAGAACCCCTTCATTTTCATAAGAATTTAATCTTGACTTTCTTTGCATAATTACTACCATCATCCCCCTTCATTCATCTAACATCGGAAAAAATATTTTCCCTTAATTTGTATGAAATAATTTATTCAAAATCAATTCAGAAGAGCCCACTCATGGAAAAAGTCCCTGATGCTAGGAAAGATTGAGGGGAAGCGGAGAAGGGGGCAACAAAGGATGAGATGGCTGGATGGCATCACTGACTCAATGGACATGAGTTTGAGCAAACTCCAGGTGATAGTGGAGGACAAGAAAGCCTAGACTACTGCATTTCATTGCGTCGCAAAGAGTTGGACATGACTTAGCAACTGAACAACGATTCGACAAACACCAAGGACTGCTAAGCCAACCACTATGCTGAGAAAAGTCAACTATGTGTAAGATCCAGCCTTCATCCTAGAGGTCTTCATAGTTAATGTAAAGCAAGGAATATGGCCCCCAAATGGATTCAAACTAGGTGTCCAGCAAATTTTGCCTTCAGAGAGAAAGCCACGTGACCTGGTAGGCATTTACCACCCAGAACTTTCCAGTAGGACTTACGTATTTGCTGTGTTTGTGCTCACCTAAGTAAGCCAGGGCTTTCTCAACTCACAGCTGGAGAAATTAAATTCTGGAGGGTTTCAGTGCCTTATCCTCAAGCAGTTCGTGGGCCAAAACCAGGATTAGAACTATGACTCCTTCTAAGTCCCAGCAAGCAATCATCCTCACAGGTTTTGTAGAAATTCTCCCATCTCCGCCCAGCTTTCTGTTAGCATTCGCGTTTTTTAGACACTCCTGATGACATCAGAAAGATTCCTATTCTAGTCTTCTTCAATGTTTTCATATATTTAGAAAACGAGGTATCCCTTCTCAATCCTTTAACTGTATCCAGGGGAGGAGGTGAGTCACTTCACTGAGGCTGGCAGTGCATCCTGCTTCATCACTGCCCCGGATGCCACCAGGGCGGCAGGCGCTCACAGGTGGCAGTGGTTTCTAACCAGCAATTTAGCCTTATTCTAAGCAGTCATTTGTAGAGTTTTCACTGCTCTAGAGTCCACTAAGAAGACAGCAGAAACCTTAGTCCCACCTGAGGTCACTTACCCAAAGGCTGTGGTTTGTTCTAAATTATTATTCAATTTGAATTTGGCTGATAGGAAACAGTAGGTTGTAATGGATGGAATTTTTGCTCTGTAACTACTTTTTTTTTTTTTTTAAGCCAAACCTAACTCTGGCTGCCTTGTTTTAAATCAATTTACATTCATTCTGCTGTGAGTCATACCCACATAGAAACTGCTAGCAAATACATTACCTTTTCATTTCTTTGCAAATGAGGGTATGTGGGACAAAGTGGTTCTGCATATGATAACATTTTCCAATTACTGCTTTGGGGAGTCTACCATTTGAATAAAACATTTTTCCAATAATATTGATTATTCCTTAATATTAACTAGAATCTAGATAGCAGGCATTCACTTTTATAGTTCAACTACTAACCTTTAAAAGTGTTTAACCATGAAAGAACAGCAAATGATTCCTTCCTGTTCCTAGGCCACCAGAAGGGCATTTGCAAGAACCCCTTATTAAACTGTCAGAAATAATGCTAGATGAAGAAAGCTGAAGTTTATCTATAAACCCTTAAACTTAAGTTGGCTTAAAAATAGGAGGAAAAAGTATTTCTTCTAGAAAACTCAAAATTGGTCAAATATACCATAGTTTGAGATCTAGGCAAGAGAAAGTCTTGTATTATCTACTTCTTACAGTTTTCCAGCATTCTAGGAAAACAAAAAGATGAACTTACATAGATGATGTCTGTTAAGGCAGACAGTCAATAACTGAACCCTTCTGTGTGCAGTCAACCAGAGAGATGCTAAAAATGGAAATGTATGGTCCCTGGCGTTCAAGGAATTTACTCATGATTGATGTGGTTTATTTAGAAGAACGAAGGGAAAGAAAAGCCCATAGTTTAATAGTTCCAAGTGTTTTTTCTTATTCAACCACTCAGTGAAATAGAAGGAATTACCTCTAATGAAGAAATCAAAAGCGAGAAAAGATCCACGGTCAGTAATAGCAAGCTAGCATCCACGGTTCTCAGGAGTCACCTCTAGACCAGCTGGACCCTTTTAAAACTCAGCCTGAGAATTACAAATTGAGGTTAATAGTCCATCAAGGTGCTGCAACCCATGACATTAATTTAATAAAGTACATATGCTCTTTATGACTAGTTAAGGACTAACACCTCAGGTTTCATCCAGCCATTTGGTTTATGCGATGTCAGGTCTTGAATGAAAAAACTTAGGTGCTAAAAACCTGGACACTATGATTCCAAAAGTCTTTCTTGGCTATAGTGGAAAATTTCAGTCACAAAAGAGATGAACCTTGAGGACCTAATACTAAGTGAAATAAGCTTAGTAAAAGGCCATAAAAGGACAATTACATGTAAATGATTCACTTCGCTGTACAGCCGAAACTAACAACCTTGTAAAGCAACTACACCCCAATGGAAAAAAAGAAAAAGGACCAACACCATGCAAGGCATCTAAAGCAGTTGAATTCATCGATAAAGACTGTGGAATGGCAGTTGCCAGGGGCTGGAGGAAAGGGCAGAGGGAGCTGTTTAATTGATACAGAGTTTCAGTTTTTGCCAGATGAAAAGGTTCTAGAGATCTTTTTCACAACAATGTGAATATACCAAAAAACATCGCTGATCTGTGTTCTTAAAAATGGTCAATACAGTAAATTTTATGATATGTGTTTTCTATGCAATAAAAACAAATTTTAATAACACGGAAAAAAAAGAAAACCTCACTTAACAAAGATCTTCAGCAATTGCTTTCAACTGTTTAAGCTAGAACTTCTCACCACTGCCCTCTGCCTTCTGTAGCAAAAGGCTGTCGTAACAATAAACAAACACCCATGTGGTCTTGAGTATAGAATCATCACTGTTAGGTTTTTCAAAGCAGACAAAAGTTCATTTCTAAGTTAAAAGTACTCTAACCAAACCACCACCGGTTTTTAGCAAATATGATTTGCATTTACTGGTTTTAGCAATTCAAGCTAAAATTTCCTCAACAAACACACCCTGCCACCAGAACCATGAAAAATGAAATCAGTGAGGCTCCAGTTACTGCAGATCCCAGTTCAGTTCAGTTCCACCGCTCAGTCGTATCCGACTGTGGATCAAGCATCTTAAAAACTAAAACACGTAGGTTTTTGCCTCAGAACAACATTCAGCATTCCAAATTTAGGAATGGGCTGTCCTAGCAGGATACTTCAGACATAGTTTTGTGAGTTTCTTTTCACAAAGTTGATTACCAGTGTGTCCTAATTAATGCAGAATTGGTTGCTACATGATAATATTATGTTTAAGGGTATTTTCTCACTGAGAAAGCATATTTGTAGATAGCCTAAATGATTCCTCCTCGCTTACACATGCTACATAAAAGAATAATCAGGAACAAACAGAATCTCTAAAACACACACACCTTTCCACAGCAGTAGCCACCACAGCAGTCACCAAGGGGACATTCTGAAAACACAGACGCCCACGCCAAACCCCAGGTTTTCATGAGTGGGGCTGCTGCTGATGACCCTGAACCACAGCCAGACAGAGTTAAGAGCAAAATTTGATAGTTATACACTCTTTTTGAGATATTAAATCAACAACTTAGGAGCGCACAGCTTTCGTCCCACGTAAGTTACCTCTAAATAACACGTCAGGCAACTTTTTGATTCATGCTTCCTAAATATACCACATTCATAACAGTGCATCAGTCCTGTTTCCCACCACAGTGTATCTTTGTGTACTGTGCTCTTCTCATTTTGCCAATGAGCCAACCTAACAGGGACTCATGTCTGACTCAATGTTCAGTACAGTGTCTAGAACATTGGCACTGAGTTAAGTGTTAAAAAAAAAAAAAAAAACAGCAGGAACTGTGTGCGGCTTCATACACCCAATATTTGTTCATGCAGGTGTATCAGATTTAAAGTCTGCAGTTACAAATCACTCATGTAGGAATGTAACTTTTTCTCATCTTCTACAAGTAAATGAAACTTACCTCTTGAGATCCTGACTCCAGTCCAGACAGACAACTTGGAACCCTGGCGCCATGAAAGTTGCAGTCTCTCTGCATGCGGTTCTCCCTTTGAGAAAGATTTGATCAAACTAGATCTTCCTTCACGCTAGGAGACTTACCCAGCATCCCACACGAGGCTGCCTCCTTCTCCTCCTCCTCGGCGTCTGCAAGAAGCAGCTCCACCTGCCTGGTCCCTGCCCCATGCTACCAAGTGTTGCTAACACCTGTGGTCCCATCACAGCCGCTGGTCAGCAAGTGGGTACACCTGTGTCCTCTCCACCCCTCACTCAGCCTCAGATGGGTTCAGCACTTCCGCAGCTACTCAGAACTGTTCCTTCCTCCCCTAACCAGGGAGTGAGGGGCTTCCCGAGGTTGCCTGTCCACCAGATCAGCCTCAGGCCCCCGCCAGTTCTAGTGTGAACCAAGCCTGAATATGACGCCTCCCTAGTGAGCTTGCCATCCTTCCAAGCTTGAGATGCAGGCAGAGATCTGGGATGCTCCCAGGCCTGTCTCACCTGAGCCCACACCAAGTTTTGATCCTAGTGGTTGACAGGATGAGAAATGAGCCTTCTTTTTAAATTTGTCTAGAAACACAAAAGACCCTGAAGAGCCAAAACAATCCTGAGAAAGAAGAATAGAGCCAGAGGCACCACACTGCATGACTTCACACCAATCATTATTTACACACTGTTTTCTGAACTGTAGGTCAGGAAATAATTGTGTTTATAGCCAGAGTTTTTAAATTAAATGGGATCCAATAGGACAGGGTCATCTAGAAGAAAACATCTTGCTATATTTCTTTATTTAAATATGGGGTCAAGAATTAAACTGTATTTCCACTGTACTTTTAGTCAAAAAAGGATCAGAAACTCTGTTTTCTCATCCTGTCCCTTTTTAAACTCTCCAATCCATCAATCAGAGCTTTTATCTCTGCCATATGTGGCTTTCCCAGTAAACAAACAAACAAACAAAAAAACACTCCAGTAGAATCACCCTTTAAGCGCTCTCCTTTTGGATTTATTTTGTAATCTATACTCTGAGCCTTGCAGACTTTCCTACGTCTGGCTTTTCTGTCCCCTTTGTCTGGTCCTCCCAATGTCAAGTCAAGACATTCATAACAACCACTTCTGAGGACGTCTTCATTCCTGTCTACTTTGTTCCCCTGTGTCCTTCCTACCCTGAGGCCATTAGCTTCACCTTCCAGGCTAGTGTTAATAGAAGACCCAGGGAATCAGAGAAGTAAGATACAACACAGAGCAACTCAAAGTTTAACCTGCCACATAGGGATGTGGAAGTTTGCTACCACTTTGAACAAGTTTTTTTTTTTTTTTTTAATGTTTAGACATACAAGAACAACCCTCTAAACTGTTTGATTTGTTTATACTGGTAGTCACCAATTTTAAAAGGCTAGATAAAGCACGCAGTCATTTTAAAGCACTGTCCTCAAACATTTAGTTTTAACTTAAAATGTGTACATGTTTATTCATTCACGAACCTTTTCATGAAGCATCAAGGCCTTACTTTTAAGTGAATCTATTGATGGAAGTTCCAAGTCATCTTTCTTACATGAAGCACATTCATGACGTGTTGTCTGTAGCTTTTGGTTTTCGGTTTCTTTAGGCTGGCATGTGCAAAACTGTCTGAATGCAGACTCCTTCTAAATTGTCAGTATTTTTTCCCATGATTTACACTTGTCTCACCCACAACTACTCTGGCAGCAGTTTTTAACAACTCTTTGTCTATTCAATCTTTGCAGAGCTTTCTAAATTAAAAGACAGTTTCTTTAAACTCTTGTTTAAAAGGATTTTAGAGAAATGGCTCTTCTGCATTCATATTCCAACACTCTCTGTAATATTTAATTTAATTATATAATTGTAACACCAAGTTAGACTAACATAAATAGGTTTGAGGAAGTAGCTTGGTAGAGTGAGCGTTTCTTGCACCGTGGGCAGCCTGGCTATTTTCCCAGAGAGGATGAAGAGGGTCCATTCAGCTGGGAAGTAGGCTGGGTGTTTTGTGAAAAAGGTTTCTGCTGCATTAAAAAAAAAGATTCAACCTGAGATAAAGCAAAATGCGTGCTCAGTCAGTTGTGTCTGACTCTTTGTGACCCCAGGACTGTAGCCCACCAGGCTCCTCTGTCCATGGAATTTTTCAGGCAAGAATACTACAGTGGGTAGCCATTTTCTTCTCCCATGGATCTTCCCGACCCAAGGATCAAACCTGTGTCTCTTGTGTCTCCTGCACTGGAAAGCTGATTCTTTACCCCTATGCCACGCAAACTATAATAATTTCAGAAAAATGTCCTCCTATAGCAGAAAGAGTCGGAGAAGGCAATGGCAACCCACTCCAGTACTCTTGCCTGGAAAATCCCATGGAGGGAGGAGCCTGATGCGCTGCAGTCCATGGGGTTGCTAAGAGTCGGACACAACTGAAGCGACTTAGCAGCAGCAGCAGCATAGCAGAAAGAGTGCTTTTTGATGGGGAAGGAGAAAGCAGAAGGGAGGAAATTCTAGATTCTAGACAGACACTGCTTAATTTGTGACACTGAGTCAATCGAGTAAAATTCCTGGAGTTCAGTGGGGGTTTTCGTTTTTGTTTTTTTATGAAGCTAGACTAAGTGCTCTTCAGCGTCAAATCCTGTTTCCCAAACTTACCCAGGGTTCTCTCGGGTCAGCGTGAGTCAGGCGAACAGAAATTGAATGCGCTCAGTTTCCTCCTCTGTGAGACGGGGAATCTGCCCTCACTTGTGATTCCTCTGGTCTGTTCAGCAGTTTGATCATTCTGAAAAAAAAGATGAGATGGTCTTCAAAAGATTCAGTGACCAGACAGTTTTACAAAATGCTGGGGTAAAAATGTTGAACTTTACTACAAAACTTCACAGCTTTTAATAAGCCATAGGGTTTGTGGATCTCTTTAAAGAGGAGATGATGGACAACTCCTCCCAAATATATTGTGCCAAATATCTTTTTTCCCCATAGAATCTCTCAGGACTAAAGATCCACAGACCACTCTGGAGGAATTCTGGCCCAGCTCTCTCTGTAGTCCTTTCTAGCTCCAAATTCCCTATTTGGAAATTTCTAAATTTCTGTCCATAGGATTTCCAAGGCAGGAATACTGGAGTATATAGCCATTCCCTTCTCCAGGAGATCTTCCCAACCAAGAGATTGAACCTGCATCTCCTGCATTTCAGGTATAAAGTGGAGTGAAAGGGAATTCTTACCAGGTAAGGGTCAGGAAGGAAAACATTTCCTCCAGCCCAGAGGTGTAAGCGTGATTACTGGTGTATCTTTAAAAAAAGGGACCCATCTCTGTGGTATACCATGCCAATAAAATTTCACTGAGTCCAAAAGTAAGTCACAAGATAATCTCTTTTGTGTTTGCCTTATGTGTTTTTTTGCTGAATAGTTCTTGACCTGCGAATGTTACTTAATGATACTGCGATTTCAGTATCGATATTTTTCAAATGAGGCATCTGATGTGAAACAAAGCAACATTAGAGGTCGGAGGCAGCTACTGTAGAGGGTCGTCTTCGAATGGTTCCATGGTAGTATCACTCCACCTGGAAGGGATGGTAAAGCGTAAGAAGCCAGAGAAAGCTTGCTCCACAGTTCCTATAAAGACCCAAAACTATCAGAGCCGGTGGAACAGACCTCATAGCACAATTATGGCTCTTACTGCTCATGGCTCTTTCTAGGTGAAGGAAATTTTAAATGGTGTGATTTCCTCTGAGGTTTGAAACACAATCTGCAAAGAACCAATGGGCCATTTTTACCATATTTGTAGTGTGAACATTGGGCTAGTCACAAATAAGTTTATATATGTCCAGACATTATATTCATGGTGTTATCTCAATATTTTGGCCTCTAAAATGGAAGGGTTTGGGCTAGATTATAAACTATATTGGGACTTCCCTGGTGGCTTGAGATGGTAAACAATCCACCTGTAATGAAGGAGGCGACAGAGACTCGGGTTCAGTCCCTGGGTTGGGAAGATCCCCTGGAGAAGGGAGTGGCAACCCAGTCCAGTATTCCTGCCTGGAAAATTCCATGAATAGAGGAGCCTGGTGGGCTACAGTCCAGGGGGTAGCAAAGAGTCAGACATGACTGAGCAACTATCATTTTCACATAAATAACATTCACTGGAAAAAAATTTTTTACTATTATTACACATCATTTCAAAAATGTGTTATATATATCATTTTTTAAAGGAGGTAGATTTCGACAAATCGGCTGAATCGCCACATCCCAGTTCCTAGGGAGCTTCTCTTTCTATTGAGTTTGCATTTACTCAGTGGGGGGAGCATTTGTAAGTAGTGTGTTGATTCTCTGCTTTTCCTTCCTTCAGCATAGTCCCAAACATCCCCATTTATTTATTAATTCAGTCAGGAAGATATTTAGTAAACAAAATTAGGGTAGGGTAGAAAGATGTCCAATACCTTGGTCACCTGATGCGAAGAGCCAACTCATTGGAAAAAACCCTGAAGCTGGGAAAGATTGAGGACAGAAAGAGAAGGGGATGACAAAGGATGAGATGGTTGGATGGCATCACTGATTCAATGGACGTGAGTTTTCACAAAGTCCAGGAAATAGTGAAGGACAGAGAAGCTTGGTGTGCTGCAGTCCATGGGGTCGCAAAGAGTCAGACACCATTGAGCAACTGACAACAATGGCAAGAAAGATGCATGGGCTTCCCAGGTGGCTCAGTGGTAAAGAAGCCACCTGCCAATGCAGGAGACATGGGTTTGACCACTGCATAGGGAAGATCCCCTGGAGGAAGAAATGGCAACCCACTCCAGTATTCTTGCCTGAGAAATCCCATGGACAGAGGAGCCTGGTGGGCTACAGCCCATGGGGTCGAGAGTCAGACGTGACTGAGCACTCACGCAAAGACATGTATAAGAATTAGTTCTTGCCTTCTGAGAACCTGCAATCTAAAGGGGAAACAGGGCACTTAGGAAAACACTGAAGGAACACATTAAATATAATGTACACATGCTATTAATATTTCCCCACAGGCAAAGTGTTGTCAGAGCTTCGAGGAGAGGCAGACCACCCCCAGATGGGATGAACAAAGAAGGCTTCACGAAGGGAGGAGGGTTTGCTGGGTCTTAAAAGATGAGTAAGAACCTGAAGGGTTTCCACTTAAAGTCTTTGGGTCAAGAAGATACAAGGCATATTCTCAGATTCATAAATATCCACATGGTTTATGTAGAAGAGCTTGGGCTAATGTGTTTGGAAAATAGACCTGAGCCAGGTTATCAAGGACCTTAAAAGTCTGATGTTAGGACTTTATTACTAAGCAAAAGGGAACCATGGGATTTTAGTAGGTCAGGCTCTCGCATTGGGGTGGGGAAGTGGTGTGGGTAGAAGGTGGAGGGAGGAAGACAGCTCAGAATAGGGCATAAATGCGATCATCAAGCTGGAGACAGAGCCAGATCTGGCATGGAAGTTAGAGACGTCAGAAGAAGAGGGGAGGTGTGAGAGAGATCCATTAATCCATTAAATTAGTAATTACCAAGTGCCAGCTGTATGCCACTGTCTCCCGAACATCCATCATTTATATACCACTATCATAATTTTTGCCATATCCACTTCTACTGTTTTTATTATTATTCAGCCGCACTACATGGCATGTGGGATCTTAGTTTCCACCAGGGATGGAACCCAACAACCCCTGCAGTTGAAAGTGTGGAGTCCTAGGCGCTGGACTACCAGGAAAATCCCTGGTATTATTTTTTCACTTAATATTTTTCTGCAAAAGGCTCATTTTAATTTTAAAAAACATCATCTTTTTCAAAGAAGTTAGATTTCGCTTGTCTTGCCTCCAATAGAAGCTAACCATAAAAATAAGACTAAGCAAAACAAAAATAAGTTAATCACTGAGGGAAAGGTTGTGTCCACCGAAGCCTGCTTAAAAGGGAGGAAAAGTGAAAAGAGATGTTAAAAATACAACAGCAACAAGCAGAGATTTTTCTGCTTTGACTAAACTCAATGGGTGGAAAGAGACTTGAAATGGAAATGGCTTTCTCATTATGTGTGGGTACTGGGGTGCTGTGCTCCAAGCCAGCTCCAGCACCGGGTCCTGGGGATGCAGAGACGAACATCACCCTCTGTTTTCAGAGAGCTTAGCTGAGCAGGATCATAGGAAGCCCACAAATGAATCCCAACAGAGCAAGGAGAAAACCCATGGTGTGTGGTGGACACCCCAGGACGCTGCTGGCCCGCTGGGATCTAGGGTGTTCCTCTTAGACTCTTCCTCAGCTCTTAATTACCTGAAAATTGAATCCTAGTTCTAGCATTTGATTCCTACTTCACATATGTGGGCTGCTTCCATCTAGTTGCTAAGAACAAGCATAACAACCTGCTTTTACTTTTTGAGAAAACAAAGGGGGAGATTTCTTAGGCTGAGCAGAAATGTTAAAACATGGTGGGGAGTCACCCCAAGTAAGTGGTAAAATACTTCCATGTAAGAAGCTGTCAGATCCTTCGCCCCAAGTCAGAGCTACACCATAAGATGAATCGACCTCTTAGACCAGCCCGAGATTGAAGCTCTGAGAGCTGGGGGCACAGAGCCTGCTGTCCCTTGGCAACCAGCTCCCCAAGTTCCTCCATGTGGTTCAGCTTTTATATTTTTAGGCGCTTATAAACCTTATTGTTATGAGCTTCCCTGGTGGCTCAGATGGTAAAGAATCTGCCTGTAATGCAGGTGACCTGGGTTCAATCCCTGGGTGGGGAAGATCCCATGGGGAAAGGAAATGGCTACCCACTCCAGTATTCTTGCCTGGAGAATCCCATCAACAGTGGAGCCTGGTGGGCTGCAGTCCATGGGGTCACAAAGAGTTGGACACAAGTGAGTAACTAACACACATGCAGAGCTTACTGTTGGGAGTTCTCTCGTGATCCAGGGGTTATCGCCTTGCAATGCAGGAGATCCAGGTTTGATCCCTGCTTGGGGAACTAAGATTCCACATGCCATGTAACTAAGCCCACAAACCAGCATGCCACAACTAGGGAGCCTGTGTGCCACAACTAAGACCTGATGCAGCCAAATAAATAGATATTTAAAAAATAAAGCTCACTGTTGAGGAGCAGTGGGCTGGGTGTAAATTAGAGAGTGTATTGGCCGTAAGAGCAACAGAGGCCATCCCACAATGAGAGAGGAGATCACTAGAAAGAAAGATGGATGCAGGGGGGTTGGGGAACAATGGCAGAACCTTATCCATGTGATGTTGGGAGTGGTGAATACAATGATGGGGCCGGGAAGCAGTTGCCTTTTGAAAGATGAATAGAAGTCACTAGGCAGCAAAGGGCACTCCCAATGTGGAGAAAGTAAGCACCACACAAAAGACGTAAAGAACAGAACAAGGGACTTCTCTGGTGGTTCAGTGGTTAAGACTTTACCTTCCAAGGCAGGGGGGGTGCAGGTTCGACCCCTAGTTAGTGAGTTAAGCTTCCCACATGCCTCTCAACCAAAAAAAAAAAAAATAACAAACAAAACATAAAAGAAAAGCAATATGGTAACAAATTCAATAAAGACTTTAAAAATTGTCCACATCGGAAAAAAAAAAAAAAAGAAAAAGAACAGGAGAGCAGGATGGATAAGGAAAATGGCGAGTGGTGTGGGGGTTGTAGCCTGGGGCCTGGGGGATGACGAGGGGGCAGAGGTGAGGCTGGCTGGTATTCACAGCATGGCCACAGGGGGCTCACAGGCTATATGAGGGGTCAGGTTTTCTGTTGATGGGAATGGAGATAATTTTGCTCAGGGAAGAAACGTGATTAGATGAGGCGCTGAGAAGATTGTTCTGGAAGAACACGGAAGAGGAGGTGAATGGAAGATGAAGTGGGACTTGAAAATCATTTTTCCCATTTCTAAATCTCTGTCTCCTTGGCCCATTTTCCTGTTCTCAGTACCCACAAACCAAATAAGGGATGTCTATGGCAGGATTGCGTTATAACGAAACCCCACATTGGAGAAAATAGCTTTCCAAAGTCAGATTTCTTTTTTGTTCTAACCCATCATCAAATCTAACACGTGTGGTTCCTCCTGCTTCCCCAAGGCATCCTGTTCCTCTTTCGCACGTCTCAGAGTATTGGCTCAAATGCATTTACGGTACATGCAACTTTGCTGGCAAACTGATGGGATTTTTCCCTCCTTTTGTTTTATTTATCCAGCACTTATTGAGTGCTTACTCCATGCCTGGCAGTGGGTAGGTGCTGAGCAATCAGACCCATTTGAGGCAGGAGACAGATGGACCCAAACTGAGCCACTGGAGTTTGTCCCCAGTGGGCACATACTCCAAGATGAAGATTATATAAAAATGAGAGAGGAGCTGAGCCCTGCCCAGATAAGAGATCAGGAGGGTCTCCTTGACTATTCTTGAGGTCAAACCATTCTTGAGGTCAAGGAGACCTTCCTGACTGCACATGCTGAAAGGCTCCTTGGAGGTCAAAAGGGAGGGGGCACCACCCCATAGTAAGTGATGTCAACCTACCCACAGGCCTCTTCACTAGAATCCTCCTTGGCTAAAGATGCATGCACACACAGGCAAGGACCCTGAACTAAACCAAACACAGACTCAGAACTAGGCCAAGCAAGATGACTGGCCAGAGGAAACATGGAAGAAATGCCCCATCAGTTCCATCCCGTTCAGTCTCTCAGTCATGTCCGACTCTATGTAACCCCATGGACTGAAGCACACCAGGCTTCCCTGTCTATCACCAGCCTCTGGATCTTGCTCAAACTCATGTCCATTGAGTTGGTGATGCCATTCAACCATCTTAACCTCCGTTGTCCCCTTCTCCTCCTGCCTTCGATCTCTCCCAGCATCAGGGTCTTTTCCAAAGAGTCAGTTCTTCTCATCAGGTGGCCAAAGTATTGGAGTTCCAGCTTCAGCATCAATCCTTCCAATGAACATTCAGGACTGATTTCCTTAAGGATGGACTGGCTGGATCTCCTTGCAGTCCAAGGGACTCTCAAGCATTTTCTCTAACACCACAGTTCAAAAGCATCACTTCTTTAGCACTCAGCTTCTTTATAGTCCTACTCTCACATCCATACACGACTACTGGAAAAACCATAGCTTGGACTAGATGGACCTTTGTCAGCAAAGTAATGTCCCTGCTTTTTAATATGCTGTCTAGGTTGGTCATAGCTTTTCTTCCAAGGAACAAGCATCTTTTAATTTCATTTGCAGTGATTTTGGAGCCCAAATGCCCCATCAGTTCAGTTCCTACGCCCAGTATGTTTCAGTTCCAAATGCTCCATAAAAGTGATTAAAACCACCACAAGGGTGCAAGGCTTTCTGAGCCCACCTGGTCATCTATCTACATGTACCCTTCTTCCTCCTTAAAGTGCCATAAATGCCTTCCTTGTGAAACTTGGGTAAGTAAAGCACAAGATATTGCCATTCTTCATTGGAGCCCACCGGTGCCCTGCCCAGGGACCTCCTCACCTTCCTCCCTCCACCTCTGAGTCCTGGACCCTGGCATCTCACAGCCCTTTGGAAAGAACACTTGTTTCACTGCTTTCTGTGTCTTTGTAAGAATTCATTTCTACAAAGTCGAAGGGCCAGGGTCTTGTCACTGGCCACTGGGTCTAGTGGCCAGGATTCAGCATTGTCATTGCCACGGCCTGACTTCAGTTTCTATCTGGGAACTGAAATCCTGCTTCAAGTCGAGGCCACCTGAGATCACCTTGAGGAGTTCACATTAGGGGAGAAGACAAAATAATGACTACCCTTATGAGGTAAATACTTAGAAAGCACTAAAACGTAGCTCTTTCCAAAGGGGAATTGTCCAGGCAAGAACTACTTGAGTAGGGGAGTGGGTTGCCATTTCCTTCTCCAGGGCATCTTCCCAACCCACTAAGCCATGTGTTGCTAATGCCACTCAAGCAAGGAGTGAGCTAGTGAGAGAAGATGCCCTGTTTCTAATTAAACATGCTGTGTGCTCAGAACTCAAGGCAACAGCAAGAATGTTTTCTGAAATCTGACTCACCCTGGGCATCTTGGGTCCAGAGAATAAGGAGTAGGGCAGAATCATCCCAGTCTCAAATCTCATTTCATCCAAAAGTTTTCTTGGAGTCTAAAATGACCTCTTTTCCCACAGGCAGCACCCTTTTAACATTCCTATTCCCATTTGAAGTCACTTCTCTTCCGACCTACACAGTTGGGTCTCACCACCTTTTGCTCATGCTCAGATCTGCTTGGCTGGAATTTTCAGCTGCTTGTTTACTTGGCTGGAAAATGAAACTTACAAGCCTCCTTCAGTGGAATTTTGTCTTGACACAGATCCAGGTAGAGGAAACAACACAGCAGCTTTTCTTCTCTCTGTGATAAGAAGGAAAGCTGCTGTGGGCAGCAGTTACAACAGGGACCACTCATGAAATGCCAGTCCAATGAAGTGTTGATGGGGGCTTCTCTCCACTCTCGTTTCTTCATTTGTCTTACAGGTCTTGGGTCTTGACTTATCACTGTAGCGTAGGCTGGCTCCCTGAACCATGTGAATTACCACCCCCTGAGAAGGCAATGGCACCCCACTCCAGCACTCTTGCCTGGAAAATCCCATGGACGGAGGAGCCTGGTGGGCTGCAGTCCATGGAGTCGCTGAGGGTTGGACACGACTGAGGGACTTCCCTTTCACTTTTCACCCTCATGCATTGGAGAAGGCAATGGCAACCCACTCCAGTACTCTTGCTTGGAGAATCCCATGGACGGAGGAGCCTGGTGGGCTGCCATCTATTGGGTCGCACAGGGTCGGACACGACTGAACTGACTTAGCAGCAGCAGCAGCAGCAGCAGCAGCCACAAGTCAGATCAGCAGATGGTGAGGATAAGCAGCCATGCAGAAATTAAAATTTTCCAGGTTAAGCTTAGATATGTGCAGAGAAAAAAGGCATCTTTTATGAATCAGAAGTTTATAAATTCTAGTTTCTCATATTTTTCCCTTTCAATGTCCTGTCTAAAAGTATAATGTATATGTTAATTTGGAGAAGGAACTGGCAACCCTCTCCAGTATGCTTGCCTGGGAAATCCCGTGGACAGAGGAGCCTGGTGGGCTACAGTCCATGGAGTCACAAGAGTCAGACATGACCTAGCAACTAATCCGCCACCACAGATGTTAAGTACATGTCTGTGTCTCTGAAATCTATATGTTATTTCCATGGTTTCAATTATTGTCTTCTTCAGTAATAACAAAAGTAGATGAATAATCCTACTTCTGGTTGATATTGGAAAGAATGATTTTTCTCCAGGGTCCTCTTTTAAATTATGCTTGTGTGACTTGGTATTTAAATAAAAGTATATCAGTGATAGCAAAGCACAGAGCTGCCACCGCACAGGATGTCAGCTCGCCCCAGCAGGTGTGCAGCACACAATGTGTGTGACCATATGCTGCAGTCCTGGTGACATCCCATTGCTGTGGTGGAATGACAAAGACAGATTTTGTCACTGATAATTAGGGGTACACAGTGTGAGCACTGGGGTCCAGCTTCCTGGATTAGCTCAGAGTAAATGATTTAACCACTCTGGGTCTCATTTTCCTCCTCTGGGAAATGCAGACAATAAGAGTACCTACCTGCTAGGGCTGCAGTCATAATTAAGTGTGAGGATGCCTATAAAGTGCCCAGGGCAGGGTCTGGCACATAGACCTATCAGTCTAATGTTTGCTGAAATATACCAACAAGTGTACACTTCCCTGAACTACCTCATTAATGCATGCCGCATGCTCAGTTGGTCAGTCATTCTGACTTTTTCTGACTTCGTGGACTGCAGCCCGCCAGACTCCTTTGTCCATGGGATTCTCCAGGCAAGAATACTGGAGTGGGTTGCCATTTCCTCCTCCAGGGGATCTTTTCGACCCAGGGATCAAACCCACATTCCCTGAATTGCGAGGCAGGTTCTTTACTGAGCCACTAGGGAAGCCCCCATGAGACTCTATGCACATACTAATTAGTACAGTGCTCACACAAAGACACATTATTCCTGGGACAAAGATAGTCATATTATTCATAAATTACCACCTTTTTTATATGAAAATATTGTATCTAAATTAGGAGGCTGGGATTAACATCTATACACTACTGTGTTAAAAATAGATAACCAACAAGTACCTATTGTATAGCACAGGGAACTATCTATCAGGGAAAATAATCCAAAACAGAATGTGTGTGTGTGTGTGTGTGCGTGTGTGTGTGTGTGAGTCTGTGTGTCTAACTGAATCACTGTGCTGTACACCCGAAACTTTCACGATACTGTAAATCCGCTATGCCAAGTTGCTTCAGTCGTGACTCTTTGTGACCCCATGGACTGTAGCCTGCCTGGCACCTCTGCACATGGGGATTCTCCAGGCAAGAATACTGGAGTGGGTTGCCATACCCTCCTCCAGGGTTACAGTTTATACATCAATTAAAAGTTTTTTAAATATACTGTGTTTTTCAAAATTTAAAAAAAAAAAAAAAAACCTTGTGTTTTCCAAACAGGAGACCTCCCATTCATGTATTTAGTCAGCCAACATTTATTGAGCACACCCTGTGATCCAGGGACTTTTGCAGGGAATGGCTATACGAAAATGAAGGAGACACTTATGGCCACCAGAATCTCATGCTCCCCTGGGAGAAAGCTACATGAAAAGCCATAAATGACCACAGACATGTCCAGTACCTGGTAGCTCTCTGATGTACATGAGAAAACACATGATGTGGGGCTGTCAGTTCTGCCCCCCTCGGTTCAGCAAAGGCATCACCAGAGAACAGGGCTGGGACTTTAAAAAGGTGTTTTGAGTTTAGTCTAATGGAGGGAAGGACCATGTACATCCCAGGAAGAATCACAGATGTAAGAAACAGGGTCTGGTTCAGTGGTTCAAACTGTGATTCCTGAACCAGCACAAGCATCACCAGAGAATTTGTTAGAAATGTAAAATTGGGAACAGCCCCCGAAACTCTGAGGACTGGGCCCGGCAATCTGTATCTTAACAAGCCCTGAGCTGAGTTCCTGCACAGTCAGCTCTGAGAACCATTGTTAAATTCAGCTGATGGTATCAAGGGAAGAAGAAAATGTATTAGCTAAATAATTGTATTTGACATAGTACAGAGCTATCTGAATATAAATTTGTCATCAAACAAAAGATGGAAGCAGGCTACATGATCACCTGTATTATTCAAAGGGATAAGGTGCACAGCCAGAGAAAACAAATATAAAGAATAAAAGTAGAAAAGCAATAACCATCACTATTTTATGCTAAATTTCCCAATAAACTTCCCAGTATTCAAATATAGATGCACAGTCACCTGACAAGAGTAACTGCCTGCACGATCAACTGGCAGTTGTTAAACACACAGTTTTGCCAATACTAAGACCTGAGAGGGATTTCTTCATCACACTCCATTCATGAGACACGTTTTGCAGAGGTGGATGACATCCTGACAGTAAAAACCACTCAAGTATAAACATCAGCATCTTATAACTCCCTGACATGGGCTTATTATCAAAGAGACTTCAATGAAAGGAGTCCAGTGGGAGGCCTTACCAATGAAGTCAGGTTTGTAGCTCTCAGACCATCTGACTTACATATGGACTGTATCCTCAGAAATGAAAGAGCGGTAGACACAGAAGCACTAAAAATAAAAAACCGGAGGAGGGACTTCCCTGATCGTCCAGTGGTTAAGAATCCCCCTTGCAATGCAGGGGACACAGGTTGGACCCCTGGTCAGGAAACCAAGATCCCACATGCCACAGAGCAACTAAGCCCGTGCCGTCACTCTCTGGAAGCTGTGTGCCACAACTGTAGAGTCCGGGAACCACCACAACAAAAGATCCACATAATCGGTGAAGATTCCATGGGCCGCAACTAGGACCTGATGCAGCCAAGTAAATAAATAAATATGAAAAAGAAGCTGGAGGAGAGGATGGGATGGTTCGAACTGAACAGGTTTTGCATGTCATCCTAAGAACATCAGCTTTGAACATTGTGCTGCTCTGGACTCTAAACCTCCTAAATTGAGATGTTTCTGTGTCCCTTAACTTTTGCATCTTCTGGACTTGTTTTGTGTTTCAAAAGCTTTTTACCTGATGCATTACATCTGCAACACAGATCACACAATCTAGAGCTTGATTAGATTTCAACATGTATTATTCCTGATTATTTTACATTTATGTGGTTTATTTCTTACCTAGACCATAAATTAGATAAACCCTCTCATTTCCATGTGTCCTTTGGCACATGGGGAGGCTTTATTTGTTTATATTTTATTGAAGTATATTTGATTTACAATGTTGTTTTAGTTTCTGCTGTACAACAAAGTGATTCGGTTATATATTTATATATATTTTCATATGCTTTCTGTTATGGTTTCTCACAAGATATTGAGTATATTCCCTGCGCTATCCAGTAGGACCTTGTTGTTTATGCATTCTATATATACTAGTTTGTATCTGCTAACCCCAAATTCCCAATCCTTCCCTCCCCCACCCTCTCTCCCCATCACAAGCACAAATCTGCTGTCTGTAAATCTGTTTCTGTTTCATATATAAGCTCATTTGTGTCATATTTTAGATTCTACATAAGTGATATCATGTTATATTTGTCTTTTTTTTTTAATTAGGTAATTTCTTTTATTTTTTTTTAATTTTTTATTTTTTTTTTAAATTTTAAAATCTTTAATTCTTACATGCGTTCCCAAACATGAACCCCCCTCCCACCTCCCTCCCCACAGCATCTCTCTGGGTCATATTTGTCTTTTTTCTGACTTACTTCACTTAGTAAGATAATCCCTAGGTCCATCCATGTTGCTGCAAATGGCATTATTTCATTCTTTTTTTATGCCTGAGTAGTATCCCATTGTGTATGTGTACCATATCTTTATCCATTCCTCTGTTGATGGGCATTTAGGTTGCTTCCGTGTCTTTGCTATTGTGAGTAGTGCTGCTATGAACATAGGGGTGCATGTATCTTTTTGAGTTATAGTTTTCTCCGGGTATATACCCAGGAGTGAGACCACTGGATCATTTGGTAGCTTTATTTTTAGTTTCTGGTGGAACCTCCATACTGTTTTCCATAGTGGCTGCACCAATTTACTTTCCCACCAACAGTGCAGGAGGGCTCTCTTTTCTCCCAGTGGTTCTAATATGCTTGCAGCTGCCCAGCTGGGCGGGAGGGTAAACTTTACTCAGATGAGTAAGCGTTAGTGGGTCTCCCGTGGTTCTGCCACAGACAGGACAGGGTCTCGGCTGCTGGAGGCAGAAAGCTAGGCCTGAGCAGACCCGAAGGTTGTCCAGCAGCCTCTCTGTGTCTCTCCTGGGCTGCCGGACTCTGCATTGCTTCTCCCTGTAAGTTTGCTCCCCTCTCCTCGCGTGCTCCCTCTGCAGGTCCTTGTTTCTCCTGCCCCACAGTTTGAAATAGCACATGACTCCGGCTCCCGGTGGTGCCAGCATCAGCCCTCCCTGTAGTTGACCTTGCAGATAAGCTCACCAGTGTTCAGTGTGACTCTGGGAACGTCTTCATTTAAATTTCTAGGAGCCATCATCTGATTAACCCAGTAGAGCCTCTGCATAGATACCCCTGAGTTGGGACTTCAAACCAGGTTCACTCAACTCAGGGGTATGGTGACCACCGTAACATTCCTGGCCAGGACAGCGTCAGCGGATGCTGTGGTCAGGGGACAAAATTCCCCGACGCAGGTGTCAGCTGAATGGCTACCACAACGAGGGGCACTGTTGGTGATTTCTGTGCCTCGGTACTTAATACAGATCTGTACAGCAAGCTTGGTAAGAAAAGCAACAGCAATTAAAAGAAAAGAACTTCTGAGAGGAAACTTTTGATTCCAGTAGATAGAAAGATAGTTAGGTGATAGTCTAGCTGTGAAGCAAGTTGTCCAGAATGTGCCAGAACACGTTCACAGGACTATTCAGCTGGTCAGGAGAGCTGTAGACAAAAGCAACTCCATTTTCATCAGAGGCTATGTCCATTGCTCCGTTTCAAGTTGCATTGTGTCTGTATCTATCGTCATAGTTTTGTATATTTCCATTTTCCATCATGGTTTTCTTTATTTTCCATTAAACGGTTTCACTCTATCATCATTTCTGCTTCTCCTAGATTAGTCAGTGGCTTGCATATTTTTGTCAGCTTTTTTTTTGGAGTGGACAAAAAAATAAAGTGGTGGTTTGTGTTATTCTTTGTGAAGATTACCTGTTTTACCTCCATAATGTAAGTTAGCCCCTGCCCACAACACCTCCTGAAGAGCTGTTGGCCACTGCTGGTCAAAGTGACCACATTCTCTTAGCGACTCCCAGGGAAATCCATCTGCAGGCTTCGCTGAGATAATCACACCCTCTTCTGTGTGCATGCATGCTCAGTCACGTCCAACTCTTTGCGGTCCCATGGACTGTAGCCCTGCAGGCTCCTTTGTCCGTGGGATTTCCCAGGCAAGAATACTGGAATGGGTTGCCGTCTCCTCCTCCAGGGGATCGTCCCAATCCAGGGATTGAACCCGCATCTCCTGCATTGCAGGCGGATTCTTTACCACTGAACCACTTGGGAAGCATACACCCTCTTCTAGAATGATCCAAATGAGGGTAATCCCATGGGGAGCACATGTCCAAAGTCACATAGAGTCAGGAGAGTTACCTTCCTACTTGGTTTGATGCAGAATAATGTTAGGATTTTTTATAATGTCCTGCTTCAATTGTCTCCACATAAAAATCCTCTAAGTCCTGTAGCATTTTACCAACCAGCAGTAAGTCTAAGACCAATATTAATGACGACTTACTAACCATTTCTCAAGGAGCACTACCCTCCACCTTTTTAGTCTCAAAAACCATCATGAAGCCACTTCTGAAAGCTTTGTGTGAAAGACAAAGGCAATTTTAGTTGTGTTGCCTACTGTGACCAAATTGGAGGAGATCTGGGTTGTTGTTTTGTTTTTTATATAATACCATATCTTTTGAAAGGGAAATGTTTCAAAGGCATTTATTTGTAGGAGCAGACTGATGGAAGGAGGTATTCACAAACAAAATCAAGCTACAGATGATTAGGATAGCAATTAAGTTCATGAAAAGCCAAAATACACTGTGCGTATATAAAACGGCTTAGCATTGTGCTTTGAGTAAAAGAACTGGTGTATTTCAGCCTGTGCTTATTCAAAGGTGCTCTAATGGCATTTGCACAATTTTAAGTACATAGTACATGAAAGTCTGTGAGTGGGGAAGCCTGAAAAAATGAAAGAAAATAGCATTCAGTTATCTTTTGCAGCTACAAATTCAGAAGGTCAGAAAATATCCCCAAAGTGGGCCTTTGGGCAAAATTAATTCATGTGAGTTTTCTATTTACTTTTACCTTAAAATGGCATGGCTTCATGTGTTAGTAGCATATTAATGAGAATCAGTCACTTATTTTTAAAAAATATTTAAAATTATAAGCCTGCTAAACATTCATATTGCTCTTCATTCTCAATCTCTATAGAACAGGGATTATTAGTAGAAGAAAAAATTACTAATAAAAAGTCTGCATCCATGTTGCATAGAATTTTGTTCTGCCTAGAAGAAGTGCCCTGTGTGTTTAGACAGTAGTGGAAACACACAAGTAGGCAGAAGGGCAGAAGTGGGAGGCACCCCTCTACCACCCAGGACATGCTTACTCTTTGGAGGATTACTCTTTATCCCCCTTTTAGTCTTCTCTCATGAACTTCCCAAGAAAGAAAGAATTGCTGCTTTCAGATTTTCTTGCTTCTTCTGATCCCTAAATCTATTCCCTAACTCTCATGCTCAATTGCTCAGTCGTGTCCAACTCTTTGTGACCCCATGCACTGTAGCCTGCCAGGTTCCTCTGTCCATGGAATTTTTCAGGCAAGAATACCAGAGTGGGTTGCCATTTCCTCCTTCAGGGGATCTTCCCAGCCCAGGGATCGAACCTGTGTCTCTTGTGCCTCCTGCATTGGCAGGTGGGTGCTTTACCACCGAGCCATCTGAGAAGCATTCTCTCACTACAGCCAAAGAAATCTCTCGTATATGTGTGGCTGTATCACTGCCTGGTTTAAACTGCTCTCATGGGTGACCACCACCACCAGGGTCAAGTCCTTCATATTATAGCAGAGCTGACAAAAATTCTCCAGGAGTCAGCCCTAACCACCCTTGTCACTTAGGACTTGGTTCAGGTGCAGGGGTGAGAAAACACATCACAGTGGTGTAGACAAAGATGCAGGTCCATTCCTTCCCCCGTAAACAAGACGCAGAGTTACACGTCCAGGCTGATAGACACTCTGTTCTGGCTGGGCCCATTATCTGGGGGTGCTCCCATCCTCAGACTGTCACTTCCACCTCATGGACCAAGATCACTCCTTAGCCAAGCCTGAAGTCTGAATTCCAGCCAAGGAAGGGGGTAAAGAAGGTATGTCCTTCACTTAAGAGTCATTTTCCAGAAACTGCACCTGCCATTTTCAATTATACTCCATTAGCCAGAATTAGTCACCTGTGTGCATCTAGAAAGACTGGGAAGCAAGTCACTAGTCTGGGACAGGTTTTACTCTCAGTAAGAGAATTCCTTCTTTCTCTTCCGTTGACTGTTATAACCTGGCATGGGCAGGTCACCAGTAAAATGGGCAGAGGCAAAAAAGTGACTTGACCCTAAGATAATTCATGGAGGTTTTGTCTTCCCAGCATCTCCCCAAACTAGAACACAGTGTTCCCTCTTCTCCTGGGCAGGGTCCCCCACGCTGTCCTTTCTAAGGCAAGTTGTGATTGCCCAGCTGTCAGTCCTCATTGAAAGAGAGAGTAGACACCTGTCGGGTGGATCCTCTCTCTGTATGTAAAGAAAAACCAAGCACAGCAGCTCTAAATAAAGACATGCACAGAAATCAAAGTAAGAAACTTGCCAGCTTTGTGAGACTGTTTTTCATCCAGTCAGCATCTTCTAACATGTGGTTGGTTTGTTTTTTCCTTGGTGCTAATAAATTACCTACCTTGAGAATTTCCTTTACCTGTGCTGGATCGTTCTTGCTTTAGTCATTATCTGGACAGCAACGCTTCTGCCCCAGGTGTGGGAACTCTTTGAAAACCATTGTCTCTCACACCCAGAGCTCATCTTACAGTAACCAATACAGTGAACACATTTTCCAAGCCAACGATGAGGGCCTGTCGTCTGATGGTAAAATCGTACTTAGGAGGACAACAAAGCATCATTTTGAAGTCATAGTGAACAAGGCAAAAATGAGGGATGATCACCGTCGCCATAGAAACCCTTACAGAGGCGCGTTGACTCACATTCTCCATCCCGGCTCAGAGAGGAAGGCACAAAAGACAATTTCCCTTTCTATTTTCAGCAATCTTTTATGGCCCCTTAAAACTTAATTCCGGGTCTAATTTTTCCAAGAATGCAGAGGGTAATGAGCATTGTTATTTATCTTTTTTCATGACTAGGTCACATCTCTCTCAGCGTTAGAGATTTGCTCGTTGCATTTGGTCACCTGCAGCAGCAAACACTGAGTCCTGCATGGGAAGGATGCTTGGTTATTTCTTCCTGGGGATGGTGTTAGTCACACATGGGCTGGAACAAGTGAAGTCCAGGTTGCCACTTACGAACATGAATTAGGAGAGAGAAATAAAGGGGCAGAAAGAAGTAGGCTGGGAATAGAATTCATGAGTAAGAAAAGAGGAAGACAAAGAATGAGGGGAGGAAGAGCAGGACCCCCATGGTAGGTTTCACAACCATTGCTTAGCCATTGAGGGTTTTAGATCATCTCCCTCACTCATCAAGAAGGCACTGAATATGTTGCTGTAATTTATAATCACTAATTAATTTTCCTTTTTAAAAGACAAGAGACTAAAAGAGACTGTAAGATTCTTCCCTTAGAAAGGCTAGGGTATTAAGTCATTTATCTGGTCTTAACCAGAAAGATAGATGGAGCATTTTATGTTTATGATCATTTATTGCCATATTTCATACATCACAGAGGAAAAGGATCAAGATCTCAATATCTTTTTACAGATATTAAGAAGAATGAAAGTTAACTTATTTTCCTTGATTCAGTGTATTACTCTCTATGAAAATATAAGTGCTTATCACTAGGCTGAAAATAGCCCACTTAAATTTTAGTAAAAAATCACACTGTGCATGTTTAACTTACCAAAATAATCATCGGTTACATCATTGAACAAATGCATCATTAATAGCCTTAAAAAGGCTCTTTGTTTGCTCTATGTGTCCTCAGGCAACATCATCTCACATGAAATGCCATTCACAAATTAAAGATAATTACATAAATATTGAGCACATGATTTCAAATAATCTCCATTTTGGAGTGAATATGTATAATTCATGTTTTTGGCTCTTGCCAGATTCACATTTTATTTAGCAAAAAAATATCCACCAAGACCCAGCTGCTTCAGAAGGAAAGATTGAAGCATTATTTCATATTATTTCATATATTGAGTTATATTATGTGGAATCATAAGATTTATTATGTGACCATAACCCAACCGGCTTCCTATTTTTGTCTTTTATTTTTAAGTCTATATTTAAAAGACAAAAATGTCTTCGATGAGACCTGTTTTATATAGAGAAACTTCCTCATGAAGTGGATTTTTCAACCTAAATTCGTTTGTGCCACAGTTTTGCTAAAAATGTGTATTTAATCTTCTGTATCCCTCCTTGCCGCAGCCTAATCTTGGGATCATAACTTTGTACAAAGTAGTCCCTAGGTATTTTATGTTAAAATTTCCCCTATATTAGCTCCTCAGTGGGCAAATTTTGATTTACAGGCTCTTCCTGAACCAATCTTTCTTTCCCTTTTTGTCTCTTCAGGTGTCATTTGCTTTCTCTTCTTTAAACAGATTGTCTTCTGTCTAGACATTCTGTAGCCAGCAGACCAGGTAAACTCCTAGATTTTAACCTCAAAGCAGGGAGAATTTTAAGAGGTGAGATATTCACTGATGGGACATGGAGAGGCAGAATTTGAAGGCAAACAAACAAGCAGCATAAGAAACGTTCACCCACATGCCTCCTGCCTCACCTGGAAAACCACTGGTCTCTAAAATGCCCATAAGATGGTGCCTGCCTTCCTTCCTTGGCTGTTTCCTTTTCAAACAGAATAGATGTGACTTAAGCCACAGGACGAACTACCCTGGGAAATTTTTCACTGATGCATTATTTCTCAGTAACACTTCACTGAGTTCCCACCATCAGCCAAGCACTCTGCTGGCCACTGAATGCATAAAACATAACCTCTATCTACAAGAAGCTCCTAATTTGATAGACTGACCAATTTCGAACGACTCCAGTGATTAAAACCTCTCATCAACTTCCTTAAATTAATCCAGAGACTAGGAGGAGGAAAGGAGCTTCATAAAGCACGGTTAGAGATTTTCAGCAGTTGGGCTCCCACATACAGCATATCCCACGGAACTGACAAGTCCTGATCCCTCAAGACTCCATGTTTTTCTTCATTAAGCTGTACATGAGTGTTCTGTTTTGTTTTATAGGATTTTTTTTTTTTACAATTAAACCAATTATCTCTCCCTGTCTATCTAAAATTACATTTGTGATTTTTTGGAAAGTCACATTGGCTTTTCTGGACAACTCTCCATATGATAATTTTTGTATTGTAGAAAGCTTTATTAAAAACAAACAAACAAACAAGACTGTCAGGAGGAATGCATTCAGCTACTGATGAACTCACTCTACTAGAGTCCAAAGGAAGTACTCTGCCCAGAAGAACAGCAGCTTCTGGTCTTGAAGGAAGGGGAGGGCTTGGGATGACTGCGTTTCGCTCAGCTGCCTCTGTAGGAGTTATTTCTCTCCCAGGCACACCCGACCCTTGGGTTCAGGCCCTTCGTGTTTCCTCAGGAATGTTTCAAGAGTCTTTCCTTTGTCCATCTTGCCATAGCTTGTAAATATTTACCATAAACTCTTAAACCAGCAAAAGGAGGTGTCCTGATAGTCAAATGAGCTGATTCAAGCTCATTTGTTCTTCATCTGCTCTCAGTTTGTAGACAAGAAACTTAAATTCTCTGATGACAGAAATACATGGACAGGTTTTCTCTACAGCTCTGATGTCTTTGCCCTACCATTAGTTTTTCCAACTCTAATTACCGTGGGAAAGCGGGGATTGCTGTAATTGTCACCATGGCATTCTAACGGGAAAGTATGTGAAAGAAGATACAGAAATATATCCTAAAGTTACAAGGTGCCAGTAGCCTGTTTTATTTATGTTTTCCGCTCACATATATGGAGTGCTTGTGTGTCTATATGGCCCAACTGGTATGAGGTGAAGTGAAAGTAAAAGTGTTATTTGCTCAGCTGTGTGAGACACCATGGACTGGAGCCCGACAGGCTCCTCTAGCCATGGAATTCTCCAGGCAAGAATATTGGAGTGGGTAGCCTTTCCCTTCTCCAGGGGATCTTCCCAACCCAGGGGCTGAACCCGGGTCTCCTTCATTGCAGGTGGATTCTTTACCACTGAGCCACCAGGGAAGCCCCTGGTATGAGGTAGGGAGCTGTACAGGTGTCTAAGAAGTAAGCTACCCTCAGGTAGCTTGAGCTAGTGGGGAAAACAGGGGACAAAGCATTCCAGAGGATTTGGAGAGTATACAGCAATGCTCTGCAAGCACAGAACTAATTCTGTCTGTAAGGGGGACCAGCAGAAGCCTCCCAGAGAAACTGAGCCCTTGCAGTCTGCTGGCCTGATGACTAACATACGGTTAAGAATAAACCCAGAGCAGCAGGGGAAACACACAGTTATTAGAATCCTGGAGGGAAGGGGAGTTTTTCTCCTGAATCATTTAAAATAATTTAACATTTTTATAGTTTCTTTTCTGGGTTAACTAGCTTTCACCCTGTCTCTCCTATGTGATTGGGGGTGGGGGGTGGGTCTTTGCCAAGATATAGAGGTAATAGGGCTTTTCCATCAGTGCATTAAAGCTCCTTTTAGGGAGAGTCAATGAGGCTCAGGTGGTAAAGAATCTGCCTGCAATGCAGAAGACACAGGTTCAATCCTTGGGGCAGGAAGATTCCCTGGAAGAGGAAATGGCAACCCACTCCAGTATTCTTGCCCCGGAAATCCCATGGACAGAGGAGCCTGGCCGGCTACAGTCCATAGGGTTGCAAAGAATCCAACAGGACTGAGGGACTATACTTTGACTTTTCATGAGTTCTTCTGCCAGAAAACCCACTCAGTAGCAGATGCACGGGGAAAGAGCACTATCTATTTACCAAGGGAAGGGTTAACCACTGTCCCCCTCTCCTTCATTCCCGCAGGTCCTTGCAGGAGACGGGTCTGGAACCGCACCCCCGGGTGTCCATGACCCCCGTGGCTTTGCCCCGTCAGCGATGAAAGGGTTATCGGGCAGCCGCAGCCATCACCACGGAGTCACCTGCGATTCAGCCTGTGACTCGCTGTCGCACCACGCGGACCGCAAGCCATACCTGCTGAGCCCGGTGGAGCACCACCCGGCCGACCACCCCTACTACACTCAGCGGACCTCCTTCCAGGCCGAGTGTGTGGGCCCTTTCAGCGACCCGCTGGCCAGCAGCACCTTCCCGCGGCGGCACTACACCTCGCAGCAGGAGCTGAAGGACGAGTGTGCCCTGGTGCCCCGCACCCTGGCCACCAAGGCCAACCGCATCCCCGCCAACCTCCTGGACCAGTTTGAGAGGCAGCTACCTCTCAGCCGGGATGGCTACCACACTTTGCAGTACAAGCGCACGGCCGTGGAGCACCGCAGTGACAGCCCCGGCCGCATCCGCCACCTGGTCCACTCGGTCCAGAAGCTCTTCACCAAATCGCACTCCCTGGAGGGACCGTCCAAGGGCAGCGTCAACGGAGGCAAGGCCAGCCCGGACGAGACGCAGACCGTGAGGTACGGCAAGCGCAGCAAAAGCAAGGAGCGGCGCCCGGAGCCCAAGCCGCGCAACAACACGTCCCCCGGCTGGTGGAGTTCTGACGACAACCTCGACGGCGACATGTGCATCTACCACTCCCCCTCGGGTGTGATGACCATGGGCAGGTGCCCCGACCGCTCGGCCTCGCAGTACTTTATGGAGGCCTACAACACCATCAGCGAGCAGGCGGTGAAGGCCTCCCGGAGTAACAACGACGTCAAGTGCTCCACCTGTGCCAACCTGCCCGTCACCCTAGACGCACCGCTGCTCAAGAAGAGTGCCTGGTCCTCCACGCTGACCGTGAGTCGAGCCCGAGAGGTTTACCAGAAAGCCTCGGTCAACATGGACCAGGCCATGGTGAAGTCAGAGTCGTGTCAACAAGAACGTTCCTGCCAGTACCTTCAGGTACCATTTATATGGAGGGATGGGTGCTTAGAAGTTGCACCAGCTGATTGCATGGTATTTTCTCCTGGGGCCTAGTCTTGGCTCTACTATGAATTCTCTGCGTGAACCTGAGCAAATTATTCAGCATTTTGGGGGCTGAGGGCTTCTGTCAGGAAACAGGCCTGCTAGCAACCGCATCCAGTTATCTTGAGATACTGGATATAAAAGTGCTTTGAAAAGCACGCCTACAAAAAGGCAAGGAGTTATTAATGTTTTGTGCTCCTCTTTTGTCTGAGGGATTGTAGGATAAGGAGGGGAGAAAACGGGAGTTTACACAAAAGTTGTTAAAAAGCCACCTTTTTTACAAAAGTCAACAATGATCTTTGGAATTCTTGAAAGAGTTTAATTAGTTCTATTCAGGGTTTTTTGTTATTATTATTTAAGATTCTGCCCCAAGCTGTTAGTTTGGAAAAATTGATTAACATCTTCACCATTGCAATTTTCACACCACTACGAAGCTAATCACACCCCCACTTAAGTCCTCATCCCCCAGAACACAGGGAGTTGGGGTGATGCCCTGCACCCTGAGGAGGTGGAGATGGAGCCAGTTTGGGGACCTGACAAGTACAGCTGCAGAGACTCAGGACAACAGAGAAGAGGAGGAAAAGAAGGGGAAGCATCTGCACAATAAAATACAATTAGTGTCAGTATGTAAATCCCACACACACAGACCCAAGGCTGCTCCTCCCCTTCTGCAGACTCCAATTTTTCCTACTGCCCTCCAATCCACTGAAACCAGATTTCACCTGGATAAAAATATCAGGGGAAGAGTCTCTTTCTTCCCTACTGCCTCCCTTTAGAATCGTCATTTTTACTGAGACACAACGTTTCATAAGAGGGATCCTCACATTTTTCCTTTTCAAAGTATATGTTTTCTCTTCCTAGCCCTCCCTTCCTAGCCTTGTCTGTTTTAAAAAAGGTTTTACCGGAATATAAAATCAAGACATAATCATTTCCACTCTTAAGAATAAATGCGAGGAGAAGTCTTCCACCAAGACATTCATCTTTTTTGCTCTCTTTGGATCTCTTCTGACAGAGCTGACTCCCTTGGGAATGCTGCTACCAAGTTCTGAAAATATTCCAGACTGGCAGTCACTGGGTAGGGACAGTGCCAGACCCATCCCCAGACTTCAGAAGAGGCCACCATTGTGTGGATAGTTTTCACGAACAACACAATATTTCCTACTGAAGGTGGCATCATTTAATTTACTATAAGGTTGTCCTCAGTTGCTCAGTCGTGCCAACTCTCTGCGACCCCATGGACTGGAGCCCACTGGGCTCCTCTCTTCATGGCACTTTCCAGGCAAGAATACTGGAATGAGTTGCCATTTCCTACTCCAGGGATCTTCCCAACCCAAGGATCAAACCCATGTTTGGTAGGCATATTCTTTACCACTGCACCAACCTGGGAAGCCCTAAAAGGTTGTTACATGTGTTAATTAAGTTATCAAGAATCACTAACAGAAGTTTAAAGCTAAAGAGATCATCTAACCAAACCTCTTCATTTAGAATATAAAAAGCTAGACTCAAAGAAAGGTAAAGGCCTTATAAGTCACACTGTTACTATATGGCAGGGGTAAGACCAGAACTCAAGACTCTTAGTTCATAGAAAAGACCATTATAAATATTACAACTGAAAGCCTTAGAAATTCTTTAACCACATAAATCTCATCCACTACTGAGAATAAAATATTTTGATATGGTATCTGTCTTGAAGAAAGGATGTGTAATGAGACAGAAAACCTAGAAGAGGAGACATTTTTGTCTATGAAGGTTCTGTGACTAGTGGCAAAAACAAAATAAATTTAATTTAAAAAAATTGAACCATAATCAGTAGTGATAAGATCAGATAAGAAATATCAAATTAAAGCATTTCCCTGGTGGCTCAGCAGAAAGAATTCACCTGCCAATGCAGGAGATGTGGGTTCAATCCCTGGATCAGTAAGATTCCCTGGAGAAGGAAATGGCAACCCGCTCCAGTATTCTTGCTTGGGAAATCCCGTGGACATTGGAGCCTAGTGGGCTACAGTCTGTGGGGTAGCAAAGAAGTAGACATGACTGAGCCAGCACAGCATTCTGCACAAGACTTTCAAACTGAAAAAAAAAATTTTTTTATATATCAGTGTGGGGACATAGTAAATGCAGTGTACTCTCCAACCAGTATGCTGAGATGAGTTCCTCTAAAGAAAAGGAAGAAGCTGGACATTCACATGGGGGAGGAGGAAATGAGACACTCCTAAGAACTGGAATCCTCTCTAGCTCTCTTCTTGCTTTACAGGGAAAGGAGAATCTATGTCCTGCAGAAGCTCCTCTTAGGAAGATAGGTTTAGCCAGCACCTGTCAGCTCCCATAGAATAATTTCACTTGTAAACTCATTCTTAGAAGCAAAATTGGGAACATAGAGGGGTTTGTTTTCTAGTCGTATTGCTTTGTGAAAAAGTAAAAGTGGTAGTTCCTCAGTCATGTCTGACTCTTTGAGACCCCACGAACTGTAGCCCACCAGGCTCCTCTGTCCATGGGATTCTCCAGACAAGAATACTGGAGTTGCCATTTCCTTCTGCAGGGGATCTTCCCGACCCAGGGATGGAACAGGATCCTCCTGCATTGCAGGCAGATCCTCTGAGCCACCAGGAAAGACCCAATTACCAACTAATATTGAAACTGGATGTACAGATGTGTTTGATTTCAGTGTCAGAAAGTTTAGCAGACAAAGCATGGAACTTTAAATAAGAGGGTTTATGTTTTAGTCCCTGTTGGCCACTAACTAGTTGGTGATCACTAACTAGTGATACAGCTTAGAACCATCATTTCAGCTCTCCAAAGTCTCTTTCTTCTACTATAAAGTGAGGCACTTGGTTGAGAAGGCCTGGGATCTCAGTCCACATCTTCAGACGCCTTAGTTACAAATGCAAGGCACTAATTAGAGCCGTTTTCAAGAGTTGTACAGGCCTGGAGCTACCATTTATTAAATGCTTGAAGTAGATGCTTTTCCAATGATACCTAATTTGCTCTCTGAAACTCTGTGAAGTATTTTACAGTTAAAGGAACTGTGATTTAGTAAATTAGATTAAGTCACTTGCCCAAGGACACACAGCTAGTACGTGGCAACATGGAGGGTCTAACCTGATTCATTTACCTTCAAACCTGGATTTCTCCATTAATCATGGCTGATCCCTGCCCAGACCAAATATAACACAGAGGGTAGAAGCAGCGTATACCCTCTGCCTGTTATGTACCAGAAATCATAGAGTATCCATTTAGTACCCAAAATATCTTTGTAAAATTAGTATTAATATTGCTATTTACTCCAGTTTTATGGATGACAAAACTGAGGCACAAAAGATGAAATTCTGTCTTCAGGAACTCATGGGTAGTAATTGAGACAGCTAAGACTTGAGTGCAGATCTGTCTGAGTCTATAAAGTGCTTCAGAAATAGAAGCAAATGCATTTTTCTCATTTTAATATTTGTTCTATTCTGCAGCAAAGGTATGCATTCACCTGCCCTCCTCTGTTTGCACATGGTTAAAAATGCATGTCCATGAAATGTGAACCATCTCAGATGAATGGCTGAAATGTTCCTAATTTGATTCCAGACTGAACACAAGTTAATATTCACCAATAATAGAATTCTAAATACTAAAAAGTTCTATTTCTCTCTATATTGAATTATCACTTAGAAATTATTTAACTTCGGTCATTGCCATGATTATATAGAAAATGAGAGGTCTGTAGGTGTCTAGCCTCCGTCTGGCATTGACTTAGAAAGAAAATACTGTAGCTTGAAATTATTGCAAGTTCCAGTTAATATAGTCAGTTGCTTAGATGTGCTGCCTCACAAGCTGTCTGTGGTTGATTTAAAAAAGACTCCCTTTTTTCCCCCAATATTGTTATTTTTAAATGTCAAGAATCAGATGTCTGCTGTTTAGAACTATTGTACGGCTGCCAGTGACTGTCTGTATCAGAATTTGGAGCAGGGACATGGATCTGAAGACATTAAAACTGTTTAATTCTCAGTTGAGATGTGGTTGGCTTTTGTACATTTGGAATAGAGCATTTATGGCACATCTCAGGGTAAGTGCTAATCGTTAAGGAAGGGGGTCAGAGGCATAGAGGGAGTTTTGGTTGTTGATTTGTTTTTGCTTTAAGAAAACAGAATTCTTGATTCTGTAAATGCCTCTTTATGTAAAACGTTGCATGTTGAATGACTGGCATAATAAGCTATTCAGGAGAGCAAGATTTTAGATTTCCAACTATTAGCCTAAAAAAAAAAAAAAAACCCTTCAGATTGTGTATTTTTGCATTCATCCAGCAGCAGAAACAGGAAAAAGGAAACAAAACGCTCTCCGGTAAAAGTAGAGAGAGAGAGACACAGGGGGAGAGAGAGGGGGGGAGAGAAGGCACACGAGACAGACAAGAAAGCCAGCACGCTCAGAGATGAAATTTTAGGAGAGCAAGATGATCGACCTTTTTAAGGCTGAGTGGGTTTCTTCAGTTTGTGTGCAAGTTTCAAGAAATGGAAGGATTGACCAGGTTTGAGTACAACTCTTTTATTGCTATGTATTTGGTGATAGTGTGTGGTTGGTTTAAGTGGCTTTTTTCTTTTTTTGGTGGTGGGGAGTAGTTTCTGTTGTTATTTTATTTGTTCTCTAAACAATAGCTAGTCCAACTGAAAGGGCTAAGTACGGATGTGTGTACAGATGGTAAGAAAGCAGGTAGAGACATCAGATACCCACACATCTGTGTCTCCAGGAGGCTTCATAAAACCTTTAATTGACAGATGATCGCAGGTGCCAGGTGCCATAAGAGGATATTGTGTGTCTAGTGGTTGAAATGTGATCTGTGGTTTTCTTTGACAAGAATGGTGAATGCTTAACTGTTCCTTTGCAAAATTAAAATTTCTGGATGGTTGGGGGTTTTGTGGATTTTCTTGTGACTTTTTTCCCTGTTGGTTAAATAAGACTCCACAAAAGATCACTGAAGAGTCATTCATAACAGACATGAACCCAGGACTATTTTTTTCAATGCAGGTACAACTATTTTTCAAAATGCTGTTCAAGATTCTATCAGTCTCTGCCCAGTGGGGTTTCCTTTCCCCTCTGAGGTTTTCCTTCCTCTTGTTTTAAAACAATTTAAATTATGTGAAGTCAGTTTTTAAAAACTACTTTACATGAAATGTGTCACTGTGCTGAGCAATTCTACTAGTGACTTTGGTTACTGCAATGTTTCCTTGCTGCCTTAAAAAAAATGAACCAGATTGATGATTTTCTTTATTTTCAATTTAAATTACCTCAATAATCCAGCAAAAAAAGGGGCGGGGGGTGGTTCAAGATTCTTGAATGTATTTCCTATTTGGCTTGTACAGTCTTCTCCCTATTTTTCCCTGGTCTTAGTAGAGATATCCCTGTTTCTTGATGTAATAGAAGAATGAGGTTACTTCTGCCTGATCTGAACTTTGCACGTAGAATCAGTGGTAGTTGTTTCTCTGATTCTCTATAATTCTCGATGTTGCCCACATCTCAGTATTGGGGGTGGGGGTGTGGACAATTGACAAAACACTGTGAGAAGGCAGAGGTTCAGAGTCAGTGGTGGTAAAAGAAAGATCAAAAGAAACAGAAATCCTTCTTGAAAGTTGTTAAACTTTACTATTCTTGGTCTGCAATTTCCATTATTCTAAAGACATTTTCAGCAGCACCAAAAGTCCTTAGCCACAGTCAAAGGTCTCCCCACACAGGCTTTCACATCCCTCAGAATCCAGTCTATTCATGGAAGGTCTAGCATTGGTTAACAGGGTAAAAGACAACAACTAGCCTGGATTTCTTAGTGGCCAGGGGATTTATCTCCTCCTTCTCCCTTCTCCTTAGAGCACAGTTTGATCAGTTGCAAATTAAATTCAGGAGCCAGGGTAAACATTTACCATTCAGTAAGAAAGACTCAGCCATAATCTCTGGTCCATTTGAGATCATGCCTTTACACAACCTAACACAAACAATGACTTACGAATTGCAGAACACATCTTTTTTTTTTTTTTTTGCTTGAGGTGTTATTTTGTTGTGTCGTCATTTAGTTGTGTCTGACTCTTTTGTGACCCCATGGACTGTAGCCCCCCAGGCTCCTCTTTCCATGGGTTTTCCCAGGCAAGAATACTGGAGTGGGTTGCCACTTCCTTCTCCAGGGGATTTTCCCAACCCAGGGATTGAACCCAGGTCTCCTGAGTTGACAGGAGGATTCTTTACCACTGAGGTGCCAGGGAAGCCCCTGAGGTATTACAAAGGCCCCCTAAACATATATGCAGTATTGCCAGGCTGGCTTTGACTCGGTGACTAGATTAGGATTTTTTGCCACTTTGGTTTTAGGCTCAAAAAACAACCACCTCTATGTTGTAGATTACTGTGCTCATTGATGTGAGCTGAACCATGGAGAAATTCCAGCTTTATTGTTCTAAACAGTTGAAATCAGAAACTTCATGTGGTTCAAACTATAATACCTCTGAACAGTCAGATTTTTTTTTTCTGTCACTTGCCAGGATAGCTTCATAGAGAAATAAAACTTGGCCTTTTCAGGTCAAATCAGGTTACTATTACTGTGATGCACTAGAAGTTATATGACCTTACTGTGATTATATTACTCATTTGAAATTTTGAACCCGTAACTTCTCCTGTTGGATAAAAATAACATGCATGTCAGACTTCACATCAAGGGTTCATTTATCTGCTTCTCAAACCATCTTGCCTCCTCCCCCACCTGCAGGCTGTGTTCCTGTTAATTGCCATTTGGAACACGTTAGGACCTAGGAAAAATCATGTTACTCTGTTTTTATAAGTGCATATTAATAAACTCTTAGACCAAAACCATGGTAAGGGAGTGCTTTAATTTTTTTCAGTAAATGATTTATTCTCCTTCAACCGAGTCCAGTTTGCAGCTAAAAGGTAAAGACAAAGAGCTAATTACTGTTTACTCTCCCACAGTGTAAGAGGGTTCCCTTTTCTCCACACTCTCTGTGACATTTATTGTTTGTAGCTTTCTGATGATGGCCATTCTGACCTGTGTGAGGTGATTCTTCATTGTAGCATTTCTCTAATAATTAGTGGTGTTGAGCATTGCCCAGCATCACCCACTGGATGGCATCGCCCAGTCAATGGACGTGAGTTTTAGCAAACTCCAGGAGAAACTGAAGGACAGGAAGCCTGGCGTGCTGCAGTCCATGGGGTCACAAAGAGTCAGACATGACTTAGGGACTGAACAACGATGAAAACCTACTGTATAGCACAGAGAACTCGTGGTGATCTCAATGGGAAGGAAATCCAAAACAGAGAGGATATAGGTATACACATAGCTGGTTCACTTTGCTGTACACCAGAAACTAAGACACATTGTGAGGCAACCATACTCCAATAAAAGAAAAATAGCGAATTACTTTTAAACAATTAGCAAAGGAAAAGGAGGGATCAGAGTGTAAGGAGACACTCATCAGCTCACTCCTTCATTGACCATGGCCAATTTCTCATTTATACTGTTTTTTAACACTTTGATTTCTTGGAGAACACTCACGTGACCAAGGAAAGACCTCTTCTGATGCGCTGATCTTTTACATTTAAGAATATATACAACTATCTTTTTTAAATTGAGGGTTTTTTTTTTTTTTACTATTTGTTGATATTTAGCAAAATGCCCAGCCTTGTTTCCATTCCTAAAATAAAGTGACTTCTAATTACATTCACAAAATGAGTTTTCTAGATAAGCATATCTTTTCTTTTATGTACCTTAAAGTCACTCTTCTCTGTCCACTGAAGCTTATACTCTTTGTTTTCCCAGAATTTGGAAACTTCCTGCATATGCTTTCTTCCATCTCTGATTCATGGCATAAGATCTGTTTCAAATGTATGTACCATGTTCACAAAAGCAGAATGACTTTAAAGTGGGGAAACAAACTTTTCATGCATCCCACTAGAAAACTCCTTACCTCCCTTTTACAGGGAGTAAAAATCTCAGACCAGCAGTATAAACAAGTCCGAGGTGTCCTGCTTCCCTGGGATAATGATAAATACCTTTCATACAGAGAGTCATCCAATAACAATGAAAGGAAATGACTTCTGTTCCTCTCATGTTTTTTATCCACTGTTAATTACATACTTTCAGGATTGTCTAACTCCTCCCTGATTTTACTCTCCAGGTCTCTAAAATATGAAGGTGTGTAATGAGCGACCCAAGAAGATTTTTTTAATTTATTTTTCAGACAAATGACAGTTTTACAATAGCATTCCCAAATCTCACTGGAAGGCCATCTGGTATTCCTTCTCGTTCACAAAATCCTCCCTGGAAGGTGGGCATAGCATCTTTCTACCTCCCTATTTCTCACCTAATAATCCCCTTATGGAAGAATTATTTGCAATTACTTAGTCCAACCCACTCCTTCTGAAAGTGGGGAAAATAAACCCTAAGAAGATGCCTTGACTAACACATATTAGTCACTTCATGAGCAGCAGGCTGAGCCTAGCAGACTCACTGCCCTGCTGCTGCCCAGTAAGTCTTTCACATCTGTGTAAACCTTTAAGGCGCATTTCAGGGGCCACCTTATCCTTTCTTACTGCATCCATTTAAGGCAGTGAGGTCAAGGCACAAAGGGGCAAAGACCTAATCTGAAAGTTAGATTTGAAGCATGGCTGTTTCTTTAACTAATTGATTACCTGCAGTCTGTAACTCTGTGGTTACACATGGCAGGGTAGGATTTTTAATGTCCAAATAAAAGAAATGGGTATTTTTCTTCCTGTTACCCCTGTCCATCTCTCCTGCATCCTGATGGTTTTATTAGGAGGAAATTCTGCACCAACAGAGCACAAAGGGAACAGCATTACACTCAGAGCCCGGGGACTGGGTTGTAAGGGCAACACACTTCTCTCTGGCATCTCCCACCGTCTTGGCGGCCAGTCCTCTTACCTCTCACCTCACTTTCCTAGAACAAGGATCGTAAGCATAGCTGAAACTATATGTTCCAAAGTAATGCGTGTGTGTGTGTCTGATATGTGATACATAGTAGAGAATATATTGGACAATGGGGCCAAGTATATTAAATCAGAGTAACTCTAGAAAATGTCAAAGAAATACTGCATAGGAGCCATCAAAGGCTACAGGTTGATCTCTTGGTCATTGCTTTCGGTAGTCAAAAGTGAGCCAATGGGAAGAAGATCTAGCTCTGAAGCTGGAAGTGCTGTGTGGAGCATTACCTAGTGGCATCCATATAGGTAAACGGTAGCACAATGATGCCACATTTGCCTGAGTGTGCAGAGTCATATACACGTGTGGCCACTTACTCTGTCATTGAATATTTAGGGCAACTATTCCTTAAGTTTGTGTGCACAAGTATCACCTTGAGGATGTCTATAAAATGAGGATTTGTGGCATCAATCCAAGAGATTCTGATTCTGTAAATCTGGGAAGAATCCAGGGCAGAGATCCATCTAAGAATCACCCTTTTACCTGATGCTCTAGAACTAGCAGACTAGATTTATCTTTGTATTTACTGAAGGGGGCAGTAGAGTCTAACAAATGAAAACATTGACTTGAATGTTGCCACGGACTTCCCACAGGACTCTGGGCTCCCTCTGCTTAGTACCTCCATTTTTAGATCTGCAAAATGGGCATAATGATGACTTTCATGTTTGCTGAGGTCGTAGAAAAATATTTCAGATTTGAAGAAAAAGTAAAAAATACAGTGTGAAATGTTTTGAGTTTTCAAATCCTCAGCTGTTAACGCCCTTCACTGCTTCTTCACCTGTTTCATGTACCACTTTTTCTTTTACATGTTGCTTGACTGAACTTTCATTAAACAAGGTTAGCATGAACATATCTGATTCTGTGGGAAAGAAAAGCAGTTTCCCAAAGTCGGATGACAAGCCCATCACTGGGTAGATTTAAGGCTTCCTGCCCCAAATGCCAGCTAAACACATAAAGCTTTTGTTTGCAGATGAAAAGATCGCAAAGGGTACATCTTTTGACAGCTCAGCTTCTGTCAGTCAGGTTTCCCCGTGGCTTCATGTTTGCTGATAGAACACAGTTTTTCTGTTGTTCTATCTCCTCAAGCTTTCGTGTATGTTTAAACAAAACCTACTTTTGTTTTCAGATCTTAAGTCTGTCAAGACCCTGCTGCCTCACTACAGGCAGCTTTGGTTAGTCCACAGGGCAAGTTTACTTAACAGCAACAAAGGATGAGATAGTTGGATGATATCACCAAGTCAATGGACCTGAGTTTGAGCAAACTCTGGGAGACAGTGCAGGACAGGGAAGCCGGGCGTGCTACAGTCCAGAGTTGTACATTACTTAACAACAACACCTCTGGGGCTTGTCTAAAGGGGACTTTATCCACTCACCTCCTTTCTTGGTTCTCTGACGAGTGTTTCTACCAGAGCAGCTTCGATGAGTGGAGTTCGTCCACTATCGCTGGCAGATGACAACAGGTCCTTGTCCATCACTGTTTTGACTCATGTCCAAAATCCCTGATCACTCCCCTCCATTCTCAGAAGCCAGCTCCATCACAGGCCACCTGCTGGCCCCATTAAAGTCCCTTAAAAGATCCCAAGGACTTGTAATCCTTAGATAATTCATCTTTTTTTTCTCCCCTCTCCTCCTCTCCTAACTAATACAAGTTCAGCTAGCTTTTCGGTAACTCAGGGGGTGTCAGTGCAAGTAACTGTCATTTGTTTGCAAATGAACTTGAGCTTTCTGAAAATTCTTCTCCCCATCACACTCCTCCAGGCTTCTCGGTGATTTGAGAGCGTTTCCTGTGCTCCCACCTCTTGGAAGTATTTCATGGCACGCTGAGCAGACACTTTTAGTCAAAAATGCCTATAAATAACTGATTTTCCCGCTTGCTGCCTTCTCTCTAAGGCTTTCACAAAGGAGGTGAAACAAATCCACCAGAAACAAGAACTCTCTGTGAGGGCTGCGCAGTGACGTTTATGAAAACCCGATCCGTAGGCTGACGATTGATCTGTAGGCTGACAACTGTCCTGTGGGTTGCTTCGCCATATTCGACTTATCTAATCACTGCCCAGAAAAAGAAACATTTTATTTCATGCCAGCCGATCTCATGAACTGAACAATCAATCAAAAACGTCTTATACAAGCTTTCATTGTATTTTGACTTTCACGCTGCGTTGTTGTTTTCTTTTTAATCCCAAAGCCAACTGTTATTTCTTTTCCATTGGTAAATCCAGATCACCAATTCCTATAGCTATTATGAGATAGGAAATTTGAAACTACTTTGCATTTCTCCTCCAAACTGTCATTGTTCCCAGAGAGCATTTACCGTCTGGCCTGTCTTTTCAGTCCCCTATGCTACCCCAACAACACCCTTAAATCTCCCAGGATGATGTCATGGAACCTCCTGGAAGACTGCGCCCAGCTAGGCAGGACCATCGGAGAAGGCAATGGCAACCCACTCCAGTACTCTTGCCTGGAAAATCCCATGGACAGAGGGGCCTGGTGGGCTGCAGTCCATGGGGTCGCTAGGAGTTGGACACGACTGAGCGACGTCACTTTGACTTTTCACTTTCATGCATTGGAGAAGGAAATGGCAACCCACTCCAGTGTTCTTGCCTAGAGAATCCCAGGGACAGGGGAGCCTGGTGGGCTGCCGTCTATGGGGTTGCACAGAGTTGGACATGACTGAAGCAATTTAGCAGCAGTAGCAGCAGCAGGCAGGACCATAACACCAGCCTTCACCGACCTCACTGAAATGACCCTTAAACGTCAGACACGTGATGCTAATTATACTCCTTCCCTACCTCCACACCCTACTGAGCAAAGGAGAATTGGGTTTAGCTGTTTTATCATATAATTTGCAATGGGAAATTGTCCCCAGACCATGCTTATAGGTGAGGAGCCTGAGGCTCAGAGAGATTAACTAGCATTCCCCAGTCTCCTCCATGGTGGAGAAGGTGGGGTTTCTTCCTCATTTCCTTTAACTGCCCCCTCCCCGCCCCCGTCAGGGTCCCTCAAGGAGCACAAGACAGTTGTTGGTCTTGGTGTTCTGTCTACTCAAGAAACTTTGCCACACATGGGGAGAGTGGCACTGGATAGAAACACCAGCATGTGTGAAGCAGACAGCTAGTGGGAAGCTGCTGTGTAGCATGGGGAGCCTAGCTCAGTGTCCCGTGATGACCTAGAGGGGCGCGATGGTGGGGGGGATGGGGAGGTGGGGCCCGAGGGAAGCTCAGGAGGGAGGGGATACGTGTTTATACAGAGCTGATTCACATTGTTGTACAGTAGAAACTAACACAACGTTGTAAAGCAGTTATTTGTTGTTGTTTCGTCGCTAATTCGTGCCCGGCTCTTTGGCGACCCCTTGGACTGTAGCCCACCAGGATCCTCTATCCTAGGCATTTCCCAGGCCAGAATAAGGGAGGGAGTTGCCATTTTCTTCTGCAAGGGATCTTCCCAACCCAGGGATCGAACCCATGTCTCCTGCATCTGCAGGACGGTTCTTTATCACTGAGCCACCTGGGAAGCCCAAAGAAATTATACTGCTTTTTTTTTTTTTTCTTTAATTAGAAAAAAGAAAATTTCTGCCACAAGCCCCACTCTCTGATTTTTCCATTCTAGGCACTGGGCCTAATGTGGTTATGGTTTAGGCTATTGCTAAGGTTTCTTGCATCTTGTTAGGGCTTTCCTCTTTGTGAACTGAACATGCAGAGTCAACACAAATATGAGAAAGAACTGCAAACGACAGTAACGTTTTTAACCAGGGAGTTCTTTGTTCATATGAAGCAGAAAGTATAAAACCCAGAGCAGTCCCCACCCTGTATCCGTGGGCTCCACAAATGGAAAATATAAGAAAAATAATAAATTTCAGAAAGTTCCAAAATGGAAACTTGAATTTGCCAGCAACTATTTCCATAGCATTTCCATTGTATTTACATCTATTTGTGAAGCGTTTACATCGTATGAGGTGTTATAAGTAATCTAGAGATGATTTAAAGTACACGAAGATGTGCATAGCTTCCATGCAAATACCACACCATTTTATATAAGGGACTTGAGCATCCCTGGGTAAGAGATGGCTGTAATACATTGAAACAAGACTTTGCTGTTGTTGTTTAGTCTCAAAGTTGTGTCCGACTCTTTTGCAACCCCACAGTCTATAACCCGGCAGGTTCCTCTGTCCATGGGATTTTCCCAGGCAAGAGTACTGGAGTGGGTTGCCATTTCCTTCTCCGGGGGATCTTCCTGACCTACGGATCAAATTTGTGTCTCCTGCATTGCAGATGGATTCTTTACCCGGAAAACAAGACCAGGAGAATTCAAACCTAAATCCCCTCTCCTCCCACCCACTGCCCTGCATCCAAGTTTCCCTCAGGGGCAGGAGGGTGGGGAGCTTCCAAGGCACAGCTTGAAACCTGTTACCCATTCCTTTCCCTTTAAGCAGGCCTAAGCTAAGGACTTCCCAGGAGGCTCAGGAGTAGAGAGCTACCTGCAGCACAGGAGACCTGGGTTTGATCCCTGGGTTGGGAAGATCCCCTGGAGAAGGCAATGGCAACCCACTCCAGTATCCTTGCCTGGGAAATCCCATGGACAGAGGAGCCTGGTGGGCTACAGTCACTGTTTCAAGCTAAGGCAGAGTTTAATGACGCGGTTGAGGGAGGGGTAGAGACACAGGAATGAGAGGGACCAGGATAGAGCAGAGGAGGGGAGTGTGTATCCACTCTAGATAGATCAGATATATCAGAAAACCCTGATAAAGTCCAAAAATGTTAGTAGTTAGCTGTCCCAAGCTTGGTAATGTAATTGGCAGCTCTCCCAGGCCCTGACTTTCCTGAAAACAACAAGTGATGGATGGTGGGTGCCAAGGGGTCCTGACTGGCTCACAGTATAAACGCACTTCTTGACTTGGACAGACAAGTTCACTTTCTTTCCTTTTCCTCAGCTGTGACCCAGAGAGAGGGACTGACTTCTCTAAGAACAGGCAAGCCTTTCAGTCCCAGCCAGCGCTCTGCCCAGACACAGACTGGGCATTTCCTCATCTTCATCCCATGCTCAAGGCACTTCCGTGGGATAATGAATGATGGCAAGGATCATAAGCGGATGATGAAGGAGGAGAAAAAAAGGCAGAAAAAGAAGGACTGGCATTTACGGAGAAGGTTCAGTAGGCCTATGCTTAACATATATTGTCCTTACTTCGAAAAGTTGCTAGGGTCGCTATTCATACCCCCATTTTATACAACGTAGAGGTAATTAATTTGCCCAAGATTGTGTTGCTGATGAATGACAGAATGGATATTTAAACCCTGGTCTGATTCCACGGTCTGTTCACCTTCCACCACTCTGTGCTGCCTCTGCTTGCTATATTCCTCTGATCTTTTCCTGAAGAATTGTTTCTCAATGAGAATGTGATGACAGTTTTTTTAATTGTTAAATTTAAATGTTAAATTTTTAAATGGTTAACTGATGAAAAAACAGATTGCACCTCTATGATTAGATATAAAAATAAATCTAGTTTGGAAAGTGGTCATGTTAGAAAACAAGTAACACGTGAGGTTCATCTGCAAAGTCAGATGTATAATGCATTTGGAATAGAATATTATTTCACATAGCTGGAAAATTATATATCAGCCGATGGAATAAACCATCACTCAAGACCGTTGTGCTTTTTTTTTTTTTTTTTCCCAGTGAGAAACAATACTTTTTATCCCTTGAGACTGCCAACCTGACTGTAGTTATAGCATTGTTAAAACACTAAAAGTTTATGTCCCAGTTAGGACTATCTGCCCATTTAATATCTTTGCTTATATTAATTCAGGAATGTTTTCTTCTATAAAAATTAATGGCACTGAAATGATGAGAAAGGAAGCTAGGAATTCCCAAACCCAATTTCTCTCTAAGGAAGTGTGACTTTCTATTTTTGTCTTTTGGGGAGACCAGAAAGTTATCTCAAAGGCGTATTTTGAGCCAGAATTCTGCTGGGGATGTGAGCTCCACACATCCCAGATGGTTAACTAAATATTTGGGAAGTTAGCGAATTTTACTATTTGTTAAATTACCACAGGTCCAAAGGAAAAAATATGTCTCTTTAATGGTCAACCTTTAGAATGCTTGTTAATCATTTACATACCTGAATTAAGTGGGCCATTTGGCAGGGGGTACATATTAATATATCTGACAAATAGTACTATTAGGGAATATCAGCAGAGTTTAAACTAAATTCCTATAGCAGATAACAAGACAGGATGGTCAGGCTTCTGAATTCCACCAGGATAAAAAGTGCCATACTCAGTGATGAACATGGAAGTCACGGAGTCTTTAGGATCTTGCTTCTAAACTCATTTTGGGCTCTTCTTCATGTACCTGTGTCTCATCACAGAGAATTCATTGTTCTAACAAGCCCTGATTTCATGTCCTCTCCCTTTATTTAAGCCCAGATGAAGTTCATTTAAATTTATAGATACAATCTTAATGTTTCAACAGCTCCCACTTTCTCTTGATTCAATATTTTATCAAATATCCCCATGCATAAGAAGGAAATGTTAATTATTCATTTCACAGGGACATGTAAGTAACTAAGAAATGAAAGAATTCACTAATATTAAATCATGCCAATTTAATTCTCATTGATATTTGCAAACATTATATTTCTTAGATTCAACCAGCAATAATTTCACCCAGCTATCATAATCTACGGTCCCTTTTTGTAGTCTCGATTGTGAGCAGATCATGTTAAATGTTATATATTTAAATGTTAAACAATACAAGGACAACCATTCTCAACATCTTTCATTCAACCAAGATTTATTTAGCAACTGTTTGACCCACAACTCTGGGAGAGGTGACTAGACTAAAGTGGGAAAGGGAAAAAGACGAGCATGGGACAGGAACACACAGATGGGGCGATGACCACCAGCTGGTGAGAAAAAGTAAACGGAGGCCATGATTGAGTCTCTGGTTGACTAGGTGATATGGAATTTTTTTCAGAAATACTCATGTTTCCCCCAAATGGAGGATACAGTCCAGCCTGGAGGCCAAGCCCAAGCAATTTCACTCTCTGGGCAGCATCTCAGGACAAGCAATGGTGTGAGAATGAGGAAGAGCAGGGTCAGGTGCCCCAGAAGGTGCATGGGAGGCCTCAGACCCCAACCAGGCTTCTGGCCCCAGAGATGGTGGGGCTGCCCAGGCCCTGGAGAAGAAATCTGGACAGACAGCGAGTACCACTGGGGGAAGAGCATCCTCACATTCACACATCATCCTGAGCTCCAGCAGTCAGCCAGCAGGATGGATTCACCTGGATTCTGTGGGTGGCACCATACTGCACCCCCACTGAGAGGCAGTTGGGGCTGCCCTGGGAGACCAAAAAGCCCACGGGCGTGAGAAGAGCAGAGGAGGAGCAGGTCAGAAGATAACCCCAGGGAATCATGAATGGCTTTATCAAACCGAAACGCAAACACTGTATATCCCCAGCTCATACACCTGAGGAGGCAGCTGTTAGACTGAAAAGATTCTTTTCCCAACAAAAGCATCAGATCCCAAGCAAGGTGAAAAAGAGCTTCTTGTTATTAAAAAATGTGTAACAAGAGGCTAGCTAAACATGTCAGGGAGAGAGCAAGGAAACTTCCCTATTGGGGAAATGAGGGCAGGCGGCCCCCAGGGTTCCTTTCAAATCAAGTAGCCTTGTTCTGTGCTGCTGTTCAATATGGTAGCCACCAGCCACATGTAGCTGTTTCAGTTTACAGTAATTAAAGTTAACTAAAAGGAAAAGTTCAGCCCCTCGGTCCTCTCGTGCTCAGTGCTCTCGTGTGGCTGGTGTTTACCATATTGGATAACACAGATATAAACATGCCCAGGCACCCCACTCCAGTACTCTTGCCTGGAAAATCCCATGGATGGAGGAGCCTGGTGGGCCGCAGTCCATGGGGTCACTGAGAGTTGGACACGACTCAGTGACTTCACTTGCACTTTTCACTTTCATGCATTGGAGAAGGAAATGGCAACCCACTCCAGTGTTCTTGTCTGGAGAATCCCAGGGACAGCAGAGCCTGGTGGGCTGCCGTCTATGGGATCGCACAGAGTCGGACACGACTGAAGCGACCTAGCAGCAGCAGCACTGCAGAAAGCTCTGTTGGAATGCATGATTCTACTTGTTTCTTGTCTATTTTAATACATTGAGTGCTACTAGGTTTGGGCTTTGCCTGGAGAAGGCAACATCCTGTTGTGATGCCTCAGTGCTCAGAGGTGTCAGAACTTGCCAGGAATTTTCCGTGTGCCGTGTGAGAGTGAGGGCTGCCTGGGGGAACACCTGTTCCTCCACCTAGTCATGACGTGACATCAAATAACCCACTTTGCTACTCACATCTTTTAGTGCTTCCATGTTCTGATGGATGGGTGCCAATGAGTTGTCACACCATCCTGGGTTGTGAAAAGAATCACCTGTTTAGAAAACAGGCAGTAATCTCATGGAATAATAACCAGCGTGGACTTTGTAATCTTGTTTTTAGGGAAATGGTGTCACCAAAAATATGCTGTCTGGCCACATTTATTTACTCACCAAACTGCAAAAGTTGTATTTTCTCACATGGTTCCCTGGAACCAAGTGCTCTCTGGCCAATGTTGAGGGCTGGAAAGAGATCTATTCAGTCCTGCAAGCCAAAAAATGCCATTGTTGGCAAGCCAGTTGGAAAGCTTGCTTTCCAGAAAACGCCTTTATGGAAAAACTTACAGGGCAGGGCTCCATAATGCAGACCCTCAGAGAAAGAGGGTTTCCAGGCCCAGGAGCATCCCAGGAAGATCAGTTAGAGCACCAGGACTGCCCAGAAGTAGAAGTGATGAGCCTGCACATCTAACTGACTTTGGAAGTGGTCCTACCTAGAGAAGACCATTTGGTGGGCTGGAGAAAGGGGCGGGGTTTGAGGAGAACTGAGATGCAGGAAGGCAGGGCACACGCATCCACCTAATTCAAGTGCTCTTAGTCTGCGACTGTGGACAGGGTGTGAAGGAATGGACTTTAGGGGGTCGTGAACTCTTGAACTTAAAACATTAAGAAGGGGGGTGTTTGTGTTCACCCTGCTCTGGAGAAAAGTCCTTAGCTTTTAGCGTGTCCCCAAAAGAGAATAAGGGCCACTAACAAATTTAAATTACAAATACAACTGAAGCGACTTAGCAGCAGCAGCATCCTTTAAATTAGGTAGATTTTTTTCTCAGTATGGGCTGGCAGTCGCACTCCTGGGTGCATATGCAGAGAAAAATATAATTTGAAAAGATGAATCCCTATGTTCACTGCAGCACTCTTTACAATAGCCAAGATGTGGAAGCTACCTAAATGTCCATTGACAGGTGAATGGGTAAAGAAGATGTGGTGCATATGTGCAATGAACTACTACTCAGCCATAAAAAAGAATGAAATAAGGCCATTTGCAGCAATATGGATGGACCCAGAGATTACCATACTAAGTGAAGTAAGCCAGATAAAGATATGATACTGCTTATATGCAAAATCTAAAAGAAGAGGACACAAATGAACTTGTTTACCAAACAGAAATAGACCCACAGACATAGATAACCAACTTATGGTTACCAGAAGTGGGGGAGGGATAAATTAGGAGTTTAGGATTAAAATATACACATTACCGTATATAAAACAGATAACCAACAAGGACCTACAATAATACACTAAACATCTTATAATAACATACAATGTAGGAGAATGTTAAAAAAAACAATATATATAACTGAATCACTTTACATCTGAAGCTAACCCAATACTGTAAATCAACCGTATTTCAACAAAACATTTTGAAACAGTAAGAAGCTTTTTCCTTAAAAACCTAAAACTGATGACTTTCCTTCTTCCTTATAACATCTCAGTAGAAAAGTCTTTCAGGTTACAACCTTATAATTCTCTGAGGAATTCTTTAATTTTTAAAGAATTATCATTGTGGGTGCCTATTACCTGCAAGAGATAGTTCCTTGTTGGAACTTGGAGAGTCTACTACAAAGTAAAGCATGTAATAGGATTTATCGTGAAGAATTTTCCTGAGTGATCAAGTAACAAAAAGTGAGGATCTGCTGTGTTCAAGGGTTGAAGCTGAGAGGAAAAGGGAATTCAAAGATTTGTAAAACAGCTGCTACTTTCAGGGAGTTTATAGTCCAGTGAAACACTGGGTGGTTAGAGAAATAGAATACAAGGAGAAGTAAGAAGCTGCATAAAGATACCTGAACAAAGAACGTGAAGATTTATAGGAAGAAGAACTCCTACTTGAGGCTTAGGAAAGGGTAGACAGAGGAGAAGAAAGCTTTCCCCATTTGAAATGCTATATCACTGAAGCTTTGGTACCACTTCTGTGAAAGCATACTGGCAGAGATTTCTCTTAGCTTTTTCCCATTTTTACTAATCACTCAGTAAATTAGCTCTGTATCTCCCATGCCTAAATTAGTGCCTATCAGGCATCATTTAGGTGTGGAAGGATGGATAAGGGGATGGATGGATAGATGAATAGGTGGGCGGGTAGATGGATGGATGGATGGACGGATGACAGGCAGAAGAGAAGCAAGACACAGAGAGGGAAAGGGTGGAAGAGAAAAAGAAAACAGAGTTCACGACATCAGCAGCCACCTCAGCTCAGAGTCTTATAGGAAGAGAGTTTAAAAACGTGGACATTTCTGTGGGTCCCAAGTCTGGGCACAGCCTGGCTCAGCTGACAGGTGCACTCAAGGCTTAAAAAGGCTAAAAAAAGATACCCGCTGGGCTGGGTTCTTACCTGTAGGCTCTGCAGAAGATTCTGCTTCCAGACGAATTTAGGCAGATGGCAAAGTTCAGTTCTTTGCAGCTGTACAACTGAAGTCCTTGATCTGCAAGCTGCTGCTGCTGCTAAGCCACTTCAGTCGTGTCCGACTCTGTGCAGCCCCATAGATGGCAACCCACCAGGCTCTCCCATCCCTGGGATTCTCCAGGCAAGAACACTGGAGTGATTGCCATTTCCTTCTCCAGTGCATGAAAGTGAAAAGTGAAAGTGAAGTCGCTCAGTCGTGTCCAACTCTTTCGCGACCCCATGGACTGCAGCCTACCAGGCTCCTCCATCCATGGGATTTTCCAGGCAAAAGTACTGGAGTGGGGTGCCATTGCCTTCTCGATCTGCAAGCTAAGTCATATCAAATCTTTGATCATGCTTTGAATCTCTGCCACTCATCTCTTTGACTTTCTCTTCTGCCCTCAGCCAAGAGAAAAGAAAGCTGTTTTTTAAATTTTATTTCATGATGATAACATAAACATAGCATAAAGCTCTTCTTTTCAGGGCCTCATGAGATAACATTGGGTTCATCCAAATTAGGGGTTTACTTGGTGGCTCAGTGGTAAAGAATGTGCCTGCCAATGCAGGAGACATGGGTTTGATCCCTGGGTCAGGAAGATCCCCTGAAGAAGGCAATGGCAACCCACTCCAGTATTCTTGCCTGGAAAATCTCACAGACAGAGGAGCTTGGCGGGCTATAGACCACAGGGTCACAAAAAATCAGACATAACTTAGTGAGTAAGCAACAACCACCACCACCAGATTAATCCAGCATAATCTATTTTAAGATCACCAATTAGTAACCTTACTGATATCTGCAAAGTCCTTTTTGCCATGAAACGGCTGATAAAGATCACCATAGCCGAAATTCTGCCTACCATAATAGTTGACAGCAGAGTCCATGTACATAGTAAATGCACCTTTATTGCATAGTGCACCTTTATTAACAGCCATGCCATTGAAAGCTCATTTGTTCTTCTTCCAGGAAGAACAAATGCAACTTTGGGGCCAGAGAGCTGCATTCAAACCCTGTGTTTTACTGCTTAAGCAATTTGGAGTGAGTTATTTAACCTCTCTCTGCCATGGTCTCCTCCGTTGTAATATGGAATTAATAACAATCCTTATTATGCAGGCATCTAGAGAGGATTAGATGGATGGATGTCATGCAAAAGATGTGGAACAATGCTTGGAAAGGGACATTATATAATGCCTCGTGTTATTATTATGATGATGATGCCTGAAAACATGGTGGTACCCAGATGAACTGAAACAAAGCAACAGGTTTAAGAGGCATTGCAGAAGTTACTGTTGGAAAACACAATTTCATTTAGTCAGGATTTTGATGAAATGAAATTCTGCAGCATATGTACCCGTTTCCTATTGCTGCTATAAGAAGTTACCACGAATCTAGTGATTTAAAACACATATGTATTACCTTTCACTTCTGGGGATCAGAAGTCTGAAAATGGGTCTCACTGAGCTAAAATCACAATATCCACAGGGCTTCATCCCTTCTGGAGGCTCTAGGGGAGAATCCACTTTCTTGCCCATTTCCCAGCTTTGAGAAGTTCCCTGTTCTCCTTGACTCTGGGCTCCTCATCCCATCTTCAAAGCTGACAGTCACATGTCTGATTTCTGCTTCTGTGGACGCATCTTCTTTCCTGACTTTCCTGCTTCCCTCTTTCACCTACAACATGCTACATGCTAAGTTGCTTCGGTCAAGTCTGACTCTTTGCGACCCTGTGGACTTTAGCCCTCCCAGTTCTTCTGTCGGGATTCTCCAGGCAAGAATACTGGAGTGGGCTGCCATTTCCTACTTCAGGGGATCTTCCTGGTCCAGGGATCGGACTCGCATCTCTTCTGTCTCCTGCGCTGGCAAGCAGGTTCTGTACCACTACAGCCACCTGGGAAGCCCTTATTATTCACACAGTCTTACACTAAAATGCCAATTCTTATATCACCTGAAGATAATCCAATATCTGTAAATATAAATATGTACATTTTACACACTTGCAATTAATATGCTTCATATATTTTTTACCTTTTGTTGTACATAATATAATTTTTAGTTCAAATATTTGTGAGCACTAACTACATGTCAAGCAGTCTGTTAAAGGCTGGATATACTAAACTGAGGGACTTCCCTGGCAGTCCAGTGGTTAAGACTTTGCTTTTCAATGCAGGGGGTTTGGGTTCAATCCCTGGTCGAGAAGCTAGGATCTCACATGCCTCGTGGCCAAAAAACCAACATAAAACAGAAGCAGTATTGGAGCAAACTCAATAAAGACTTTAAAAATGGTCCACATAAAAAAAAATATTAAAAAAAATTGAAAAACACAACTCCTGTCCTCAAGTATTTCTCACCATTGTGGAAGGGGGGAGGGATAAAGATGGTAAAAGGTCTTCTTTTTTTTTTTTTTTAAGTTTAACATGTATAGAATTGCCTAGACTTAGAGACTGAATGACTTGGTCGTCAGGGAAGAGGAGTAGAAATGAAAACCAACTTATGGTTTGAAAAACTGGGTGCATGCCAGTATTTCCAACTGAGGTAGGTAATATAAGAGAAAATGTAAGTTTGAATAAAGAATATGAGTTAGTTCCAGACATCTTGAATCTAATGTGCCTACAGAATATCCAGTTGACGGTATCCCATTGCCAAGCCTTCACTTATCCAAATACTATTTAGAAGCATATTACAATAATTCAGACAAGAGATGATTATGGTTCAGACTAGGTGAGAAGCAATAACGATGGAAAGAAGAAAAGGCTTGTTGCTAGTGTATCTTAAAGGTGTCAGGTTGGTCAAAAGTCCAAGGTGAGGAAGACAGAGAAGTGAAGGCAGCTTAATTTGTGAGTCTGGAGTTTTGGAAGCTGTCAAGGCTGGAGAAAGGTTAGCTGGGAACTATCACGTAGAAGGTAGACGAAAGTTGGAGAGTGAATGAGATGACATCGGGGCATAAGTAAGTCAGAAGATAAGGTAGCACAGACCAGTTTCCTGGGCTACACAGACATTAAATAACAGACAGACAGTGAAAGAAAACAGTGCTAGAGTGAAAGACAGCAAGACGGAAAGGAAATCAAAACAGCAGAGCAGTAAAGGAAGAACAGATCTCAGAAAACAGGAAAAGTTGAGTGAGGTCACTACCAAAGAGGAATGAAAAGTCCATCAATGAATCTGGCCATTAGGAAGTAACTATTAAATTTACCAGTAGTTTCATAACTATCTTAATGTATCCTTTTGTATACATTGTTTGTATCCATATGCTTATCATTTTAATAAGTGCTTATTATTTTTCATGTCTATCCTTTTAATAAAAAGACTGTGGCTATTCTGTTCAATTCAGTTCAGTTCAGTCGCTCAGTCGTATCCAACTCTTTACGACCCCATAAAGTATGTTAACACACCATGGTTAGAATATTCATTTCTCAGTTATTTTCATTTGAATTTTTTTACATTTTTCACCATTATGAATAAAGTCATAAAAGTCTTTTTCAAAAAAATGTGCAAATTTTTTTCTGATTTGTATTCCCAAACATTATGCACCTTTCTTCAGTTAAAAAAAAAAAAAGACATTCAAGTAAATCTTAGTATCTTCAAATAACTTAAATATTCTGATTTCAAATAATTATTCTGCAGAGACTTGTTTGTCATTTAGATCACAAACATTTGGACTATTGTCTAACGCGGAATGCACACTTCCAAACCCAGCGTTTGCTTAGTATATTACATCCTGAAGCCCTCTATTAATGCAGGATCGTAGTGACTAATAACCTGTACAGGAATCTGTTTCCTTTCTCTACATTACAAACCATTTAACATCCATTAGTAATAGATTTCTTCACTTGCAAATGACTAAAGTAATTTCCCATCTATTAGCTATTTTTGTTGACCTCACTTCACTAGAGATCCTCAATCTAAGTTTTATTTTAGCAATCACAATTCTCTCATCTAATTAACAAAAAAATTGGGCCACTGCCTCAGTGGCCTGCATTCAACCCTATTTTGACTGGTGCTTTCCTAATAATATCTCATGCTCCTTTCCAGCCCTGTGCTTAGAATAGTAGTTTCTGTTCCATTGCCCCCATTTTGCTTTATTTTTTACCCCACATTTCTTTTTTCTTTTCCTTTATTTACTATCCAAATCTTTCACTGTTACAAATACCTCAAGAAACATCCAGTTATTTATTCAGTAGAAATTCCTGGGCTTGCTGGGCCAATGGGGATGCCAAATGGTAAGATTCTTGCACATTACCAAGTGACCCCTAGAAAGGATTCCTGAACTTTCACTCTAGAAGCAGTTTCCATTCTTGATACCCTTTGTAGAAGATTCTTCTCTATTGTGAATCGAAGCCCACCTCTCTTTAATTTAGATATAGAGCTGTGTGAAATAAATCAAATTCTTCTTCTACAAGGCAGTCTCTCAAATGTTTGATGAAAACTATTGTTTGTCTCTGAGTCTTTGTTCTGTCTTCAAAAGACCTAGTTCCTTCAGCAATTCTCTGAGAACAGGACGTCAAGCCGTTCTAGCTGACAACAGACAAATTGTATTTTGTTCCAAGAAAAGCAGTATCTCTCTTAACTTTCGGTATTTCTATGTGAGCAGTATTTCTGTTGAATTTGGACTTCATAGCATCCACTGAAAATCTTTGGATAGGAACACCCTCTTTCTGTCAAGGTACCAGCTTGTCTGGCAACTATGCTAACCTGTCTCACAGTCAGATAAAATTTTTGAGCCATTCGTTCATAGGAAATCATTCTGGCATGTTTCTCTTACTTTGTATTGTGCACTTAGATGGTTTAACATAATGTGGAATATTATGTTTATTTTTATTAAATGTCATCTTATAAATACAAGTATGTCTTTCTAGCCAAGGGTCACTCTTTACTATTGTGCACTAGGGAGCATCACTTATATGAGTAGTTATCTATTTATTACCATAATTTTACAGCAAATGACAATAGAATCTTAAGGAAGGAACAGCTTCTTTCTAATTCACCCACCTAAAAATGCCATTTGGACTACCAAAAAGAATGTTTCTGCTGTCAAAACTAGAGAAATATTAAATCTGAAATCCAATATTTTAAATATTTCCCAAGATGTATTATGTATTCAACAGTACATAAGCTGGGGACTTCCAGATGTATAAGCTGGATTTAGAAAAGGCAGAGGAACCAAAGATTCAACCGCCAACATGGGTTGGATCATGGAAAATGCAAAGGAATTCCAAAAACACATCTACTTCTGCTTCCTTGACTATGCTAAAGCCTTTGTGTAGATCATAAAAAACTGGAAAATTCTTAAAGAGGTGGGAATACCAGACCATTACCTGTCTACTGAGAAACCTGTATGCAGGACAAAAAGCAACAGTTGGAACTGGACATGATTCAAAATCGCAAAAGGAGTACATTAAGGCTGTATATTGTCATCCTGCCTATTTAATTTATATGCAGAGTAAATCATGTGAAATGTTGGGCTGGATGACTCACAAGCTGGTATCAAGATTGTTGGGAGAAATATCAACAACCTTAGATGTGCAGATGATACCACTCGAATGGCAAAAAGCAAAAAGGAGCTAAAGAACCTCTTGATGAAGGTCAAAGAGGAGAGTGAAAAAGCTGGCTTAAAACTCAACATTCAGAAAACAAAGATCATGGCATCTAGTCCCATCACTTCACAGCAAATAGAAGAGGGAAAATTGGAAGCAGTGACAGATTTTATTTCCTTGGGCTCCAAAATCACTGCAAGCAGTCATGAAATTAAAAGACACTTGCTCCTTGAAAGGAAAGCTATGACCAACCTAGATAGCATATTAAAAAGTAGAGACATCACTCTGCTGACAGAGGTCTGTATAGTCAAAGCTATATGGTTTTTCCAGCAGTCATGGATGGATGTGAAAGTTGGACCATACAGAAGGCTGAGCACCAAAGAATTGATGCTTTTGAACTGTGCTGCTGGAGAAGACTTTTAAGAGTCCCTTGGACTTCAAGGAGATCAAATCAGTCAATCCTAAAGGAAATCAACCCTGCATATTCACTGGAAGAACTGATGCTAAAGCTGAAAGCTCCAATACTTTGGCTACCTGATTCAAAGAGCCAATTCATTGGAAAAGACTCTGATGCTGGGACAGATTGAGGACAGGAGGAGAAGGGGGCAATAAAGGATGAGATGGTTGGACGGCATCACTGACCCAATGGACATGAATCCGAGCATACTCCAGGAAATAGTAAAGGACAGGGAAGCCTGGCATATTGCAGTTCATGGCATCACAAAGAGTTGGACACGACTGAGCGACTGAACAACAAGAACAAGATGTATTATATTGTAAAGCTCATAATAGTGCCTAATATATCATTTTTGAAGTTGACGAAAAAAGTGTTCAGAATAGGGCCAAAAAGAAAGACTTACACATATCTGTTGTTGCTGTCCAGTCATGTTTAACTCTTTCGGTACCCCATGGTCTATAGCCCACCAGGCTCCTCTGTCCATAGGATTCCCCAGGCAAGAATCCTGGAATGGGTTGCCATTTCCTTCTCCAGGGGATCTTCCCGACCCACTTATGACTCTTGCATTGGCAGGCAGGTTGTTTACCACTGAGCTACCTGGGAAGCCCCTTATGCATACTATTGGAAAGCTATAGTTTTTCATGAATTTTCTTATATACCATCTAGAGGAAGTCATTCAGCCAGTTGTCAATCTCCTATTTAGTCCACTTTTCAAATTTTGTTCAAAAGTGTATCACTTTATTACAGGTATTATTGGGGAGGTTCATAAAATTAATATATATTTATTGGGGAATTTTTGTAAAATACATAAGAAAATAAAGAAGATAATTGAAATCACCCAGAGATAATTACTAAAAGGTATTTGTGTTGGTGCTATTCTTTGAAAATACGGATAATATCAATAAACCTCTGAATAAGCTCACCAAAAAGAAAAACGTAAACACTATTAGGAATTAAGAAAGGAACAAGGATAAATTTACCGAAGCTATTCAATCTATCATATGAATAGAATAGAAATAAATTTATTTCAACGTATTGAAAACTTAAGTGGATAATTTCTTAGAAAAATAAACTCATAAAAAACAACGAAAATAAGCACCTTGAATATAGCCATAACAATGTAAGAAATTGACACATTAGTTTAACATTTATTCCAGGGGAAAAAAAGTTGTGAGGCTTCCCTGGTGGCTCAGATGGTAAAGAATCCACCTGCAATGTGGGAGACTTAGGTTTGACCCCTGGGTTGGGAAGATACCCTGGAGAAGGGCATAGCAACCCACTCCAGTATTCTTGCTGGAAATCCATGAAGAAAAAAAAAAAAAAAAAAAAAAAAAAAAAAAAAAAAAAAAAAAAAAAAAAAAAAAAAAAAAAAAAAAAAAAAAAAAAAAAAAAAAAAAAAAAAAAAAAAAAAAAAAAACCACTCCAGTATTCTTGCCTGGGAAATCCCATGGACAGAGGATCCTGGCAGACTACTGTCCATGGTGTCACAAAGAGTTGAATATGACTGAGCGACTAAAAAACAACAGTAGTCTAAACAAACGAGGGCAATTTGAGAAAGGAAAATTGTAATGCAGTGTCTCATGAACCTCATGCAAAAATTCTTAATAAATATTACTATTTCAATAAAATTAAATAATTATAAATAACATGAAATAACATGATCGGATGGGATTTATTTGCTAATGAAAGGAAGCATTAGCATTAGAAAAATATTCATGTAACTCAGCACTAGAAGATTAAAGGAGAAAGCATGTTACTATCTCAATATATACATAATTTTGTAATATTCGACAGCCATTAATGATTTTTAAAAAAGGATAACAAACTAGAAGTAGAAAAATCTTCTTAAAATATATCTACATATTAATATATATAGATAGAGAAGCTTCATGTAATATTGCATCATAAAACTATTGCTTTTATATCCATGAAAATAATATACCTCTTCTAAAATGTACTGAGCTAGGTTTTGACCACTGGTTATTTTTTAATGATTATTGAGGTATAACTGGCATATAACATTGTATGTTCTAGACATGCTACATAATAATTCAGTTTATATATATTGCAAAATGATCACCACAGTAAATCTAGTTAACATCTGTTAGCATACACAGTTAAAACGTTTTATCTTGTGATAACTTTTAAGATGTTCTCTCTTAGCAACTTTGAAATATGCAGTACAGTATTATTACTATTATCACCATGCTGTACATTATTTTATAGCTGGACATTTGTACCTTTTGACCCCATTCTCCCGTTTTACCTAACCACCACCCCCTGTCTCTGGCAACCCTCAATCTGTTCTCTGTATCTATGAGCCCAGTTATTTTTTCAGTTCCTCATACCAGTGAGATCATACAGTATTTCTCTTCCTCTCTTACTTACTCACTTAACAAGGGTCCTCAAGGGCTTCCTAGGTGGCGCTAGTGATAAAGGAATCCTGCCAATGCAGGGAATGTGGGTTCGATCCCTGAGTCAGGAAGATCTCCTGGAGGAGGAAATGGCAACTCACTCCGATATTCTTGCTGGGAAAATCTCGTGGACAGAAGAGCCTAGGGGGCTACAGTCCATGGGGTGGCAAAGAGTCGGCCACAACTTAGCAACTGAACCACCACCAAGGCCCTCAGGGTCCACCCATGTTGTCACAAATGGCAATATTTCATTATTTCTTAAATATATATTGGGCTGGCCAAAAAGTTCATTTGGGTTTTTCTGTACCATGTTATGAACATCCTGTGAGATATATATAACATCTTTATCCATCCATCCATTGATGAACATTTAGGTTGCATCCATGTCTTGACTGTTGGGAATACAGCTGCAGTAAACATGGGGCTGTTGGTCACTGGTTCTTTGATAATATTTTTTCTGAAAATACCCAAATCCTGGCATGTCCAAAGCTCTTTTTCTTGAGTCTTCACATTGGAAGGAGAACTTAACTAGGTAGAAAATCCCTGATTCCTGCTCTCTTGGCTTGATCACTTCCCAGTGCTGCAGGTAAGCCTGGCATCAGCCTCCTTTTCTCTCCCTAACCTCATCTTACCTTTTTGCCCAGCTGCCAAAAGGATTCTTTACAAAACTTTTTCTGAGGTATTTCTTTACATTGACCATTCTAAATGGCTTCTCACTGATAAAATGTTTACCTTTTTTATTAAATAGGCAAAAGTCTTTTATTTCAGAAAAGCTCTTTTGCATTATATTTTAAGATAATTATTCTATTTTGTTGCTTTGGCTTTCTTTCAGAATAACAGTTGTGCATGTGCGTGTGGGTACTCAGTCGCTCAGTCGTGTCCGACTCTTGTGACCCCATGGACTATAGCCCCTCAGGCTCCTCTGTCTGTGGGATTCTCCAGGCAAGAATACTGGAGTGGGTTGCCATTTCCTTCTCCAGGGGATCTTCTTGACCCAGGGACTGAACCCATGTCTCTTGTGTCTCCTGCTTTGGAAGGTGAATTCCTAACCACTAATGCCACCTGGGGGAGAAGGCAATGGCACCGCATTCCAGTACTCTTGCCTGGAAAATCCCATGGGCGGAGGAGCCTGGTAGGCTGCAGTCCACGGGATCGATAAGACTTGGACACGACTGAGCGACTTCACTTTTACTTTTCACTTTCACGCATTGGAGAAGGAAATGGCAACCCACTCCAGTGTTCTTGCCTGGAGAATCCCAGCGACAGAGGAGCCTGGTGGGCTGCCGTCTATGGGATCTCACAGAGTCGGACACGACTGAAGCGACTTAGCAGTAGCAGCAGCAACACCACCTGGGAAGCCCGGCTATGCATACACTGGCTATATTGCCTTGTTTCTCTAATTTGTCTTTATCTTTTTATCCCTGTACCATTTCTTTGCTCTTTTTTATTTAGTTTTTTATGTCCCTTAATTTACCTTTCTTTCCTTCAATTAAGCAGTTCAGTTCCTATCTCACATCCTCTAGGTGTCTACCAGCAACCTTTGTTTTCTCACTTTTTTGCCCACAAGTTTATAATTCTGCTCTGTGGTCTTCCTTTACAGCTTTAATTGCTTCATGAATTACTGTCTTGATTTTGGGTTATGCTTTTAATCTTCCTCGTGGCAACATATTTTCCCAGTGCATGCTTATTATTTACAAGAAATTTGTGGCTGCTGTTTTCCATATCCCCTATAGGACCTGCACGCATATTCCTTTTATGTTACTCTTATTTCAGTGAATTTTTTAAGAGACTCAGAAGAAGTCAAGCATTCATTTTTTCAAGCATTCATGAATCAAGGGCTTCCTTTGCTATTGTTACAAACTGCTTTTTTTTTTAATGTGTTTTAGTGTGGTAAAAGTCACATAATATAAAACACACTATTTTAACCACATTTAACTGCACAGTTCAGTGGCACCAAGTACATTCACATTGTTGTGCAGCTCTCACCATCATCCATCTCCCGAATTTTTCACCTTCGTAAACTGAAACTCTGTCCCCGCTGAACACTAATGCCCCATTCTCCCTCCCCCACACTGGGCCCTGGCATCCATCAATGTGCTTCCTGGCTATATGAATTTGACTATTCTGTGAAAATGTTAGTTGCTCAGTCGTGTCCAACTCTGCAACCCCACGAACTGTAGCCCACCAGACTCCTCTGTCCATAGGATTCTCCAGGCAAAAATACTGGAGTGGGTTACCATTTCCTTCTCCAGGCGATCTTCCCAACTCAGGGATCCAACCCGGGCCCCTGCATTCCAGGCAGATTCTTAACCATCTGAGCCACCAGGGAAGTCCTTTCCTACAAGTGGAATCAAACAGTATCTGTCTGCACCTAATGTAGATAGGGATGCATTTTTAAAGTTAACTTAATACTTATGTCCAACAAATGGACTGTACCTTCTTCTTTCCCCTGTGCTATCCAGTAGCTTCTCATCAGTTATCTTTTTGAATCCTTAGTAGTGTATATATGTCAATCCCAATCTCCCAATTTATCCCACCCTTCCCTTTCTCGCCTTGGTGTCCATACATTCATTTTCTTTGTCTGTGTCTCTGTATACTATGACGCATCTGTGGACTCACACATCCTCTCCCAGACAAACCTCAGTTTGTTTCTCCCTCCGTCACTTCATGGATGACTTCACAGGTTGCCAGTCCCATGGGGACAGAAATGGTAGTCATTTTTAGAAAGAATTTTTCTGGCCTTTAGTGAGATTTGTCCACTCACCCTCCATCACCTATATCAGCTGCAGCCTTGCCACAGTGCATTACGCGTAAACCGAAGTCCTCACTTTGGGGGAGCGTGTATATGACAGAGCTTGCTTAGCTCCACTACGGCTGGGTCCCCTTCACACCTCGCATTTACCTGCCACGGGACTATCCCTTCCCTCCTTGGCTCTCTGCCTGATGCCACCTTGGGAGTTTGTGGATGTTCTGCTGGTTTTGCTGAAAATGTGATTTGTAGGTATTTCCCTTCATTTCGCTGTGTTATTGTTTTTGTTGTTTGGAATGGATTCCAGGACTAGAAGTAAGAAAATTCAGTGGAAACCAGTCCTCTTGACATTTAAAAATATTCCCCTCCTTTTTTTTCCTTTTCCACTTTTGTAGCTGATCGTTTTCTGGGGTTTTCTTGTTGTTGTTATTTATTTTTTTTAATTGGAGGATAATTGCTTTACAATGTTGTGTTAGTTTCTGCTGTACAGCAAAGTGACTCAGTTATATGTATACATGGATCCCCTCTCTCTTGAGCCTCTCTCCTACCAGCCCCCCATCCCACGCCTCTAAATCACCACAGAGCGCCAAGCTGAGCTCCTGGTGCTACGCAGCAGCCTCCCACTAGTTATCTATTTTATACATGATAGTCTGTGTGTATCAGTGCTGCTATCCCAATTCCTCTCATTTGTTTGTTTTTCAATAAAGATAACTTTGCATAAGGAAGCTCAGGATATGTGTTTACCTATCAACCAAGTTAATCTTCAAAAATAAAATGGAGTCATCTTAGCCTACTGCTCCTTCATAAACCCCAGCTGCTTCTTTTCCTGCTCAAAGATCTTCCTCTAATAGCCTGTTCTAGATGCTGCTGCTTTGTCAACTCAAGCCCATCAAGCTGTTGTCTTTTGGAAGATTCAGAAGACTTTCATCTTTCTCTGGGAATTCCCCATAGTGAGTTTAAAACTAAGAGACAACCTAAGCAGATGTCTTTAAAGATGCCAAGAGTGTAGTAGCCCAAGCAACTTCCGAACAAACCCTCTGCTCATAAGTAAAAGCCTATTCCAAGTGATCACTTTGCTCAGTACCTACAAAGGAGACTGTGATACTGTGATAGCAGATTTACTTAAGAAATTTGGAGACACATACCTTAGGAAGCAGTGGGATTGGGTCTGAAGGAAGACTTAGCCAGTTAGACAATGAACCAGGGGAATCAGGCAAAGACAGGAAGAAACAAAAAGGGCAAAAATAAATCTAGTCTAGTTAGGTCACCCAGATGGTACAAAATGAGGAAGACACATAGGACTCTTTTAGTCAGGGTCCTAGAGGTTGTATTTAAAATTTGAATCTTTACATCCTTGCTGGTGTCTGTAGGAGGGCAGGTGTAGGCAAAGATGGTATCTACTTTGCCTTCTGAAAACATCTCTTTAGAGGAAATGAAAAAGATAAATAAGGTTATCTTCATTTATCTTTTCAATGCGAAGAAAAGATAAAGAAAAGAAAGAGAACCAGTTAAAAACTAAGTATAACATCTCAGGTGAAAGAAAACAGTGACTGGAACTAGGATGGTGGCAGCAGTATTGAGGGGGGTGGGTAGTTTCTCCATCTGACTTACATCACTTAATATAATAGTCTCTAGGTCCACCCATGTTACTTTTAATGGTGTGATTTCATTCTTTTTAATGGCTAAGTAATAGTCCATTGTATGGGTTGGCCAAAAAGTTCATTCAGGTCTGTCTATACCATCTTATAGATGATTTAAATGAACTTTTTGGCCAACTCTACATATATGTATACACCACATCTTTATCCATCCCTCTGTCATCAGACATTCAGGTTGCTTCCGTGTCTTGGCTATTGTAAATCCTGCTGCAATGAACACTGCAGTGCATGTATCTTCTTGAATTATAGTTTCCTCTGGATATATGCTCAGGAGTGGGATTGCTGGATCATATGGTAACTATATTTTTAGTTTTGAAAATATAAATGTATGAGTCATCTGCATACAAGAGGTTTTCCTGGAATTCAGATTTCTCTTCATCGTGCTTCTTCTAACCTTTCCAATTTGAAGATCCTTTTCTCTGATAGAGAAAATGGTAAAGTTTGAGAGTTTGATGTTCAGCCCTCCTCCTCCACCTCCTCCTCCTCCCCTCTGCTCCTTCGCCCCTTCCTCCTCCTTCATCATCATCTGCTCACATTACACCATCTGGACCAAGTCTTAGGATTGTCCTTATTCTTCTATTTGTTCCAATTCATATGCTTTTTAAAAGGGCTTTTTTTTTTTTTTACTGTCCCTGGCTTTTTTATTCTTTTTATTATTTAATTCAAACTTCGTTTAATTCTGGGCTTTAGCACTCGTGATACAATTCTTGTGGATGCTCATCGCTTATCTATATTCTCCCTTGATTGTGAACCCATCTCTCATGCTAGAAACAAGTTCCTTTCATCTGAGCACTTCAAAACCCTCCTTGTTCAATTCTTTTGGTCTCTTTTGAAGGCTTTCTTCTTTTGTTCTCATCTTGATCTTGTGCTATTATATCATCAGAATTAAGGTTTGCTGATCTTAGTTTCCTTCTTAAATCATCTGCCCTTTCTCATTATCTAATCAAAACAAGTCTCTCCCTTCCTCTTTCTTCCCTTCTTCCTCCTCTATCCCTCTCTTCTTCCTCTCGCTCTCACTGAGATTTGGGATTTTTTTTTTCTTGTTGAAAATTAGCCATGATTAAACACCAGCACACATGGTTCTTTAGATAGGTCTATATCCCATGAGTCCTCATGGATTTTCCAAGTTTGAGGTTATCTTTACATTTTCCCCATCTTTGTTATATATAATAAATTCCATACAATAGAATGTCATTTATTATATATAACAGAATTTATTATGTATAACAAATTCTTATAATTGCAATTGTCATATTATAATTAATAATTGTATTCACTTATTTTGTTGTTGTTTAGTCACTAAGTTGTGTCCAACTCTTTGTGACTCCATGGATTGCAACGTACCAGGCTCCCCTGTCCTTCACTATCTCCTGGAATTTGCCCAAATTCATGCCCATGGAGTTGGTGATGCTATCTAACCATCTTATCTTCTGCCACCCACATCTCCTCCTGCCTTCAGTCTTTCCCAGCATCAAGGTCTTTTCCAATGAGTTGGCTCCTCACATCAGGTGACCAAAGTATTGGACATTCAGCTTTGGCATCAGAGAGAGACTTGTTTTTTATTAGATAATGAGAAAGAGTGATGAATGGTCATCCAATGAATATTCAGAGCTGATTTCCTTTAGGATTGACTGGCTTGATCTCCTTGCTGTCCGGTCCAGTTCAGTTCAGTTGCTAGTCCTGTCCGGTTCTTTGTGACCCCATGGACTGCAGCACGCCAGGCTTCCCTGTACTTCACCAACTCCTGGAGCTTGCTCAAACTCATGTCCATCGAGTTGGTGATGCCATCCAGCCATCTCATCCTCTGGCGTCCCCTTCTCCTCCTGCCTTCCATCTTTCCCAGCATCAGGGTCTTTTCCAGTGAGTCAGCTCTTTGCAGCAGGTGGCCAAAGAACTGAACTTCAGCCTCAGCATCATTCAGTTCTTTTTAATGCTATTCATTCCAATGAATATTCAGGACTGGTCTCCTTTAGGATGGACTGGTTGGATCTCCTTGCAGCCCAAGGGACTCTCAAGAGTCTTCTCCAGCACCACAATTTGAAAGCTTCAATTCTTTGGCACTCAGCATATATGTTGAGATAGCATTTGCAAACCTAAATAGTTTGAGATAGTATTTGCAAAAGTAAAATACACCTATTTAAAATATACAACTCAGTGGCTCTAGTATATTCACAGAGTTGTATAAACATCACCACCACCTAATAGAAGAACATTTTCAGCACTCCAGTAAGAGACCCGGTGCCAATTTGTATCCCCTTGCTAGTACACTGCCCCCAAGCCCAGGGCAACCACTGTGCTACTTTCTGTCTATAAATTCTGCCTCTTCTGGAAATTTCTTATAAATGGGATCATATACTATGTGATCTTCTGTGACCGGCTTCTTTGAATCAGCAAACTGTTTTCAGGATTCATCCATGCTATAGCATGTGCCAATACTTGATTTTTAATGCCAAATAACATTCCACTGTATGGCTCTATCACATTTTTATATCCATTCATCAACTGATGGATTAAAACTGTTTCCATTTTGAGGCTCTTGTCAGCAATGGTGCTGTGAACATCTGTGTACAACTTTCTGTGTGAACACGTGTTTTCATTTCTCTCAAGTATATGCCTAAGAGCAGAATTGCTGAGTCATTCAGTCACTCTGTGTTTAACATTTTGAGGCAAATCTGTCATTATTGCTTTTTCTATTCAATCTCTCATTAGAAGCAGCCATGCTGTCATTTATTCAGGAGAGGAGAACGGGGGCTTGATTTTGTGTGGTGATGAAGTCAAGAAAGGTCTAAAAAGTCTTTAAGGCTGACATTGCTTTGCTCAGTAACGCTCTCTTGTCTCACTGTTGTGGTTACATGTTTTACTTGGTAAAGCTGGATTTTAATAGATGAGGCTGCTCAAGTTCTGTGAAGCAAAACACTTGAAAGGGGAAGCTGCAACAGCTCCTTTGCTCAGCTAGAAATGTGACACTTTCACTAAATAAGGTTCTTCTGGGATGTTATCTATAGAAGTCATTTTTTAGAAAATAAAAAGTATTTGCCCAAAGCTTTCTAAAAGATGTGTAATTCATTTGAAGAAGATTAGCAAATTGTTAAGGCATATGACTTTTCTCTAAAAGAGAATTTGATGTCCTGAGGACAGATGTCTATTGCTGGTTTACTCCTGGACCCCTAATATCTCTGGCATTGTATCCAACACAATGTTGTGTGTATCTGTACTCCTAGCTTCAAAACTGTGAAATGCATCTATATTTCCATCACGGGTCAGACAAGCAAGTTTTGTTTTGTTTCGTTTTTAAAGAAAATTGCAGCGATCACTCCCCCACATACATTTCTCCTTGACAAAAAATATATATCATCCACTGACATACTGCAAAGTGAATCAATAGCCCCAGATTCCACCAAGCTAAAGATGGACAGCAAGGTAATTTTGTTGGGACAGTGAACAGGCAGGACATGTTAACTACAACTGCTCTGCCAAAGTGCATGGGCTTAAAAAAAAAAATCTCCCCTAAGTAATCACTTCAGTGTTCTTCTCTGGGTGATAAGATCTGATTTCATTAAGTATCTTCATATGAATGAAAATGCAAAGTTTTGAGTCTGGAGTTGTGAGCCATCCACTCCCCACCTCCCAAGTTCTGTGTTTACTGCCTTACTCACCCACTTTGCATCGGCAAATCACAGGGAGAAGCTAAATGTTCTCCGCTGCTTTAGACCTAATCAAAGCTGAGATGAATAATGAACTTGCTTTTCCATAAAGACATTCTGTTTGGCATTTCAGCTAATAAGGTAAGCTAAGGGCAATTCTGGGCTATGGAAAATAAGATAAATAGTCTCTGTGTTTGCTTCCTGTGCTAATCCATAATTTTTCTTTTAACGTGCTGGAGTTACTTTCATGTTTCACAACGTCTGTGAATTTGGAATGAACAGTTTCATACAGAGTACCCCTCAGCATACCCTTTTCCTTTGATTTGGTTGCTTATGGTACTGGAGGGGCTGAGGGAGAGATCCAGCTTTTCAGTAAGATCAGCATCTGTATAATAATAGTATTATCATCTATAGTGCAAAGTGAATTTAGCTAAAGAGCCATGTAGGTAGATACAGCAAAGACAGATAAAATGATTGAAGCCCTGTTGACTGAATGTATTTAGCGTGATGTGTGGTAAATTAACATTTAATATGCTCTAAGGAAAGCGGAATACATACATCATGTTGTTTTATGAGTCATTTCATTTCTAAGTACATGTTATCCTAGAGAAGGCAGTAATTTTCAATTGCTAAAATTATTCCACAGCTCCGGTTTAGGTGGGTTTTATTTGGTGAGATTGTGTTTTTAAAACAGCAGCCTGCCGATAATGTACATTTTCCTTATTACTTTCTTGATTTACTGGAGCTGCAAGGATTTCTGTTCGTATGGAAAATGTACTTGTTTGTCCCATGAAGTTCAGGGGATAAAAAACCATCAGATCCCTATGAGATTTTCACGGCTACCTTAGCTACTCTTATCTTAAAAACTAAAAGTGATAAAACAGTTACTAGATTGAGTTTTCTTTTTTGTGATCTAGCTTCTCAGGGTTTAACACAAGGATTCTTATTTTAGGCAGATCGGAGCACAAATCCCTGAGACTAGCAAAAGCTTAGCAAGATGGGGAAGAAATTGCCGTCTTTTCTTTTCTCTTAAGAACGACAAAAATGAAAAATGTGATTTCTGTTTTCTGGGCTCACTGCTGTGTCACCTGAAAATCAGAGTCTCTATTCTCTTAAAGTAGGTGACCTCAAAAGATATTTCAGAAGATCTATTCAAAACAGCCGAGTATGTGGGAAATTTTGTAGATATGGAAAGGAAATGGTTCTCTTCTTCCTACCTGACCTTCCCATTTTGTTTTTCTGCATGGGGAAAGAGCTGTGCCACCAGATATTTTTGTTTCACGGAAATCTTTTAATGCTGCAATCAGGCTCTTATAGAAAAGGAAGAATTTTTCTTCTCCCTATCCTCTAAATTGTTCGCAGTCTCTGTTTTTCCTAGAAGCGTAAATGGGTGCTAAGTATGCACACAAGGACAATCCACTACTAAAGACTGAGTTCCATTTACATGTCCTCCTTGTTCCACCTACAAATTTTAGGCATTTCTCTGGAAAAAAAAAAACCTCTACTTTAGTAAACCTATGAGAAGTAGGAGTGTAGCATTTGAGTCTATCACAGCTCATTTTTAAGAACATATGTTACCTAGTCATACTTCAAGGTTTTAAAATATGTTCAATTTCACGGCTCTTCTCTGCGTGCGGGACTCTGTTGGAAGCTCAAATATGGCGGGCTGTTCGGGGTTTGGGAGGTGTTCATTTTCTTTCCCTCTTTCCCCAATTCCTCTTTCATACTTCACCACTCCAGACATCCTTGACTGTCCCCCGCAATTTTATTGCTTCTTTATTTCTAGTATTTCCCCTCTGCTATTTCCCTTCTCCCCAGCATCGTTGGTCCAGAGCCTATGGGTTGCATTGTTTCCTTTGGAAAGTTGGAAGAAACAAACTAGAAAACAAACTTTGATAGCCGCAAAGTTGCTGTCTATTTTCTGTCATTTGCACAGTGAGAAAACTTTGGCCCAGCGTGACTTTTTATCCACTACTGCTACCTAAAACCAACCTGATGATTTCAAATGCAAGGTTTCTGACCAGGATCCTCTTCATGATTCTTTTTGTCTACAATGGTTACCACTCACCCTTCAATGTGAGATGCAAAGTTCCTAGTCCTTTCAGGCATGCTGAGTGATACCAGATGAAGGCAGGTATTACCTACAGACTCACACATTAACCCCTTGGGTTAGTTAACTAATGGAGAAAATCTAGAGAAAGCAGCAACTGTGCCTTCACTCCCCACCCCCCACCCCCCAACACACACCGCACCGACCACAGCGCAGCTGTCCACTGAGCACAGTGGTAACCGAGGCAGCAGCACGGTCACAGATGGCCCACCATCCCAACAAGTTCCTGGCACATGGCAAGGAGGCTTGAGCAGAAGGCGGCAGACAGATTTGTTCCCAAATACACGTGAAGCCCATTCTTGGGGACAATCAGAATTAAGTGGAGGAGGAACAAAGATGAGAGAGGACTGGAATATCGCTAGACTTGGTTAACATCACTATCACTTGATGCACACAGGCTGGCGGACTGTCTGCCTTACGAAAGGAAGGTGTGTGCAGGCATGCATGCTCAGTCATGTCCAACTCTTTGTGATCCTGTGGACAGTAGCCCACCAGGCTCCTCTGTCCATGGCATTCTCCAGGCAAGAATACTGGAATGGGTGGCCATTTCCTGCTCCAGGGATGTTCCCAACCCAGGGCTCGAACCTGTGTCTCCTGCATGGACAGGCAGATTCTTTACCATTGAGCCACCTGGGCAGAAGGTCAATGGTAAGCTCAAAAGAGCATCTCTAAAACTGGGCATGCTATCTTCCCCACCAGCCTCCTTAACCTGCATTTCCTACTCTTGTAAATAGGACAACTGTCTACCTCTTTTTACCAACCCGGAAACAGAGGCGAAAACCTTCACTTTCCCCTCTACCTCCCCTCATATCATTTAAGGTAGACTCCTAAGAGTTAGTCAGATGGATGATTGAAGGGGTGGGAAGATCACCAAGCCTTATAGATTCTATTTCTATTCACTTCTCTTCAACCCTTCATCAGCCGCTGCCCCGTTGAATTGCCATAGTTTCTCTCCTAGATTAGTATAAATAACTCTTACACGGTCTTCCAGCCTCCAGGTTTCCTTTAATCCAATTCATTCTATGTACTAGAGTCCAAATGACCTCTCTACAATACAAATAGAATCAGTAAATCTTCTACCTACTAAATCCTTCAATGGTTCCTCCATACTCCCAGTGGTAGAGTCCAGACTTCTTACCATGACTTACAGGGTGTGACATAATGGGGGACCTTTTTCCTCCACAGCCTAACTTCTCAATACTCCCTATGTCCACTCTGCATTTCAGCCACACTGATGTACTTTTCACTGTCTCCTGGGTTCCATTCTCTCCTTTTCAGGGCCTTTTCATGAGCTTCTTCCTCTTTTGTCTCTTGTATTGACTCACCCCAAACTCCTCTCTTCTCTACTTACCCCCTTTTCAACCTTTTAGTCTTGGCTGAGATGTCTCTTCCTCCAGGAAGTCCTCTCTGACTGGCCATCGTTGAGTCCAATATCTCTCCATAATTCTCACCTGTCTGTTATTTCCTTTTCATGTCTTAGATAGAGTTGACTATTCCACTAGCTGATCAATTCCATGATGGTAGATATCTGGTCCCTTATTCACAGTCGTGGCCACACACAAGCCCAGAGGAAATTCTATCCGAATGCACGAATGGAAACTTGGCCTCCTGAATGACTTCATTGCCTTTTGTTCTGATGAGGTTACAGAAACTGAAGGCAATGATTCTTTGTTACTCATTCCTGCAAAGTATTCTGCCAATGCCTTTCATATGCATTCTTTAATCTTCATGTTCTTATTCCCATTTTGTAAATGGCAGAACGGAGGCTCAAGTTGCCCTGAGTAACACTGATTTTAATGAATGGTCCCCTCCAGTCTGTTCGATTCCTAGAGCCAGCTCTTTCTATCCACCACGTGGCCCCTTGCTGCCTTAGAGTAGGGGAAAAAAATTTTAATCTTAAAAATAAATAGCTACCTGGAGAAGGAAATGGCAAACCATTCCAATATTCTTGCCTAGAAAATCCCATGGACAGAGGAGCCTGGTGGGCTACAGTCCATAGGCTTGAAAAAGAATCAGACACGACTGAGCAACTAAACCACAACAACAAATGGTTAACACTTAAGTAAGGATTCAGAGAATATATCACTCACAGAGCCTATTTGAAGAAAATCCTCAAAAAAGTTGCCCATCAAATAGGTGAATCATAACAATAGGGAAGAATAAAGAATAAACAGTGGTAAGCGAAAAAACGCACAATTGTAATTAAGCTGTAATGGATGACGATAACGTGACTGGGAATTTGTGACTTAAGTAATAGGTAAAGATTCTTGAAATAAAGGAGTCAAGTTTTCAGAGAAAATCTAATAAATGTCCAGAAACAGAAAATGAATGGCTGATGGTAGAAAAACCCTTCCTTTTTCACCGCCTGCCTGTTCATTTACTTCCTAACCTCCCCTGGTCCATCCCGGGTGTATTTTTCCGTCATTGTTAACCTGAAATTACCTTTCTTTGTGCTGTATTCTTTCTTCTCCAGCCTCCGTGCTGGCTGGAGTTTTCTGCCTTTCTTGTTCTCTCCATGGTGAGAGTCACTGGGTCTCACATTTCTGCTCCATTTCCATTGTCCTTTTCAACACAAATTTTTTCTGCTGGTCCTGCTCTGTGATTACTCTTTCCACAGCGTTTTTGCCTGAGCCCAGTTAGATCTCAGCGTTCATCAGTCATGGCTTGACGTCAGACTACTTAGGGGGCTTCCACTGGCCTTTCAAGGGGCAGCAAATTGCTGCTTTTACCACCCACCCACTTCATCAGCACTGCTCTCTGTGGGAGAAGTCGCTAGAAGTACAACTAGAGAAGGGGCGATATACAACTTCTGGGCAATGATCCATTTTGTGTCTGCCGTGATTGTCTTCAGAGTCCTGGGAATCCAAACCACCATACAGACGTACACAGTCCCAAAAGTTAAGGAACAATAATACAATGTCGTGTGAGGGGCAGAGGCTTTCAAGGCTGGTGGAGCTCAGTTTGAAGGCTCTTTTTCTTTATCTATGTGGACTTGAGATGTCATTTGACCTTTCTGTGCTTCAGTTTCCTCATCTGTTAAATAGATAATAATGGTGCCCAGCTCATAAAATGTCTTTCTGGCACAGAGTAAGTCCTCTTCCACGTTGGTCGTGTTGGTGGTTAGGGCAGGGTGGAGGGTGTATATGGAAAAATGGCCCCAAATATGGTCCACCCTCACCCTAGAAAATTGTGAATGTGACTGTTGATGGCAAATGTGGCTTCACAGGTGTGACTATGCTAAGGATCTTGGGATGGGAAGATTGTCCTGGAATAATGGATAATAATGAAGAATAATAATGAGAGGATTCCATTCCCCTCAAGGGAACTACAAGGGTCCTTGTAAGAGGGAAACAGAGACTTGACCACAGAGGAAGGCCACGTGACCACCAAAACAGAGATTTGAAGATGCTGGGCTGCTGGTTTTGAAGTAGAGGGAAGGTGGGTGAGACAAGGACATGGACCCTCCCCCTAGGACATCAAGAGGGAGCTCAGGGCTACTGATAGCTTGATTTTAGCCAAGTAAATCAGTGTAGACTTCTGACCTCCAGAAGTGTCAGAGAAGAAATGTGAGCTGTTTGAAGCCACTGAGTGTGTGTCATTTGATACAGCAGCCACAGGAAACTAATACAGTGGCGATATTTCAGAAAATGAAAGATGACTCCAATAAAGAAAGGGGTATTACAGAGGCTGCTGCATGGTGAGGGAGGTGGGGAGACCCTCTGAGTATAAGCTGTGCGCCTGAAATGTGGCCAGAGATGGTGCAGTGCCTGTGTTAAAGGAGGGTGTCACCTGGGTGGGGATGTGAGGCATAACCAGAAGAGAGGTCTTGTGGAGATGGAGGTGGTGAGTGGTGGTTGAGGGTGCTGAGCAGAGGGTAGAATGCCACGCTCAGCAAGGCGTGTTCGGTTCAGAAGGATGGATGGTTTCAGGGAGTGCCCTGAGAAGGGGAAAGAAATGTGAACTTGGAAAAGATCCACAGAAACAAAAGGACCCATTTTCTGTTGTTCTCAGTGCCCTATTACTGTTACTAAAAGGCAGTCCAAAAAAAGGCATTTTGAAAAAGACCTGCTGCGCTTTAAACCAAGTCGAGACTAGTAGCAGGAGATTGGGTGCCTTCAGTTTAATCTCTAGAGGGGCCCCACCCAGAGAGGCTCCGTCTGCAGTGAAGTTCTGAACTCTCCATGTATTGTCCATAATCTGGTGCTTCCGGTAGAAAACGCTGCCTTTCCTCAAGGCCATGCCTCCATTTATGCTGTTTCCTCTCCCGTAACACCCTCTTCTTCTCCCCGCGCCCAGCTGGCAGTCTGGACCACCATCCGAGTGTCAGGTCAAGGAGGACCTCCTTGAAGCACCTTCTGTGGTCATTGCACTCTCTAATATGTCTTTTCCAGCAATGCCTTCACTTCGTTGCAACCACACTTCTTGCTTCCCTTCCCCCACTAATTCCACCTTTCTCTCCAATAAAGATTGAGATCCATGGGGGCAAATAAGTCTATTAATACTTGCATCTTCTGCTCCCATAGTGCCTGGCATATAGGAAGCCCTCAATGAATGTGAATGGTTGCTAAGAGAGTAGATCTTAAACATTCTCAGTGCAAAAAAAAAAAAAAAATGTTATTTAAGTGATGTCATAAGCTTTCACCATACTGAAAGATATGCTGGTCACCACTTTACAGTATGTAAGTGCATAAAATCAATAAGTTATACCCCTTAAATTACCATAATGTGATATATCAGTTTTAGCTCAGTAAAGCTGGAATCACCATACACACAAAAAAATATATGAGGGGGCTTTAAGAACAAAAAAGTAAATGTGAATGGATGGATGGATGGATTTATTAATTGTATCCAATGGGCAGTTATAGAGTAATGAAAATCATAAAGTTCATGAATTCTAGGATCAGCATCTAGAGAAAGTCAGGTTTTCTACCCTATTCTTTCAAAAGCAAGAAATTATAAGAAGAAATAACACCAGAACTGTATGAAACAGGTATTAATTAATTCCCTTGCTGTCTGTTGTATGGTTCAAACAACTCAAAATCTGAGCTGGAATTCAGAACAAGTTTTCTTGACTTCCAGATCCAATTTGCCTTTCTCCTACAACAATGATTTTTTTTAACTGCAGTAGGCTGTCCAAAAAGAACAACAAAATACCATTTAAATGTACACTGATTTATTTTCAAGTATAATAAAAACCACAAGTGGGTTTTTACCTACTTACTGTATTTCAGATTTGAGGAAAAATTGTTTAAAATTCACAATTTTTTAAATAAGATAAATGTGTTCAATGCATGATTTTAATACTATTGTTTATTATTGCTGCTACTATCTTTTTAATAAAAATGAATAGTAAGAGCAGTAGTCAAAATGTCGTGTTCATATGTTGAATAAAATGAACATACATGAATAGACTCACAGATACAGAAAAACAACTTGTGGTTACCAAAGGGAAGAGAGAAGGAGGGAGGGATAAATTAGAGGTAAAGGATTAACAGATACAAACTACTATATGTAAAATAGATAAACAACAAAGATATGCTGTATAGAACAGGGAATTATACTCATTGTCTTATAATAACTGAAAATGGAGCATAATCTGCAAAATTACTGAATCACTATGCTCTACACCTGACACTAACACAATATTGTGACTCAACTATGTTGTTGTTTAGTCGCTAAGTCATGTCAGACTCTTTTGCAACCTCCATGGACTACAGCCTGTTAGACTCCTCTGTCCGTGGGATTTCACAGGTAAGAACAATAGAGTGAGTTGCCATTTCCTCCTCCAGGTGATCTTCCAGACTCAGGGATCAAACCCTGCCTTAGCAGGCAGATTCTTTACCATTGAGCCACCAGGGAGACAACTCAACTGTACTTTAATTATATCAATTATATTCAGTTATCTTATAGGAATTAAATACATTACTAATAAATTAAGTGATTAAATATCTACAGCATCTACCCACAGCAAGCAATTCAAAAGGCCCAATTAGTATGTCCAAGCTTCAAGTTTAAATTAGAAACTACTTTATCCTCATTCTTCATCTTTTGGAAGGACTTTGTAAACTTTAAATTACATAGTTAATAAGCTCTAAGAGTTTACTCACTAGTGTGAATAGGAAAGGTGCTTCCCAGGTGGCGCTAGTGCTAAAGAACGCACCTGCCAATGTAGGAGACACAAGAGACGCAGGCTCAATCCCTGGGTCGGGAAGATCCCCTGGAGGAGGGCGTGGCAACCCACTCCAGTATTCTTGCCTGGAGAAGCCCATGGACAGAGGAGCCAGATGGGCTGCAGTCCATGGGGTCACACAGAGTCAGACACGACTGAGGTGACTGAGCACGCACACGGGTATGTGAACAGGGGAAACTCGCAGCTTGCTACCAGGTTGGGTGATGGTGGGGAGAAGTAGAATTCTGTCCTTCCCTCATACATCAGACATATGAAATATGAACACTTCCGTACAAGGCAATCGTAGGCGATTATATCGTAGGCGATACAAGCGTGTATAGCAACCATGCCCAGTTCTGTGCTTTACAACTGCTGAGAATTTCTAGTCTTTTTTGTTTATAAACCACACAACAGACTGACTCTTAACATCTCAAAGACCCTGGCCAGCATGATTAAAACTGATGAACTCCTTTAAAACAATTGCCTTGAAAAAAGAGCAACTACCATTTCAATATTTCTTCAAGTTAATATTGAAGTTAATATTTAAGTTATTGACTTAAATTAACTTCAAGTTAATATTGAAGTTAATATTTAATATTTCTTCAATGACTTCAAGTAAACCAGTAATATTTTTACTCTCTTGTGTTACTCTGTAATCAAATCCTGTGTTTATGGTAGGGAAAATAATTTTGTTGAACTAAAACGGAAAACTCAGTTGTTTTACCCACTTGCTGAAACTTTATCACAAACAGTTGGCTATTATTCTAATACGGTTCCTATGTTCTCTCTCTTCTCCCTATGGTTTTAACTCAACGGCTCCATCCCAATCTATATTATTTTCCAGTTACTAAGAAATTAGATGTCATCAGCTAGTAATGTACTGGTCTTTTTTTAAAATTGTTTCTTCTAAACTACCAAGTAATCTAGAGAGAGGAAGAAATGTATTATATTTGCACATGACTTTTATAAGCTGGGATATTTTGCTTTCTCAAAACAGAATTCTAAATCAAGTCTAAGATTTTGTAAAATTTTGATATTTTTGAAAGTTTTGTTTATGAAGAGGATGAAAGTGAAAGTCACTCAGTCATTTCCGACTCTTTGAGACTCCATGGTCTGTCCATGGAATTCTCCAGGCAAGAATACTGTAGTAGGTTGCCATTCCCTTCTCCAGGGAATCTTCCCAACCCAGGGATAGAACCCAGGTCTTCTGCATTGCAGGCAGATTCTTTACCATCTGAGCTAACAGGGAAGCCCTGTTGTATAAAATATAATATTAACAGTATTCATTGTTTGGCCAAATTAATGTATTCACACAGAGTCGAAAATCACATACAAATCAAGTTGAAGGGACCATAAGAGGAAATAGACTTAAATATCATCCAAGTGCTTCATTTCTATAGAAAAGAAATAAACACTCTAAGTTACTGAGAAGGGAGAGCTAATTCATTATAGCAGAGGTTTAAACATAAAAGGGAAAGGAGAAAGACAATAACATATGTTTGGATTTCGAAATCCTATTATATCATAACACCCCAAATTGGGAAGATGGAAAACACATCTTGAAAACCTAGTCCACACACACATGCCTCTCCCCTCAAAAATCCCAGCGCTGTTTTATTAACACACTTTTTCACATGGAGCAGTTGGATCTAATGAGAGGCTAAATCTTGCCTTTGTGTTTGAAATTGACTTGTTTTTCCCCTCATTCCAAGTTCTCCTGTAGCCAGCCTCAGGACCGCGAGAGCCTGAGCGCCTGCTTGGTTGTTCTTCATTAGTATTTATCACTTTTACCAAATGCCACAAGGTGCTCAGAACCATACCTTGCTATTCAGAATAAAACACAAAATCCCTGTACTTGGTAGGGAGGGTGACCCAGACCATTAAAAGCATTCACAGAATCTAAGAAAAGGAAACTACAGGGATGATGAAACAGGGCATCTGGCAGGCTGGCTCTGAGAGGTGGATTCCCAGGGGCCAGGGATGAATGGGTGGCTGAGAACTCTCTCTCCTTCTTAACCTGACCACCCACCGTGATGGCTCAGGCGGCAGGCTACCTGGGAGCGGGAGCCAGTGGCAGGCCAGCAATGGAGTGAGCCAGATATTCAAGTCACGTAGCAGGAGGCGGGTGGAAGTGACTTCCCTCCCCAGCCGGCAGATACTGTTCACCTGCCATCTGTGTCACAGCACTCAGGGTCAGGGAATGCTTGACAAAGGAAGAAAGAGAATCTAATCCCATCACTTGTGTGAGAATTCAGAGCAAACTTCCGTAAAAACCGAGGATAAGAATGTGGCCTGGTGATGTCATACACCCCCACCTTCACACGGACCTGATTTCTTCTTTCACATTACCCAACAGATGCAGTTTCCCAAAGTACATTTTTTAGATAAATAAGGTTGATAGAATTCTAACATAGGTATATTTTTCTGGCTAGGAAAAGGATGCATTTGGTTTCATTTCCTCCCGGTGTCCTAATCCCTCGCTACATCAGCAATACTACCAAGATTGGTACACTGATTTTAATGTTGCATACTTTAATTGACTAGAGTTCTCCTGTATATCTACTTGGTTTGAAATTTGGGTGACAGTATATTTTCAGCTCAGCCTATTTTAATGCTTATCCTAGACTCCGTGGAATCATATGACAGCAGGTTTAAGGTAACATCAACCACTTCTTATTGTTGGCAGGTTGGTATAGACAGTTATTAAATTGGTCTATAAGATCAAGTGAAATGCATTTAAAATCATCTTTATGTTGATTTTTGTAACCACAGTGCCTGTCACATAGCAGGCACTCAATAACTAGTTGATAAAAGAATGATGGGAGAGCACATAATTAGAAGGATGAAAAAAAGAAATCTCCATATGCAATCAGAAAAAACTCTTTCTAACCATATTTAAGGTTTCCACTGAATTAATTTGAGTCACTAAAATGTAGAATTCAGGTGAGATGCCCTTATACGCCAATGATTATTACTTGTCCCAAAAGTATATGTGTTAGAAAGAAGAATAAGTTACAGGAAGTCCTCGTAACAAAAAAAAAAAAAAAAAAGTGCCTTTCTTATGTAATGGAAATGGTAAAAGTAGCATTAGAGTTCTGCTTCTTTCTCCAAAGGATATTTTTTAAAAGCACCCACAAATGTCATCCCATCTATTTTTAAGCAAAGTGCTGCCGGATAAACAGCTGATTCGTCTAAACTCAATGGGGAAATTCAGCTTTAAGTAAGCTGTTTTATCTCATTGAAAATAAGTGGCACAGACTGATACAGAACATACGGGTCTTCGCATATGATTATATGTGCATTTTCTTAACTTTAAAACTCTAACCCAAGCTGAAAAAATAGGAAAGCAAAATGTCTTTAATAATAGTTCTTAAAAGATTCTAATTTATGATTCTCCTACTCAGCTTTCATCAATTTCCAGTTAAAATGTGTTCCTTAGATTATCTTTGCCAGTGATGGAATAGAACCTACAGATTGAGATCATGTAAAGATGACAGAAATTCTAAAAAAACAAACTTGTATGCTTATAAATTTGTGGTCTTTCCACAGATTTTTTTTTTTAAAGAAAAGTGGGTTTGGAGGTTTTCCCACATAATTCATATTTTAATAAGACTAATACAGGTTAATTGGAAAAACACAAACAGTGCAGAATGGTACAGAGTTAAAAGTCAGCCCCTGTTTCCCAGTCTCCCACCACCACTTCCTAAAGATGACCACCACTACTACCATTTTAACATTTTCCTTCTCATATTTCTCACAGATATTCAAACTCAAAAATATATGCATGTGTATGTGCCAGGAGCCACCACGGGAGATCCCACCCATGACAAAGTTCATGTGGAAGAGGACTGTTAAGCAAGGCTTCAGAACTCAAGGGGCTCTGTAGGCGTTCTCAAGCATCTACCCCAAAACCAGAATCTGTCTGTTTTACTATTTCATGACTTTCACCAACTCCTCTGACATTAACAGGGGGCTAACCCTGACCACCTTTCTCTAGAGAAAATCAACTTAGGGCTATAGCTGATAAGTCTCCTGGACATGAGAGAAATATTTCAAATCAAACCCCCTCTGTTAGCATTCTAGCTTGCTCAGCAGGTATATCCAGACTCTTACAGCTACGCATGTGATTATTTACAGCCTCCCAACTGTGAGAGGCATGGAAAGCCTAAAACATAGAGCCTTTGAAAGAGTTAAAAGTTATTAGAGTAGTGCTAGTGCTGATGTAGGATTTCATTATTGGGCCAATGCTTGTTGCTAAGTTCCCATATCTCTTATCCACTGTGCACCTGGGAATACATTAGTTAACATAGTGAGAATGTAAGAAAAACAAGTGTAGCCTTGAATTTAACCATATCAGACTTTTGAGCTAATTGGTTCTTTCTTGTAACTCACTGCACCTTTGCTTTGTGAAAAACGTAACTCTGTTTGGCATTTTCTGAGGCTGACATAGATTAGAAATATAAAGAAAAAACACTTTGAGGGAAAATAAGTTTTCTGGTTGAGCAGCCTTTATCAAAAGAGGGTCATAAAATGTTCACAGGCCTCCAAGGCCAGAAGATACTGTACACAACATCATTTGTGGGAAAGGTATGCTGAAAAATCCTGGTTTCAATAAGGGCAAAACTGCTGGAATGTTTGGGCTGACTCTGTATGACCTTGCATCTTTCATTTCCCTCTATGTATAAGGCAAGGTATAAAAGTACCTTTTGAAAAATAAAGCTTTTGGGCCTCGCTCACCGAAGCAGCTTGGTCACCCCGTGTTTTTTCTTCTCTCTATCTTTTTTTTTCTCTCTCTCCCTCTCCCTCTCTTTTTCAGGCTGATCCCATGGAGCAATAGGGGCTCCCTGTGTTCACTTACCTGCCCGGGTTTCTAAGACCTGAACGGGAAGACATTCTGCGTCTTCACTCCCTCGGGAGACCGGGAGGGTACCTGTGGGCTCGGTGAACAGGGCAAACTTCTTGTCTTGAAGTTTTATTGGTTCTCTATGTAAACCAAGGAATATCAGCCTCTTTCTCTCCTCTATTTTCTTATCTTCAACATTCTTTCCTTATCTCTCTCTAAATCAATTGCCAACGCCGTTTCTCCTTCAGGTTTCCCTGGATCCTGCGAGGGCTGGACCCTGGCATATATGTGTGTGCTGCTGCTGCTAAGTCGTTCAGTCATGTCCGACTCTGTGCGACCCCATAGATGGCAGCCCACCAGGCTCCGCCGTCCCTGGAATTCTCCAGGCAAGAACACTGGAGTGGGTTGCCATTTCCTTCTCCAATGCATGAAAGTGAAAAGTGAAAGTGAAGTCGCTCAGTCATGTCTGACTCTTCGCGACCCCATGGACTGCAGCCTACCAGGCTCCTCCATCCATGAGATTTTCCAGGCAAAAGTACTAGAGTGGGGTGCCATTGCCTTCTCCGATATATGTGTGTATATACTATAAATATTATTCAGCATGTGGCCATTCTACTTTATAAAATATACAGTTGACCCTTGGACAACATGGGGGTTGGGGCACCAACCCTCCACGAAGAAGAAAATTTGCATATAATTATGCAAATTTAATTATATAATTATAGTCAGCTCTCCCTCTGGGTGGTCCCTCCGTATCTGAGGTCCAGATCTTTGGACTCAACTGGCTTCCCTGGTGGCTCAGTGGTAAAGAATCCACCTGCCAGTGCAGGAGATGTGGGTTCAATCCCTGGGTCACGAGGATCCCCTGGAGAAGGAAATGGCAACCCACTCCAGTATTCTTGCCTGGGAAATCCCATGGACAGAGGAGCCTAGCAAGCTGTAGTCTGTGGGGTTGCAAAAGAGTTGGACACAACTTAGCAACTAAACAACAAATCACACTCGTGTAGTTCTCTAACATTTACTATTGAAAAGAATCCACATATAAGTGGATCCATGCAGTTCAGACCCACATTGCTCAAAGGTCCAACTGTGTGGGTCTTCTCTCTGTCAGCACAGAGATCCACCCTGTTTTTTTGTTAGGCGCTATGAGATGCTTCATTACATAGGAGTGTTCATTCATTTAGCAAACGTTTAATGCTCATATACCATATGCTGGGCACACTTCCAAACACTGAGAATACAGAATTGGACAAAACAAAATCCCTGCCTTCAAGAAGATCAAATTCTTCATATTGAAGAGCTAGCATATTTACATGCATAGATTAATCCCTTAATCTGTTTCTAGAATATACAAACAGCTCATTATCAAAAACACTAATAACCCAACTGAAAAGTGGGCAGAAGGTCTAAATAGACTTTTCTCCAAAGAAGACATACAGAAGGGCAGAAAGCACATGAAAAGATGCTCCACAACACTAATTATTAGAGAAATGCAAATTAAAACTACAATGAGGTTAACCATCTCACATCTGTCGGAATGGCCATCAACAAAAAGTCTACAAACAATAAATGATAGAGAGGTGTGGAGAAAAGGGAATCTTATATTGTTAGTGGGAACGTAAATTGGTACACCACTATGGAGAACAGTATGGAGGTTCCTTAAAAAACTAAAAATAGAACTACCATATGACCCAGTAATCCTACTCCTGGGCATATATCCAGAGAAAGCCATAATTCTAAAAGATACATGCACCCCAATGTTCATGACAGTGCTGTTTACAATAGCCAAGACACAGAAGCAACCTAGATGTCCATCGACAGAGGAATGGGTAAATAAGATGTGGTACACACATACGATGGCATGGTACTCAGCCATTAAAAAAAATGAATGAAATAATGCCATTTGCGGTAACCTGAATGGACCTAGAGATTGTCATATTAAGTGAAGTAAGTCACACAGAGAAAGACAAGTACCATATGATATCATTTATACGTAGAATCTAAAAAAAATGACCCAAATGAACTTATTACAAAACAGAAACAGACTCACAGACTTCAAAAATAAACTTATGATAACCAAAAGGGAAAGGAGAAAAGAGAAAAATTAGGAGTTTCAGATTAACATAAACACACTTATCATATAAAATAGATAATCAACAAGGACCTACTGTAACAGCACAGGGAACTCTACTCAGTATTCTGTATTAACCAAATGGGAAATGAATCTGAAAAAGAATGGATATATGTGCATGTATAACAGAATCACTCTGTATACCTGAAACTAACACAACATTGTCAATCAACTATCCTCCAATAAAAAATTAAAATACATGAAAAGAAACATCATTCATTATCACACTTTTAACTTTTTACAAATGCTGCTATAATGAATTGCCCATGAGTCTTTAAACTAATTCGCCAGTTGAAGATATTACAGATATTATTTTTATGCATTCAGCCTTTCAGTCAGTGCTTTCTTTATGTCATCAAGAAATGGGCTGTCAATTTTTCATTGTTAATTAATATAATACAATTATAGAACTTTTCCAGATTCTATCTTTTATAAATCAACATCCTCAACCTGTGCTCAGTTGCTAAGTCATGTATGCGTGGACTGTAGCCCGCCAGGCTCCTCTGTCCAAAGGATTTCCCAGGCAAGAATACTGGAGTGGGTTGCCATTTCCTTCTTCATCAAGTACCTTGAAACATATTAAAATTTTATCCGAATTGAATCTTCCTGGATTAGCCTAGGTTAATGCTTCAAAGGGGAAGCAGGTTAGAGGCCCTAGTTTCTCTCTACTATGATTGATTCTACATGCTAGAAAGTTCTGATTTAAACATTTCATGATACCCAAATGCCTCCCAGACACAATTTTTATGTCTCCTTTTTGTTTCCATAACACAAGAACAAAAGAAGGATGTTTTGTAGATAAAAACAAATAAATGTATTTCTCTATAGAAAATTCAAGAAAAGTATACCTCCTGCAAAACAGAGCAGAAAAATCAATAGTTACTTATGTGATTCTTGTTCGAAAAGCCATCCTTAAACACCTGATAGGGAAAACTACTTCGGGGTTTTTACTGCCTCTGTGCCTATATTATGTATTACAAGTGAAGTCAGGTCAAAATTTATATCTAGAAGCACTTTGAACCAAAGAAGAAAAGAAATATTCCCTTTTCTGCCTCTTCCTACCCTACAAGGTCCTACCAAGCCTCCCCAAATATTCTCTTGAGATTTCTTCCAATGATATTGGAACATTTGACTAGTTTGGCTAGAAACTAGGAAGCCACTTAATTTTCTTTCTTATTTAAGAACTGTGTCCTCTTTAAAAAAAAATTATCTGTGGACATCTTCACACAAAAGAGTTTATTTTGTTTTGTTTTCTGGAAGTTGTCCAAGTCTGTCTTGGGGGAGAAATAAAATAATTACTTTTTGCCAAATGGAATATCATAAGTGGAGCTTAATTTAACACTTTTCTATTAATTCAAAAATTTTTCCTCTGCACAAACAATTGCAAACTTGAGTGGGAGGTGAAGTGCCCACTCATACAGCGGCAATGAGGTGTACATGAATTACAGAGAGCCAGCGTTATTACTAGGAGGAAGCTTGACTATCTGAAGAACCCAAATCAGGTCAGTTTGACTCATTACCCAAAAGGTAAAGATAGGGAATAAACCCCCACCCCCCAAAAAACAAAAGTCTTTCTCAAATGAAACATATCTGCATTTTTACCGTCTACAGGAGTTCACAACTTCTGTATTGGAAAAACACCATCGCTGAATATGAAATGTGGGTGTGGGTCCATGTATGCACATGAGACAATTCTAAAGACTGAATTCCAGCCAATATTTAGGGATAGAAGGAATCATGGGATGTGCCATTAGCAAAGACTTTTCTACAAAGATAAATCATTCATTGTCTTGAGTAAGATTCTTACTCATGACAGTTTTTATCATAAAAGGTTGCCACGGTCTAGGTTCATGATTCAATGCACGACATGTGACATGCAGCTATTGTTACAAGCCAATGCCACTTTCACGTCTCTATTTGCTGTATTTTGTTTGCATAGATTCCTTTGAGTGAAACAAATCATGGCATAAGCTTTACAAAAAGTATAAGTTCCCAAAGACTGCATTTTGTTGTGATTTTTCCCATCTACACATAGAAGCTACCCTCCGTTTTTGTCCTTTGCATATCCGTAGAGGAAGATCAAAACAGTTTTGCAAATTGTGAAAAGAACTCATGAAGATGAATCATTTTCTCATTTTGTTGAGTTCAGAGGATAAATAGTTGCAGTATGACAAGGCTGAAACCACACAGGTCCAAGAGAAGAGATCTGAATTCTAGCCAGTTCTGCCACTCATTAGCTGTATAAACTATAATTTACATTTTGGGTTTCAGTTTCATTTGTAAATATCACATTTATCAAAGCATGATGTGAGTAGATGTTTGTCTGAAGAGAAGGAATTGAATTTGACAAACCGAGTAATATACTCAGGTTTTTCTATCAGCAGACATTCTACAATCTTCTGGGCTTCCCAGTTGGTGCGAGTGGTAAAGAATCTGTCTGCAATGCAGAAGACATGGGTTCAATCCTTGGGTTGGGAAGATTCCCTGGAATAGGAAGTGGCAACTCCAGTATTCTTGCCTGGAGAATCCCATGGATAGAGGAGCCTGGTGGGCTACAGTCCATGGGACCACAGAGAGAGACATGAGCAACTGAGCACACTGCAGTCTTTAAGATGAATGGCAACTCTAAGAAAACTGGAAAGTAGAGAGCACCTCCCAAACCTCCTCCACCCTTGGAACCCTCTTCCATAGTGCATTTCTAAGGATGAATGAACCACAGAATGTGCTTTGGAATATACCAGGAGAGACAAGAGCTTTAGCGTGAGTCCTTTTGGCTGGTCCTGCCATGGTTGGGCGATGAAGCTCTTTGGTCTAACAGTATTCCGTTGACCCTGCTATGGTTGCAATTCCCTGAAGACCACAGAAACAGCCAACTGCCGCTCCCTGGAGGCCACCAAAGACTGTCTCCTGGATACTAGTTATAAATCCAATCCCCCAAACCCACCACTGTGATACTACGCCCCCCACCAGCTCCTGCACGCATAGTGCCCCCATCTCCACACACTGGATGGCAGACTGCTTCCCTGTCATTTGTAGAGGAGAATCCAGGAATGAAGGTTCCCACACTTACATTCCCACTGATCCAAAACTCAGGTGTAACTCAGGTGATACAATCAAAGATTTCATGAGCACTTTTGTCTCCCTTTATTTTATTTTTATTTTATTGGGTAGTCTGCTTGCAACTGGGAATGAAGGCATGAATAAGAGTCTCTGCAGAGAAATGACATCTTCCCTCCTCTCTAGGTGCTTACAGATGGGTGGGTGAGATGGATTTGTAAATGAGTGAGTTTAAAATACAGCAATAGTGTTCCATTAGTAGTATGTGCAAGTTGTTAAGGAAAATTGTTTTTTTTTTAGGTGAGCTCTACATTTGTTTTATGAAGGCAGGTCATTATAGAATTCTTGGGTTTGTTTTGGTTTGTTTTTTTTTTTTTTTTTTGCTGCCCTACTAGACCAGGGATTGAACCCGTGCCCCCTCTTTGGGAGTTCAGCATCTTAACCTCTGAACAGCCAGGGAAGTCCCATTGGTCTTTCAGAATGCAGAAGTCTCTGAGATTCCTTTTTATTCCGTGTGGTGTGATATGTAGCTTTTCCTTTACATTTGTCAACAAGAAACAAATATATCACAAATGACCCCCTTGCCCTTAAAAAGCTTGTTAAGTAAATTCACGTACCTGGCAGGCACACTGCTAAGTGCTGAGTGAAAAGCTCCCTCTGCTTCGACCACCTTTGTGGAACTCCTGAGCGGCTGGTCAAAGAGCTGATACTTACCTGTAGGTTTTGACCCAAACTAACTCCCAGAGAATGAACAGAGCATATACAGCTTATGACTAAAGATAGCCTGCCTATCAGTGGTGTGGGGCCCTGTCTGCCCCTGGACCACTGCCCAGGAAGCCATCACTCAAGTTCCCACCTGTTCTGATACTTGGTTCTGAGTGCCCACCTGGCTAGGCTGGGGACCCAGTTATTTAGTCAAATACTAATCAAGGTGTCGCTGGGAAGGAATTATGTGAATTAATATCTACAATCAGTTTACCAAGGACAGAAGCTTACCCCTGAAAGTGCAGGTGGACCTTGTCTAATCAGGTGAAAGGCCTAAGAGAGAAATTCTTCTTCAGAAGAGACTCTGCCTGCAGACAGCAGTGTCAGCTCTAGCATGAGCTGCCAGCCTGCCAGCCTGCCCGTCAGATTTCACCCTTGGTCATGTGCAGGCTATCCACAAGGCCATGTGCCAGTTCCTTCAAAGAAATCTCGAGTGATTCTGTTCTGCTCTGACAAGGCTGACTGATCCATCATCCCTTACACACAGGTCTCTTGAGAGCCCCCAAGTGCACTGACCATCCCACCCCAAAGCCCTCCCACCCTCAGGCTAAAAGATCCTTGGAACTATCCCACAGTCTATCAGGGTTCAACTCTATCATGAATTAAATAAGCTGTAGCGGTTGGCCCCCCATGGGAACTTAACCATCACTTACCACATGATTTCCATATGAAAATACCTTCTGAATTCCAAAGGACAAGTTTTTATTTAATAGACATTATCTATATAAGTTCATATCATCTTTATTCTTACCGTAAGTCCCTGAGTACATGTTCCTGTCCTCATATTTGAGAACTGTTGTGATTGTTCAGTCACTAGTCATGTCTGATGCTTTTCAGGGAGCACACCAGGCTTCCCTGACCTTCACTGTCTCCTGGAGTTTGCTCAAATCCATGTCCATTGAGTCAGTGATGCTGTCTAACCATCTCATCCTCTGCCACCCTCTTCTTTTGCTTGAATCATGAACCTAACATTCCAGTTTCCTATGCAATATTGTTCTTTACAGCATCAGACTTTCACCACCAGACACATCCACAACTGAGCATCATTTCTGCTTTGGCCCAACCGCTTCATTCTTTCTGAAGCTATTTGTAATTGCCCTCTGCTCTTCCCCAGTAGCATACTGGACACCTGCCCTGGGGGGCCCATCTTCCAGTGTCCCATCTTTGTGCCTTTTCATACTATTTATGGGATTCTCACAGCAAGAATACCGGAATGGTTTGCACTCCCTCCTCCCATGGACCACGTCTTGTCAGAACTCTTCTCCATGACCTGTCCATCTTGGGTAGCCCGCATGGCATGGCTTATAGCTTCATTAAGTTACACAAGCCCCTTTGCCACAGCAAAACTGTGATCCACGAAGGATGTGTTTGAGAATACTGGGGTTAAAAGAGACTAAGGTCGCGGACCAAAATCACACTTGCTAAGTAGTATCATTGGATTTGAACCCAGGCTTACCTGATTCCAGACTCCGTACTACGTTCATTTCACTATGATTCTTCCCTATAAATGAAAAACTGTATGGTGGCAAAATATTCCATTTTCTTCTGTGCCATGTTTGTAGGTGTGCTGGGTGGAGAAGCATTTAGACATCACCTAACATTTATTCAGAGCTTACTATGTGCCAGGAGCTTATTTTAAAGATTCCTTTGGGAATTCCCTGGTGGTCTAGTGGTTAGGACTCTGCACTTTCACTGCAAGGGGCATGGGTTCAATTCCTGGTCAGGGAACTAAGATCACAAAAGGTATGCAGCATGGCCAAAATAATTGTTTTAATCTTAAAACATATAGATAGATCCTAGAGAAGGGATAGGCTACCCACTCCCGTATTCTTGCCTGGAGAATCCCCATGGACAGAGGTGCCTGGGGTCTACAGTCCATAGTGTTGCAAAGAGTCAGACACAACCGAGTGACTAAGCACAACACAGCCGATAGATATAGAGATAGATAGATTCCTTTGATGAAACATTTATATTGAATTATATATCATTTCTATATTTGGATACTTCAAGATTCTAAAACATGTCATTCCTAATTATTTTTTGCCCCAGCCAATATATTTTGGTCATAGATATTGAATGAATTTTTCTCTCTTGTTCTTAAATGACAGAGATTTCACACTGACATAAAGTACCGTATCAATTAGAACTAAAAGACAGGATTGTTGTAAGGTGAATGAAAGTGTTTCAATTTATTTATTTAGTTTTTAAAAATGTTTTGAATCCCACAGCCTCTGGTCCTCGGAGGTTGATATAGAATAACATGCAAATACCTTTTTGTCTTGTTAATGGTTTCCTTCACCATGCAAAACTTTGAAGTTTGACTAGGTCCCATTTGCTTACTTTTGGTTTTATTTTCCTTTCTCGAGGAAACAGATCCAAAATAATTATTGCTAAGACAGTGTCAGAGCGTACTGCCTGGGCTTTCTTCTAGGAGTTTTGTGTGTTACATTTCAAGGTGCAAACTACTAGGTATAAAATACCTACGTGTACAAGGGTGTAACATACAGCTTAGGGAATATAGCCAATATTTCATAACTTTACATGAAGTATAATCTATAAAACTATGGAATTGCTATTTGTACATCTGAAACTAATATAACATTATAAGTCATGTATATATCAAATTTTTAAAAAAGAACATGCAAATACATTCAAGCATCAGGCTGCCAGCTCTCACTCTGCACATATGGTACCAACCCAGCTGATGGCCTGACCTTCTAATTAGGCATCTCCAACCCTGGTCATTGTGTCCTCTGACTCTCAGCTATAGGGGGCCAATCAGAAAGACACTTCTGTTTGTCCTTCTTTCTAAAGTTAAGAGAGCCACTGAAAAATGTTCTTCTACAAAAACACAATCAGTAAATGGAAAGGTAACTAACAGTCAGAGTGCTTGATTCAAGGAGTCTTACTTCAGGGCCTCATAGCTATCTGTCCAACAAGCAAGCACGTCTTAAGCATTTACTTTATAGAAGGTGCTTTGGGAGAAATGAAGATGGATCACAGTGTCTCTGATGAATAATGAGCATGGTGGGCCGTACACTGGATGGTCTAAAAAAAGCAGTGTTTTTCAAACCAGTAGCAGCAACCAATTAGTGATTGGTGAAATCAATACAGTGGGTCACAAACAACATTATTTTTAATTAAATAGAATACAATAGAAGAAAGTAGGAAAGGAGAGAGAGTACGTGACACGCAGAGAGGTTAAGTAGTTCTTTCTTTCAGGGGTGTATGTGCTTGTACTGCTTTCCAAAGTAAGATGTACTTCTTACTGTGAAACATAGTCAAACACTGTTTAAAAGCTCCTGCTTTAGAGAGAGAGAAAAGAAAACAAAAGCCTTGGGCTCAAGAAGCTTGCAGCTTGCTGGGAAGATAAAGCTAATTAATGAACACAGAACTCTTTGGATAAAGAAGCTCATGACTCAGGGCTAAAATCAATCTTGCTGATTTCGCAGCCCCCATGGGATTGTTAGTGTGTTAGTGTTAGTTGCTCAGTCATGTCTGACTCTTTGTAGCCCCATGGACTGTAGCCTGCTAGGCTCCTCTATCCATTGGATTTTCCAGGCAAGAATACTGGGGTGGGTTGCCATTTCCTTCTCCAGGGGATCTTCCCATCAGGGATCAAACCCAGGTCTCCCACACTGCAGGCAGATTCTTTACCATCTGAGCCACCCATGGGATTATGTCCAGGGGAAAAACCACCATGACTGTTCATTACTCCTACGTCCTCCTCGAACTCTGGGCTCTCAGATTCCTGGACCACACACATCGGGGACCCGTCTCAGATGTCCTGCTTGTTCCTCTCTGGTTCCTGAGGTTTCATCAATGCCCAATGGGCACAGCTCTTGGGCACTTCTCTATTCTGCGTGGGTCACCTCATCATCCTCAGAGCTTTAAATACCATGGGGATGCCCATATTTGGTTTTCCAGCCACATTGTCCAAACTCCTAGGCTTGCATACCCAGGTCCCCATTCAACCTCTCTACTGAGATGTCTCCTGGGAGACATCTGAATATACCAACTGAATACATCCCCAGATGAACTCCTAATCTTTTTCCCCCATCTGCACCTCCCTTAGGCCTCCTCATCTCAGCTAATGGGAATTCAATCCATCCACTGATGAGGCCAAAACCCTTCGAGTATTCATAAGTCACTTTCTCAATGAGACCTTTCGTGACCGTGCACACCCCTCAATACTGCACAGCCTGCCAGGCTCCCTCTTCCACAGGCACCCTCTGGTCCCCTCCCCTGCTTCCTGTTTCTCCATAGCACACATTCATAACTCCTCCTACCCTCAATCCCATATCCAAATCATCATTAAGAAACCTACTGGCAGGCTTCCCTGTTGGCTCAGTGGTAAAGAATCTGGCTGCCAACGCAAGAGATACAGGTTCAGTCCCTTTTCCAGGAAGACCCCACATGCCACGGAGCAACTAAGCTGGGCACAACTGTTGAGCCTGTGCTCTAGAGCCTGCGAACTGTAACTGCTGAGGCCCACATGCCATATAACCCATGCTCAGCAACAAGAGAAGCCACCACAATGAGAAGCCAACGCGTGGCAACAAAGAGCCCCCGCTGGCCACAGCTAGAGAAAAGCCTGCACAGCAGCGAAGACCCAGCACAGCCATAAAGAAGTAAAAGTATTTAAAAAAAAACAAAACCACCGCCGGCCCCATCTTACCTTCCCCCATCACCACATCCGCCTCTACCTCCACTGCAGTCTGGATCAATGCATGAGCGCCACACACTGTCCCTCTGACCCTATCAGCCCATACCCTCCTCTAGCTATTCTCAACCAGCACCTGAAGTGGTCCTTTTAAGCCAGAGTGTATCCATCTCTCATCAAAGCCTCCAATCTCTTCCCATCTCACCCTGAGTCAAAGCCACAGCCGTCACTGTGGCCTGCAAAGCCCAGATGAACTGCACCCCTCTCCTGCCTGTCGGTCATCAGGTGCAGCTGTGCTCACCTTCCGTCTCTTCTCCCTCCACTCCCACCCGGCCTCCCCTCAGGACCTTCACGCTTCTTTCATCCTCAAGCACTCGTCCTGCAGACCTCAGGGCTAATCCCCCAATCCTACCTGATCTTTACCCTGAGGTCCACCTTCTCAGTGAGACCGTCCATGACCATGCACACCCTTCAGTACTGCATATCCGGCCAGGCTCCCTCCTCCACAGGCACCCCCTTGGTCCCCTCCCCAGCTTCCTGTTTCTCCACAGCACACTCCATCTAACTTACATTCTATCTTATCAATGTCCATTTTCCTCGTTCCCCACGAAGGCAGATTATTTTTCTGTTTATACATTGCCATGTCCCGAGTGGATAAACAGCACCTATTTCACAGTAATGTGCACTGAAGAATAAATATGCATTTAATAAGTGAATGAATATTTTTACAACATTTTGAAAAAAAGTCACAGAAGAAATGGTACTTTTACCTCCAGCTTAACCACTAAGCAAAGAAAAAGAGCATCGTCATAAAGTTTGCTTTAAGAAACCTTACCTCAAACCCTGCAATGAGTACTCCGGGTGGAACATGCCCTTTCAGTGGACCTTGAGCTAGTTTGGAAATCCAGGTTGAGGTAGCTGTTGGATGGATGTATCTATCACTCTTATCTGTGCACAGGCCTTAGTGACAACTCCTGTTAGTTCTAGATATCTTGCTGCCTGGAGGATGTGGGTTGAAATACAGGCTTAAAGAGCAGATCCTCAGGAGACCATTTTCCCATCCAATGATGATGGAAGTGGAATACTTCGTGTTACAGGTGTGCAAAGGACACTTAGAATATTCAATTCTTTATAGATTCACGTAATTTGAAAGATGATGGTATCATTATATTAGAGTGAACAGTATTCAGAAGGGAAGCATTCTATTTTGGCCCATTTGAATGCATTACACTTTGAGGTGTTGTAACTTGGAATAAAAAGTCCAAATAGCACCAAGATGGAGTAGTAAACAGACAATAGTGGTAAAAAGCAGAAAATGTCTACTTGGGTCTCTTCTTAAATCTATTGAGTTTTTTGAAAAATAGATGTCAAATAGCTCAGTGAATTATTCACAAGTGTAATAATTTATAGCCTCATCTGAGAAACTTAGTGTCCCCAAATTTATGCTAAAGAAAAATATTTGCTGAAATCCAATTCAAAACTCATAATTTTGAAGTTAAGTATTAATACTGGAAATGATGGACTTGCTATTTCATAGACTGTAAATGGGCTCTAACATTTGTTTTGAAGATTATCAGACTTTAATTTCTAAGGGTGTGAGAGTTCTAAGGGTATGGATGTGAGGGTTGGACTATAAAGAAAGCTGAGCACCGAAAAATTGATGCTTTTGAACTGTGGTCTTGGAGAAGACACTTGAGAGTCCCTTGGACAACAAGGAGATCCAACCAGTCCATCCTAAAGGAGATCAGTCCTGAATATTCATTGGAAGGACTGATGCTGAAGCTGAAACTCCAGTACTTTTGCCACCTGATGTGAAGAACTGACTCATTTGAAAAGACCCTGATGCTGAGAAAGATTGAAGGCAGGAGGAGAAGGGGACGACAGAGGATGAGATGGTTGGATGGCATCATCAACTCAATGGACATGAGTTTGAGTAAACTCTGGGATTTGGTGATGGACAGGGAGGCCTGGTGTGCTGCGATTCATGGGGTCACAAAGAGTCGGACACGACTGAGCAACCGAACTGAACTGAAGTTCTAAGGGAAAAGATGCTCGTAGCATTTGACAAGGACTGGGTTCTCCATGGGCTTCCCAGGTGGCGCTAGTGGTAAAGAACCTGCCTGCCAGTGCAGAAGACTTAAGAGACATGGGTTCAATCCTTAGGTTGAGAGGATCCCTTGGAGGAGGGTGTGGAAACCTACTCCAGTATTCTTCCCTGGAGAATCCCCATGGACAGAGGAGCCTAGCAAGCTACAGTCCATTGGGTCACATAAGTCAGACATGACTGAAGTGTTAGAAAGCATGCATGGGGTCTCCACACACGCTGGGAGATTTATAAAAATTTAGCCAACACTAAACTTCAGTTTTGATAGATGGTTTTTCTACACCTGGGCTTCTATTGACCCCAGGAGGAAGATTACTAACCTTCTACCCATATCTCTGCTTCTGAACAACAGACACAGAATTCTGGTTTACCTCAGAGGATTCAATTTATGGAACTATATAGCACAGACGCCTACACACTAGTGACTGCAAAAATAATGGAAAAAGATGATGGCTCAACTAGTCATGCCAACCAACAGACATGCCTCCAGTACATCAGAAAGACGTGTTAGCAGTGAATGGTTGCTTTAAAAACTAAGACAAGGGCTCTAAATTAGCTTATCTTCTATATAGTCAGTGAAACTAAATATAACGTATTTATTATAGACCTAAACCCTCTGTTGTTTTCATCTTGCTATCTACTAAAATGTCTGTGTTCTTGCTCATATTTCACTATAACTTGTAGCCAGCTATTACTGCTGGGTGACGGGCGTTCTGTGAACATTACTTTTGAAAGTCTTTTGGTTCTTTCAAGCAACTGTCACCATCTGTCATGGGTTTCAAAATGTTATAGCACTGGGGACTTCTCTGGCAGTCCAGTGGTTAAGCCTCCACACTTCCACTGTGGGGGACATGGGTTTAATTCCTAGACAAGGAACTAAGATTCTGCATGTGCTAAGTCGCTTCAGTTATGTCCAACTCTTCGCAACCCTATGGACTGCAGCCTCCCAGGTTCCTCCATCCATGGCTAGAATACTGGAATGGGTTGCCATGCCCTCCTCCAGGGGATCGTCCTGACCCAGGGATTGAACCTGAATCTCTGACGTCTCCTGTATTGGCAGGCGAGTTCTTTACCTCTGAATGCCACTTAGCAAAAAAAGAAAAAAAAAAAAAGGTTATAGCATTGTATCCCCTAGCAACTTAATGCTTGAGTTTTATGTTTAATGGAAAATTACTAAGTTTTGAAACTTGCAGTCAGCAGGATGATATGATGAAAAGAGCATAGAAATTTGAGTGAGACAAATGTGGCTTTCAATTCTATGATTTACTAGCTGTAAAATTTAGAGTACGTTATTTAATACCAGTAAGTCTCAATTTTATCATCTTTTCAATGTAAAGAATAACAACACTGGAGTTTTGTATAATATTACATGAGAGAAAGTTTGTGTAGCAGGGATTAAAAATGGCTACCAGCAGGTCCTAAGGCTCATTGCTCCCCTATAGATGCACTGAAGGAGAGGAAACATCTTTGTCCCAGATCCCAAGCCAAGGTCCAGAGGTGCTGGCTGATTGAACAGGCTGAGGCCAAACACGTAGTGCTGGAGGATATGATAAGCCAGCTCTTCTGCTACTCCTGAAACACGTAGACATGTGGAGGGAGCAAGGTTTCCCCCAAGCAAAACCATGGGGATGTGACGACAAGAATCAGAAGTAGCAAAACCCACAGATGTTCACTACAATCGAAATACAGGGTGGGCAATGAATAAAAATTCATTGTCCTCCCCTGTCCTCATATCATACCAGTATATACTGTATCATAGTTACTTTCTTGCTGTGGTATCACAAGGGTCTTCCCAGATCGTACCTGCTTTGACATCAACATCCCCTTGGTAATATTTTCTACCGGCTCCTAAAGAGCAGTGGCTCCTTCCCCTCCTTTGAGGGCTCACAGACCTTGCCCCTCTGTTTTTCTCCTGCAGACCCATTTCCCAGCACAGATCCATTCAACTCCAAAGGAACAGCTTCACCACCAAGAAGAGGATTAATATGAACTATTGAATACAAGCCCAGTAGGCAACACAGAGGCACTAAAATGTAATACTTAATCCAGCTTGATTTGTTTTAAAGCTGTTTTTACTCTTTTCTTTCATCCATCCCCAGATTTGTCTGATCCACTTAAAACTTGTCAACCCCTTTGAGACAAGACTGTGTTTTGTAAAACGTTTTTGGTGTATCTCCCTGGCACCTGCTCTGGTGCGTGGTACCCTGTAGATACCTGCAAATGTTCACGTGTGAGACCAGCTCTGTAGGGTAACAGTGAGTGAATTACCATTGAAGAGCACTATTACAAAGCTCTATTCAAGGGCATCTGTGTTGTTGTATGGCAGAAAGCAATACAAAACTGTAAAAATTTTTTTTAATTTTAAAAAGTAACTATAAAAAATGTTATTTGGAAAAAGATGTGGCAAAGGGTATTAACCCTATATGTGGAGTCTAAAACGAAATGATACAAATGAATTTACTTGCAAAACAGAAAAGAGACTCACCGACTTAAGAGAATGAACTTATGGTTGCTGCAAGGAAAGGATGAGTGGAAGAGAGAGTTAGAGAGTTTGGGATGGACATGTACACACTGCTGTATTTTAAATGGATAACAGCACAGGGAACTAGTACTAATGTACAGCACAGGGAACTCTGCTCAATGTTTATGTGATCACCTCTATGGGATAAGGAGTTTGGGGGAGAATGGATACATGCATAGGTATAGCTGAGTCCCTTTGCTTGTCACCTGAAACTATCACAACATCGGCTATTCCCCAATACAAAATAAAAAGTAAAAAAAAAAAAAAAAAAAGAAAAAAGAATTTTACCCAGGGGAAAAAAAAGAGGTAGGTATTTACTCCTGTCCTTAAAAGGTAATTTTTTAGGCAATCTGGAAGCAAATTAAGTTTTACACCAGCTTCGGGGTGCAAGGGGAGTTGGAAAGGGCGGTTGCCAGGGAAATCTGCTTGCAAAACACCAATCAGGCCTTGGGATCTACACATCGTGTAATTGTAATTTTCCTATTCTTGCTCTTTTTTTTTTCCTGCTTTTGCTCTGAGAAGAGCAAGCTAAAAAGGCTACAGGGACATTTATGCCAAGTCGCTTTTGTCAAGTTGAAAGCTGTGTGGAGCAGGAAGGCAGTTCTGCCAGCTGCAAAGAAGATGCAAAGGAGCAGAGTGAGTAGGGAATCTGAGAGCTCACTAAAAGTGCTTAGAAGGCCAGTGCATCCCAGCCATTTCCGTACAGAGTACAGAGCAAGGCTGGACCCTGAAACCCAGGGCGAAGTCTTCCTACAAATGCTGAAAAGCTACTGGAGTGCTTGGAGGCCCCCATAGCACCCTTGGGAGTGTGGCCGTCCTGAAGGTGTTCTGGTTCCCCAAAAACTGTCCATGTATTTCAAGTAAAAATCAATAACAATCATTGGTAAGGGCACCACAAAATGGTGAAGAAGCAATGCTACTGTATCTCATAATTATGTTCCACATTCATTATTTTATTATTATTTTAAAACTTTTATCTGTGCTAGCCAGTTAGGGATTAGATAATATGTATGCTTATTTTTTTAAGATTTTTTTCTTGATGTGAACCACTTTTTGAAGTCTTAATTGAATTTTTTTTACAATTGAATTTTTTAGCTTCTGTTTTATCTTTTGGCCACAAGGCATGTGAGATCTTAGCTCCCAGTGCAGGGATCGAACCCTCTCCCCCTGCACTGAAAGGTGAAGTCCCAACCACTAGACCACCAGGGAAGTCCCTGTATGCTTATTTTAATAGTGACTTTTTTTGTGTGTGTACATTTTTGGGAAAGTACAGAGTGTGGGAGCACAAACTCCATTTTTAAGTTTATTTGTCCATGTACTCAATCAACATGCCTTCCTCAGAGGTGGGGTGATACACTCAAAGCTTTGGCATCAGAGAGATACAGATTCCTATTTGTGATGATGACCTTGGGCAGGTCAGTCCAGCTTTCTGAGTCTCAGTTTTGCAGCAGTAAAGTAGAAATGGGAGCGTCTGTTTCACAGGACAGCTAGCGGGATTAAAATAGAGTCACAAGGTATCAGCTCCAGCCCTAGAATGCAAGATTATTCCATAAATATCAGGTCCTCAGCTCTCCTTTCCTAAGTACAGGCTCTTCTCCTGTTTACCTTTCCTCATCAGGCTCAGGAAAGGTCAAACAGGTTGACCCCCCTCAGCCGTAGCCACATGCCTTTATTTGCCTCTTTACTTTAATTGAAATACTCAATTGTTGAAGAAATCAACAACTGCTAAAGGGTAGCCCTGCAAAGATAAGCCTATTATTGACACCCACCATTTTAATCACAGCTCTTCCTTGCTATATCGTCTTTATTTCTACCTAATGAACCAAATGCCAGAGTTATCTATTCCAGCTTCTTTGGTCCCTAATGAAATAGAAACTTGCTTTAAATTTACCTCTGTCTTAGGTTTATGTGTTTTCCTCCCCAGTCTCTACAGTCCAGAACTGCTCACAGAATGGCCCCAGCCTCCCCTGGTATATTTCAGGATACATGCTCCATTTCAGCTGTCCCGGCTTTCTAAGTGTCTGCATTCCTTTTGTGGCTCTCAGATTTCCCCAAATCTCACGCATTTCCATCACCCCAATCCGCACCATCCAACTTCCCATCCTGAGATAATCCACTCTCGAGGAGTCACTCGCACATGGCTTCATCTCCCAGCCATCGTCTTCCAGCCCATCGCTGGCACAGAATGTCTGACTCTGTCTACTTTGAGTTAGACTCTATGACAGCAGCTCAGCCACACCCCATGCACATTGGAAGGGCCTATTAAAATAAGCCTTTCCATGTCTACAATAGTATTTCTTATATTTCAAGGCATGTCATTCTTTATGAATTTTTTTTCCTCCAGAGAGAGTTTAAACTCTCAGAAGTTGTTGTCCTATCTGAAATGTGTTCTTCAGATGATTATGAAATGACAGCTGGGGGCTTTCCAGGTGGCTCAGTGGTAAAGAATCGCAGGAGATGTGGGTTCAATCCCTGGGTCAGGAAGATTCCCTGGAGGAGAAAATGGCAACCCCTTCCAGTATTCTTGCCTGGAAAATCCCTTGGACAGAGGAGCCTGGTGGGCTGCGGTCCATGGGGTCACAAAGAGTCAGACACGACTGAAGCACACAGGTGCACAGAATGACAGTTGTTCCTCCCAAAACAACCAAGATCTAAATATAGAGCGGAAAAAAAAAATCTCTGGACTGTGTACAGCAGACCCCTCCTTGGGCACGGTGTCTCTCTGAACGAACTACAACCCTTCTGGACTTCAGTTTCTTTATTTCATAAGCTGAGATTATAATACTTACTCTCCTTATCCTTCAAGGCAGTTATAATGGTCATGAGACTGTGTAAACTTATGGGTTTTTGCAAAAGCATGACATAAAAGAATGCTAATTGTTATTAATCTGATCAGTATGAAATACAAATATTACAGCCTATCATCACTATCCCAGAATACACCCATTCTTATTCTTATTTTGTACATATTCTTTAAAGGGCTGTGGATTGCTTTCTGAGCTCCATATTTTTTCACATTTTAGCATCTTCGATATTGGAATGTATCATGTAATCTATAGAGTGTCAGAGTTTAATTGGTGGTATTTCTTTCTTAGTGATACAAAAAATATTGAGGAGCTTGCACTGGTATCTTGGATTCAGTCAACCTGGGCATTTGGAGCTTAGGGGAAAGTGGAGGAAGGGTAAAAGCAAAAGTACCTTGTCTCTTCAGAATGGAGATTCTATTAACCAAGCGGGGATAAGATAACCACTCCCCCCACCCAAAGAAACATCAGCCAAGAGTTTGAGACATTCAGAAAGAAGAAATTACCTTAAATGATACCACTTTGTGGGAGGAGATTTTTTAAGGACCCCCAGGTTATTAAACTTTAGCTCACAGGTCTCCTGGAACTAGTATAACACTATTTCAACTGAGTTTTGGGAAACCTAAAAAAAAATTGGCAGTATCACAGAATAGTCCACTTCCAAAGATCTTAGAAGAGAGATAAATACGTTTTTGAGATGGTAGGCCAATTTAGGAGAGATAATTTTTACTATAGGAAATATAAATATAATACAATAATACATTTTATGATTTTCATATATATGAAATTTTTAAAATAATTTTCTCTTGTTGCATTATGAGGGCCCATCATTCAGTGCCCATGACACTATTTCAACTAAGAAAGCATCTTTATTCTGTACTTAGAGGATGACAGCAGCTAGATATGGTCATTCCTTGTCAGAGATAGGTCTTCTGTCCTCCTGAACCATGACATAGGGTTTAAAGTATAGTCTGGCTATCTCTAAAATAGAAAAATGCACGCTAATCCTCATTTTGTTCTCTCAAAAATAAAATTCTCTATTGCAGTTTCATGCTTAAACATTTGCATTTAAAAACAAATAATCCTCCTCCTCTCTAACCCATAACTATGGTTAAACTCTTAACTTTTATCAGGAGAAGGGCATGGCAACCCACTCCAGTATTCTTGCCTGGAGAATCCCATGGACGAGGAACCTGGTGGGGTCACAAAGAGTCGGACATGATGGAAGTGACTTAGCATGCATGCATGCACCATTTATTGCAATTTCTTTTAGCATTTGCTGGATCTAATTGCCCCGCCAAGCTCCTTCAGGCAATCAGGACTTCTAGCTTGCCTGTCATCAACAAGTGTCCAGGCCACTCCGCTGTCTGCTCCAGTTTCCCTTTGTTATTAAGACAAAGACTTCCATTTTGTAAACCACGAGGAACAGTAGTAGGAAGACCTTCTCAGAGAGCTGCTGCTGCTGCTGCTAAGTCGCTTCAGTCATGTCTGACTCTGTGTGACCCAGAGATGGCAGCCTACCAGGCTCTTCTGTCGCTGGGATTTTCCAGGCAAGAACACCGGAGTGGGTTTTTTCCGTGGATTTACCTGAAGCTTTTCTCTCCGACCAAGTGACGCAGAAGGACACAGCAGCCTTGACTAGATCACAGTGTAGCTGCAGCACCTGATAGTTCATGCTCTGGGCCCATGGACAAACTAGTGTGCTTTTCTTTGAAAACACTGTAACCAACCACTGCCTCTCTTTTGTTTCTGAGTTTAAGAGACTCATAATAAAAACAGTTGCTCAATTGTAGCAACTTTACTGGCCCTGATTGTTCAGCAACAGTACTTCTCTTCTCCAAAGTCTTGATGTTCAGATTTCCTTGCATTTTTCCTGGAGCTAGTTTCTGTATTAGTTTACATGTATTGTAATAATTGTAAAATTGTAATTGTAGGTTTCTCTCAGCGTCCATAAACTTCTTCAGGTGTTCTCATTTGAAAAATATGTTTAATTGAAACATATACACATTAAATACTTCCCAGGTGGTCTCTTAGCAACAGTTACAGCCTGTTTCTAGTGTAAGCCCAAGTTTCTACCATAAACTAACTTTGGGGGGAAAAAACCACCTAAAGAAAAATTTGCCATGTTTTGTTTCATAAGCAATATGAGCTAATGAGGTGTCATTGGTCTCGTAACATATTTCAGGGAGCCATGCTTATAAGCTGTGCATCAGTGTTGAGAAACTGCAAGTGTTGGCTGCATCCTCTATGACCCTCAGCTGTACCAACTTAATTTATAAAATGTAATTACTGAGCCAATAATGAGGTACTGAATATGATCGTATCTCTGCAGTGACTCACCTGCCAATGGAAGGAAAACAAGACTGTTCTCAACATTTATAATTTCCCTAAGAAGTCTCCCTGTTGCCATGGTGATGTTGATGCTTTTTAGCTCAAAAAGCAAGAACTCCACATTGTTACTGCCATAATTGATAAATGGCAAATGGATCAGGCATGATGGCTGTGAAGGTGTTGTGGGACTATAGTTGTTCAGTTCTGTAGGCACCATGAGATCAGAGACAGAAAGAGAACATCAAATACGGTCTCAGCAAGACATAGGAGCTGTAGGGCTGGAACTCTTCCCCTTCGTAGCTGAGATTTTAGGCAAGTTACCTAACCTCATTTTCCTCATTTGTAAAATGGGGCTAATAATCATAATACCCTTAGCTGTGTGGATCAAATGAGTTAACACTTACAAAGCATTTAGAACAGAGCCTGCACACAGGACGCATGATTTGAGTTTGTTAAAATAAGCTGCATAGTGAAGCTTAACCAAACTTCGCTGGTAGTTTTCAGCCTTAGAACCTACAAATCACTGTTTTCAGGTCCAGGAATGGTAGCATCTCTTCAGTCTGACGTTTCTAGATATTGCAAGCTTTCAAACAGTTAAACGTATGAGTTAAGGAGGAAAGAATAGTTTGCTTTTTTTCCAGCGAGTATTCTCAGTTCCTGGAAACTATGACTTAGAAATCAATGTCTACTCTGTACATGTGTGTCATTGTAGACAATTTCATTAACACATTGTAGACAATTTTATTAATTTTAATAAAATTATTAACACAATCTTATTAGATTTAAAATTCATGTTATTAATCATACATTTTAGATTAAGTAAACTCTGATCTTTGAATTAAACCAAAACTGCTTTGAATTCCAGTGCTCCCATTTCTTAGCTGTGTGTTCTCAGGCAGATTTCTTAAGTCCTCTGAGCTTCTGCTTCTCATTTGAGAAATTGTAAAAAATAGAGTTGCTATGTTGATGAAATAAGATCCTGTAAGCAAACTGCATAGCATACTTAGATGTTAATAATGAAACAGCATTATTTAATGAATAATCAGTAAATATTGGGTTGGCCAATAAGTTCATTTGTTAAGATGTTACAGAAAACACCAGATGAACTTTTGGCCAATCCAGCAGTTAGCATGAAAATATTTAATACTTTTTTACCTTCTCATTGCCAACATGGCCACTTCTAGGAGCCCTTCCTGGATCCTCCTTCTCCATCACCATTTTATAACTCCTGTTTCCAATGTCTCCTTAGCTCATAATTCATTTACGGGACCACATCTGAGGCTTGGTAACACGTTGACTCGGAACTGTTCCCAAACTTTTGTCTGCTTTCTCTTCTTATCTCCGTTATCAGCATGTTGAGGGCAAGAGGCAGCCTCCTTGTTTTCTGGTCTCTTAATTAAGCCCTGTGTCCCGTTCTGTGCACAGTTCATAGGTTGTTCATTATATCTTAATGGATAAAAAAAGTGGCCATTGTTACGTATTTTTTAACTTAACAAATGGAGGAGGAATGAGATGCTAGTGTGGATCCACACTGAACTGTGCTGTGCTGTGCTTAGTCACTCAGTCGTGTCCGACTCTTTGCAACTCCACGGACTGTAGCCCGCCAGGCTCCTCTGTCCATGGAATTTTCCAGACAAGAATCCTGGAGTGGGTAGCCACTCCCTTCTCCAGGGGATCTTCCTGAACCCAGGAATCAAGCGCAAGGCTCCAACATTGCAGGTGGATTCTTTTACCAATCTGATCCACCAGGGAAGCCCTAAGAACTAAAAATAAGGTCAGAAACCAGCCTTTCTGGCATAGGATGGTGCCCTGATGAACTCAAAGGAAATGATTGCTTTGGGTGGGCCAAAAAGTTCATTCGGTTTTAAGTAAAAATAAAAAGACATATTTTTCATTTTCACCCAGAACTTTATTGAACAGCATATTCACTAACTGAAGAAACTCTTCTGGCCAACCCAATAGAAAGACAAATGAGCCATGTACTGAGAGCATTATCTTGTGGGTTCCTCACAATTAGGGACTTGGAGCAGGATCCAACAGAGCAAGAGGAAAAGAACAGCTAAGTAGTGGCTAAATCAGGTAAGTAGGGTAATCAGAAAGACAGAAGGGGAAAACTCTTTAAGAGGTGGTGTATGTGTGGGTACGTGGGTGTGTAGAGGCCAAGAAAAATTAAAATTAAGAAAATGCCACTAGCTTTCATGAGGAGACCACTGGAAACCTTCAAAGAGTGTGTCAAGCAACCTAAAGAGGCTAAATCCAAATTAAGAAGATTCAGAAAGAATCGGTGGTTGGGAAGCGAACATAGGTGGTGTAGACCAGTGGTTTGGGGGGAAGCAAGATTGGATACAAGATGCTAGAGATGGAAGACGCAGGAAAGATGTCAACGAAACAGAAACATTCTTGAATTTCCAATGACAACTGAAGACAAATCATTGAGAAGCTCAAATAAAACCACTCTCTAGTGGCATCTGTATATGCCTATTATTTTCAGCATAAGAAAATTGAGAAGTATAAGTGAATCTGATGGTTCTAATTTTCCATAGTACAGAGGTTCTTTCAAAGACTGAGACATGTATTTGCATGTATTGAAAATATTTTCAGACTAATTATGGTAAAATATTATTGTTGAAAGTTAATGTCTAAAAGTTTTCAATAATTACTGGCATTACCTATATTCAGGGCCAGGAAAAAAAAGAAGAAGATAAACAATTTTTTAATATTTATGTGTATTTATTTATTTGGCTGCACTGGGTCTTAGTTGTGGCATGGAGGATCGTAGCTGTGGCATGTGGGATCTAGTTCCCTGACCAGGGATCAAACCCAGGCCCCCTCCATTTGGGAGCCGGCAGTCTTAGCCACTGCACCACCAGGGAATTCCCGAAAGTAGACTTTATACAGAATGAACTCTCTGTTTTGTATCTGCATAGGTCCCTCAGGATGAATGGACAGGGTACACCCCTCGAGGTAAAGATGATGAAATCCCCTGCCGAAGAATGCGGAGCGGCAGCTACATCAAGGCCATGGGAGATGAAGACAGCGGTGACTCGGACACCAGCCCCAAGCCTTCTCCCAAAGTGGCTGCGCGCAGGGAAAGCTATCTCAAGGCGACTCAGCCATCCCTCACAGAACTCACCACTCTCAAGTAAGTGTTTCCAATACTCTGCTTCCGGCACCCCACTTTCTTGTTTTATCCCTTATGATCGGATTGCAGAACTTCTAGATTCTAGAGTAAGTGTGGCAAACAACATCCCACAGGTGGAGCGGCATGATATACTGAATAGCCTATTGGTGTTGACCTTGGGTCTGACATACATCCCAGTGCCTTCAAAGACATGGTATCCACGTGTGTTTTGCATAAAGCATAATCTGAACCGCCAACCTCCAAAAAGAGTTTACAACAATCCAGAATGGCTTCTAAAGAGAATTAGGAGTTCTCATCAATGAGGGTGTCTGTGTATTCCCACTCTTGGTTGTTTGTTTAGCCATCAAATCTGCAGGGCAATGCTTCCTTAAAACATTTGAATTTTTCAGATGACTGAGTGATAAAATAGTGTAGATCAGTGGTCCCTAGTGGTTTATCTGTATTGTTTAAAGTCAATGCTGAGTTCCTTCTGAGGCCACTAGGAGAATCAAATGACAGATACTGAAAACACTTGGTAAACTGTTGTACACAATTTATCTTGTAAAAAAACAAAAAGGCTTGAAAACAAATGAATATATTCTTAGTGATCAGGATGGATGATCAAATATAATTCCTATTCATTGGTTCCTTTGGGCTCACAGATAAGTTTGAAGCATGTGAAGCAGTCACCACGACCGTTGACGAGAACACTTCTCCGGTTCTAAAGGGAATAGTTAGTGCTGGTTTGTTACAGCCATTCCCCTCCTCCCTATAGAACTAGAAAGAACGGGATTCCCCAGATGAACAGAGGGAAATACGTTCATGTTCAGAGTGGATGACAGTATGAAGCATGGCTGCACTGATATTTTTAACCCGCTAATATGTACCTGCCAGACCGAGTTCCCAGCCTCCAGGTGGGCTAGCGATGCTCGGCGGAATTCAGAAGGAACAGGAAGCTTTCAGAGAACCATTGCTTCAGAGGCAAGGCTTGAAGGGGGAGGGTGAAGAGTCTGAGCCAGCATAGATGCAGCCAGAGGCGGGGGAGCAGGTGTGAGATGACAATTCAACTCAACGACTACAGGTAAAGCTACTCCAGGAAGCTACTGATCAAGGCACTGTAGCATATAGGGACTGTGTAATGGTGAGGTAGCACTGCTTGCATCTCCTTGGGATTGTGACAAGGGCTTCACAGTCATCTTTATTTTATATTTGGTCATGCCGCACGGCATGTGGGATCTTAATTTCCAAACCAGGAATGGAACCTGTGCCTCCAGTAGAGCATGCCCAGAGCTTAAGCACCACCAGGGAGGGCCCCACAGTCATGTTTAGCTAACATTTGAACCCCCTTGGACGTGGTGTACAGAGAAAATAGGAAAGTGTGTGAGAAGGTTGTGACGACCTTAAGAAAGGTTTCAACAGAGTGCTGCCAGAGTTCTTGGGAAGAAGAAATAACAGCCAACAGGGAGAGGTTAAATCTTGAGAAGACTGAAAATAATGGAAACTTTCTTCTACTCTTCTCCACCATTAGATTGCAAGTTCTATCCTACTAGAAACCCTGACTGCTGATCTATCCCAATGCTTAGCACATAGTAAGTAGCCAGCAATCACCATAATGATGGAATAACTAATGAATATGAATGGGCTCCCCAGGTGGCGCTAGTGTTAGAGAATCCAGTGCCAACGCAGGAGACAGACGAAACACGAATTTGATCAGTGGGTCGGGAAGATCCCTGGAGTAGGAAATGGCACCCGACTGCAGTATGCTTGCCTGGAAAATTCCATGGACAGAGGAGCCTACAGTCCACGGGGCCACAATGAGTTGGACATGACTGAACAACATACACACACACACACACACACACACACACACACACAGAGCTAGTGAAAGGGGCACTGATCATTGCAAGGCACTGTTCTAAGCATACACTGTCTTTTCCAATCTTCACAGTTAATCTTGAGATAGGATATATAGTCATCCATGTAAAACTGACAACAAAATTGAGACACAGAACAGTTAAATAACTTTCCCATAGTAGCCCTTCTAGAAGCGACAGAGCTGTGGTTTGAACCCAGATCATCTCACCTCAGAGCCTGTGCTCTTGAGCAACATGCTGTCGTAAGTCTTTTTTGAATGAACAGATGCAAAAGGAGATGGCATTCCTGGGGTATATCGTGGGGAATGGCTTCAAGGTACCATTATTTTTACTGTTCACCATGTATACCCAGCTCTCCTTTTCTGGGCACGTGGCAATGTTGCACTTCTCTGCCTCTTTAAAATCAGTGTGGTCATGTACGTGGCTTTAGCGATGAAATCTGAACAGAAGTGTTGTGTATCACTTCCAGGAAGTGCGGCCCTACTCCCTGGGTCCACTTTTCTGATTCGAGGACCCTTCTGTCTTTCTGGGTATCTGAGTGAATGCAATGAACAGAGCCTCCTGCCAGTTCATGATATGGGCAAAAGAAACATGTCCAAGAAATGAAGTTGTGAGCAAGAAATAAACTTGTGTGATTTGCGATTGTTTATCAACAGAGCCAAACTTGGCCTATCCGAACTTATACGTAAATTGGTACTAGGAATGGGGTACTCACGTAACAACAAAATAAACTAAAACATATGCCTGATTATAGGATTTGGTAGCAAGAAGCAAGGTAATTATCAGAGGCTGGTACATACTGATCCATGTTATGCAGTGGTGAGTCATTTGGTAAATTGTTGTCTAGAACATGGAAGGTAGATGAGGTAACAAATGAACTCTAGGGGAAGTAGTTGCAAACCGTATTGTTAACAGAATGTGTCAGTTGCTCTTGGCAGCCTTCAACACAGTGTTCCATGCTTTGAAATAGACTTGGAAAAGATTTGGTTACAATACAAGTAGTAATGAAAGGGAATAAGAAGAGTCGAGACATTTGCGGACTTGTGTGACTGGAAGAAGCAACTGATCTCAATCCAGTTTGTAAAAGGTAAATCTGAGAAAGCACTTGAATGAAGAAGATAGGACGAAAACTACCCCGTGTGGCAATGTTCAAATCAAGAACATGGCCCCAGACTTCCCTGGTGGTCGAGTGGTTAAGAATCCGCCTGCCAATGCAAGGGACATGGGTCCAGGAAGATTCCACATTCTCTGGGGCGACTAAGCCCCTGCATCACAACTACTGATCCTGAGTTCTTGAGCCCGTGCTCCACAAGAGAAGCCGCTGCAGTGGGAAGCCCACACACTGCATTTATTTAGAGAGTAACCCCCGTGAACCACAACTCGAGAAAGCCCAGCTGCTGTGACGAAGACCCAGTTCAACAAAAAGTAAATAAATAAATATTTTTTAAGTTAAAAATTAAAAAAAGGACATGACTCCCTTGCTTCATTATTCATGCTTTGAGTGGAATAGGATGATTTAGAATGAAGATACAATTAGGTAAATATTTTTAACTAGATTAAAATGCTTCAGAGAAGAGCAGTTGATAGGTTGGTAAGCTGAGAGTACACGCGATAGAGAGGCATGAAGGTAGGAAGGCAAACAAATAGGACAGCGATGGTCATTGCATCTCCAAGGGGTCTACAAGTACGATGCCTGCTAATGGAACTCACTGGAACCAGTAGGTAAGAAGTTGAGTGTGTGGCTTCCCTAGAAGTTCAGTGGTAAAGAATCCACCTGCCAGTTCAGGAGACAGAGTTTCTATCCCTGATACAGGAAGATCCCACATGCCACGGAGCAACTAAGCCTGTACACCACAGCTACTGAGCCTACCTGCCGCAACCACTGAAGCCTGCGCCCTGCACCAAGAGAAGCCGCCGCGATGAGAAGCCGCGCACCACAGCTAGAGAGTAGCCCCTGCCTGCAGCAACTAGGGGAAAAGAAGCCCACGCAGCAACAAAGACCCAGAACAGCCAAAAAATAAAATTTTTTAATTATTTTTTTAAAAAAGAAGTTGACTATGGTAATCTTGAGAGGACCTACTTCCCGAAGAATCACAATGAAAAGATACAGTAAAGAGAGACATTGTAAAATGTCTATTGGCTCTAAGGAGCCAATATTTCCTAATGTGTACTCTGGATACTTTGGATGTGGTCATACTGGACAACAGAAACAGAGGACTCTCCCATGGAGCTGAACAACATGGACAAGGACCAGGGAAGTTGTTCCAGGGAGCGGAACAAAGGCTCCACAAAGTGGAAACCAGGACTCACATCAGCCAGAAAGAAAGTCAAAGTCACTCCATCACGTCTGACTCTGCGACCCCATGGACTATACAGTCCCTGGAATTCTCTAGGCCAGAATACTCAAGTGGGTAGCCATTCCATTCTCCAGGGGATCTTCCCAACCCAAGGATCGAACCCAGGTCTCCCACATTGCAGACAGACTCTTTACCAGCTAAGCCACAAGGGAAGCCCAAGAATACTGGAGTGGGTAGCCTATCCCTTCTCCAGGTGATCTTCCCTACTCAAGAATCGAACCGGGGTGTCCTGTACTGAAGGCAGATTCTTTACCAACTGAGCTCTCAGGAAACATCAAACAATGCCTACTTAACTCTGAATCTCCTCGATCCTTTGGTCATTCGGTCCTTCCTCTCTTCACCCCAGGCCAAGCTTGAGTCAAGATGTTCTCAAGGCCCTTCCTCTTTCAGCTGCATGTCAGCCTTCTTGCACTTCCAGGTCAGAACTCACTTCGCTGCAGCCTCTGACATCTCCCTCAATCTGCATTCTCCCAGTGTGCTTTGAGTGGCTCCTTTTCCCGGGCACCCAGTTGGATTTCCTTTTCTCCTCGATTGGGACCCACTGTCATATCTTTTGCTCACCTCAGCAGTCTTGGTGAGTCCGTTATTCCAATCAGCTCTTTATTCTTTCTGCTTTCAACTCTGGGCCTCACATCTTCGCTCTGACAGCTAGTTGATGTGTAACCATGGACGAGTTATTGAATCTTCCTAAGACAGAGATTCCTCATTTGTAAAATGGGGAAAGCCTCATGTATAGAGTTACAGTGATAAAACAAAGCTAATGTGAGCCCTGAGTACTCGATCAGGCACTTAGAACCTAATTAAAACTGAAATCTCTCTCCTGTGTTTTACACTTTCCATTCCTTCTCTCTAAAAAGCATCTAAATTCCTTTTCATTCCTTCAGCTCCCTCAAGATACATAGTTCCTTCCTCTCCGAGGCTGTGATCATTGCAGGGACAGTGCAGGATCCAAACTGCCCTTTCTGAAGAGCAATTCTATAGCAAGAGATAAGGACAGGGTACAGACTGCAAGAGTCACACGCCCACCTCATCTGGAGGAGGGTATTCACCCCCCAAATACAAACCTATTTTTTTTTAAGCTGGGCGTGATGACAGAGGCTAAATATAATAGGCAATTTCTTGTACTGGTTTTGTCTATATTTTTAGATGCTCATTGATGTTTATTGTAGCAGTATTGTAATAATGAAAAGTTGGAAACAACTTAAATACATACCAGCAGGGGAAGGGATAAATAACAGTGGCAGATTCATAAAATGCATTATCAAATGGTGCCAGAGGTGGTGCTGGTGGTAAAGAGCCTGCCTGCCAGTGCAGGAGATAGAAGAGACCTGGGTTTGATCCCTGGGTTGGGAAGATCCCCTGGAGAAGGAAATGGCAAGCCTCTCCAGTATTCTTGCCTGGGAAATCCCATGGACAGAGGAGCCTGGAGAGCTTACAGTCCATAGGATCACAAAGAGTCAGACACAACTGAAGCAACTTAGCATGCACGTACACCAACATGGGTAAATGCCAAATGCAGAATGAAAGACATACACTTTTTAAAAGTTAAAAGCACACAGAATAATGCTAGGTACTATTTGTCTTTTAACCGAGCTTTTTTTTTTGTCCTTGAAGAAGGTTGGAAAGTATTTAAATAATTTGTCTATGAGTAAATGAATGAGTTTCTCTGTTTTAAACTTTTTCCACTTCTTACTTTTTAGGGAGTTGCAGGTAGTTGATAGGATAGAAGACAAAAGAAGACGGTGTCACGGTCAGGGAGAGGTGGGAAAGTATCCTGAGTTTGTCGATGAGGATGTAAACCCACAAGTTTGTAGCCTTAGGTGATACTAGGCTGTTCACCCTCCCATTGGGAGGAGCATGTGCTATTACATGTTAGTTACTGCGGGACTGGAGAGGGATGTCAAAGCATTTGGGCAAAACAGACAGCGAAGGAAAACAGAGGCATTTCCCTCCACTTAGGACTAAGAAGGGAAGATGTACATGGCTGTGTTCTTCAATATGGTTCACATCCATAGGTTAAAAAAAAATCGCCCTGCTCCCCTCTTCATGGCCTGTGGCCCTCCTTTTTCTGGGAAGAGGAGGAACACGAGGAGCTGCAGGTGGGCGGGACAGCGTGTGGAATGTGAAGACACAGCTGAGGACACAGTCTGGCCAGAGCAGGGAAAGAGAGAAAGGAAACTTCTACCAAAGAGAAGCAAAACAAGAGGCTCCAGCGAGAGGCTACAGTCTGGGGCTCCTGATGCAGAAGGGACTCATTTTAAGTCCCCAGAATTAAAGCTGTAGGAGAACAACCCCGTTTGTCTCCTCTCATATTATTTTGTTTCCCAACACGACCTTCTTTTTGTCTTTAAACCGTGAGCTGCTGGTGCTTTGTGCTTCATCATAACCATACATGTACATTAGCGCTGAAAGTTTCCTCAAGACCGAGGAGACGAGGGACAGCACCTTGTGCGACGGCCAGTCACTGAGAAGTGTGGCTGAGGCTCTGTGGAGGGGGATTCGCAGCCCCAGAACCGTGTACTCATCTGGAGGGGAGCTGGGATCCATTGGCTCCACCTCTTGCAATGCAAGGTCAGAAAGATCCCCTGGAGAAGGGACTGCAATCCATTCCGGTATTCTTGCCTGGAGAATTCTATGAACAGAAGAACCTGGTGGGCTACAGTCCGTGGGGTCGTGAAGAGTCGGACACGACTGAGCAACTAACACTACACAACTGGGATCCATTAATGCTGGGATCCACTGATGCTGTTTGCAAGGGCCTGGGGTGGGTCTGAGAGGGAGCCATCTAAGTGGACCCTCCAAGGTAAGAGCACAGGACTCTCATTTAATTCGGGGGTGGGGGTGGGGATGGGGCTCAGAGACATCAAACCATTGCCAAAAGCCACAGAGCTATTTTTTTTTAAGTTTCAGGATTGGAAAAAGAATTATGATTTCAAGGATTAATCATCCTGAAAATGAAAACTTATCTGCCCTCAAGGCATTTAGGATTGAAAATAAATCTTCCTGAAGTCTTCTGTTACTTTATCAATATTGCAGGAAGCTCTGGCAGGTCCTTTCCTGAGCCAGGCAAGCACAGACACCTGAGGCCTTTCTCACTGATTTTGGAAGAGTTTCAAAGTCTATAATATTAGAGACTGATTGTTTTTCCAGGAGAAAATTTTTCTTAGTGCTTGGATGAAGGGATAAAGAACTACGAAGAGATTTTAAAGTGTTATTTGCTGAGGATTAATGGACATTAATTTGAATTTAACTTGAGAATCTTCTAAATGACAGCTCACTTACTATCACTTACTTTTTTTAATGTTCTTACAGTCTATTGAATAAAAGTCCAAGTTGGGATTTGGACATGGCTTTGACTAATCATGGAGCAGACAGTTGTCTCCTTTCCAGAATAAATAGCATATGCTGGCCAATCCAAGTAAAAGACTTAAATCCTTCATCAGAGCCAAGCTGAGGTGACCTGCTTTGAGGGAACTCAGGCCTCCAAACCTCTGTCCTCCTTGCCTGAGAATTTACTCTTAAACATTCAGAATACCTTTTCAAAAATACTAATGTTCTTGGGTGATATGTCATTTCAAATCATTGTTAGTTAATAATGAAGAACATTGTAGCATCAACACATACACGCTGCCATGTGTGAAACAGATAGCTAGTGGGAAATTGCTGTAAAACACAGGGAGCCTGGCCTGGTGCTCTGGGGTGACCTAGAGGGGTGGGGTAGGGGAGTGGACGGAGGCACAAGAGGGAGGTGACAATGTATAACTATGCCTGCTGTATACTGCCATACTGCAGAAACCAACACAATATTGTAAGGCAATTTTCCTCCAATTAAAAAATAAATTTAAAAAAAATAGTGAAGAAAGAAGGAAAATCCAGCAGCGAGGGGAAGGGATTTTTTCACGATCTGTGGGAGAAGAGAAGGGAGTGAGAGAGGTGATGGTCCCCAGAGTGTAGCAATGAAACTAAAGAGTAATGAGAGCTGCTTCTCCAGGAGCTTTGCAGCCTGAAGATGAAGCTCACTGTCTCAAGACTCCTTCTGACTCCAGAACATTCCACTGACCTTAGGCCTTACCTATCGGAAGACACAATCACTGACATTAAGTAGCTGATGAAAACCAGCCTCAGAAATAAGCCCTCAAGATGGCTTTGGAAAACAGAAAATGGAAAGGAAGAAAGAAAAACTATGTGCAAGAGTGTGGGAGTGCCTCCTCGCCAACATTCCTGAGAGAAGATGGGAGTTGAAAACCTCAAACAAAATGTTTGCCCCATCTCACTTGGCTAATTTTAGTTATCTTGGTTCATGGCTATGATTCATCCCTAAAGCTGTGAATTGCTGGGGAGGAAGGAGGGGGAAAAAAATGGACTTAAATGTCAAAGAAGTAGGAACAAAAATATAGTTTTCTTTTTTGGGGAACTAGAATTCCAGGATAGGGGGATCTTTTTTTCTCATGAGGGATGGAATGCTTCAAACTTCTAGAAAATAATGAGCTCCAGTCAAAACATCATCAAGAAATAAGAGAGTAGATTATGGGTTATATCATGTAGGAATTTTTGCTTTCCTAGTGTACTCCCCTCTTATTCCTTGTGTGCCTCTTTAAATCCCATTAAACTAGACACCACTAAGAATCCCATGTAGCTGAGTATGATGGAAGCTTAAGACATGGACTGTAACAAGAAATGGAGCTCCAGGAGCAGACGAGGGAGGGATAATGGAGACAAACAGACTCTGAGAAATAAGTCTGGGGGATGCTGTGGTAGCACAAAGAAGCAGCTCCAATACTTTGGCCACTTAATGCGAAGAGCCGACTCACTGGAAAAGATGAAGGCAAAAGGAGAAGGGAGCAGCAGAGGATGAGATGGTTAGACAGCATCACCGACTCAGTGGATATGAGTCTGAGCAAACTCTGGGAGATGGTGGAAGACAGAGGAGCCTGGTGTGCTGCAGTCCGTGGGGTGGCAAAATGTTGGGCACGACTTAGTGACTGAACAACAACAAAAAATGTCGGTGAACTGTTGTCTTGCCTGTTGAAGAATAGAGGGCGACAGAGATGGTTGCTCAAACTCCATCCTTGGAAGAGAAAGACATTTTTCAGTGTAGTGGGTATCCCCTAGTAAATTGGGTACCCTGTGGAATCTTCATAGGTTTGGAGGAAGAGGAGAGCAGTAACTGGTCTGATGCTCAGGTACCCTATCTTTCTACCGTCAGTTTAGCCACTATTCCTGTGTTCACCTCTCTCTGCTCTTAAGACTTCTGAGCAGTAAAAAAAAAAAAAAAAGAAAGAAAGAAAATACATAGGATGAATTGAGAGAGTCGCATGACATATATACACGACCATATGTAAAATACATAGCTGGTGGGAAGCTGCTGTATAGTGCAGGAAGCTCAGCTCCACGCTCTGTGATGACCTAGAGGGGTGGGATGGGGAGGTGGACGAAGGTTCAAGAGGGTGGAGATATATGTATACATCAGCTGATTCATGCTGCTGTACAACAGAAACCAACACAACATTGTAAAACAATTATCTTCCAGGTAAAAATAAATTCGGGAGGAGAATGGATACATGTGTATGCGCGGCTGAGTCCCTTCGCTGTTCACCTGGAACTGTCACAACATTGTTTATCAGCTATGCATGGGTGGGCAGTCGCTTGCCCATGGGTGGGCAAGAACACAGTAGTGAGCTAAGAGTTTAAAAGTAATTTTAATAAACGTGAAGGCTTAGGATCTCAAAACTCTTTGAGATGAATGCTCAGTCGCTTCTGTTGTGTCTGACTCTTTGCAACCCCAGGCTTCCCTGTCCTTCACTATTTCCCGGGGCTTGTTCAAACTCATGTCCGTTGAGTTGGTGATGCTATCCAACCATCTCATCCTCTGTCACCCGCTTCTCCTCCTGCCCTCAGTCTTTCCCAGCATCAGGGTCTTTTCCAATGAGTCAGCTCTTTGCATCAGGTGACCAAAGTATTGGAGCTTCAGCTTCAGCATTAGTCCTTCCAATGAATATTCACGGGTGATTTCTTTTAGGATTGACTGGTTAAATAAAAATACCAAAAATCAAAAGTCCACCAGGAGATGAGTGGGTCATTTCCCTTTTATTGCTATTTTCTATTGTTTATTGTGATGATACCCTAGACCACAACAAATGCCATGCCTACACACCTCTCCTCTCTGCCTAGGAATGATAGAAAGGTTTCCTTCTTTATTACAGTGTTACAGAAAGAACACTTGGGACTTCCCTGGCGGTCCAGTGGCTAAGACTTCACTCTCCCAATGCAGGGAGCCCGGGTTTGATCCCTGGTCAGGGAACTAGATCCCACACGTGGCAACTAAAGATCCTGCATGCCACAATGAAAATCAAACATCCCTCACATCACAGTGTAGACCCAGTGCAGCCAAATAAATAAATATTTTTTTAATACTTGTAAAAATTCTAATAGCATCAAAGTGTGCTTGAATAGTATGTAGAAGTCTTCCTCCCCTCTCCAATACCTGTTTTACCCCTCATTAGAGACAAGAATTGTAACCATTTCTTGTGTATCCTTACAGAAATGTTCTATGCATATCTTACACCCCCATCTACATTTTCTTTATGCATGCTATTCTACAATTTGTTTTCAATCAAAATTCTTAAATATCATTCTACATAAATGCACGTAGATTAACTTTTCTCTAAAAATTCTTAACAACTGCAAAGTATCCCATTGTATATGTGAACAATAATTTAGGTAACCTCTTCCCTCTTTGATGGAGAGTATTCTTTATGCAAAGCTATAGAAGGTAAAAAGGACTTGCTATAAGAAAAGAGCTATTTCTCTTGGTTAAGAGATTCTAAATCGTGGGCAAGAACACAGTAATGAGCTAAGAGTTTAAAAGTAATTTTAATAAATGTGAAGGCTTAGGATCTCAAAGCTCTTGATCATTTGAAGAGAATGAAAAGGAAGCAAAAAGCATGATATAAAGTGAAATATGTCTCCCCAGCCACCAAAATCAAAAGCTATAATCGTAAAGTCTTCCGTCTCAATTCCTGCAAGCAGGACTGGGTTCTAAGACAATGCCATGCAGGGGCTGAAAACAAACAACCTACTACCGGAAAAACAATCCACTGGTCATTGTACAAAGAAGTGGATTTTTCGGTTTGGGGTTTTTAACTGACAGTCGTTGTGATCTTTTGATCAACAGCTAGAAATTTCCAGCTTCTTCTCATTTTTGAATATACTGAGATTCCCTGAACTGCTTAGTTCAGTTCAGTCGCTTAGTCATGTCCAACTCTTTGCGACCCCATGAACCGCAGCACGCCAGGCCTCCCTGTCCATCACCAACTCCCGGAGTCCGCCCAAACCCATGTCCATCGAGTCAACGATGCCATCCAACCATCTCATTCTCTGTCGTCCCCTTCTCCTCCTGCCCTCAATCTTTCCCAGCATCGGGGTCTTTTCAGATGAGTCAGCTCTTCACATCAGGTGGCCAAAGTATTGCACTTTCAGCTCCAACGTCAGTCCCTTCCAATGAACACCCAGGACTGATCTCCTTTAGGATGGACTGCTTAGAGAATAGGTTAAGATCCTCCCACTCCTCTGGCCGTGCTGCTGCTGCTGCTGCCATCTTACATGGAGGAAATTCTTAGTATTAGCAGGAGGGAGAATTAATCTTTAGGGAAAAAAATCTTAGGTTGTTTTGTCTTGTTTTCCCAAAATAAGGTAAATGTATTAAGTTCCTGTGCTATTTAACCCCCTGGACTTTCCCTGAGTTTGGTTAAGTAGTTGCACACAGCAACCACCCACACTGGAAGAAGCTGAGCTGAGCAGTGTGGAAAACAGCGTGGTGAGCCTCTTGCCTTCTCTCATCCCTTCCTGTGTTCTGGAGGTGACTGCATTAAATCTAAACTTCGTCAGAAGGAGTATTATGACTGTGGGAAACCGTTCTCACGTGCAGTGGTTATGAGAGTTATTTCATGTTTATGCAGCTTTCACATTTGTAAAAGTTTGCCATCATACCTCTGTGATCTTTAAACAGCCCCCCTTTCTCTACAAGAAAATCTGCTTCACCTGTTACAGGTCACGAGCAGAACTGGAGCTCAGGGCAGGTCTCCTTACTCTTCAGCCAGAATGTTCTTCAAAATACTAATTGCCAGTGCAGAATGGGTAAAGGACACAATTTCTTTTTAACTAAGATGTCTTAAAATTTTATTTTATTGAAGTATAGTTGATTTATAATGCTGTGTTAATTTCTGCTGTATAGCAGAAAGATTTGGTTATACATATATGTTTTTTCATATTCTTTTCCATTATGGTTTAATCCCAGGGTATTGAATATTGTTCCTTGTCCTGTAGATAGGACCTTGCCATTTATCTCTTCTATATATAACAGTTGGCATCTGCTAATTCCAGACTCCCAATCCATCCCTCTTGTGGCCCCCTAGGCAAGCACAAGTCTGTTCTTTATATCTGTGAGTCTGTTTCTCTTTTGTAAATCAGTTCATTTGGGTCATATTTTAGATTCCACATATAAGTGATATATGGTATTTGTCTTTCTCTTTCTGACTTACTTCGCTTAGTATGGTCATCTCAGTCCATCCATGTTGCTGCAAATGGCATCATTCCAGTCTTTTTTATGGCTGAGTAATATTTCAGTGCGTGTGCGTGTGTGTGTTTGTGTGTGTTAGTCACTCAGTTGTGTCTGACACTTTGAGACCCCATGAACTGTAGCCAGCCAGGATCCTCTGTCCATGGAATTCTCCAGGCAAGAATACTGAAGTGGGTTGCCATTTCCTTCTCCAGGGGATCTTCCCAACCCAGAGATTAAACCCACATCTCTTGCATTGCAGGCAGATTCTTTCCGTTTGAGCCACACACACAAATACCCCTCGGCCCCGTATATATATATATGTGTGTGTGTGTATACACACACACACACACACACACACATACATGCCACATCTTCTTTATCCATTCATCTGTCGACAGACATTTAGATTGTTTCCGTGTCTTGGCTACTGAGTCTAGAGTCTTGAATCTATAGAGTTCTAAGTGCTATGCCTGTCTTGCTGCTGCTGCTAAGTCGCTTCAGTCGTGTCCGACTCTGTGCAACCCCATAGACGGCAGCCCACCAGGCTCCCCTGTCACTGGGATTCTCCAGGCAAGAACACTGGAGTGGGTTGCCATTTCCTTCTCCAGTGCATGAAAGTGAAAAGTGAAAGTGAAGTCGCTCAGTCATGTCCGACTCTTCTCGAACCCATGGACTGCAGCCTACCAGGCTCCTCCATCCATGGGATTTTCCAGGCAAGAGTACTGGAGTGGGGTGCCACTGCCTTCTCCGGTGCCTGTCCTAATCACAAATAAATTTCTCTGTCTACACTGGAACCCAGGACAGATGCACACAGGACAGTGGGCAGCCTGAGGTTTCTGAGAAAAACCACCCAGTGGAAGGTGTTGATTCTCATTTCCTAATCATGTTCACCCGTATCAAGTGATGCTATCTCCTCTCTCTCTCTGATGAACCAAGACCTATAGCTTTGCTGACTCCACTTCTCAGCCTTTTAGCTTTGCTGAATCTCTCATACAATAAGAGGATAATCAGTTTTGTTGTGGGTTTTGGGTGCTGTGGACAAGGAGAACATTTGTGTTTCATGTGAATGGTTTCCACTCAACAAGCCATGCAACTCTATGAAAACTGGTAAGAATAATAGAAAAAACATTTTTAATGAGTATCTAGCTTAGCCCCCAATAAGACAAGCCCTTTGTCTATTGCAAGGGATCTGGGGACCTCTTCCTGACTTCTCATGACTTCCAGAGACCCTGTTGTTATGAAACTCAGTAGGAGGCTCTGTGATCCTCCCGATCCTGGTCAGTTACAGATGTCCAGGGCATCAGGGTCAGGCCAATCTGAAAATAAGTGGCCAACTCATTTTCCCAATGAGGAAACTTACTTTCTTCCATAACAATAAGTAAGCTTTCACTGGATTGTTCTATGATCTCTAAAATATTCTGTCTCCTTTAAAATACCTATTCCACTGCACGGGGATGCATATACGGGGCATCACAGTGGGAGATGAGGAGACAACAGCTTGCAGAAGTCAGCTGTCGGGGGAGAGGAAACCGGTGACGCACTTTGTCTCCACCATATGTTAATCAAATTAGCCAGATCCTGTGTTCGGAGAACTGGCAGAGCTCCGTCTGCTGCTGGATGGCTTGGACAATGGCTCACAGCCACACAGCCCCCTTGATAATTAGTGGAGTCCCTGCCAGCTTCTGCATTCTACCCTGTAGGAGGCAGCTGGCCAAGCCAAGCCTTTGTGGCAGTGTGTGATCCCACTGGTGCTTCAACCCTATTGTATTGTGTCAGCCTTTCCTGTCCCCCCCACACCCCACCCCAAAATCCCCAAGTGGGAGCAGCTCGCTCCACAGAGAGGAACCTTCTGTGTTCAGCATAATGTAAGGGCCAAACAGGGACGCTAGGTTGGTTATTCCTGGGTCCTCCTCAGGCATCACTTCCCATTGCCGCAGTCAGGTTCAACTAGGAATTAGGAGCAAGTAATATAGAGGCAGGGAAGGCAATGGCACCCCACTCCAGTACTCTTACCTGGAAAATCCCATGGATGGAGGAGCCTGGTAGGCTGCAGTCCATGGGTTCATGAAGAGTCAGACACGACTAAGCGACTTCACTTTCACTTTTCACTTTCACGCATTGGAGAAGGAAATGGCAACCCACTCCAGTGTTCTTGCCTAGAGAATCCCAGGAACGGGGGAGCCTGGTGGGCTGCTGTCTATGGGGTCACACAGAGTCGGACACGACTGAAGCAACTTAGCAGCAGCAGCAACACAGAAGATTCTGAAGTCAGAAAAAGAAAAAAAAAATGAACGGGTGCCTCTAATTGAGATGCACTTCAGATGTGTATCACAGTAATGCATGTTGGTGATTACAGAGTCTTATTTATATATCAGGTCCCAGCTGACTAGTTTCCTGACTTATTGCCGGGCCACGTTGTCATGGTTAAGGAAGGACTAAAGAAGGAGGTGCCTCCAGATGGAGGTGTAAGGGCAGGCGGTACTAACAGACCACCTGGGACCAGAACAGCTACGCCTCACCCTTCAGAGGAGAAAGGGGGAGATGTGTACAGTTAGACACGGAATGTGGACATGCGAGTGACAGCCTTGCCTGTTCAGTCATGCGTCTATTCAACAGGTGCTTAGCACTCGCTGTGTACAGAGCATCTGTCCTAGCAATACCACAGGGAGCAAGACGGACAGCAGTCCCCGCTCCACCTTGTGGAGAGCTTGCAGTCCAGCAGAGGAGACAGAAGGAGCGGGATGGGCAAATGAAGAATAGAGTGTGTCAGATTTGGACCAAGTGTCAGGAGGAGACCCCTGGCCCTCAGATGGAGATCAAGTGCTGGGAAGGAAAAGGTTAAGCAGGAGAAGGGGTCCATGGGCGAAGGCCTGAAGAAGGTGCAGGTGGGAGGCCTGCAGTGGTCAGAGGGGAGAGACTTCAGGTAGGGAACCGGAAGTGCAAAGTCCCTGAGGTCGCCTGGTCTGTCTGACGCCCAGCCTGAGGGCCTGTGTGGCGCAGCAGAGTGGGTGAGGGGAGAGCAGTGGAGGCAGGGTCCTGGAGGGAGCGGAGGCAGAGTGGGCCTGGGCCTGTGGGCTGTGTGAGGACTCTGGACTGAAAATATTAGAAAACTTTCAGGTAAAGAAGTAGCATTTTAAGAGAATTGGTCAGACTGGGTTTGGGGGTAGAAATTAAAAGGGGAACAGGATGGAGTCAGGAAGGATGCGATGCCAGTGTATCTGGGCAGCGGCTGTGCGGCCTGGTCGGGAGGCAGTGCTGGGGTGGCGGCTGAGCCCGGGGGCGTGTGAAGCATCAGATGTGGTTTGTGAAGGGAGAGGCTAGGCAAGGGTTTGGGCTGGAGAAGGACCGGGGGGTACTGTGAGAGGAGCAGTTTTGAGGAGAAAGGACAGAGGTCCTTTCTGCCTCTTTAAGTGTACAAAAACAGTCAGAAATCCAAAAAGAAGTTTCCTGGGGCCTCCTTGCTAAATGCCTTGTACCTTCACTGTGACTTGGGCGGAGGGAGGAGGGAGTCTAATAATTGCTCTCCTGTTGAGAGTTCTGAATGTTTAGGCTCATTTCTTTCATATCAGGCAGATTTTAAACATTTTTTATTAGGCCAAGGATTGATTCTTTAAGTACTTTTTAAAGATCTTTTTGGTGTGGACCATTTTTTAAATCTTTATTGAATTTGTTACAGTATTGCCTCTGGTTTATGTTTTTTGGTTTTTTGACTGAGAGGTATGTAGGATCTTAGCTCTGTGACCAGGGATTGAACCCGCCACCCCTGCAGTGGAAGGCGAAGTCTTAACCATTGGACTTAGGGACCAGGGAAGTCTCTTAAGTATCTACTTACTTATTTAGGTCACATGCCCTTTTGAAGAGCCAATGTAAGCTATGAACATGATCCCCAAACAGGACTCACACACACACACTATCTTTCTCACAGCCTCAGAAAATCCATGAGCCCCAAGCCCACATGAAGTATGTTCAGGCAAAGAGTTGGGGTGGTCCCCATAGGATGTTTCAGTGGTGTTTATTTCACAAAATTTCCCTTGTAACAAGAACAATACTGCAATCTTTAAAAATGTGAATTGGTAAATATTTAAGAAACAAGCAATTTGCAATAAGCATGTCCTCACAGAATTGATCCTCCTGCAAACTCAAGTCTGTGCATCACTGCTCCTTACTATCTTGCCAAGCATGGTCACCAGCCCAAGGTTAGCTTCTCTACAAGCCTGTCACTAACTCACCATTCCTGCCAGAGAGAACCTGTTCTGTTGGGGGCTGCTGGAAATTATAACTATTAAGTCAAAACCTCTTCTTCAGGTTCCAGGCCCCAGAACACATGGCCAGCATACAATTACCAAAATATCCAAGAATCCACCCATTTTTTGCCATAACCTGCTTGAGTGCAGGAGTGACCCAGGCTTGAACTTGAACCACAGACCAGAAGGGACCAGAAAAGTGATGAGTGGATGGTGTGAAGCCTAGGGTGGCTGGCCTATGAGTGGACCGTCCTTGTGCCAGGGCATCTTGCCATCCAGGTCATGATGTCTGTTCCAACCCAGCTCCCCAGAAATGGCACCATAGGGAGAGTCTCCATGCTCTTCCTCAAAGGAAAGGAGAAGATGGGGCAGAAGATGTGAGGCTGGGAAGAAGGCAGAGCAGATGCAAGGCAGGACATTACCAGGCAGGAAAACAAAGCTGGTTATTTGGATACATGGGATATCTCCGAGGAGACTGGGGGCTTCCCAGGTGGCACTAGTGGTAAAGAACCCGCTTGCTGATGCAGGAGACATAAGAGACCTGGCTTCAGTCCCTGGGTGGGGAAGATCTCCTGGAGGAGGAAATGGCAACCCACTCCAGTATTCTCGCCTGGAGAATCCCATGGACAGAGGAGCCTGGTGGGCCACAATCCACAGGGTCACAAAGAGTTGGACACGACTGAAGCAATTTGGCACACACTGGGGAGACCATATGGAAACACTGTATCCTGTCTGGAACATTCCATCAGAGAGCAAAAGGGCAAGCAGTTTCTCTTCCGGTTCCTCCTGGCTTCCTGTCTCTCCTTGGTCAAAAGTTACTCCCATGGGGTATTGACTGGGGGTTCCTTCAGTGACCCAATAAAGAAGCCTGAGGCTCCACAGACCCAGCAGCTTCCTGGGGGCTGAGGCTGAGGGGTCAGGCAGGACCGGAAGGGCCTGGCACGCATGTACACTGCACCCAGTACGTTATGTGGGCAGTTCCACCAACACAGGCTCCATCTGGACTGACACCAGTGCCTGAGGAACGCAGGCCGTGGGCTGAGGTGTGGCGAGGGCAGCTGCAGATGGTGGCCACACACGCTGTCAGGTCGGAGAATCACCTGGTTCCTTCCTGGTCTGCAGCAGGTGCTGACCCAGCAGGGGAAACACAGAGCTCAGCGTCCCACCTCCAGGGAGGACAGGTTGAGAGGAGGAAAGTGAGAGGTCAGGGTCTCCATCAGCGATATCAGCATGACGCAAAGCAGGATGTTCCATCACAACATCTGGAGTAGCCCCAGCTCCACGTAGGGCAGGAGGCCACTGCCGGGCAGACAAGTGAGGATCCAAGGGCCAGGCAGCCATGCGGCTGGGGCTCCTGGGATAAAATGCAGGTGGATACAGAGCGGGTTAGGTCAGGCCCCCCAATTTCTAGGATCTAGCGCCTGTGATCTGAGGCGGAGCTGATGTAATAATAAGAAAAACAAAGTGCACAATAAATTTAATGCACTTGAATCATCTTGAAACCATCCCCTCCCTCCTCCATCCATGGAAAAACTATTGTCCACAAAAACTGGTCCCTGGTGCCAAAACGTTGGGACCGCTGGGTTAGGGCTCAGGACAGCCAACTGTAGGTGAAGGATCCACCACGTAGAGGTGGAAGCAGAGGGGAGCTGACACATGACTTTGCCATTAAAAATGAAAGTCTGCCTATTTGCCTGTTTTAATTGTACTTCATTTCAGTTGCTTACCCTGAGCATCTGACTTTAAAATACTGAGATTGTTACACTTTTTAGTAGAATATATTTTAATTCACATACAGTATATGGGTATCTATGTATATTGTGTGGGCTCAGTTGTACCCAACTCTGCAACCCTGTAGCCCACCAGGTTCCTCTGTCCATAGGATTTTCTGGCAAGAATGCTGGAGTGGGTTGCCATTTCCTCCTCCAGGGGATCTTCCCGACTCAGGGATCGAACCCGTGTCTCCAGCATCTCCTACATTGCAGGTGGATTCTTTACTGCTGAGCCACAACTATGTGTAATACCATCTATACCACATAATGATGACTGTTGACATCTAAGTAAGTATTGTGCGTTTTTGCTCAATAAGCGCACACAGCTCTTTGCTTTAATAAACAGCATTATGCAACCCAGACTAGATTTGACAACGAGCCAGCTTTATGAATCCAGAGCCCATTGTTCTTAGGAGGCACTTTGAGTTTTCTGACCCCCACTGTAGTAACAAACATGTATGAAATTACAAGGGGGTGGGGGGAAAACACTGTGTTTTTACAGCTTTCCCATCTCTGCTGATTTCCGGTGAACACTGCCATGCTAAATTGAGCCACCTGTGATTAGTAATTGTCATCGTGCCTTGCAGTGTCGCTAGAAGACAGGGTGCCTGTCAAGCATCATGACAGTGTGCCTACTTTTCCCAGGGGCATCATTTCCTGTAGCCCGAGTAGCTGCCACCTCTTCCCCACCTGTTCCCAGAAACAGCATCCTGGTTGATAGGTCGTTATTGCCTCAGCCCAGAAGTCCTGCCCAGGGCACCCCATGGAGGTGAACCTGCACCAATTGATTCTGTCATTTCTAAGAGGCAGAAACCACCTCTGTGGGAACCTGGTGGGTCTTTTTGTTTTAATGAAGCAAAAGTAGCCTCCATGTTTGTGTGCGCCTGGCTGCAGAGTGACCGTGGTTTATCTCGGGCTGAACGCAAGTTCAGGACCCTCCTGGGGAATCATGGAAGTCTCCCAACCTCTTTGTAATGGATGCTGTCATCCCACCAAATACCCCTACAGAGACTCCTTCAGAGGGACCTGTGCCGCTTCCCAAAGTCAAACCCCGTAGTAGCCACAGCTCTAAAAGCCTCGAGCTCTCCCCTTCTCCTCAGATTCTGTCGTGGACACATCGTATCAGAAAGAAATGCAAGCAAGTACTCTTCCTTCAGTTAAATCTAGGGTCTGTTCCCTGCTTTTCTGGAATAAACTGGATACTGAAAATCACAATCCACCTCTACTTCCTTTAATCGCTAATCATAGTTTGTCATCCTTAGAGAAACAGTGTGTACAAGTAGAAATTACTTTTAGTATCTTATAGGTTTGAAATATGTTTGTAGAGTAGAAATAGCTCACTCTGTCTCCCCCTTTGCAGGCAGCGCAGACTAATAAGCTACCTTCCCAAAGTTGAGAGCTTAGAGAAACAAAGACTTAGGGAGACTCTGAAACTGTCCATACAAAGAAATGTTGGGTTGATTAACAAGTTCATTTGACCTAGCCTGGAGGGGGCTTTAGGGGAGAATGGGTACAGGCATGTATATAGCTGAACCCCTTTGCTGTCCATCTGAAACTATCACAACACTGTTAATCAGCTATATGCCAATATAAAATAAAAAGTTACCCTTTTTTAGTAGTTATGATAGATAACAGTGTGAAAGTGAAAGTGTTAGTCGCTAAGTCATGTCTGACTCTTTGTGACCCCATGGACTATAACCCACCAGGCTCCTCTGTCCATGAGTTCTCCAGGCAAGAATACTGGAGTGGGTTGCCATTTGCTTCTCCAAGGGATCTTCCCGATCCAGGGATTGAACCTGGATCTCCTGTATTGCAGGCGGATGAGCCAGCTCTTTACTGTTTGAGCCACCAGGGAAGCCTTAGTTAGGATATTAATGGACTTATAATTTTGTGTTCTGCTTTTTTCCACTTAAGCATTGATTTGTAGCCATCCATTTCTCCATGTGCTTATGTAGGCTTTATAGTTCTCCTTGGTAATGGCTACATTATATGACAAAAGTAATCCCAGAATAATAGTGAGGGGATTACCAAACCAGCCCTGGAAGGATTACACCTGATACACAGCACTGAGTGCCAGAGGAGCCTGCCAACATGTGATAACTTTGAAAACCTCTTTAACTCAAAGCCCAAATTTTCCCATTCGCCAAATAACCCTAATCATAGTTGTTTGTCATCCTCAGAGAAACAGTGTGTACAAGTAGAAATTACTTTTAGTATCTTATAGGTTTGAAATATGTTTGTAGACTAGAAATAACTCACTCTCCTTTGTCTCCCCCTTTGAAGGCAGAGCAGTACTCTTCCTAATAAACTACCTTCCCAAAGCAGTAAGCACTGAAAAAAGTAAGTGAGGAGGCCAGGCAGAAGCATTTTTGTTCCTTGGTTGTTTTGGAGTCACCTATTTGTAAATGAAATCATTTTGGAGTCACCTTTTGGTAAATGAAATCATTGAAAAACTTCTCGAGCCCATTTTCTTTGTTTTATACAACATGTGCATTGCTTAAAAGTAATTTACAAATGAAAATTGTACTAATCACCCATCCTGTCCATTAACTTAGCTTACTTTTGAGGTTCACTCAACAGGTTTGGTCTTTGCTCAGTGAGAACCTCATGCTCTCAGGTGTGATGGCAGATTGCCCAAATGCTGAGACTTTCCTATTAGAATCAAGGACTGTTAGAGTCTGAGGAGTCTCTGTTATCATCCAGCACATTTAGTCCAAACATTTGCTCACATTTCTCTAGTTTAAGGGTACACATACCACTGATGGGGCTTGTTGGGCTTCCCTGGTGGTTCAGTGGTAAAGAATCCACCTGCCAGTGCAGAAGATGCAGGTTCTATTCCTGGGTCAGGAAGATCCCTGGAGAAGGAAATGGCAACCCACTCCAGTATTCTTGCCTGGAGAATCCCATGGGCAGAGGAGCCTGGCAGGCTACAATCTATAGCGTCAAAAAGAGTCGGGAATGACTAAGCAACTAAACGACAACACAGCACCTTTTCCACTGGTGACAATTCTCTTCATTGAAAAGATACTTATTCATTGAACTCACATCTACTCCTTTGCTACTTTTACTCATTTATTCTCATTAGATATTTTAGCATAGCTGCACCAAAAAAAAAATTCTAAAATCTTTCAGAAAATGAGTTACTTCCAAGCTTGATTTTCTAGAAATTCAAGGTAAAGGAAACATTTCAGACATCAATAATACAGGCTCTCACTCTTCCCATAAAATCTATCAGACAAATATAAATAATAGAAATCCATTTTCCTACATCTGAGAATCCACATTGAGGTTTCTTCCTGAGATTTCTTCTGGGCTTCTTTCTATTACCTGTACTGGTAGCTCAACTGGCAAAGAATCTGCCTGCAATGCAGGAGACCCCGGTTCAATTTCTGGGTCGGGAAGATCCCCTGGAGAAGGGATAGGCTACCCACTCCAGTATTCTTAGGCTTCCCTGGTGGCTCAGATGGTAAAGAATCTGCCTGCCATGTGGGAGACTTGAGTTCTATTCCTGGGTTGGGAAGATCCTCTAGAGAAGGGCATGGCAACCCACTCCAGTATTTGTGCATAGAGAATCCCCATGGACAGAGGAGCCTGGTGGGCTACAGTCCATGGGGCCGCAAAGAGTCAGACACGACTGAGTGACGAAGCACAGCGCAGCACTTATCTCCTCTGACCCTAAATAGGGGACTATCTAGTCACCATCATAAAAGGCAAATGGAAGCATTTGGCCTAAAATAATGCATTGGAACCATGTGAGTCATTAATCTCTATGGAAAGTAGAAAAATGATTCCCCCACCCAAAAAATGAGCCTGTGCTAATCCCCAGAACCTATGCATATGTTACCTTCCATAGCAGAGAAACTTTGCAAGTGTGACTAAGGATCTTGAGAAGGAAATGTAGTCACAAGACATTCTGTCAAAGGGTAGGAGGGTCAGAGTCAGAGAAGGAGACGACGGCAGGTGCAAAGGACAGAGGAGGAGAGACAAGATGATGCTACACTTCTGGCTTTAAGGATGAAGGAAAGGGCCACAAGCCAAGGAACATGGGCTGCCTCTAGAGGGGAAAACACAAGGGAGCCTTTTTTTTTTTTTTTGGCTGCTCCAGGTCTCAGTTGTGACACACAGGATCTTTGATCTTCGTTACAGCATGCAGAATCTTTTTTTGTGGCATGTGGGATCTAGTTCCCCGAGCAGGGATCAAACCTGGGCCCCCTGCACTGGTAATGCGGAGTCCTAGCCACTGGCTCCTATTTTTCCCCCTGGAGCATCCATAGACAATTCAGCCCTGCTGACTCTGACGATGGCCAGTAAGACCCATTTTGGACTTCCTACCTCCAGAACTATAAGATAAATTTTTTAGATCACTTACATTTCATACAATTATGACTATGACTGGACATCAGTTTACACTGTTAGTGTCATTTTCTGATTTCCTCCACGATTTTTGTTCCTGTGTCCTCACTCCTGTCTTCTTTTGATTATTCTAGTAGCACTCGTATTTCATTTTAATTTTTCTGTTGGCTCTGTGACTGTCTCTTTGTATAGATCTTTGAATGGTTATTTTCAGGATTGTCTACTATATACTTAACTTTCGACATTCTACTTAGAGTTAATATTTCCCCCAATGATATAAGATCATCTTCTTTTTTCCCCCTTTTGTTATCATCCTCATTTTTATTAATTTTCACATATCAAAAATTCCATTAAATGATGGTCTACATTTGCTTTCCATAACAAATATATTTTAAAGAACTTGAAAGGTGAAAAATAGTCTCATTGGCCATGTATCTACCTTTTTGGTTGTTTTTCTTGAATTCTTCAGGTTCTGGTTTTCACTCTGGTATCATTATCTTTCCATCTGAGAACCTGCCTCTAGCATTGTTTTGTCATAAAGCAGATTACAGGGGTGGAAGTGTTAGTCACTAAGTCAGGTCTGACTCTTTTCAACCCGATGGACTGTAACCCGCCAGGCTCCTCTATCCATGGAATTCTCTAGGCAAGAGTACTAGAGTGGGTTGCCATGCCCTCCTCCAGGGGATCTTCCTGACCCAGGGATCAAACTCAGGTCTCCTGCATTGAAGGCAGATTCTTTACCATCTGAGCCACCAGGGAAGCCAGATTTCCTAGGGGTAGATTCTAAATCTGTGTGTTTTAAGCCACTTCAGTTCAGTTTAGTTCAGTCACTCAGTCGTGTCCGACTCTTTGCAACCCCATGGACTGTAGCAAGCCAGGCCTCTCTGTCCATCACCAAATCCCAGCATTTACTCAAACTCATGTCCATTGAGTCAGTGATGTCATCCAAGCATCTCATCCTCTGTCATCCCCTTCTCCTCCCATCTTCAATCTTTCCCAGCATCCGGGTCTTTTTAAATGAATCAGTTCTTTGAATCAGGTGGCCAAAGTATTGGAGTTTCAGCTTCAACATCAGTCCTTCCAAAGAATATTCAGGACTGATTTCCTTTAGTTGGACTAGTTGGATCTCCTTGCAGTCCAAGGGACTCTCAAGAGTTTTCTCCAACACCACAGTTCAAAAACACCAATTCTTTGGAGCTCAGCTTTCTTTATAGTCCAACTCTTACATCCATACATGACCACTGGAAAAACCATAGCCTTGACTAGATGGACCTTTGTTGGCAAAGTAATGTCTCCATTTTTTAATGTACTGTCTAGCTTGGTCATAACTTTTCTTCCAAGGAGTAAGCATCTTTTAATTTCATGGCTGCGGTCACCATCTGCAGTGATTTTGGAGCCCAGAAAAATAAGGTCTGACACTGTTTCTCCATCTATTTGCCATGAAGTGATGCGACCAGATGCCGTGATTTTCGTTTTCTGAATGCTGAACTTTAAGCCAACTTTTTCACTCTCCTCTTTCACTTTCATCAAGAGGCTTTTTAGGTCCTCTTCACTTTCTGCCATAAGGGTGGTGTCATCTGCATATCTGAGGTTATTGATATTTCTCCTGGCTATCGTGAGTCCAGCTTGTGTTTCATCCAGCCCAGCGTTTTTCATTACGTACTCTGCATATAAGTTAAATAAGCACGGAGACAGTATACAGCCTTGACGTACTCCTTTTCCTATTTGGAACCAGTCCTGTTCATGGAACCAGTTGTTCATGTCCTGTTCTAACTATTGCTTTCTGACCTGCATACAGATTTCTCAAGAGGCAGTTCAGGTGGTCTGGTATTCCCATCTCTTTCAGAATTTTCCACAGTTTCTTGTGATCCACACAGTCAAAGGCTTTGGCACAGTCAATAAAACAGATGTTTTTCTGGAACTCTCTTGCTTTTTTGATGATCCAGCAGATGTTGGAAATTTGATCTCTGGTTCCTCTGCCTTTTCTAAAACCAGCTTGAACATCTGGAAGTTCATGGTTCACGTATTGTTGAAGACTGGCTTGGAGAATTTTGAGTGTTACTTTACCAGCGTGTGAGATAAATGCAATTGTGCGGTAGTTTGAGCATTCTTTGACATTGCCTTTCTTTGGGATTGGAATGAAAACTGACCTTTTCCAGTCCTGTGGCCACTGCTGAGTTTTCCAAATTTGCTAACATATTGAGTGCAGCACTTTCACAGCATCATCTTTTAGGATTTGAAATAGCTCAACTGGAATTCTATCACCTCCACTAGCTTTGTTCACAGTGATGCTTCCTAAGGCCCACTTGACTTCACATTCCAGGATGTGTGGCTCTAAGTGAATGATCACACCATTGTGGTTATCTGGGTCATGAAGATGTTTTTTGTATAGTTCTTCTGTGTATTCTTGCCACCTCTACTTAATATCTTCTGCTTCTGTTAGGTGCACACCATTTCTGTCCTTTATCGAGCCCATCTTTGCATGAAATGTTCCCTCGGTATCTCTAATTTTCTTGAAGAGATCTCTAGTCTTTCCCATTCTATTGTTTTCCACTATTTCTTTGCACCGATCACTGAGGAAAGCTTTCTTATCTCCTCTTGCTTCTCTTCTTTTCACAGCTATTTGTAAGGACTCCTCAGACAGCCATTTTGCTTTTTTGCATTTCTTTTTCTTGGGGACGGTCTTGATCCCTATGCCCTGTACAATGTCATGAACCTCTGTCCATAGTTCATCAGGCGCTCTGTCTGTCAGATCTAGTCCCTTAAATCTATTTCTCACTTCCACTGTATAATTGTAAGGGATTTGATTTAGGTCATACCTGAATGGTCTAGTGGTTTTCCATACTTTCTTCAATTTAAGTCTGAATTTGGCAATAAGGAGTTCATGATCTGAGCCACAGTCAGCTCCTGGTCTTATTTTTGCTGACTATAGAGCTTCTCCATCTTTGGCTGCAAAGACTATAATCAGTCTGATTTCAGTGTTGACCATCTGATGATACCCACGTGTAGAATCTTCTCTTGTGTTGTTGGAAGAGGGTGTTTGCTATGACCAGTGCATTCTCTTGGCAAAACTCTATTAGCCTTTGCCCTGCTTCATTCTGTACTCCAAGGCCAAATTTGCCTGTTACTCCAGATGTTTCTGAACTTTCTACTTTTGCATTCCAGTCCCCTGTAATGAAAAGGACATCTTTTTTGGGTGTTAGTTCTAGACGGTCTTGGAGGTCTTCATAGAACTGTTCAACTTCAGCTTCTTCAGCATTACTGGTCAGGGCATAGACTTGGATTACCATGATATTGAATGGTTTGCCTTGGAAACGAACAGAGATCATTCTGTCATTTGTGAGACTGCATCCAAGTACTGCATTTTGGACTCCTTTGTTTACTATGATGGCTACTTTGTTTCTTCTAAGGGATTGTTGCCCACAGTAGTAGATATAATGGTCATCTGAGTTAAATTCACCCATTTCAGTCCATTTTAGTTCGCTGATTCCTAAAATGTTGACATTCACTCTTGCCATCTCCCGTTTGACCGCTTCCAATTTGCCTTGATTCATGGACCTAACGTTCCAGGTCCTATGCAATACTGCTCTTTACAGCATCGGACCTTGCTTCCAGTACCAGTCACAACCACAGCTGGGTGTCATTTTTGCTTTGGCTCTGTCTCTTCATTCTTTCTGGAGTTATTTCTCCACTGATCTCCAGTAACATGTTGGGCACCTACCTACCTTGGGAGTTCACCTTTCAGTGTTCTATCTTTTTGTCTTTTCATACTGTTCATGGGGTTCTCAAGGCAAGAATACTGGTGGTTTGCTATTCCGTTCTTCAGTGGACTACATTTTGTCAGAACTCACCACCGTGACCCGCCCATCTTGGGTGGCCCTACATGGCACTTACTTCGGGGTAATACGTTACAGCAGCAAATAGGAGAATAATACACCTTGCCTTCCAAAATCCTCCCATCAGTGACGGGATATTTACAGACACAAATAAAATGAACACATCACAGCTGCACAAGCTACTAAAAGCCATGAGAATGGAAGTGGATGTGATTTTCTCAATCCATAATGTGAGGTGGGCTTGGGTGTCATTTTACAAATCTGGAAGAAGCCTCGAGGCAGGAATATGGTTGTCAGAGAGAAGCAGCAGCAGGAAAGCCGTCGAGTGGCAGGGAGTGGGTGAGGGGCTGGAGGCGGAAGATATGGCCACGGAGGTGGCAGAGCCCTGGCCTGTGAGGTTTACGGGTTTCACTCACAACTTTGAACTTGAGAGTACTTCCGGAGCTCATGTTTGCCTCCTGGATTTCATCTGTAGTGAG